>NC_082640.1:174967591-175621162 GCF_028023285.1 Balaenoptera ricei | reverse complement strand
CCAAAGTAAAGGAAATGCTTTAAAACGGGCCGAAATAGACAATAAAATAAATGGGTAGTATTACTAGGGCAACTAAATAAATTATAAAGTCAATGGGAATATCAGTCATAGATAGTTGCTGCTATATTATGTTTATAGGCTTTTTAAAGCTTTACATAGATATTCAAAATCTACTATATCAAGTCTCTGTTAGTACTAGACTTTACCACTATTTCAGTGCTAGTCAAGGTTGATTAGATCTTAACTCCACTGTTTAACCCCTCGCTACATATTTTCCCTCAAAGCAGCAATGAACTGAACCACTTCAACTCTTCTCATTTGGGGAATGTTTGTGGCCTGTGTTTATCATTACTTACCGTTAAGTCATCACATTGTCACTTAGTAAGCTATTTATCTCTAAGAAACTTCAGATATAGAAAACTACATTTTGGCAAGAATAAATGAAAACACCAGAAGGTTGAAGTTTAATTGGAAACCCAGTGTACACACATTTTGCTATGTTTCCTCCTTCACATCCTCTTTGTTTTAATTGGAGTTGAAATAAGGTTATCATCCATATGGCCCATCCTAATTAGCAGAATTAAATGAGCTTAAATAGCAAATTTAATATTTTATGATAATCACTTCCTTGTTTTTAGTTTTTTAAATATAAATTGCTTGTTCTATAATCCACAACATTAGAATATGTTCCTGTATTTTAAAAGTGGCCATACATGATAACATTATGTAGCAAATAAATATTTTCTGTTGCAGTTTCTCTTGGGTACTCATTACAACTCAGTATGTAGGGATAATTTCAGTTTAGTTGGTCAGACAAGCTATGACCAAAAAGCACAGTTGTTTGGAGAAACCAATAACACCATCCCTGATCTTGGAAAGTAGTGACTTTATTTTTGCTAATGGGTAGACTAAGTGCTTCATCTTCCATTTTTCTTTCTCTCTTACCTTGTACCACACATGCCAAGAGATAGATAGTGATATTTTAGGCCACAAGTATACTTTGCTGTAACTTAAGCATGCCTTTTTCATTTCTTGTTCTGTGTATCTCATTAAGATTTTCCCAAATAAACACTAATTCCCCTTTTCCTAGGTACCACCTCCTCAAGCTACTAAATGTACATACTTTACATGCCCTTGGCTTCTGGTGCCTAGAGTTTATGGTATACCGGGGATGTTGACAGGTACTCTTTGACACTGCATTTTGAAATAATTTTTTTTTTTAGATTTGTGAAAAATGGCATATTAGTGAGTACTCACATGGACTTTCAAGAGAAAAATCACCTTTTGTGGTGGTATTTTGAATCTTTGAGACAAATGGCAACTATTTTAAAAGATTTTTAAAAAATAGACTTTGTTTTTTAGAGCAGTTTTAGGTTCACAGCAAAATTGAGAGGAAGGTACAGAGAGTTCCCATATACCCTCTACCCCCGCATTTATACAGTCTCCCCCACTATCAGCACCTTGCACCATAGTAGTACATTTGTTAAAATCACTGAACCTTCATTGACACATCATCACCCAAAGTCCATAGTTTGTATTAGGGTTCACTTTTTATGTTGTACATTCTGTGAGTTTTGACAAATACATAAATGACCTGTATCCACCACTCATATCATACAGAGTAGTTTCACTACCCTACAAATCCTCTGCAAACAACCATTTTAATAGCTACCAAAGAAGGAAGTGTACTGGCTTTTAGATAAGTAACTGACTTTATTGTTTTAAAAAATCTAGAATTTTATTTGAGCAGTTTTTGTGTTCTAGTAATGCTTTCAATTCCTAAATTTATTATAAGTAGTCATGTATTTAATGCAATTTCTAATTATTTAATTTTCAATATTTTTACAATATGTGTGTAATGTATAATTTGAAGGAAAGGTATGACTTCTTGGTTTCTTGTATGCCTTAGAATCCTAGGTAAATAAAAAAATTAAAAGAAAACCTTTTTATTTAAAAGACTTCAGTTAGAGAAGTGTTGACAACTAAGATCCCAGATATTTTAATTAGTGTTTACTTAAGCCTTTTTCAGATGAAGAGGTACTGAATACAGGTGATATTCTTATTGTTTCCTTAATAGCTACTCATGTTATGAGAAAAACATTAGAAACTGGTAATAAAAAATGAGATACTATGCAAAGATATCACTTCTCTTTGTACTTACTTGGCATTTCTTGACCTTTACCCACTTACAACAGTGAGAGAACCAAAATGATACTTGGTAACCAGAGAAAGCCATGGAGAGCTCACACTGATAGCTGATAGTTTGCACAGTGCTAATCCCTAACAGTGTATTTATTTATAAGTCTTCAGATTCATACAATTAAATAGCTGCAGTCCATATCAAAACATAACATCTCTGTTTGGCTTTTGTTTGGTTTTGTATGATTTTTTAGCAGAACTAGAGAACTTACCGCTGAAGTATATCAGGTAAGCTCTTATCAGACTGTTCAGAGGGAACCAGTGGGATTTTGACGTAAGTTACATAATTGTGGTCTGAAAATAACCTAAACTGATCTTCTGTTTGAATACAGTTATGTGAATTTCTCTGATACTAATGTACAGAAACTATATTTCCCAACAAAAGTTTCCACTGTTTGTTTAATCAAATAATTGTTTCTTTATGAAGGATTTCAGAAATTTGCAATAAATTTCAAGTCTTTATGTTATGGCAGTAATGGATATTTCAAAGCTGTATGTTTACTTTTGTTGATTGGTAGGGTGTATTGAAGGAAGTTCCAGATAAAACGTCTGTATCTACAGTAGTTGTGAGAATGTTCACAGATGACCCTTGAAAAACACGGGGCTTAGGGGTACCACCCCCCACGCCGTTGAAACTTGAGTATAACTTTACATTTGGCCCCCTGTGGTTCTGAATTCACAGATTCAACTAACCTTGCATTATGTGGTACTGGCGAATGTACTCACTGAAAAAAATCTGCACGTAAGTGGACCTGTGCAGTTCAAACCTGTGTTGTTCAAGGGTCAACTGTATTAGGGTTTCCAGAGAAATGGCACCAATAGAAGATAGGTAGGGAGGGAGATATAAGTTTTCTTTTAATTATGAGGAATTGGCTTATGTTTATGGAAGCTGAGAAATCCCACAATCTGCCATGCAAGCTGGAGACCCAGGAAAGCCAGTGGTATAATTCAGTCCAAGTCCACAGGCTTGAGAACCAGAGGAACCAATAGTATAAATCCCAGTCTGAGGTCAGGAGAAGATGGGATGAGAAGTCCCAGCTCAAGCAATGAGGCAGGAAAAAAAAAAAGGGCAAATCCTCTTTCCTCTGCCTTTTGTTCTTTTCAGGCCCTCAACAGATTAAAAGATGCCCACCCACGTTGATGCAAGTGCTAATCTCATCCAGAAATACCCTCACAGACACACCCAGAAGTAATGTTTAATCTGGGCTCCCTGGCCAATCAAGCTGACACATAAAATTAACTGTGGCAGATACCTCCTAGTGTTCTTCTGGTATGTTAGTTGTAATTCTTGTTCAACAATAAATTTCAAATGCTTGAAGTTCTGACCAAAACACTGAGAAAAGAATTATGAAAAGTGGATATATATGAAGTACCTGTCCATTTTGAAATACAGATTTAAGACTTAAAAAGGTATTAAAGAGTGTTGACCTGAAATAAATAGACTGTGTTGACTGAAAAAACATACACAACATAAAAGTTGAGAATTATGTTTTATTCAGCGGTTTTCTCAGGATTTCAAGCCCAGAAGACAGCCTCTCAGATAGTTCCGAGGGACTGCCCCGAAGAGGTAAGGGAGGAGCCAGGGTATATAGGGGTTGTTGCAGAGAAGACCAGGTAGTCAGGACATCAAAAGTCTACCGTTAACCAAAGAAAACCAGGCATCTCAAGGAGTTTAGTACTT
The DNA here is from genome assembly GCF_028023285.1 of Balaenoptera ricei. Taxonomy (NCBI): domain Eukaryota; kingdom Metazoa; phylum Chordata; class Mammalia; order Artiodactyla; family Balaenopteridae; genus Balaenoptera; species Balaenoptera ricei. The sequence goes on along the minus strand of NC_082640.1, from coordinate 175,617,282 downwards.
TTCTGTGTGTGGGAAGATGCAAGAGTCTGGGCTCATTGAATTCATGCCTCTGATGTGCACCTCAGCTCTCTGGGGCCAGTATCCCGTGCTTTCCCATCCTGAGTTCTCTCTGGGTGCACCGTTGCAGGTGCAGCCCATTTGTCTCTGTCCTGAGTTCCCTCAGGGCTCACTGTCTGGGGCAGCTTGATGGCAGTGTCCTTTGTTTACTGACATGACAAACAGCATTTTTTATTCAAAACTGCCAGATATTTCTCTAGGAAAGATGGATTTATTTGGGATCAGCAGAAGATTGCAACTTGGGGTTGGCTACATGGTGAGTCATGTGCAAGTCGCCGCCTGTCAGCAAAGGAGAACACTTTTACAGAGAGGAAAAGGAAGTTGGGAGGGCTACCATAAACAAAGAGTCCATGGCTTTTCATTGGCTGAGTCCTTGCCAGGAAAGAAGAGGAGTCTTCCTTCTTGTTGGGCTCTGCTAGCATTGCAGGGCATGAGAGCTCCCCCTTCTGGTCTTCCAACTCTTTTATTGAGGTTCCTGTTTATTTGTTTACAAGAATTAATGTAGCTCTATAAAATTAGATTATATTTTATGGGTGATGAATTATTTGAAGATGAATGCTGCCTACATTTTCCGTAATTTCCTCGTGGAAAAATTTTTTAACTTAGTAGTTACAGATTTTTAAACCTTTTCATGTATAAAAAGTCTGATCTCTAAAATAACAGTATTTTATTAAAATCGATAACTAAATTAAATCATATAACTATAGCAACTATATAACTATATTAAACCATAGGACTCTGATAATAGCAGTAGATGTCTAGAAAGAAAGGTCTGTATGTATTCTCAAATGGCTAAAATATACCTGATTCCATGCTGGGATAAATCACTGAATGAGATATGTCTTTTAGAATATGATGGTTTTCATTTTCTCATGATGTGGAATTTGTTTTCTAGGTCACCATTCTTTAGTTTCTGAGGCAGGAGGATAAAATAGATTTGTCCTTAATCGTAGAACTAGATATATTTTAACAGAGAGAAATTTGGTTGACTGTGGCTCTGAGTTGTCTCTTAGTTTAAATTCTAGATCGTTAATCTTTCTTGATTATACAATGTATGGACTAAATTAAAAACATTTTAAAATGAGTCATTTTTATATATTTAATAAATACAAAAATATCTATATAGTACTTCATGCAAAGAACTGTTCTAGGTGCTTTCAGGGACACAAAGATGCTCTTTACGCTGGGGTTTAATTTAGGGAAATAAAACAATATAAAGCAGGATTGCAATAAGAAGCAGGATTTGAGGTATGGACAAAATGCTTTAGAGGCTCAACTAAAGAAATAATTAAATACAGCCGAAGGAATTAGGAAAGGTTTAAATCTCTGATCTGAAACACACGATACCAGGCAGATTTGGCAGCACTGTGAATTCGTGATCACTGACTCTGCCAAACTAGCAATCTTAGTTCATTTCTTTTATCAGCTGACTTACTGTGAAAAAGTTTGTACTTCCTTCCACCCTCTTCTAATCTTCAACCCACCTACTCCTGTCTTTACTCTTAGTAATAGAATATATTATTTCATGCTTCACACAAAAAAACAGTGTCAGGCATTCCTTCACCATCCCACTGTCATATCCATATTATTCTTACTTGTATCCATCCTCGGTTATGTTAGAAAGTCAGTTCTTTCTTGTGAATTCTGAATCTAATACTCTGCTTTTTCAGGAATCTCATTCCTTTTAATATGCCTATTCTCTCCTATTCCTTGAGCCTGTCCTCTACTGGAGTCTTCCTATCATCATTCAAAGCTCCTTGGTACATGCATGACTATCTCAAAATAGGTTGGTGATAAGTTCATTGTAAAGAACCCAGCAGACATCATTGTGGAGGTCAAGTTTCTGTATTGATGAAGGAACCTATGGAAACATTATATAAAGCAAGGACAATGTGGCATGCTCCTGGTGTGGATCTGTCTTCCCAGATCCCCTGGGATCCCCCTGGGCCATACTACTATGAATGAGTCTACATGTGGCCTGTGAAGATTCCCAGAAGCTCTGTTTTCATTATCACAGGAAATTTTATTCTTTCTTCACTTTCCTCCTCTCACCAGGCTATTCTTTCCCAGCTAAAACCTTCATTTCTGCTTGCTTAACAAGTATTGTAACCGGTAGAAAACAATCCCAACAAATTCCTGAGTAATTATTAAGAACTTAAGTGTAATTAATGAGTAGGAGCATTAGTTTCTCAGCATAGTATGTTAGGTCACCTACACTTCAGGCCTCTCTGTGGCCTATTTCCTTCTTTTAAGAAATTCCTAGACCTCCCACCCTATTCTAGATTCTGGTTTATTTGGTCTCCTCTTCATAGGTAATTTCTAACTGCTCTGTTCTTAGCCTGTTTTCTTCATTCTTCCATCCTTGCCATGCCACTGAACCTCATGCTGAAGCTTTAAGTGCTTTTCAGCTATTTTTTCTTTATTACTCAGTTTTCTTAACAATAGAGCTCTTCCTCCTTGAAACCATTTCTTCCCTTAGCTTTCAAGCTTTGTGTGTTGTCTTACTACCTTTCTAGACTATCCTTTTCTTTGTTCTCTGTTGGCTCATCTTCATGCACTTTAAAAATTGGGAACTCTTTAGTACTCAGTCCTAGACCATCCTCTCTTCTCCTTCTACATTATCTCTCAGGGCAATCTTATCTATTCCCATGGCTTCAAATGCTGTCTACTTGCTAAAGGCTGCCAAATTTATGCTTGTATACAAATCTTGCTAACGAGCTTCACTATCATTTGACTAATGTGGACATCTTTTCCTGAACATTATCCCAAACACAGCTTTTGATTTCCCATTCCTACCACAAATCTGGCCTCCATTGCTCCCCATCTAAGTAAAATGAACTAACATCCACCTGATTGGTCATCTCAGAAACCTAGAAATCAACTTGGAACTCCTCTCTCATCTTCCATAGTCAATCAATCACCCTATTCAGAAATGTACATCATAAGTAGATCTTGAATGTACCCACTTCTCCATCTCTACTGTAACTTACCTTGTCATCTTCCACCTGTAGTATGGTACTTTCCCCATAATCGGCCTCCCTCTTGTTTCCCTCTAATACATTCTCCACCCAGCAGCCAGAGTGGTATTTTTAAAACGCAAATATGATTGTCACTCCTTCGTTCCCATTGCTCTTGGTGTGAAGTCCAGAATCCTTCACATAGTTTATAAGGCCCTGCATCGTCTGAGCTCTGCCTTCCGTTCCAGCCTCATCTTGAACTATTCCCACTGGTCTGTTTTACGTTCTTGGAAGACAGTATTCACCTAGTTTCCTCAGGATCTTTGCACATGTTTTTTTCATCCATGTGGCATAGTTTTCTTCTTTGGTCTTCCCTTTGCCAGATCCTATTGTTTTTTTAGGTGCTAGCTTAAATGTCTGTTCCTCAGAAAAGCCTTTTTTTACATCTTAGGCAATGTTAGGTCCTATTTTCATATATAATTTTCCTTTATAGCTTTTATCATAGTTGTGATTAAATAATTGCATAATTTTTGTTTATTGTCTCTTCTACACTGCAGTTTCCACAAAAGCAGAGTCCTGTTTATTGTTGCATTCCTGAGGCTAGCACAGTTCCTGGCACATAATGGATACATAGTAAATATTTGTTCATTCATTCAACTGATAGGCAGTATTTTGGGTGTTAGGGATATAACAGTGAATAAACAAAAAAATGAATGAGCACACTGAGTCATGTTATATTGCTCAGTGAAGTGATAGCTAAAGGCCAGTATCTTGCTGTGGAGAGAGATAATGCTGGATTATACACTATTAGTACATTTACTTTTAAAATTCGTTGATGTATTTCTTAATTATAGAAAAGAGAAATATGATAGCCTCACACTATGAGTTACAGCCTAGGAAAAATAGGCCTAGAAAGAAAATAATTTCTGAAATTCTGAGCAGTATTTATAACATAATTGATGCTAAATTTTGTGAGTTGCTGAGTATTCATCAGATTTTGTGTTATTGTTGTGTGTTAACAGCTTACTATGTATCATTACCAAGCACAAAAATTGTATTAGTTTATTTAAAAAAAATTTTTTTTTTTTTTTGCAGGGAAGCAGTTAAGTTTGGTTCCTGTATAAAATAGGAAGGCTACATAGATTGTGTCCAGCTTTGAAATTTTCCTGTAAGATGTAAATAAGTTATTTACCAGCCTAAACAGCATTCATAAGTCTTCTGTAGAAAAGAACCTGAGTAAAAGATTGGTTAGGTCACAGTTCTAATCCTTGAAGGACAGAATGAGAATTTTGAAGACCTTTTCTGATAGAATTTAAGAAAGGGATTCAGAGAAGAGGCTGTTCAGAGAAGTAAACCTAACCGTATATACAGCTCAGTATTAAGGACATGTCCTCACAGATAGTAAGTCTGGGGATAAGGAAGGTGGGTAATATTTTCTTACTCATAATGATGTAGTCGTATAGTGATCTCTCAGCAAGGCGCCTAATACTGTACACTTCCTAATACTATACACTTTTTCTTTTTACGTAAGACACCTTGTCATAATTTAGATTTCCTTCAGAGAAATGTATACAGAATTCTTATACTATCCTTCCCTTTCCTCCTTTCCTCACTCCCCTCCTTCCTCCTTCTCTCCCCCATCTCTGCTGTTTACCAAAACTCATGCTCAATTTTTGCTCTCTTCATAGAAAATCTGAAAACTAATTTGGTCAATGGTAATAAAATCATTGACTCTTGTGTCTGGACAAGACCTGAAGAGTCCTCTAGTGTAAATTCCCACCTACCTAGAACATAGGGATGTTTATTCAACAAATATTTGTTGGATAACTACCTTGTGCCACTCATTTTTAGATGCTGGGAATACACCTAATAAACAAAAACTGCCCTCATAAAGCTCATATTATAATGAATATATCAGAACACACAATAGTATTTCTGAGTACAATTTGATGGATTTCAGTCAATGAATGAGCAAATACAAGATCAGAAAATCTGTTCCTGGTCTTCCTTCCGTATGACTCTTGCATATACTAATTGTCATCATTTAATTTCCTTCTGTCTTAGGTTACTTCAAATGCTCATGTTCGTAATATATTGATGAGTTATCTGGGGGTTTTTTTCAAAAGAAGTACATTCGGAGGTATTATTTTCCTTGAGCTACTCTGAGCTAAAACAGGATGTACGTATATATCAAGTGACCATTTGAAAAGAATTACCTCAGAATTCTTAACCTAGGGAAGTACTGTGGTTATTGTAAGAACAACCCACTTGCAAATGAATTTTTATCTGGGTTACTTGTATATTTGGGTTTTCCTGGCTTTAAAAGATGGTAGAGATGAGGTTGATTTTCTCTTTCTTTCTTTTTTTTAAAAATAAATTTATTTATTTATTTTTGGCTGCATTGGGTCTTTGTTGCTGCACATGGGCTTTCTCTAGTTGTGGCGAGCGGGGGCTACTCTTCGTTGCGGTGTGTGGGCTTCTCATTGCGGTGGCTTCTCTTGTTGCGGAGCACAGGCTCTAGATGCGTGGGCTTCAGCAGTTGTGGCACGCGGGCTCAGCAGTTGTGGCTCGCGGGCTCCAAAGCGCAGGCTCAGTAGTTGTGGCGCATGGGCTTAGTTGCTCCGTGGCATGTGGGATCCTCCCGGACCAGGGCTTGAACCCGTGTCCTGCATTGGCAGGTGAATTCTTAACCACTGCGCCACCAGGGAAGCCTTGAGGTTGATTTTCTAAATGCGTTTTTTTTTTATAATTGACTTTAACCAAAAAAGACAATGGACGTCTTTGTATTGTAAGAGATTATTTTTAGAGTATCTGGGAAAGCCAAAGAGAAAGTATGCTCAGTTTTCTGCATTTACTTTCTCCGTGTGTGTATGTGTGTGTGTATTCATACTTATACTCCCCAACGTAGTCACATATGTTAATTATTTTCTGTCTTTTAAGACTGGAAAACAAAGGAAGGAGAGGCAAAAGGCATCAAACATTTTCTTAAAATGTTAAAACTAGATTGTTTATTAACTAAGCACAGTTTCTTCTCTGGGACATTGAAAAGGTAGTCTTTTCTAAAAACATTTTATTTCTTTTTTTTCTTAAAGATATTTTTAATTTTTTGAAACATATGGACAAGGCAAAAGGAAGAGTGGGCTAAAGACAGGGGGCTTTTTCAGGGAAATAGTGTTATCAAGGGTCAAGAAAGTAACATTAAGTGGTAGGATTTGCCGTAAAGTGTGTGTGAGTGTGTCCATGCACGCAACACACATGTCCTTTATCTTGTAGAATTAGAAAAATGACATCTGTTTACTTGAAAGTGAGGGGAATAAATGATTCCAACAGGGCTGGAAGAGTGATGGAAACATTATGACAGATTTGATCACAGTCAAGTTTGTTTCTTTTCCCAGTCCAGAAAACACTAAGCTTGAGAAATAACAAAGGGGAAAAGTTTTCCTTTTCCTAGTCCAGAAGAAAGTAAGTTGCAGAAACAACAAAACAGGAAAATGTTTGGAATGATGTCATTGTTTTTTGGCTCAGAGTGTACAGTTCTAAGAGGCATGAGTTGCTCCCTGTGTCTAGCATTCTGTCTCTGCTGTGGAGATAATAAATGCTCTGGGGGTTCCTATTCCTGGTTCTTTCTTGAAAGCTGACAGAATTAAAAATTTTTTTTCCTAATGATATTACCTGGGTATATGAAACAAGATAATAGTTTTTCACTTTTTTTCTTCCCCAGCATACCTGAGGGATTTAACACACCTCATCAGTAACAGTGAGTCACAGTGGCAATAATTTGCATCCAGGTTGTGAATCTTGGCAGGGAAAAAAAAACCTCTAGGTGAATTTGTTATACCTATTATAGAATTATTGAAGTAGGTGGACCATAGTGAAATTCATACACATACCTAGGCTACATAGTTTTTTTGGGGTTTTTTTCAGTTTTTATAATTATGGTAAAATAGATATAAAATTTACCATCTTAACCATTTTTAAGTGTATAGTTCAGAAGTATATACATAATATTCTGCAGCCATCACCACCATCCATCTCCATACCTCCATCTTGCAAAACCTAAACTCTATATCCTTTAAATAATAACTCCCCATTCCTTCCTCCCCCTAGCCCCTGGAAACCACCATTCTACTTTATGTTCCTATGCTTTTAACTGCTCTAGGTCTCTGATGTAAGTGGAATCATACAGCATTTGTCTCTTTGTGACTGACTTATCTCACTTGGCCCTCAAGTTTCATCCATGTGATAGCATAAGTCAGAATTTCCTTCCTTATTAAGGCTGAATAATAGTGCATTCCATGTATATATGACATTTTGCTTATTCATTCATCCAAAAATAGACACTTGGTTCTTCCATATTTTAGCTATTGTGAATAATGTTGCTACAAACATGGGTGTACAAATATCTCTTCGAGACGCTGCTTTCAGTTCTTTTGTGTATATACTCAGAAATGGAATTGCTGAATCATGGTAATTCTGTTTTAAATTTTTTGAGGAACCACCATACTGTTTTCCAATAGCTGCTGTACCATTTTACATTCCCACCAACAGGATGGGGACAGCAAGGGTTCCAATTTCTCCACATCCTCACGAATACTTGCTATTTTCTGTTTTTTTTTGCGTTTTGTGTTTTTGTTTTTGTTTTTTGATGGTAGCCATCCTAAGTGATGTGAGGTGGTATCTCACTGTAGTGTTGGTTTGCATTTCCCTAATGAGTAGTACTGTTGAGCATCTTTTCATGTCCTTATTGGCTATTTGTGTACCTTTGGAGACATGTCTATTCAAGTCCTTTGCCCTTGTTTGAATTGGGGGTTTGTTGTTGTTGCTGTTGAGTTTTAGGAGTTCTCGAAATGTTCTGGATATCAATACCCTATCAGAGGTATGATTTGCAAATGTATCCTCCAACCCTGTGGGCTGCCTTTTTACTCTGTTGATATTGTCTTTTGATGCGCAAAATTAAATAATTTTTATGAAGTCCAATTTGCCTATTTTTACTTTTGTTGCCTGTGCCTTTGGTGTCATATCTAAGAAACATTGCCAAATCCTAGGCTATGTAGTTTTATCTTCAGGCAAGTCACACATTAAAATGTAACGTGTCTTTTCAAAGTTCTCAATTACTTGTTCCTTATTAACATTGTGGTGTAAGTATTTTTCATGGCCTAGGAATGAGGAAAATAAACTAGGTACACATATTTTATTTTAAAATATGTTTTTTAAATTTTTTTAAAAGAGTGTTGGAAGGTATTAATGTTTTGATCTTTGGGCCACATTTTGAAAACATTGATTTAATTCCTCAAATTATTACTTTGAAAAGTAAAAATAACTCTTTTCAGGGCCTGGTGTGATTGCTGTTGCTTGCCATAAGACAGTAGATAAACTTGGTTGTTGTTTGAGAAGGGAGGTGGGAATAACTTGGGGAGACCAGGACTGCTCAGGACAGCTTCACCCGATTGAAGTCTCTGAGTGCAGCATCTGGACCCACAGTTGTGTGAGGCTTGAATGTTCATTCTCTCAGAAGACTAATAAATTAGAGGAATTGGCTTAGCTAACAAAACTTTCCAAAGTCTGATGTACAAACTACAGTACCAGTTTATTAATTTATTAAGGGAGGATAGTCCCTTCCAGTGACAGAAATATTTATGTGTGCTTTCGCAATCCACCTCTGTTTTGTGTCAAGGCACCTACAGAACTGAATTTTAGAAACCAGATAATTGTTGGGAGAGCATGAAATCAAAGCAAAGGGGAGCAGACTGTAGACAGAGGTATATTCCAGGTTCTGGTGTGGCCGGTTTAACATCCTGCCCCAAACAGGAGACTGCTGAAGATCCTTACTGTCTGATGCCCATATTTAGTGTCTTTCTCCTGGAGAGTATAGGACTCACACGGTTTATTCTGCCTCTTTGATTTTCCCTTTTTCTGTAATTCATTCTAATGATCCCCACCTATTTACAGTCTTTGGCCAGGCAAGTTATCATTTAATTGATGAGGTTTCAGCTTGCTAAGTTATAATATAATTACATTTTACGATGTCTCCCAGGCCTACCCAGGTCATCCAAAGCGCAGTTTTAGAAATTCCCCCCACTCTTTTGATAATATATAAATATATGTTTGGTAATAGATAAATGAAGTCTCTAGGTTTGCAGTTTTTATTCTATCAATAGCACTTGAAGCAATTGACAGTTAATTACCTCCTCCTTTCAAAAACACTTTTCTTCATTTTTGAGAAAGTTGTTTTTTGATTCATTTGTTACTGCATTAGCTGGGGTAATTTAAAGCACTAAATGAAATATGAAGGAAAATACGGCACTGTCATTCAAATGGTAAGGAGACTAGACAGGGTTCATATTATACTTGGTTGGGAGGCTTCACAGCACAAGGAAGGTAAAAGAAATTTATCAGTGCAGAATTCCTCTCCAGCTAGTCAAAGAACATCTCAGGTTATCAGCCTCCTCATATCTGCATCCCAATGATATGTCAGTTTGGGATTTGGGATTTGGATCACTATTCTTTCCAAATAGTGATCTGTTTTCCATAGATATAGGGAAAATGTTATAAAACAGCTGTCTCTGTCTTTGTATGTGCCTCACACTCACTAGCAAGATTTCTGTTTTTATTGCAGGGTCATTTGAAAGTGTGAGAAGTGTATTTTTGATACTATCTGGCATCTTAGTTTACTTATCTGAAAGTGACAATGTTCTATCATTTTTCTGCCTTAGGAAGAAAATGATGAGAAACAGTTTTTTCATGCCAAGTATGGTGTAGAGCTAAAGAAATGTAGTGTTACATTGGTATTATGTTTTAAAGATTTACTGAGATTCCCTGTACGTCACACTATTTTCTGCAAGTTTCAGTAGAGTTTCTTGAGAACATTAGTTTATGATGTTACCTAAATTTTAAGGAAAGAGATTCTTTCACTCAGTGCTGTCTTTACCCGTTTTGCGGGATGAAAGTTACTGGAAAGCAATTTATCATCCACAGCATTAACCAACATGGCAGGGTAGTCATCAGCAGTTTAGTATACACAGCATTATTTGCTAGAGAAGTTACAAGTCCTTAGAGCTAAGCTACTGAGGAATTTACTTAATCTGAGATTAACCTTTCTGCTTACTGTCTCTAGGATATGGTCACAGTTACAGAAACCATCAATAAAATTTTTTGAAGGGAGGAGGGTTACTATAGCGTACTTATAAAAAACATCTGGAAGCTTACATTTATGGAAAAGACTATATCTGCTAAGATTCCAAATAATTTCGTCATAGAGGTGGAGTGATAATGAGGAAACAAATACGTAGAAACAAAGTTCTAGTTTCCAAGCATGGAGGAAAAAACAGGAATAAAACATCACTTACCATCACCAAGCCAATTGGTCATACGTGTAATCGTGTCCATTTGAAGAAGTTCATATTCATACCCAAAGAAAATTATAAGCACATGAGAAATGCTTTATCTTATGCAGATAGATGACTTAAAACTAAGTAAATGTAGCTTTCAAATCAACTATGTGTACAGGGTATCGATTATATGTGGGTTCCAGAGAAAACTGTATTTCTGTATTTTTTTCTTTTTTATAATTAAATCTGTGTGCCAGTCATTTAAATTTTTAACTTTTAATTTTTTCAGTGTGTGTTTATATACTGCCTCACATGTATGTCTATGAGAAAGTGGTGGGAAGAAGTGCTCAACTGATTTTTGTGTAACTGAATGACCATTAATGGTTGGATGTCTTCCAAATTGAATCTGATTCAAGTTAAATAGCAATAGTTAATAATAACTAACAGAGATAAATTACATGCCAGAAGTCTCTTGAAATAGTCCTGAGAAAAAGAGAAGTAATTTGATGATATGTAAATCTATGGTCCTTGGGAATACTTATTTCTCCTTTTCTCAGGATACAGAATAAGAGACAGACTCTGATAAAATCTCAATACCTGGTATCGTTAGCTTAGGTCTAGGGCTTTCTATGTGGGTGTCTCATATACATTCTTGCCCTTTGGAGCTATGCTCATGTTGTTTTCCTTTGCCTAAAACATTTTAGTCAGTGCCTTCCACTTTCTTTCCCACTTCACCTACCTAATTTCTACATATTGTGAGTGTTTCAGAATCATTTTCTCAGGAAACCTTCTGCTTTAGGGTTCTCTAGAGAAAAAGAACCAATAGGATATGGAGATATAGAAATATATATTCATAATAATTTATCATTATAAATTAATATAATTTATAATAAAATATATAATTATATATTTAATGTAATTAATATATTTAATAATTTTAAAATATGTACACACACATACATATGCGCACACACACACAAATTGTAAGCAATTGGCTCACACAATTTTGGAGGCTGAGAAATCCAAAATCTGCAGTGCAGGCAGGCAGGCTCGAGCCCCAGGAGAGCAGATGGTGCAGTTCCAGTCCAAAGGCCAGTAGGCAAGGACCCAGATGAGGTCTGAAAGTCACTCTGCTGGAGAATTCCCTCTTGCTCAGAGAGCTTGGTCTTTTCATTCTATTCAGGCCTTCAACAGATTGGTGAAGCCCACCCACATTAAGGAGGGCAGTCTACTTTACCCAGAGTCCACCAATTTAAATGTTAATCTAATCCACAAACACCTTCCAGGTTGACACATAAAATTCACCATCACACCTTGCCTTTTCTCACCCAAACCCAAGTTTGGGTTTAGGGCCCTGGATGCCTGAATTAATAATTATCAATGCTATGCAACTTTTGCTTTTGAAGAAACATTAGAAATAATTTATTTTATAAAATTAAGAAATTGCAGCTTTTCTGGTTTGCAGTTATACTAAATGTTCTAGATATGATCTGACCAGCTCATAGCACTTGCAAGAAGATTATTCCCTTCTGTGGTCTAGCTGCTATACTTCTATTACTGTGACCCAGGATTTCGTTCATTTTACCCCATTTTATCACTCTTTGGATTTGCAGTAAAACCACTGTCTTAGGCCAATTTCCTTCCTCCTCTTCCAATCCTATTTTATAGTAATTGATGACATTTAACATGAGGTGTGTATTTTCAAATTATTATTCCTATTTTAATATATTAATAGCTACTTAGCCCATCTGATTGATCTTAGAATCATAGAACCTTAGAGACAAAGTGAACATTTTATAAAAAAAGACTGGGATATAAAGTAAATGTTGCATAGATTTATCAGCTAATTTGTGACTGAGCTGAATCAAATATTCATGTTACCTGATGTCTAGTCTAGTGATCTTTGACTCAACAAACATCAAGTACTTGTTACATCCCCAGGTAATGTGTTAAATGCCATATTTTGGCTAAAATCATTTTAGAATATATAACAACTTTATAACATAAGTTACTGCCCATTTTAGTTGTAGAAGAAGAAATACTGAGATATCAGATATTATCCAGGTAATAAGCCTATGTCTTTGTATAATTCAAAATTTAATAATCATTTTGTTATATCTTTGTGCCTTAGTTATTGATAAAGTTTTTAAAGCAGCCAAGGTAGAGATGTTGCTCAAATGTTTGCCACTAGGAGCTGTTCCTCTAATATGCATGTTTTAAATATCATTGATTTAACCATTATTTAACCAATTAGAGATCTACCTCGTTGAATTACATTCATTCCCTTCCTTGACCCTTCTTTTTTTTTCTTTTTTTAATTTTATTTATTTTTTGGCTGGGTTGGGTCTTCGTTGCTGCGCGCAGGCTTTCTCTAGTTGCGGCGAGCGGGGGCTACTCTTCATTGCAGTGCTCGGGCTTTTCATTGCGCTGGCTTCTCTTGTTGTGGAGCATGGGCTTTAGGCGCGCGGGCTTCAGTAGTCGTGGCACGCGGGCTCAGTAGATGTGGTGCACAGGCTTAGTTGCTCCGTGGCATGTGGCATCTTCCTGGACCAGGGCTCAAACCTGTGTCCCCTGCACTGACAGGCGGATTCTTAACCACTGCACCACCAGGGAAGTTCTGTCCCTTCTTTCTGAGTAATGAAATGGAATTATTTTGACATGACTGGAAAGGAAACATAACTTACTATAAGCTTGTCCTTTGCCTTGACTTCTTGTTGTTTTTACATCAAATATTGACAAGTCAAACTGTGAAGAAATAAAGGAAATCTAGTTTTTACGTTTATTATTATTTCTTAAATACCCCAAGTGGCAGTAAAATAGCCTTCATTTGAATTAGTACCCTCAGTTGCCTCCCTGCCTTTAAGAATAAGTGCATTTTGTAAAACATACTGGAAAATTTAGAGTTGAATCTCAGATGTTCATTCCATTCTCTCTGATGATATATAGTGTCCCCATGAGATGAAAGGTTATGGTAATTTGGGTTAAAAAATCATTGCTATTTCGTTTTTAAAATTTTGCATTTAGTAACTGTAAGCAGTGTAAATCACAGCTTTAAATGTTTGCTTTGCTGCTGGCTAAAACATGCGCAGTTGTATTATTGAGAGTAAAGTCTCAGCTTTGAGACCTTAGATCTGAAAAGTCAAAACTCTGCCTTTCTGTTAAACATGTATTGGTTCGGCCATTGACAGCAGGTGGTCAAAGTGCCTTGTCGTGTTATTGTGGTAGACGGAATCTAGGCCCTTCTAATGGGATCAGTATGCCTCTCCTTGCCAGACTCCTGATGGGCAAGACTTAAGTGAAGTGCAGGGTGCAGGACATCCACCTTCGGAGCCAAGTGAAAACTTTGGGCTCCTTCTCAACTGTCACCCTACCTTGCAATTGACAGCAGCTAGTCTTTCAAAAATTTAAGCACCTTAGAAGCTTTTCTGATGCGTATTTCAGTATATTATTTCAAAGATGAGAAAGAATTCATTATGTCAGACCTACTTCAAAAATGTTAAGTTTGTTCCTTAAATCACTTTCAAAGAAATAAACAACCCAGCAATGAATGTGTTCATTGTATCCTACCTATTGTGGTGACTGGAATAAGGCACCTAACTAATAATGAAACTGAGAAACCCTTTCATTCCTGGAACTTCCTGTTGGGAGTGTAGAGTTTTCTGAGCAATATGTAACATTGGCTAGTTATACAATATGTTGGATTTTACTGCCGGCTGTTTGTTTAAAAAGGGCATGAGAGGTTTGGGCCAACAGGAATGTCAAGTCAAAGTTAAGTATGGCGTCATCGTACCACCTGTCACATGAATAGACCCGGATTCGTAAGCAAATATGTTGTACACTTAAATTTTTATCAACTCAGATAAGCCAGCTATAGAATAATTAGTCTTCTCTAACTCTTACCTATGTACTATTTTGGGAAACTTTTTCACTCTAGGAAAACGTTTAGAGGAGAAAACTCAGCCCCCAAGGTTGTATCCACAGGTTAATGGACACTCGAGGGAGGTTTCTTTGGTGGTTGCAGGGGAGAGGGATGCATAATCACAGAATATTTAAATCCCAATATGTGACTGAGAGTTGATTCTTCAGAATAATGTCCAGCTTGCTGAGATTCAGGCCCCAGCTCTCCTCTGTCTAGCTTCTTGGATAGGTGCTTAGTTCTGCCACATAACATTTCAAGATCTGTTTTGAATAAGCCCATCCAAATCTTAAACAGAAAAGCAGCTATAGTCTATGCTATTTTTAGGGATGTATTTAGAGACTATGCTATAGTTTCCTTCAATAACACATTGCCTCGTCTAATAAAGTCTAACAATCAGGAATGCCTTAAGTTTCCTAACTTCTCAGTGTCTTTTCCTACCATACCCCATACCATGCTTTCCTGGTTTGGCTTTAACATACGCTAACTCTCTACTTATGGGCATGTCCAACTACATGGGTTCTGTTAGGGCAGAGCCAACCATTTAGTAACCTACCCCACAGTGTGTACATAAAATCTGTAGTTATCCTTACAACTTGTACATATTGTTTTGAGTTGTTTTCCCAAAGTAACCCTGAGATGAAGACTTGTGTAAATGGTTTATCAGGAAATATTCTGTGGAAAGGTTGGTAGGGCAGTGGGGAAGTGGACAGGGAAGAGAAGGAAACCAAACAAGGATACAATAGCAGGCAAACTTCCAAGGGGATAATTTTTAAAATATTTTTAAATTTTATTGGAGTATAGTTGATTTATTGGAGTTTAGTTGATTTTTGTGTTAGTTTCAGGTGTACAGCAAAGTGATGCAGTTATACATATACATATATTCATTCTTTTTTAATATTCTTTTCTCATATAGGTTATCACAGAATATTGGGTAGAGTTCCTTGTGCTATACGGTAGGTCCTTGTTGGTTATCTGTCTTATATTTAGTAGTGTGTGTGTGTTCATCCCAAGCTCCTGATTATCCGTCCTGTCTGTTTCCCCTTTGGTAACCATAAGTTTGTTTTTGATATGTATAAGGCCAAGGAGGTAATTCTAGTTCAGTCTCACAGGAGTGCTCTGGAGACAGCATAGGTCATATCTCAGAAGTATCCAAATCAGGTCCAAGAGAACTGGAGTGTTTATACTTCCCTGCCAATCAGTCATTGTTTAAGGTGAAGTTTCTGATAGTTCTTTGTTCTTTGTTGCAGGAGTCTGTCCTATGCAGTGTAGGTGTCCAGCAGCATCCCTGGCTTCTACTTGCTACGTGCCAGTAGTGACACCCCCTTCCCTACCCAGTAGTGTCAACAAAAACTGCCTCTAGACAGTTTGACCCCTGGAGGTCAGAATTGCCCCCAGCTGAGGACCACTGGTTTAAGGGTTGCCCCTGAGGAGGTATGAATTCCCAGGAACCTCAGGCTATCAGGCAAAGTGGTCTTTGGCAGCCTGAGAGCAGCCCTCAGACAGAGACACCGGTGCTGGCTGTGGAAAGTGAAAGCCCCCCAGGAGCCAGTGTGCAGGAAATGTAAAAGTATCACCACATTTAGATAGGAAAGTTCAATATCATCATCATATCGATTCTCCATAAGTTAATCTGACTAACCCCAGGAGGGTGTTTTTGTTGTTGTTGTTTTGTTTGGAACTGGACAAGCTTATTCTAAAAATCATGTGGAAAAATTAAGAAGTAACAATCACAGTAAGTCCCCTACATATGAACCTTCAAGTTGTGAACATTCAAAGATGAGAACGTGTGTTCGCATGTCCAGTCTCGTAAGTTAGTTCACATGTCTGGCATACATTGTCACGTGTGTGCATCCTCTACAAGTGGTTGTGCTTTTGTGTACTTTACAGTACTGTATAGAGTACAGTAGTGCAGTATCTTTATTTCAAGCCCAGGATGTGAGTGAGTGAAAGTGCAGCTTGCCCTCCATCTCCTGTTGCTGATGATCCTTCAGCTCTACCGTCTCCCACCCCTTCTCCCTCCTCCACTCAGTAACTCTTCTTGCCACTCGATGCCAGCCCCTGTGTGCCAGCTGTTGTACTACTGTACTTTTCAAGGTACTATACTGTAAGGTTAAAAATGTTTTCTTTATTTTTTGTGTTTGTTTTTTATGTATTATTTGTGTGAAAAGTACTATAAACCTATTACAGTACAGTACTATATAGCCGATTGTGTTAGTTGGGTACCTAGGCTAACTTTGTTGGACTTACGAACAAATTGGACTTACAAATGCGCTATCGGAATGGAACTCGTTCATATGTAGGGGGCTTACTGTACCAGGAAAGTTCTGAAAAGAGATTAATGAAAGGGCACTAACTGTATTAAATATAAAAACTTATTCTGCAATAATAAAAACAATGAGATACTGGTACATTTGTGAATCAACAATTCAAAAACAGACTAGAAAACCCAGAAACAGACCCAAAATATATACAGCAATTATATGAAGGTTTTATTTCAAAATGGTGGAGGAAAAGAGGATTATTCAGTAAATGGTGTTGGGACAACTGAGTAGCCATCTGAAAAAAAAAAGTTGGATCTCTACTTCACAGACTATTCCCAAATGATTTCCAGATGAATCAAAGAAGTCATGTTAAAAAATGAAACCATAAATTACCACAAGATAAAAGAGAAAATCCATTTATTTAACTACAAAAAAATCATGTCACCATAAAAAAGTCAAAAGACAAAGGACAGATGGAGGAAATTCTTTGTAATTCACCTCATAGACAAAGGGCTAATTTGCTTAACATATAAGAATGCTTACAAATCAGTAAGAAAGAGATCAACATTCCAGATAAATGGGCAAAACCTCAGAAAAAAGAAAGTATATACTATGAGAAATGCAACTACAGTGACAACATGGTATTTTCTGGGACATAATAGCTTGTGGTCAGCGAGGGTGTGGAGAACTGGCCCTCACGTGCTGTTGGTAAGAGTGAATATTAATTTCCACATCAACAGTGATGGACGATTTGATAATAGTATAATTTTAAAAGCACTTTTTCTTTAAGCCAACAATTTCATTCCCAGAAACTTATAGCCATATTTATACGTGTGTGAAATGACATGTGGATGAGAATATTCTTTACAATAGAAAAAGATTGGAAACAACTGCAATGTCTATCATAGGTAGCTGGTTATATAAATTATGGTACATCCACACGATGGAATAAGAAACAGCCATTAACAAGGAATAGGGCAGCTATAAGGAAAGAGCTTCAAGATGCATTGTTAGGTGCCAAAGTATAGAACATAACAGGGTGTATAGGAAGCTACTTTACAAGGAAAAGCAAAAGTATATATGAACACACACACATACTATGTGAGATAAGTAGTAGTAGTATCCCCGTTTTTCAGAGATGGAACCTGAGGGTTAGAGGGGTAAGTAACCTTTTCAAAGTAGCACAGTTAGCAAAGACCATAGGAATAAGAGTCCAAGAAATCTAACTGCAGAGTCCCTTCTCTTTACTAATCTATATTGTCTCCATTGGGGAGGAAAATTTTATACACACACACACAGAGTTTTTTTTTGTTTTTTGTTTTTTGTTTTTTGCCATACCGCACAGCATGTGGGATCTTGGTTCCCTGACCAGGGATCAAACCCGTGTCCCTGCAGTGGAAGCGTGGAGTCTTAACCACTGGACCACCAGAGAAGTCCTTTTTTCTTTTTTCTTTTTTTTTTTTCTACTTTTTCTTTTTTTTCATATATTTTTAAAAAGCTGTCCAAATGTTGCTTTCTTTTATTTAAAGATATACAAATATGTGGTAACAAAGTAGCACCAAAGAAATAATGATGAAAAGCAATAGTTTCAGGCTCCAGTCAGTTCTTGCCTTAGTCCCCCTCTCCAGAGACATCTTTTCTCATAGTTCCTGTGTTCGTCCAATGATTATCCCGTATAACTTTATAAAATATGATGATTCCTCTATTTTTTGATTTGCCAACCTATGCTTTTCAGAAAGTTCAGTTTAAACGTCAGAAACCGGTCAGTAGCATTTATTATTATTGTATTGGAGTTCAGCCAGAGAAGCAGAACCAGAAGGAGATTACCTCTCTGTCTGTCTGTCTATCATCTATCTACCATGTGTCTTTGTATAAATAGAGACATATATGTGAATGTGTGCACACACACACTAGTTTGTTTATTATGAGGAAGTGGCTTATGCAAATGTGGAGGGTTGGCCAAGCAAGCCTGACGTCTGTAGGGCAGGCAGTCAGAAAGGGAAGATCGCAAGCAGCCTGGAGCCCAGGAGCAAGAGCTGAAGCTTGAAGCCTCTGAATTGATTAAGTTAGGTCAATCCAGGATAATCTCCCGTTTCGGTTAGGGTCTTTGGCACCTGCAAAATCCCTTCACAGCAGTACCTAGATTAGTGGTTGAATAACTGGGAGAAGGTACATGGACTCTACAAAATGGCTGTGGCTTTCTGTTTGTCCTCCAGCTCGTGAGAAAATATCCCTTGTAGCCCAACCTAACTAGAAACGTGGTAGAAAGAGAATTCCAAGGAATGTAGCCAAGCTGACACATCACAAAGCCATCACAGTCTACCCCTTGTCCACTTGGCTCTCATACACATTTGCTTAAATCATACTTAATGTCCAAATAAAGACATAACAGAGTCATATTTCTGCCTCACATAATGCAGTTCTGCCCAGCACAACTGAAACAGGCTAACTTTCCCCCAGAAGAGGACAGAGTCCTTCAGTGATTGCACTCTTCTCCTTTGCTATGCTGTAACTTAAGTACTGAGATGTAAAATTAACTATGATTAACACATGCTAGATGATGAGGGGATGAGAGAGGGAAAGCACAAAAATTGGATATATATATAATACTTGGATATGTATATTTATATATGTAAGTATATATTTACACATATATATATACACAAACATTCATATTAGGAAATACTTATGACTATTATCATCTTTGTTTCTATAACTGGTCATGTGGTCATTGTTGGTATGTATAACTACCTTCTTCACTCATTCCATATCTCCTTTGCCCTCAGCAAGCATCTCAGCTGACTGTACTTTTTTGCCTGGTGGGGTGACCCTACCTTCATTCCTGAAGGGTCTGGCCTATTAGCCATCCTGCCTGAATTGGGTTGTTGTAGTTTTCCACTGACTCTAATCACAGGACATGAAAGTGCTAAAAGATGCTCTGGGGGATTCTCTTGTAAGCCATACATACCCCTGCTTACTCCCTTTTTGTAGGACCAACCTGATTTCTGCTTGGTAGTCAAGATCAATCACCCCAGCCAGTAGACTAACCTCCTTCTTCATCTGTTGATTCGGAGGCAGAAGAACCTGGAGTGGCTGGATAGCAGTCTCTACTTGCAGGTCAATGAAATCCTTGTTGTGACCTGTACTAATTCTCCACTGCTGTGTAACAAAGCACCACAGACTTAGTGGCCTAAAACAACACACATTTATTACCTCACAGTTTCCATGGGTGAGGAGTCCAGACACAAGTTAGCTGGTTCTCTGTTTAGAATATCATAGGGCTGCAATCAAGGTATTGGCTGGGTTGATTTTTCATCTGGAGGCTCAACTGGGGAAGAATTTTCATCTTAGCTCAGATTGTTGGCAGAATGTCTTTGCTTGTGGTTGTATAATTGAGGACCCTTGCTTCTCACTACCTGGGGCCACCCTCAGTTCCTAATGGCTGCCTGCAGTTCCCTGCTGCATGGCCCTCTCCATAAGCAACTCCCAACATGGCTATTCGCTTCTTCAAAGCCAGCAGGAAGATCCCTCCAGCCTGCTCAGTCTTCTTATATAATGAACCATCATCCTGGGAGTGACATACCATCACCTTTGTCATATAATGTAACCTAATCAGAGGAGTGACATATCATCTTTGCCATATCCTATGGGTTAGAAGCAAGTCATGGGTCCTGCCTACACTCAGGGAGAGGGGATTATACAAAAACATGAATCTTTGTGGGTCACCTTAGGTTATGTCAGCCACAATGATTGTGTAAATACAGTTCATTTCCAGTCCTGGGTCCAGTGGGTCCAATGTCATAACCTCTAGCCCATCAAAGAGAATGTTCCTAGATGGATGTTAACTAAACTTATTGGGATCATTTCACAATACAGTATACACAAATCAAATTATCATGTTGTACACCTGAAACTACCTAAATTTTAAAAAAGAATGTGCCTATCATCAAAATCAAGTGGATTTCTTTTTTACCACCCTCCTTCAATTCTTTAAATTCATGGCACATTTAGGATTGCTGTTTATTGGTTTTGAACACACATATTTACTCTCACTCCTACCAAACTGAACACTAAAGGGATTTCCAAAGTGGCATAGACCCATAGGGACAGAGAGAACTGGAGAAATGACTGTAGGAACAAAATTTAGAAAGCTGCAAAGCAGATAGATAAATGGTAACTGAATTAGCAGACCTAGGAAAGCTAAATCCTAAACTGGCATGGAGGCAAGATTGGAAGCAATGGGGTTTGTACTGCAGAA
Source organism: Balaenoptera ricei (assembly GCF_028023285.1). Lineage (NCBI taxonomy): Eukaryota > Metazoa > Chordata > Mammalia > Artiodactyla > Balaenopteridae > Balaenoptera > Balaenoptera ricei. The sequence goes on along the minus strand of NC_082640.1, from coordinate 175,596,502 downwards.
CCCCCAAAGGGCTCAGGACTTGTAGCAACAAGTACCTCTTGAACTGGAGATGAAAGTGGGGCTAAAAGTAGGATTGTTTAAATACCCATGGAAGGAGTTTTTAGATCCTCAGTATTCTGTACCCTAGCAGCTGCCCTTTCCCACCCAGCCAGTGGCTGGAGGTTTATTCTTGGGAGAGGGTAAAGCAGAGGGTTGCTGGACTGATCGAAATCAATTTGAGAAAGGGGGAGATGAATGCTTAAATACTAAATACTGACACCCCAGAGTGCTAGCAGCCAGGCTTGTACTCTTTAGAAAGAAGATGGGAAGACTAGGGGAAATTTGAGAAGCCAAAGAGAAAAGAGCTAAAAACATCGAGATTGTTCCCAAATGAAACAGCTTCTCCAGAATATGCTACTCTTTCTTACCTCTTTTCACAGTCGATAGGCCATTCTCTTGGATCCAGAACTTCAAGTAAACTTCTTAGTACCGGCTTTTAAATCTGAGAAAACAACCAAGGATCATGAAGAATGCTGGGAAAGTCTCAAAATTGAAAGACTTAGACCAGAAAAAATTAAAAGAAAAAAAAATGACTTGGAGGAATCTAGCTATGCAAAGAGATTATACAACAAACAAACACACACACACCCTATCATTGATAGCCTCAGAAAAGAGAGAATGTTACATAAATGAAATAAGAATAGAATCTATGGAAAGGAAAATTCTGAGAGTAAAACAATTATTAGAAAATAAAAGTACTATAGGAATTGTAAAAAAATTAATATAAAGGCTTTGGAAGACAAAATTTAGAAAACTCATAAAATTAAACAAAAAGACAGATAGGAAATAGGAGTGGAAAGAAAATTAAATGAACAGATCAAAAGATAGTTGGATAATGGAGGAATAGAAAGGGTTCATATGTGTTGGGAGAGTGGAGGAGAAGAGAGCCAAATCATCTCTTGCAGAGTGGAAAGCCAGTAGATAATGCCTAAAATGAACACAAAACAAAGCAAAACAACAAAAGATTGAAAGTGATTGGGTGGAGAAAATGGAGTGGAGGATACAAGGAACTACTGTATTTTTGCAATAAGCCTTGTAGAACTATTTGTGCATATATATATATATGCATATATAACTGATATTAAAAAAACAGAAAAGTAAAGCACCCTAGCTTTAAGAAGTGTCATCTTTTATTATGATTTGGAACATTGCTTTATTGTAGAGCATTTTGATTTTTCTAGACTTTCTTATTCCCTTTCATTTTGTTGTTATTAACAAGAGAATAATGTGCCTTTAATATCTTCAAGTTTTCTTTCTGAGTCCTAGTTGTATCAATTAGATCCTACAGTATAAATAGACTTGTAACTTAATCAAAAAGGAATTTATTTGAAGGATAAGATGGTGCTCACTGACTCAAAGGCTGATGAACCAGGATTAGAAAAGATAAAGATTATGCAGCTCCAGAGAGGATTATAAAAAAAGTGCTTATCAATCTGGTTTGGAACCTGCCTCAAGAATGGACTTCCACCATCACCAGTCTTTTTGTCGTTCTGCTCATGATTCCTGCTCCAGGAAAGGAGCACCTGTTTGTCCTGACTTGAGGCACGTGCTCGTGCTTGCTAAGAGGCTAGATCTTAATTATTCCAGCTGGCTATGGAAAGATAAAAAAAAGTATAGTTTCAGGTGTACAGCAAAGTGATTTGGTTATATATATATATTTTTTTTCTTTTTCAGATTCTTTTCCCTTATAGGTTTTACATAATACTGAGTATAGTTCCCTGTGCTATACAGTAGCTCCTGTTGGTTGTCTATTTAATATATAGTAGTGTGTATATGTTAATCCCACACTCCTAATTTATCCCTCCCCCGACCTTTTCCCTTTGGTAACCGTAAGTTTGTTTTCTATGTCAAGGCAGGGAATCTTGATTAGCAGTCCCACCAGACTATAGAGATAGGGTAAGTTCCCCAAAGTAAAAAAGCTATTTTAGCCTCCATATATATGCATTAGCCTATGGTATTTGTTTTTCTCTTTCTGACTGACTTCACTCTGTATGACAGACTCTAGGTCCATCCACCTCACTACAAATAACTCAATTTCGTTTCTTTTTATGGCTGAGTAATATTCCATTGTATATATGTGCCACATCTTCTTTATCCATAAAAAAAAGCTATTATTATCAAAGAGTAATGGAATAGATGTTTTAAAATTTTTTTGTTAATTGAAATAATATGTGACATATAACACTGTATAAATTTAAGATGTACAAAATGTTGACTGGATACATTTATATATAGTAATATGATGGCCATTATAGTGTAATTAGCATCTCCATCATGTCACATAATTACCATTTCTTTTTAGTGGCTGGAATAATTTAGATTTAGTCTCTTAGCAAGTTGATGATTATAATACAATACTGTCTATATTTACAGTACTGTGCATTAGATCTTTAGGGCTTATTTACTGCTCATTGCAAGTTTGTACCCTTAACATCTTTCCTATCCCTCCTCCCACTCCATTCCCTGGTAATCACCGTTTTACTCTGTTTTTATGAGTTTTTAGCTTTTTTAGATTCCACATATATGTGTTATGATACAGTATTTATCTTTTTCTGTCTGACTGATCTCACTTAGCATAATGTCCTGAAGGTCCATCCATGTTACTGCAAATGGCAGGATATCCTTATTTCTCATGGCTGAATAATATTCCATTGTGTGTGTGTGTGTGTGTGTGTGTGTGTGTGCACTCATGCATTCACACGTGTATGTGTGTGTGTGTGTGTGTGTGTGTGTGTGTGTATATATATATATATAAAATATATACCACATTTCCTTTATCCATTTATTGTTTGGGGTATTTTTTGATTTTTGAATTTTATTTTATTCATTTTTTTATACAGCAGGTTCTTATTAGTCATCAATTTTATACACATCAGTGTATACATGTCAATCCCAGTCTCCCAATTCATCCCACCACCACCCCCACCCCCCACCGCTTTCCCCCCTTGGTGTCCATACGTTTGTTCTCTACATCTGTGTCTCAGCTTCTGCCCTGCAAACCAGTTCATCTGTACCATTCTTCTAGGTTCCACATATATGCGTTAATATACAATATTTGTTTTTCTCTTTCTAACTTACTTCACTCTGTATGACAGTCTCTAGATTCATCCACATCTCTACAAATGACCCAATTTCGTTCCTTTTTATGGCTGAGTAATATTCCATTGTATATATATACCACATCTTCTTTTTTTTTTTTTCATCTTCTTTTTCCATTCATCTGACGATGGGCGTTTAGGTTGCTTCCATGACCTGGCTATCTTAAAGAGTGCTGCAATGAACATTGGGGTGCATGTGTCTTTTTGAATTATGGTTTTCTCAGGGTATATGCCCAGTAGTGGGATTGCTGGGTCATATGGTAATTCTATTTTTAGTTTTTTAAGGAACCTCCATACTGTTCTCCATAGTGACTGTATCAATTTACATTCCCACCAACAGTGCAAGAGGGTTCCCTTTTCTCCACACCCTCTCCAGCATTTGTTGTTTGTAGATTTTCTGATGCCCATTATAACTGGTGTGAGGTGATACCTCATTGTAGTTTTGATTTGCATTTCTCTAATAATTAGTGATGTTGAGCATCTTTTTATGTGCTTCTTGGCCATCTGTTTGTCCTCTTTGGAGAAATGTCTATTTAGGTCTTCTGCCCATTTTTGGATTGGGTTCTCTGTTTTTTTAATATTGGGCTGCATGTGCTATTTATATATTTTGGAGATTAATTCTTTGTCCGTTGATTCCTTTGCAAATATTTTCTCCCATTCTGAGGGTTGTCTTTTGGTCTTGTTTATGGTTTCCTTTGCTGTGCAAAAGCTTTTAATTTTCATTAGGTCCCATTTGTTTATTTTTGTTTTTATTTCCATTACTCTAGGAGGTGGGTCAAAAAAGATCTTCCTGTGATTTATGTCAAAGAGTTTTCTTCCTATGTTTTCCTCTAAGAGTTTTATAGTGTCTGGTCCTACATTTAGGTCTCTAATCCATTTTGAGTTTATTTTTGTGTATGGTGTTAGGGAGTGTTCTAATTTCATTCTTTTACATGTAGCTGTCCAGTTTTCCCAGCACCACTTATTGAAGAGACTGTCTTTTCTCCATTGTATATCCTTGCCTCTTTTGTCATAGATTAGTTGACCACAGGTGCGTGGGTTTATCTCTGGGCTTTCTATCCTGTTCGATTGATCTATATTTCTGTGCTTGTGCCAGTACCATATTTTCTTGATTACTGTAGCTTTGTAGTACAGTCTGAAGTCAGGGACTCTGATTCCTCCAACTACGTTTTTTTCCCTCAAGACTGCTTTGGCTATTCGGGGTCTTTTGTGTCTCCATACAAATTTTAAGATTTTTTTTCTAGTTCTGTAAAAAATGCCATTGGTAATTTGATAGGGATTGCATTGAATCTGTAGATTGCTTTGGGTAGTATAGTCATTTTCACAATATTGATTCTTCCAATCCAAGAACATGGTATATCTCTCCATATGTTGGTATCATCTTTAATTTCTTTCAACAGTGTCTTATAGTTTCCTGCATACAGGTCTTTTGTCTCTCTAGGTAGGTTTATTCCTAGGTATTTTATTCTTTTTGTTGCAGTGGTAAATGGGAGTGTTTCCTTAATTTCTCTTTCAGATTTTTCATCATTAGTGTATAGGAGTGCAAGAGATTTCTGTGCATTAATTTTGTATTCTTCAACTTTACCAAATTCATTGATTAGCTCAAGTAGTTTTCTGGTGACATCTTTAGGATTCTCTATGTATAGTATCATGTCATCTGCAAACAGTGACAGTTTTTCTTCTTTTCCAATTTGTATTCCTTTCATTTCTTTTTCTTCTCTGATTGCCGTGGCTAGGACTTCCAAAACTATGTTGAATAATAGTGGCGAGAGTGGACATCCTTATCTTGTTCCTGATCTTAGAGGAAATGCTTTCAGTTTTTCACCATTGAGAATGATGTTTGCTGTGGGTTTGTCGTATATGGCCTGTAGTATGTTGAGGTAGGTTCCCTCTGTCCACCTTCTGGAGAGTTTTTATCATAAATGGGTGCTGAATTTTGTCAAAAGCTTTTTCTGCATCTATTGAGATGGTTATATGGTTTTTATTCTTCAATTTGTTAATATGGTTTATCACATTGATTGATTTGCATATATTGAAGAATCCTTGCATCCCTGGGATAAATCACACTTGATCATGGTATATGATCCTTTCAATGTGTTGTTGGATTCTATTTGCTAGTATTTTGTTGAGGATATTTGCATCTATATTCATCAGTGATATTGGTCTGTAATTTTCTTTTTTTGTAGTATCTTTGTCTGGTTTTGGTATCAGGGTGATGGTGGCCTCATAGAATGAGTTTGGGAGTGTTCCTTCCTCTGCTATATTTTGGAAGACTTTGAGAAGGATGGGTGTTAGCTCTTCTCTAAATGTTTGATAGAATTCATCTGTGAAGCCATCTGGTCCTGGACTTTTGTTTGTTGGAAGATTTTTAATCACAGTTTCAATTTCATTACTTGTGACTGGTCTGTTCATATTTTCTATTTCTTCCTGGTTCAGTCTTGGAAGGTTATACCTTTCTAAGAATTTGTCCATTTCTTCCAGGTTGTCCATTTTATTGGCATAGAGTTGCTTGTAATAGTCTCTTAGGATGCTTTGTATTTCTGTGGTGCCTGTTGTAACTTCTCCTTTTTCATCTCTAATTTTATTGATTTGAGTCCTCTCCCTCTTTTTCTTGATGAGTCTGGCTAATGGCTTATCAATTTTGTTTATCTTCTCAAAGAAGCAGCTTTTAGTTTTATTGATCTTTGCTATTGTTTTCTTTGTTTCTATTTCATTTATTTCTGCTCTGATCTTTATGATTTCTTTCCTTCTGCTAACTTTGGGTTTTGTTTGTTCTTCTTTCTCTAGTTCTTTTAGGTGTAAGGTTAGATTGTTTATTTGAGATTTTTCTTGTTTCTTGAGGTAGGCTTGTAGAGCTATAAACTTCCCTCTTAGAACTGCTTTTGCCACATCCCATAGGTTTTGGAATGTCATGTTTTCATTGTCATTTGTCTCTAGGTATTTTTTGACTTCCTCTTTGGTTTCTTCAGTGATCTCTTGGTTATTTAGTAACGTATTGTTTAGCCTCCATGTGTTTATGTATTTTCTGGTTTTTCCCCTGTAATTGATTTCTAATCTCATAGCGTTGTGGTCAGAAAAGATGCTTGATATGACTTCAATTTTCTTAAATTTACTGAGGCTCGATTTGTGACCCAAGATGTGATCTATCCTGGAGAATGTTCCGTGCGCACTTGAGAAGAACGTGTAATCTGCTGTTTTGCAATGGAATGTCCTATAAATATCGATTAAATCTATCTGGTCTATTGTGTCATTTAAAGCTTGTGTTTCCTTGGTAATTTTCTGTTTGGATGATCTGTCCACTTGTGTAAGTGAGGTGTTAAAGTGCCCCACTATTATTGTGTTACTGTCGATTTCCTCTTTTATAGCTGTTAGCAGTTGCCTTATGTATTGAGGTGCTCCTGTATTGGGTGCATATATATTTATGATTGTTATATCTTCTTCTTGGATTGATCCCTTGATCATTATGTAGTGTCCTTCCTTGTCTCTTGTAACATTGTTTTTTTTTTTTTTTTTTTTTGCTCTTACATGAAACACTATTTTTTTTTAATTTATTATTTATTTATTATTTTTATTTTTGGCTGTGTTGGGTCTTCGCTTCTGTGTGAGGGCTTTCTCCAGTTGCGGCGAGTGGGAGCCACTCTTCATCGCGGTGCGCGGGCCTCTCACTATTGCGGCCTCTCCTGTTGCAGAGCACAGGCTCCAGACACGCAGGCTCAGTAGTTGTGGCTCACAGGCTCAGCTGCTCCGTGGCATGTGGGATCTTCTCAGACCAGGGCTCGAACCCGTGTCCCCTGCATTGGCAGGCAGATTCTCAACCACTGCGCCACCAGGGAAGCCCCTCTTGTAACATTCTTTATTTTAAAGTCTGTTTTATCTGATATGAGTATTGCTACTCCAGCTTTCTTTTGATTTCTGAATCAAAAGAAATTGATGAATTTGTCTTCTAAATTTAGAATTTGTGCTGATTTTGTCTTCTAAATTTAGAATTTAGAAGCTATTACTTAAGGTAATTTTTGTTTCAATGTGCTAATCCTTGTTTCAACATTTTAATTCAGGTTAGAGTGTTGTGTTACGGTTTTTTCTGTTGTATAGTTTTTCTGTTTGTTTTTTGTTTGGGGCAGAGAGAATATTCTTTTCTGCTGAAATATTTCAATTCACATTTCTATCTTATAGCTTTGCATGGATATATCCTGCTCTTTTGTGTTCATTTGGAAATGTCATATGTTTTTTGTACTAGCCAGCAGGTAGGGGGCAAGGTTTGAGTATCTATGTCCCTTTTTTTCCAATGTGATTCTCTTATTTTTTTTTCAAATTTTTAGAAAAAAATTTTTAGAGCAGTTTTAGGTTTTACAGCAAAATTGAGAGGAAGGTACCGGAATTTCCTGTATACTTCCTACCCTGACACATGCATAGCCTCCCCTGTTATCAAAATCCTCCACCAGAGTGGTACGTGTGTTACAACTAATGAACCTACATCGACATATCATAATCACCCAAAGTCCATAGTTTACCTTAGGGCTCACTCTTGGTGTTGAACGTTCTATAGGTTTGGACAAATGTAAAATGGCACGTATCCATGATTATCATATCATACACAGTATTTTTCACTATCGCCAAAATCCTCTGTGCTCTGCCTATTGACACCTTCCTCCCCACTGCCAACTCCTGTCAACTACTGATTTTCTTTTTTTTTGGCTGCATTGGGTCTTTGTTGCTGCACACGGGCTTTCTCTAGTTGCAGTGAGCGGGGGCTACTCCTTGTTGTGGTGCACGGGCTTCTCACTGCAGTGGCTTCTTGTTACAGAGCAGAGGCTCTAGGTGCGTGGGCTTCAGTAGTTGTGGCACACAGGCTCAGTTGCTCCATGGCATGTGGGATCTTCCTGGACCAGGGCTTGAACCCGTGTCCCCTGCATTGGCAGGCAGATTCTTTTTTTTTTTTTTTAACATCTTTATTGGAGTATAATTGCTTTACAGTGTTGTGTTTGTTTCTGCTGTATAACAAAGTGAATCAGCTATATGCATACGTATAGCCCCATATCCCCTCCCTCTTGCATCTCCCTCCCACCCTCCTTATCCCACCCCTCTAGGTGGTTGCAAAGCACCGAGCTGATCTCCCTGTGCCATGCAGCTGCTTCCCACTAGCTATCTATTTTACATTTGGTAGTGTATATATGTCAGTGCTACTCTCTCACTTCATCCCAGCTTACCCTTGCCCCGCCCCCTGTCCTCAAGTCCATTCTCTACGTCTGTGTCTTTATTCCTGTCCTGCCCCTAGGTTCATCAAAACCGTTTTTTTTTTTTTTTTTAGATTCCATATATGTGTGTTAGCATATGTTATTTGTTTTTCTCTTTCTGACTTACTTCACTCTGTATGACAGACTCTAGGTCCAGCCACCTCAGTACAAATAACTCAATTTCGTTTCTTTTTATGGCTGAGTAATATTCCATTGTATATATGTGGGCAGGAAGATTCTTAACCATTGCACCACCAGGGAAGCCCAACTACTGATATTTTTATTGTCTCCATAGTTTTGCCTTTTCCAGAATGTCATATAGTTAGAATCATAAAATAAGTAGCCTTTTCAGATTGACTTTTTTCACTAAGCAATATGCATTTAAGTTTCCTCCTTGTAAAAAGCTCATTTCTTTTTAGTGCTGAATAACATTTCATTGTCTGGATGTACCACGGTTTAGTTATTCATTCACCAACTGAAGGACATCTTGGTTACTTCCAAGTTTTGGCAATTATGAATAAAGCTGCTATAAACATCTGTGTGCAAGTATTTGTGTGAACTTAAGTTTTCAGCTCCTTAGAGTAAATACCAAGGAGTGCAATTGCTGGATCATATGGTAAGAGTATGTTTAGGTTTGTTAAAAACTCACCAGGGACTTACCTGGTGGCATCACTGTCAAGAATCTGCCTGCCAGCGCAGGGGACACGGGTTCAAGCCCTGGTCTGGGAAGATCCCACATGCTGCAGAGCAACCAAACCTGTGCACCACAACTACTGAGCCAACGCTCTAGAGCCCTCAAGCCACAACTACTGAAGCCCGTGTGCCTAGAGCCCATGCTCCACAACAAGAGAAACCACTGCAATGAGAAGCGCACGCGCTGCAATGAAGAGTAACCCCCACTCAATGCAACTAGAGAAAGCCCGTGCGCAGCAATGAAGACCCAACACAGCCAAAAATAAAAAGATAAATAAATAAAAAATTTTTTAAAAAACCTCACCAAACTGTCTTCCAAGTGGCTGTGCCATTTTGCATACTCACAGCATTGGTGCTGTCAGTGCTCCAAATTTTGGTCATTCTAATAGGTGTGAAATGGTATTTCATTGTTTTGACTTGCATTTCTCTGATGAAATTTGATGTGGAGCATGTTTTCATATACTTATATGCCATCTATATATGTTCTTTCATGAGGTGTCTGTTAAGATTTGTGGCCCGTTTTTTAATCGGGCTGTTTTCTTATTATTGAGTTTTAAGGGCTCTTTGTATGTTTTAGATAACAGTCCTTTATCAGATGTGTCTTTTGCAAATATTGGGTTGGCCAAAAAATGCATTTGGGTTTTTCTGCAAGATGTTATGGAAAACCCCAAACGAACTTTTTGGCCAACCCAGTATTTTTTTTCTTCCACTCCATGTTATTTTTTCTCTTGACAGTGCCTTTCACATAGCAGAAAACTTTACTTTTAATGAAATATGGTTTCTCAATTCTTTCCTTTTTTTTTAAATTTATAAAACATTTTGTAGTGACATTTATTGGTTTTCTTTCTAATTTTACAAGCAATACACATTCATTGCAGACAACTAGAAATACATAAAAACATAAAGTAAAAATCAACAATAACCTATAACCCACCCCCCAGAGATAACTATCATTAGCATTTTAATACATTATTTCAGTGTCTACATATTTTTTTAATTGAAGTGTAATTGACTCACAATATTATGTTAGTTCCAGGTATATAACACGGTGGTTCAATATTTCTATACATTACAAAATGATCACCATGATATATCCAGTTACCATCTGTCACCATTCAAAGATATTACAATATAATTGACTATTTCCCTGTGCTGTACATTTCATCCCTGTGACTCATTTATTCTGTAGCTGGAAGTTTGTACCTCTTAATCTCCCTTACCTATTTTATTCATACCACCACTCCCCTCCCCTCAGGCAACCACCAATTTGTTCTCTGTGTCTAGGACTCTTTTGTTTTGTTATGCTTGTTCATTTGTTTTGTTTTTTAGATTCCACATTCCATATACACTGACATATAAGTGAAATCATATGGTACTTGTCTTTCTCTGTCTGACTTACTTCACTTAGCAAAATCCCCTCTAGGTCCATTCGTGTCGTCACACATGGAAAGATTTCATTCTTTTTATGGCTGAGTAATATTCCATTGTACATATTTATATACACACCACATCTTCTTTATTCATTCATCTGTTGATGGACACTTAGGTTGCTTCTATATCTTAGCTATTGTAAATAGTGCTGCAGTAAACATAGGAGTACAAGTATCTTTTTGAATTAGTTGTTTACATTTTCTTCATATAAATATCCAGAAGTGAAATTGTTTGGTTGTATGATAGTTTTATTTTTAATTTTTTAAGGAACTACCATATTGTTTTCCATAGTGGTTGCACCAGTTTAATACATTCCCACCAACAATGCACGAGGGTCCCCCTTTCTCTACACCCTTGCCAATATTTGTTATTTGTTGTTTTTTTGATAATAGCAATTCTTTCTTTCTTTTTTTTTTGGCTGTGCCATGCAGCATGTGAGATCTTAGTTCCCTGACCAGGGATCGAACCCACGCCCCCTGCATTGGAAGAGTGGAGTCTTAACTACTGGAATGCCAGGGAAGTCCCTGATAAAAGCAATTCTGACAGATGTGAGGTAATATCTCACTGTGGTTTTGATTTTTATTTCCATGATGATTAGGGATTGAGCATCTTTTGATATTCCTATTGGCCATCTGTATGTCTTTTTTGGAAAATGTCTAGTCAGGTCCTCTGCCCATTTTTTAATTGGGTTGTTTGTTTTTTTATGTTGAGTTGTGTAAGTTCTTTGTATACTTTGGATATTAACCCCTCATCAGGTATATTGTTTGCAAACATCTTCTCCATTCAGTAGGCAGCCTTTTCCTTTTGTTGATAGTTTACTTTGTTGTGCAAAAACTTTTTAGTTTGATGTAGTCCAATTTGTTTATTTTTGTTTTTGTTTCCCTTGCATAAGGAGACAGATCCAAAAACATATTGCTAAGGCCAATATCAAAGAGCATACTGCCTATGTTTTCTTCTAGGAGATTGATGGTTTCAGGTCTTACATTTAAGTCTTTAATCCATTTTGAGTTTTTTGTTTTGTTTTGTTTTGTTTTTTACAGTGTGAGAGTGTAGTCCAGTTTCATTCTTTTGCATGTAGCTGTCCAGTTTTCCCAACACCAATTATAAAGAAGCTGTCTTTTCCCCATTATGTATTCTTACCTCCTTTGTTGTAGATTAAATTGACCATATAAGTGTGGGTTTATTTCTGGGCTCTCTGTTCTGTTCCATTGATCCATCTGTCTGTTTTTGTGCGAGTACCACACCATTTTGATTACTATAGCTTTGTAGTGTGGTTTAAAATCAGGGAGCATGATATCTCCAGCTTTGTTCTTCTTTCTCAAGATCGTTTTGACTATTCGAGGTCTTTTGTGCTTCTATACAAATTTTAGAATTATTTGTTCTAATTCTGTGGAAAATGCCATTGGTTCTATCTAGGTTTCTTAATTCAAAAGCATCCTCTTCTGTTGCTAAAGGGAAGTTGAATTTTTAAGTAGATGGAAACTTTTGGGGGTGGGGTCAGTGTGTTCCCCAATTTTGTGGTTCTCTTTTGTTTCTGTAAGATCTTTAATTCCCATTGTTTCCTTTCTTTTTTCTCTTCACCATCAAACATCTGAGAAATTCCTCGCCATTCAGAGGCTACCCCTTCTTCTGAATAGTGCCTTCCTAAAACTGCAAAGAGATTTTCAAGTGAGTGTTCTAATCTACCAGTTCTCAAACCTTTTCTCAGTATTTCTTTTCTCAGGTAGAACTCTATTAGAGAGGATTTCACCTGTATCCTACCACTGCTATACTCCTGTGAACCTCTGTTCTTTTCCACACAATCTCTACCCCACTTTGCTCTGGTGTGGACTCTGGATTTGATCCTGCTGGGTTTAGATGTTTATTTTTCTACTTTTATGTAAATTGAAATTCTTAGTAATCTCTGTGCAATGGTTGCTCTAGGGTTGTTTTATTAATTCTCCTCTTTATTTATGTGATTTTTTTTTTTTTGGTGAATATGTGGAGAAATACACTTTTGAGTAGCCACAATGTATCTTCCATAAAGTTTATATATATATGTGTGTGTATATATATATATATATATTTAAGACTGGCCTAGCTCCCAAATTATGGTTTCTAAATACCATTTCCCAGTAAAAGGAATCAGAATTCCATACAGAAATGACTGATTCCATGTTTGGGACAGAAATGTATAAAGTGAGCCTGGAATATTTTGTCCTAGAAGAAAGGAAGAAAGCAAGCAATCAAAGACTCAAGTAGAGCCATGTCAAAAGGACTCAGGAGCCAACTTTAAGAAGACCATACCTGCCAAAAATTGGACACTTTGAGCATCAGTAAGGATAGTAACTGTAACAGATATAAACACTGAAATATATTTAAACAGAAAGCTATGAGTTCATAATGATACTTAAAAACAAATCTTATTGGTTGCTTCTATGAGGATGCTAGAAAATCAATTCTAGGAAACCAATGCTAGGGAATCAAAACTGGTAAGTGAAGGAAAAGAATGAAGCATTTATTTTGCCTTTTCTTAGGAAATATACCTCTGGGTAACCAAAATAGTTGGTGAAGGAAATTTTATCTTTATAGAAGTATTCCAGTGAATGAGTAAAGAATGAATGATAAAATATCACCATCTTGCAACCTCCAATGAATTTAACAGATCTAGGCAATAAATGATTGCTGGTGTATCATGGAAAGAGAGAACCAGTCATTATGTACCTCCTGTTAGACGTACTCAACACCACCTATGAAGTGTCCCTGCCAAAAAAATTAACCTGAATCTGATCAAGCATTTAAATCTACTTAGCAATTTACAGGACAAATGAGATAAACTTACGGTTAAAAGATACCACAATGATGCAATCAGCAAAATCCAGAGGAAAACATTAAAATGAACTACTTCTTCAACTAATAAGTTGCAAGGAAAAAGAGAGAGAAAATGGGGGTAAAAAGGAGAGTTATTTATGGATTTAAAAACTTCAAAAATATATCAACCAGTTGCAGAGATGAACCCTATTGGATCTTGATTCATACAAACTATAAAAAAATTTAAGAATGGTATACTGAAGAAATGAAAACAGTCACTGGGTGGATATCCAGGAATCATTATTATTTTAAGGCATGATATGGTATTGTGTTTCTTTTGTTTTTTCTTAATTTATTTATTTTTGGCTGCGTTGGGTCTTCGTTGCTGCACGTGGGCTTTCTCTAGTTGCGTTGAGCGGGGGCTACTCTTCACTGCGGTGCGCGGCCTTTTCATTGCGATGGCCTCTCTTGTTGCAGAGCATGGGCTCTAGGCACACGGGCTTTAGTAGTTGTAGCACACGGGCTCAGTAGTTATGGTTCACGGGCTCTAGAGCGCAGGCTCAGTAGTTGTGATGCACAGGCTTAGTTGCTCCGCGGCATGTGGGATCTTCCCAGACCAGGACTCAAACCCATGTCCCCTGCACTGGCAGGCAGATTCTTAACCACTGCGCCACCAAGGAAGTCCAGTATTGTGGTTTTGTTTTATTTTAAAAATGGCATTTTGGGACTTCCCTGGTTGTCCAGTGGTAAAGTATCCACCTTACAATGCTGGGGACACAGGTTTGATCCCTGGTCAGGGAACTAAGATCCCACATGCTGTGGGGCAACTAAGCCCGTGTGCCACAACTACTGAGCTTGCGCGCCTCAACTGGAGAGCCTCTGTGCCTCTAACTACAGAGCCCCCACACTCTGGAACTCACACACCACAGCTACAGAACCCACATGTCCTGGAGCCTGCGTGCCACAAGTAAAGAAGAGAGGATCAGCACACCACAACTAAAGAGAAGCCTGCATCCTGCAACGAAAGATCCCACGTGCGTCAACGAAGATCCCGTGTGCCTCAGCTAAGACCTGACACAGCCATGAATGAATAAATAAATAAATAATAAATTTAAAATGTCATTTTCTCTTAGAAATATATACTGAAATATGTATAAATGTCTAGGATATCTTCAAGATTATCCTGAAGGAGGATGATAAATGGGTGTGTGTATTGATGAAACAAGACTGAAGCTAGATGATGGATACAGAGAGGCTGATTGTACAGTCTTTCTTTTTCTTTTGTTTGGAATCTTTTTCTAATGTTGGAATATCCCATAATAATTTTTTTTAAACTGGTAGTAATGTGAATCTGGGGTGATCAAAATGTCCTTGTTATTTTATTCTTTGAACCTTTTGAGTCTTTAAATTTTTTCTTTAACATCTTTATTGGAGTATAATTGCTTTACAATGTTGTGTTAGTTTCTGCTGTATAACAAAGTGAATCAGCTATATGTATACATATATCCCCATATCCCCTCCCTCTTGTATCTCCCTCCCACCCTCCCTATCCCAGCCATCTAGGTGGTCACAAAAAGCATAAGAAAAGTATGTTTCTGGATGGGAGTAGACTTTGAAACCATAAGGCAACAGAAACAAAGGAGAATACTGATAAATTTGATTGCATCAGATTTGAATTACTATGCATCAAAGCCCATTGTAAACAAAATTAAGTGACTAATTGGGTTTAATATTCATTGTAAATATTGCAAGAAATTCTTTTACCATTTCACAAGCAAAACACTAAAATTCCAACAGAAAGTGGTCAAGAATATGTCCAGATAATTTATAGAAGACAAAATGGCTAACAAGCATATCTTAAATATTAAATTGTACCAATATTTTAAAAAGTAAAACAATGAGATACTTTTTTGCCTATCAGACTATTACAGATTATATCTAATTCTCAGCACTGCATTTTTTTTTAACTGTATGTCCCACAGGCATTTCTTTTTTTTCTTCTTTTAATTAATTAATTAATTTATTTTTGGCTGTGTTGGGTCTTCGTTGCTGCGCACAGGCTTTCTGTAGTTGGGGTGAGTGGGGGGCTACTCTTCGTTGAGGTGTGCAGGCTTCTCATTGTGGTGGCTTCTCTTGTTGCGGAGCACGGGCTCTAGGGCACGCGGGCTTCAGTAGTCGCGGCTCACGGGCTCAGTAGTTGTGGCTTGCGGGCTCTAGAGCGCAGGCTCAGTAGTTGTCATACACGGGCTTAGTTGCTCCGCGGCATGTGGGATCTTCCCAGACCAGAGCTCGAACCCGTGTCCCCTGTATTGGCAGGCGGATTCTTAACTGCTGCTCCACCAGGGAAGCCCCAAACACTCCATTTTCTGGAAAGCAATTTTCCAACATATACCAAGAATCTTAAATATGTTTATATCCTAAAGAAATATTTTTAAATGCAGGGAAAGATTTTTGTTCAGGATTATTCAGTTATACTATTCATAACAGGAAAACACTGGAAACAACTGAATGACTTATGTTTAAATAAATTGTAGTTATTTTAGATATGTAATTGTGAAAAAAAATTTTTTTAAGTTGAATTACATGAGAAAATGGTCAGAATAACAATGACTGAAAGCTATATACTGAAGCTATATACAGAAGGATCCTACATGAAACACATAAATGTGTAGGGAACAGATTGTAGAAATAGGTCAAAGTGTTAATAGTGGTTATATCTGATTGTAGGTTTATGGGTAATTAATTTCTCTATACCTGTTTGTATTTTCCAAGTTTTGCACAATGAGCACTTTTATAGTCAGAGAAAAATTACAGAAAAAGTCAAAGTCATCCTTCCAATGAGCCCCCTTCCTTGTCCCCAAATTTCCTAACTAGATGCCCCGTGCCTGTCTTGTTTTCCAGGGAGAAGAACATTTTCATTCCACTGTTACAGATAAAAGCTCTGCTATGGGAACTTTCCTTCAAATCAAAATGTAATTCAGCAGTAACTGACTGAAAGCAGATCCTTACCCTTAATAGGGGAGGAACTGAGTCTTTATTGGGAGAGAGATTTTGTTGAGTTTTGCACATTGTTGCAGGTTGAGGAGTGACTTTTTTCTTTCAGTTAAAGTCACCAGAAAAGGTGGGAGAAAGTTTTTCTTACATGGGCTCTTTAGGAATAGATAACCCAGATACCAGCTATCTTTCATGATATGGGTAAGAGCAGATTCTACATGGCCATGTGAAGGGACTTCTGAAGGAAAACATGAATGTAAAGCAGATTTTATTATCATCATTTAAAAAATTATTTGTTAGCCTCTGTGACCTTGATGACTAGTTAGGGTGCTAAGTAAGAAAGGTTCAGTCTCAGCCCACTAGTCAAAGGCAGCCTGAGTGGGTATAATCAACCCCACCAAGGACATTTACACGAGAATGAACCTGAAGAACAGATTGGCATATCATTTGGTCTTACTGATTCCCATGCACAAGTAGCTCATTCCTATCTTTTTGCTTTGTGTATTTACTTTTCTTGCTTACCCTATCAATAAGGTCTTTATTCTTTTAAGTCCCACTCTTCCTTCAGGACACTGATGTTAACACAGAAAATGATCTTTGGTGCTCTTTGAAGAGGCAGTTAATTGGAAATTCCAACTGCCTGTCCTTTAGATTTTTCTAAGCATGCTTCTGTACTTGGTAGCAGCTGATTGGCTGTTACCAAAGTTAAGTGGACTACTAAACCAGTAAACTGTGAAAACTCAGCTCCCAGTTTTGGGTCTTGTTTCTCAGCCTGTATGGAAGAAAGCTTGGGAAAATATAAAAAAGAAAAGTGCAACTGGTTGGGCATCCCACTAAGAGGGAATTACAGTAAGAAATAAGGGCCCTACTATAGTATGAATTTACAGTGTAATCACTCTTCCATGATAATAGAGTAACTTACAAGTGAACTGGTAGGTTCCTCCTTTGGGACAATTCCCAATATTTATTTGATGCCAGAGAATAGAAAATACCCAGATATATGACCTATATCTGACCGTTACATGAAACTCATAAACATTAAATGGGAATAATAAGTGGGGATAATTTGACTGTTAAGGATGTGTAGGAGAGTGTGATGAAGATAAAGAAGTTGCTTCAATGTATAAAGATATGGATTCAGAGCTAATATTTATCAAGTGCTTAGTTTGTGTAAAGTAGCTAGCTGTTAGATGTTTTAGTATATTATTCATTTAATTCTCACAACAACCCTGTGAAGTGTTATCCCTATTTTACTGAATAGAAAGTAAACTTGAAGAAGTTAAGTAACTTTCCAAAGATCAAACATCTCAGTGGGCAGAGCTGATCTTAGGCCAAAGTCTGTGCCTTTTCTCTAACCATGAGATAATTGTTGAAAGAAGGTAGTACCAAATTGAGAAAAGTCATAATATTGAAGAAGGAGAAGAATGAGACTAATGTATGTATGAAGCAGAATTATGGTGAACAAATTTAGCAGTTTTGGTGAGAGGTCAAATCTACTCAAGTATGTAGTGTGGAATAAGTTTTTAAATTTTCATTTTGTGGCATCTTTGTATGCTGACTAGATCAATTCAATCAGGAGACCTTGGTTCTAAGCCCAACTCTGTAACTAGCCAGTAATGGACTTTGGACATGTTACTTAATGTCTCATATGTCAACTCTAAAGTAAAGGACATTTCATCTCTAAATTTTAAAAAACTTATATATATATATAAGTATATATATAGGCTATAAATATGAATTTATATATATGGACTGAATTATTAGAGTAAGGGAATGTGCAGCTAGCACAAAGCCATGGAGAGTTCAAAGATCACTCCTTGGTTGTCTTGCCCGTAAATATGCTCTCTCGGGTTTCCTTTCCTTAATGAAAGCATTTAAAAGCCTTTCAAAGTAAGTGTTTAGTTCTTGACTCAAAGACAGATACAGTCAAATCCACTTAAATGAAATTAGAGATCTTCTTATATTTACTTGGAGAACTGAATTGGAACAACTTTGAAGATAACTTATTAAGAGGTCATCCAAACTGGAGTCCTGGAATATAATACATTTCAGACAGTATTTCAGGGATGAGGAAAGCTTATGGGTTCCAATAATGGTGTTATGTCATTTAATTTGAATGTTTAGCAAAATAATACAAGATTTTCCTGGTAAGGGCACTATTTTCAAAGTTTGTCTCTGGTAACTTCTCCATTTAATGTTAAATTCATTCTTATACCAAAAATAAAATTGAGCATAGCACTGTGCAGATGTAATTTTGATGGACCATTTATTTCCTCTTACCTTGTGAAAACAAGTTGTTTTCTTAAATGACTAAAAAATGCACTTAAAAAACAATTCTCCCCTAACCATGTGATAAGGGTGAGGAATTCAAAATCCAACAAATGTTGAGCTTTCTACTGTCAGTTAAATGTATTTAATCAAGCAAATCAATTTTGAGGCAAGAAAAACATCAGTTAAATTTAATTTACTCAGCAGCTGTCAGGAACCCCAAAGCATCTGGATTTTACTCTTCCTTTAGCTGGCAAGTCAGTCTGTTACTGTTTCTTGGGTGCTGGCAAAAGATACAGACTCCTGGGTCAGAGATGTAGGACTTTATCACTCACAGAAAAGCAGTAGTCACTGTCAACATGATGCTCACTCCAGTTCCCCATGTCCCCTTCCTCCCTCCCTCCTCCCACCCTAGTCCCATGGAGTCTCATGCTGTATTAGTTTACTAGGGCTAACAAGGTACCACACACTGAGTGGTTTAAGCAACAGAAATTTATTGTCTCACAGCTCTGGAGTTTAGAAATCTGAGATTATCCCGAACCTGGATTTGGGTCGGTTTCCCTGATGTGCAGCAAAGCCAATCTGACACCAGGTTGTGGTGAAGGAAAGTACATTTATTGCAGGGTGCCAAGAAAGGAGAATGTGCAGCTAGTACTCAAAAGACCTGAACTCCCTGATGGCTTTCAGGGAAGGGTTTTTAAAGGCACCATTAAGGATGTGGGTTGCAGGGTGCCTGATCAGTTCGTGGACATTCTTCGGATTGATTGGCAGTGAGGTAACAGGGTGATGTTTCCAGAGTCAACATCATCAACTTTCTGATCCCAATTGGTCTGGGGTCTACGCGCTTGTGGTCAGCTGTTTCCATCTGGTGGGAGTCTAGTTTCTGTAAAAACAACTTAGGAATGTGCTTCAGACATTGTTATCTATGTCCTTCATGGACGAACTAAAGGTCCTGTGACTCTGCTATATGGCTGATCTTTTGTTTAAATTGTTACCAGTTTACTTTCCTGGCCCAGCAGTTATTCTTTATTATTATATGTTCACATTTTCCTAATCATTAACTCCTTAGCCAGCCTTTTGAGATTCGGGAGAAACCTGAAGACGTCAGGAGAAACCTCTTTTACTTCAAGAGATGCGGGGCACAGAGAGTCCCGAACGAAGTGAGAGGGTACCAAAGGGTCCTGCTCAGTTTCAACATCAAGATGTTAGCAGAGCTAGTTCCCTCTGAGAGCCACGAGGGAAGGATTTGTTCCAGGCCTCTCTCCTTGGCTTGTAAATGGCTACCTTCTCCCTGTGTCTTCATATCATCTTCTACCTGTACAAGAGTGTGTCCAAATTTCACCTTCTTATAAAGACACCAGTTATACTGGATTAGGGCCTACCCTAATGATTTCATTTTAACTTAATTACTTCTGTAAAGGCCCTATCTCCAAATATGACCACATTCTGATATACTGGTGGTTAGGACTTCAGCATATGAATTTGGGAGGGGGGAACAATTCAGCCCATGACAGACGCTTGCTAACACACATAGTGGTGTGCATTACAAGAGAAGAACACGGAGTTGGGAGATTCACCATGGAAACAAGCCTGTGCTTGTCCAGAGGATGTTACCTCATGCCTCAAGGTTGCTTGCTGCAAACACAACTCTGAGAAAAGGGCCTTGCATTCCTGGCACATAGCAAGGATGTGCAGGGATGCTCAGGACTCACATGGATTGTCTCTCCCAAGAGCAATGCTGTCACAGTCTCAGATCAAGGTACAACTGTACCATCCTGAGTCTTTATCAAGTCAGGTTGGGTTTTACACAGATGTAGAATTGATCATGCCTTTCTAACAGTTGCAGAAAACTCTGAGCCACAGCTCTTTAGTTTGCAATAATTATATTTATAAATATATTTAATACCAGTTAAGGAGTAAGTGTAGAGCTTAGTCAATTGTTGCCTGCTTTTGTCACATAATGAGAAATATTTTTAATTCAAAGAAGAGATGATTTCTTTACTATGCCATTGTTTATAACAAAAGGAGCTAAAAAATATCTTCAGAGTAATTGAATGGAAATAATTCTTTTTTCTTCCAACAGATGGAATTGCCACTTTTATATGTTATGATTTTACTTTTGAACATTTTTGATATTTCATCAGGAATAACATATAATAAAGGTAAGTTTCAGACTCTTTTTACTCTCTAAAATAGAGAAAATCTTCTCAAGACTTCCCCTTTATATCCCTTCCTCACTAACAGTTAAACTATTTTTCTTTTAGTACTTCTTCTTTACCTTATCTTCCAGTTTTTCCCCAGTATTATCTATTGTACTCTGGTCCAGAGGTTTCTAATAATATCATTGTTTATATCAGGACTTTTCTTTTGTTATAGTATTTCATTACTTATAAGTCATAGAATATTTAAATTTTAAGGAACATTTTATATTTGCAAAACTTGAATTATTTGGATAGAACTTTTTCATTTTTCCTCCATAAATGGTTGCATGTAGGATGAATTGTAAACTGAATTATAGGCTAATAGAATGAGAATTTTCTGAAATTAATACATGGATTAAATTGCCCAATAGGACTTTCATGGTGTAAAACTTTGCAAAAGGAATAAGACAAATCCACCTCCATTAGTGCAGATTGTATAGATTCTGTAGTATCCTGAACTGGATCTACCAGAACATAGTCGATGGTCAAAAAATTGTTGACTGAGTGGATGGAGAGACTCAGGCTCTCTTCTACACATGGGTGTGTTGCAGAATTGGGTGAGTTCTGGGATGAGCCAGTTCTAGTTCCTATATTCCGCTAGAGAATATATTACACAGGTATGGACATAACCGAAGATTGGATAGTCACCAGCAAACTTATGAGATTTCAGAGAAGGGAGAATGTACTTCCAACTGGGGCAGGGGATGGAGTGAGTCAGAGAAAACACTGTATGAAAGATATCAACCCATATGTGTCCCCCAAATGTCTGTACATGCATGGGGAAGAGCATCCTACAAAGACAACATCAGGTAAGTGATGAATAAAGTCGTGGAGGTAGACAACCACAGAACATGATGGGAGCAGTAAATAGTTCATTCTGACTTGAAAGAAGGAATAGAAGAAGTAAAATATTTTGGAAAGATAGGAAACTGGCTTATATTATAGAGGTACTTGAATGCCAAGCTAAGGAATTTGGGCTTTAGTCTATATTCACTGGAAAGTCATTTAAGATGACTGGTTAGGGGAGTAACATCTCAAAGCTACAATTTAGGAAGATTAATATGGCAGCATTATGTAAAGTAGATTGGTGGAGGGAAAGTTGGGAGGCAGAGAGAACAGACAGAAGACCATGACAGTAGCTTACACCAGATCTTCAGTCATGAAGTCATTTTTTTGGTCATGCACTGCATCGGTTGAAAAAAAAAAAAAGTGTAAGCTTGGTTCTCCAATATTTTCTATTTATTTTTAAATTACGTACTTGTACTACTGTACTAATATATTGTGTACCTTGTAAACCTACACAAAAACCAGAAATTAAAAGGGGATGAAAAAGGATGAAATAATCTTTTAAAATTATTATAAAGTATACTGATCAACATCATAAAATTCTTTCAAATTTTAAGATTTTTGGTGAGAAAATGTGATGTAAATATAGTTTTTGAAATCTTGGAGTCAAAGTTTATAGAGATTTGAATATCTGGCTCTAATTCAATTTATTTTGGTATTTGACTTTAATTAGCTATTATATTAAAAATATATCTCGCAAATTTTTGTATATCTAAATGGGATAAATGCATGTTGGCTTAATGAATAAATCATGATACTCATTTTTCAATCCCATCTATCAACTTTGTAAAGGTTTTTATTGATAAAATTTTAGTAAGCTTCCAGCTTTCTGTATGTCAGTCAACTTTTTTCCATTTTAAGCAAATAGTTCAAAACTTCATTGAAATTCATTTGAAATATTTAAATCAAGTAAAAAAATTTCCATTTTCAAGTTTCTAAAGTATTGCAGATATGACAGTAATTATAGATGATATATTTATGAGATTTCCAGTAACAAAATCACATACTAATGTAAACATTTCCAGCTGCCTATATTCAAAATGCTCTCTCCACAGCATGCAATTTTTAAGGTATTTAATTTACCGTTCATTGTTCAAATGAACCTTCAGTTTGGAAGGACAGACTGAGTCCTGATTTACTTTTTGAAACTATCTGTCAGCATATTCCTGACAGCAATTTGGCATTTCAAAAAGATAAATGGAAATCAAAAAAGCTGGAGTAGAAATTCTCATATCAGAAAAAATAGACTTTAAAATAAAGACTATTACAAGAGACAAAGAAGGACACTACATAATGATCAAGGGATCAACCCAAGAAGAAGATATAACAATTGTAAATATTTATGCACTCAGCATAGGAGCACCTCAATACATAAGGCAAATGCTAACAGGCATAAAAGGGGAAATTGACAGTAACACAATAATAGTAGGGGACTTTAACACCCCACTTTCACCAATGAACAGATCAACCAAAATGAAAATAAATAAGGAAACACAAGCTTTAAATGATACATTAAACAAGATGGACTTAATTGATATTTATAGGACAATCCATCCAAAAACAACAGAATACACTTTCTTTTGAAGTGCTCATGGAACATTCTCCAGGATAGATCATATCTTGGGTCACAAATCAAGCCTTGGTAAATTTAAGAAAAATGATATCATATCAAGTATCTTTTCCGACCACAATGCTGTGAGACTAGATATCAATTACAGGAAAACATCTGTACAAAATACAGACACATGGAGGCTAAACAATACGCTACTAAATAACCAAGAGATCACTGAAGAAATCAAAGAAGAAATCAAAAGATACCTAGAAACAAATGACAATAAAAACACGATGGCCCAAAACCTATGGGATGCAGCAAAAGCAGTTCTAAGAGGGAAGTTTAGAGCAATACAATCCTACCTCAAGAAACAAGAAACATCTCAAATAAACAAACTAACCTTATACCTAAAGCAATTAGAGAAAGAAGAACGAAAAAACCCCAAAGTTAGTAGAAGGAAAGAAGTCATAAAGATCAGATCAGAAATAAATGAAAAAGAAATGAAGGAAATGATAGCAAAGATCAATAAAACTAAAAGCTGGTTCTTTGAGAAGATAAACAAAATTGATCAACCATTAGCCAGACTCATCAAGAAAAAAAGGGAGAAGACTCAAATCAACAGAATTAGAAATGAAAAAAGAGAAGTAACAACTGACACTGCAGAAATACAAAGGATCATGAGAGATTACTACAAGCAACTATTTGCCAGTAAAATGGACAACCTGGAAGAAATGGACAAATTCTCAGAAAAGCACAACCTTCTGAGAATGAACCATGAAGAAACAGAAAATATGAACAGACCAATCGCAAGCACTGAAAATGAGACTGTGATTAAAAATCTTCCAACAAACAAAAACCCAGGACCAGATGGAGTCACAGGTGAATTCTATCAAACATTTAGAGAAGAGCTAACACCTATACTTCTCAAACTCTTCCAAAATATAGCAGAGGGAGGAACACTCCCAAATTCATTCTACGAGGCCACCATCACCCTGATACTGAAACCGGACAGAGATGTTACAAAAAAAGAAAACTATAGGACAATATCACTGATGAACATAGATGCAAAACTCCTCAACAAAATACTAGCAAACAGAATCCAGCAGCACATTAAAAGAATCATACACCATGATCAAGTGGGGTTTATCCCAGGAATGCAAGGATTCTTCAATATATGCAAATCAATCAATGTGATGCACCATATTAACAAATTGAAGGATCAAAACCGTATGATCATCTCAATAGATGCAGAAAAAGCTTTTGACAAAATTCAACACCCATTTATGATAAAAAATCTCCAGAAAGTAGGAATAGAGGGAACTTACCTCAATATAATAAAGGCCATATATGACAAACACACAGCCAACATCATTCTCAGTGGTGAAAAACTGAAACCATTTCCTCTAAGATTAGGAACAAGACAACTTTGCCCACTCTCACCACTATTACTCAACATAGTTTTGGAAGTTTTAGCCACAGCAGTCAGAGAAGAAAAAGAAATAAAAAGAATCCAAATCAGAAAAGAAGAAGTAAAACTGTCACTATTTGCAGATGACATGATAGTATACATAGAGAATCCTAAAGATGCCACCAGAAAACTACTGCAGATAATCAATGAATTTGGTAAAGTAGCAGGATACAAAATTAATGCATAGAAATCTCTTGCATTCCTATACACTAATAATGAAAAATCTGAAAGAGAAATTAAGGAAACACTTCCATTTACCATTGCAACAAAAAGAATAAAATATCTAGGAATAAACCTACCTAAGGAGACAAAAGAGCTGTATGCAGAAAACTATAAGACACTGATGAAAGAAATTAAAGATGATACCAACAGATGGAGAGATATACCATGTTCTTGGATTGGAAGAATCAACATTGTGGAAATGACTATACTACCCAAAGCAATCTACAGATTCAATGCAATCCCTATCAAACTACCAATGGCATTTTTCACAGAACTAGAAAAAAAATTGCATAATTTGTATGGAAACACAAAAGACACTAAACAGCCAAAGCAATCTTGAGAAAGAAAGATGGAGCTGGAGGATTCAGGCTCCCTGACTTCAGACTATACTACAAAGCTACAGTAATCAAGACAGTATGGTACTGGCACAAAAACAGACATATAGATCAATGGAACAGGATAGAAAGCCCAGAGATATACCCACACACCTATGGTCAACTAATCTATGACAAAAGAGGCAAGGATATACAATGGAGAAAAGACAGTGTCTTCAATAAGTGGTGCTGGGAAAACTGGACAGCTACATGTAAAAGAATGAAATTAGAACACTCCCTAACACCATACACAAAAATAAACTCAAAATTGATTAAAGACCTAAATGTAAGGCCAGACACTGTAAAATTCTTAGAAGAAAACATAAGCAGAACACTCTATGACATAAATCACAGCAAGATCCTTTTTGACCCACCTCCTAGAGAAATGGAAATAAAAACAAAAATAAACAACTGAGACCTAATGAAACTTAAGATCTTTTGCACAGCAAAGAAAACCATAAACAAGACCAAAAGACAACCCTCAGAATGGGAGAAAATATTTGCAAATGAAGCAACTGACAAAGGATTAATCTCCAAAATATACAAGCAGCTCATGCAGCTCAATATCCAAAAAACAAAGAACCCAATCCAAAAATTGGCAGAAGACCGAAATCGACATTTTTCCAAAGAAGATATACAGATTGCCAACAAACACATGAAAGGATGCTCAACATCACTAATCATTAGAGAAATACAAATCAAAACTACAATGAGGTATCCCCTCACACCGGTCAGAATGGCCATCATCAAAAAATCTACAAACAATAAATGCTGGAGAGGGTATGGAGAAAAGGGAACCCTCTTGCACTGTTGGTGGGAATGTAAATTGCTACAGCCACTATGGAGAACAGTATGGAGGTTCCTTTAAAAACTAAAAATAGAACTACCACATGACCTAGCAATCCCACTACTGGGCATATACCCTCAGAAAACCTTAATTCAAAAAGAGTCATGTACCACAATGTTCACTGCAGCTCTATTCACAATAGCCAGGACATGGAAGCAACCTAAGTGTCCATCGACAGATGAATGGATAAAGAAGATGTGGCACATGTATACAATGGAATATTACTGTCAATGGAATATAGTCTGTCATACAGAGGAGTGAAGGAAGTCAGAAAGAGAAACACAGATACCATATGCTAACACATATATATGGAATCTAAAAAAAAAAAAAAAAGGGTTCTGAAGAACCTAGGGGCAGGACAGGAATAAAGACGCAGACATAGAGAATGGACTTGAGGACATGGGGAGGGGGAAGGGTAAGCTGAGACGAAGTGAGAGAGTGACACTGACATATATACACTACCAAATGTAAAATAGCTAGTGGGAAGCAGCTGCATAGCACAGGGAGATCAGCTTGGTGCTTTGTGACCAACTTGAGGGGTGGGATAGGGAGGGTGGGAGGGAGATGCAAGAGGGAGGGGATACAGGGATATATGTATAGATATAGCTGATTCACTTTGTTATACAGCAACAACTAACGCAGCAATGTAAAGCAATTATACTCGAATAAAGATGTTAAAAAAAAAAGATCAGAAAATTTAAAACACTTTTTAAAAAGTAATATAAAAACATCCCTAACTCATCTTTAGACAGTTTTTTAAAAAGTACTTTGCCATTGTATACCACCAAAACCCATGTTTGTTACAAAAGATGTTTGTAGTTAACCTTCATCTAGCCTTACCTCTGATGTCCTTCAGTACTTTTGCAGTATCTGGCTTCAACTTCATTGTGCCAAAGAAAACCAGAGCTGGACAATATTTAAAGCTGTAAAACTACAATTTATTCAGGGACTATTGCAATTGAGGAAAAAAGATCTCAGTATAGAACTAGTCTCAATTCCAAATACAACATAGGCAAGTGGGAATTTATAGCCAAGGAGCAGGTTCATTGTAGGGGAAATTGTGTCTTTGGATGGAAAATTACTAAGAGGAGACATCAAGAGTAGGGAGGATTCTTGTTCAGCTAACCAAACAGTATTCTTGCTGAGGGCAGACCAGCATGACCATCTGGGTGGATGGTAGGGGATGAAGAATTTGAGTAGATATTGAGAGTGGTTAGATATCAAGGATGGGGTGGGGGCTTCCCTGGTGGTGCAGTGGTTAAGAATCCGCCTTCCAATGCAGGGGACACGGGTTCGAGCCCTGGTCTGGGAAGATCCCACATGCTGCGGAGCAGCTAAGCCTGTGCGCTACAACTACTGAGCCTGTGCTCTAGAGCCTGTGAGCCACAACTACTGAAGCCTGCAACAAGAGAAGCCACCACAATGAGAAGCTTGCACACGGCAACGAGGAGTAGCCCCTGCTCACCGCAACTAGAGAAAGACCGTGTGCAGCAACAAAGGACCCAATGCAGCCACAATAAATAAATTAATTAATTAAATTAAATAAATAAAATTTTAAAAAAGGATGGGGGGGTTTCTCTCTAAGATGACTTAGCAGGATTCTTGTGAAAATAGCTATGCAGGTCTAGCAAGGGATAGGGCCTATCCTCTTCATCAAATCAAGTCCTGCCTTTTTCCAAGAAGGAGTCTGAATTTATACCCCAGATTAGAGGAATACATATGACATTGATGAGTGGTCCCATCACAGCCTCTTTCCTCAAACTCAAGATAAGGAGAAGGGATAGAGGATTCTGGGAAGACGGCAGAGTGAGAAGCACAAGAAATCTGCCTCCCCAACTGGACAGCAACTGCACTGGCCGAATCTGTCTGATGTAACTTTTTTGGAACTCTGGAGGCTACTGAAGGCTTACAACTTCTAGGGGAAGTCTTGGACAGTAAGTTGCAGTTAATTTCAGTCATTGTCAACTCTTATCACTGTAGAAACTACCCATCCCCCACCCTCAGCCTCATGGCATGCAGCTGTGCACGTGTTCCTGGAGAAGTCACACACAGCTTGCAGAAGCTAGGGTGGGCAAAAAGGACCCTGTCTTCCAAATATTGAGGATCTGTACTCTGATTGCTGATTGCTGCTTCTGATCACAGAGGTGCAGACAAAGAGGCAGGCAGCCATTGTTGTTGTACCTCCCCTCATTGTTGCAAGCTCCTCTCCCTCAGCTGAACAGATTTTCAAGGGGCTTAAAGGGCCAGTGCCCTTTTTACCCCCTTTTTCATTTTTCATTTTTTTCCTCTTTGGGAGCCAGACGTTAAAGACTATCAAAAAAAACAAAAACAAAAACAAAACTGCATTTAAGGGGATAAATTACAAAGTGACCACACATGCCCAGGGAAAAATGACACAGGCTCATAAAAGACCTAAGAAGACCTTAAATTTACACCTGAGGTTGATCCTTGATACAGAGACAGCCTACAACAATTTTTTAAAAACCCAAAAGACAAAAACAGTAACAAAAAAAAGCAAATCCTGGGGAATGAGGAGAATCTAATTTCCAGAGTTACCACACTATTAGATTCAACTGTCCAGTTTTCAACAGAAAATTATAAGACATACAAAGAAACAGGAAAGTATGGCCCATTAAAGGAAAAAAATAAACCACCAGAAATTATCCTGAAAAAAGATTGGATGGCACATCTACTAGACAAAGACTTTAAAACAACCATGTTAAAGTTGCTCCCAAAACCAAAGAAGATGTGGAGAAGGTCAAGAAAATGTATGAGCAAAATGGAAGTATCAATAAAGAAATAGAAAACCTGAAACGAAACCAAGAAGAAATGCAAGGGCTGAGAAGTACAATAACTGAAATGAAAAACTCACTAGAGGGATTCAAAGGCAGATTTAAGCAGGCAGAAGAAAAAAATCAGCAACTTGACGATAAGACAATTGTAATTATCAAGTCTCAGGAACAGAAAGAAAAAAGGTTGAAGAAAAGTGTAGAGCTAAGAGACCTCTGGGAAACTGTCAAGTGGACCAACACACACATTGTGGGAGTAACAGCAGAAGAGAGAGAGAAAGGAGCAGAGAGACTATTTGAAGAAATAATGGCTAAAAACTTCCTAAATTTGATGAAAGGCATAAATATGTATAATATATATATATCTAGGAAGCTAAGCAAACTCCAAGTAAGATGAACTGACAGAGACCTACACCAAGACACATTATAATCAAACTTTCAAAAGCCAAAGATAAAGAGAGAATCTTGAAAGCAGCAAGAGAGAAGTGAATAACCACACACAAAGAATCCTCAATTAGATAATAAGCAGATTTCTTATCAGAAACTTTGGAGTCCAGAAGGCAGTGGACTGATATATTCAAATTGCTAAAAGAAAAACCAGTCAGCCAAGAATCCTATATCTGGGAAAACTGTCCTCAAGAGTGAGGAAGAAATTAAGGCATTCCCAGATAAACAAAAGGTGAGGGAGTTTGTTACCACTAGATTTGCCATGTAAAAAAGGCTCAAGGGAGTCCTGCAAGGGGAAATGAAAGGACACTAGACAGTCACTTGAAGCCATAGGGAGAAATAAAGGTAAATATGTGGGTAATTATATTGTAACAATGGATTGTAACTCCACTTTTCATCTTCAACATGATTTAAGAGACTAATACATCTAAAGAAAAAAATGATTAGTGCAAAAGTTACTGTCATTGTAATTTTGGTTTGTAACTCCAAATCTTGTTTTCTACATATCTTAAGAGACTAATGCATTCAAAAGAATTATTAGTTCATGTTTTGGGGGCACACAATATTTAAAGATATAATTTTATGATATCAACAACTGAAAGGGGTGGGGATGGAGCTTTAAAGGAGTAGAGTTTTTCTATGTTATTGGAGTTAAGCTGCTATAAATTCAAATTAGGGTAGTATACCATTAGGATGTTAAATGTAATCCCCATGGTAATCACAAAGGAAATAGCTATAAAATATACATGAAAGGAATTTACATGTTTCACTACAAAAAAAAATCAACTAAATACAAAAGAAGGCAGTAATGCAGTAATGAAGGACAAAAAAGTTATAAGGTATATAGAAAACTAATAGCAAAATGATAGAAGTAAGTCTCTCCTTATCAGTAATCACTTTAACTACAAATGGATTAAATTTCCCAATCAAAACTGGGAGATGGGCAGAATGGGTAAAAACACATGATCAAAAACAAAAACAAAAACAAAAACAAATACTCACACATGATCCAACTCTATGCTGTCTATGAGAGACTCTGTTTTATTTTATTTTATTTGGCCATGCCACAGCATGCTGGATCTTAGTTCCCTGACCAGGGAGCGAACCCATGCCCGCTGCAGTGGAAGTGCAGAGTCCTAACCACTGGACTGCCAGGGAATTCCCAGAGAGACTCACTTTAGAACAAGATAAGAAGGAGGGATCTTTCTCCCAACACTCCCACCCTTTGGGGAGAGGAGTCACCTTCATATCAGTAGCTTTCTATCAAAACATAAATTCACTCTCCAATCTCCAACTTCTGTCCCTTTTATATGTTCACCATGGTTGAGGAGTTTAAGAGTGAAGAACTGGTTTTTGGCCACTTCTGAAAATTTGTATCATAGCCTAGCACGTGTTATATTTTATTTTAGTGCTCAGTCAAACCTTCCTTTTTAGTGTCCTGACATTGTATCTTTAAAATGAAAAAATAAAGTGGAAGATTTAAACTTTATCTAGAGTGATGTGAATTTAAAA
The DNA here is from genome assembly GCF_028023285.1 of Balaenoptera ricei. Taxonomy (NCBI): domain Eukaryota; kingdom Metazoa; phylum Chordata; class Mammalia; order Artiodactyla; family Balaenopteridae; genus Balaenoptera; species Balaenoptera ricei. Next base: position 175,565,697 of record NC_082640.1, on the reverse strand, counting down.
TATACAATTATAATTCTTATACTTTAAAAAATATTTTCTGTTTAAAAAATATGGTTCTTTTAATGGAAATTCTTCATTAGTGACCTAAAAAAATATATATGTTTGTATTATTTAGGTGATACGGAGAAACGCTTTGCTTGTGCTAGCCAAGGGTTCCCCCAAAAGAATGAAATAATCAAGTTGTATCTTTCCTCTGATGACTTGGTAAGGTCCACTAATAGCATGTGCTACAACCCCTCATATTCCTTTTAAGTGCATAGGTGAAACCAGTAGCACTGTACTCTTTTCAAATACCTTCTACTATTTTCAGACTTGGGGAGGTGAAATTTGATACAAATAATCCTTTCTATCCTTTCTAATTCTTTCCACTTGGATCAAGTAAAATATTTCATTTAGCCATTGAACACCCTGGGTGGTTTGCTTTTTTTTTTTTTTTTTTAAGATGCCTCCATCCTTTTTTTTAAAAGATTGGCTGTAATGATCTTCATTTTTTATGGTTCTGATCTGTCCATTTGAAGTTTGACAGATGTAGCCTGTTAGAGAAAGAACGTTACCTCACATGACCTTGGGAAAGAATCTTTCCCTTTTATAACAAGTACCACATTGCAGGTGTCATTTTGGGTAAGGGATTATTTGACTCCTTTGATTCAAATTATGCCAAAATTTTTAAAAACACAACAAAATAAAATGTACTGTTAAGATAGTCATGCAACAAATGCTAACAAAAACATAAATTAATAAAAATTGCACAGATTGTCTAAAAATCTATGATAAATATAACAAAACAAAGAAAAACACCCCATGAGGACAAATACATTTATCCTAAAGTCTGTTTTGACTTAGTTCCCTGTTCCTTCTTAATATGCCAAACGTATATTTAGTTTTTTATTTACAACTATTGTGAAGTGCAAGCCCTTTGAGGCACACGTGTCTTTCCTATTTGTGATTAATATTTTGGAAAAGGAATGGGCTCTAGAGGAAGAGAGACCTACAGAGCTGGGGTCAAATTTTGGTTCTGCCGTATATGGTATGTGTGCCCTAGGGCAGGTTACCTAACCTCTCTGATCCTCAGTTTTGTCCTTTTGAAAGGGAAGTATAATCTACTTTTTGGATAGTTGTGATGTGGTAGTTCTAGAAGAAATATTAGTAGAAATAATAGCTAGCATTTATAAAGTGTTTGTCAGGCATTTTTCAAAATGTTTTATGTTCCTTATGACATTTAATCTTCTGTAAGAGAAGTACTGTAGGGGAGTACTGAACCTCCCCTCTTAGGTTCAGTGGCTGGAGCCTGTAAAACAAACTGACAAAAGACAGATTAAGCAGGAGATAAAAATGAAGTTTGGGAATTCCCTGGCAGTCCAGTGGTTAGGACTCGGCGCTTTCACTGCCGTGACCCAGGTTGAGTCCCTGGTCTGAGAACTAAGATCCTGCAAGCCTCACGGCACAGCCAAAAAAACCCTAAAAAACAAAAACAAACAACAAACAAACAAAACAAAAAAAAGCAGAGTTTATTTATACATGCAATGCACATACCCATGGGAGAACTCAACAATGAGTAACTCAAAGGGATCCTTAGAATTGGGAGCTTGTATAACATCTTAACAAAGTGCAATAAATTGTGGAGAAGTGTAAGACAAAGGAAAAGGGTTTGGGTTTATCTCCCTGCCAAGCCCCATTAGAAAATAAGTTCCATTAGGTCAGGGATTTTTGCCTGTTTTGTTCAATTCTGTTTTACCAGCACCTATAACACAGCCTGATTCATGGTAAGGGGTCAGTAAATATCTTTGGAATGAATATGCTTCCCCATTTTATAGATAGGGAAACTGAAATTCAGATAGGTAACTTGCCCAGAGTGATCTTAACTACTAGGAGAACTAAGTGAGATGAAGCTCTTCTTTTCCATATTGGTTTTCAGGGAAATCCACCATTTGTGATTGCTACCTTTTCATATACCTTCTCAAAACTGGGAAATATTCAATAAAAATGCAGTAAAATGAGTTCTGCTTTATACATTTGCTTTTTTATTTAACACAAAATAATGATTTTAATAAAATAGGAATTTCTACATATGATAGCATGTGACTTTGAGTCTATGTTAAACATAATAACTCTATGACCATTTCTATGACAGAAAAGATTATTATAGGATGAATTGAAACCTATTGACACTAGCATAATAGGCTGATGGGTTCTGAAAGTGTACTTTTCAAAATAGATTTTTTTTCCAAGCTAAAGACTGGAATTACTAGAGATAGCAATCTTCAGCAGCATCTACTTTTCATAGATTTCTCCTCACTTTCAAATTAATGTAAAATATGCTTCTCACCATCAAATTGTCACTACTTGTGTTTTTCTCTTTCCTAAAGAAAATCCAGTGTTTTTTCCAATCTGAAATTGAGCTTACTTCAAAGGAATTTCTAAGCGTGTTCACATCAGGAGGACTTGCTCCAAGCTTGGGAATCATAAATAGTACATATACGGGCATCTTTCACTTTAATTTAACCTTGGTAATTACATTTTATTTTATTCTGTGGTTTGTTATTTACAAGAAGAATACTCTTCCTTTTAGCATGTGATTTTAAAAACAGCTAGTCCAGTAATATTACATCTGTATGTGATTTAAACCCAATAATACATTGTTATACTTTTTAAAGTCATTTTTTTAAAGAAATTAAGAGAAGAAAAGAAAAAGATTCATGTGGGTTTTTTTTTTTTACTTTTTATTCACATATTTACTATTTCCACTGCTCCTTCATTCTTTCTGTAGGCATAAATTGCCATCCAGTGTCATATTTCTTCAGCATAAAGAACTTTTAGCATTTCTTACAGTGCAGGTCTGCTGGCAATTAATTCTCTGGAAGTTTTTTCCCCTTGAAAATGTCTTTATTTCACCTTTTTGTTGGGGGGGGGGGTGGTGGTAACAACTTCATTAAGATATAATTTACATACCATACAATTTGCCTATTTAAAGTGTACAATTAAATGGTTTTTAGTATATTCATAGAGTGCAACCATCACTACTATCTAATTTTAGAACACTTTCATCACTTCCAATAGACAGCCCATACCCATTGACAATCACTCCGCATTCTACCTTCTACTCCCCAGTCTTAAGCAACCACTAATCTACTTTCTGTCTCTGTAGATTTGCTTATTCTGAACATTTCATGTAAATGAAGTCATATAATATGCAGTCTTTTGTGACTGACTTCTTTCAGTTAGAATAATGTTTTCAAGGTTCATCCATGTGATAGTATGTATCAGTACTTCATTTCTTTTTATTGCCAAATAATATCCCACTGTTTTGGTACCATATTTTGTTTATCCATTCATCAGTTGATGAACATTTGGGTTTTTTCCACTTTTTGGCTATTATGAATAATGCTGCCAGAAACTTTTGTGTACAGTTTTTGTGTGGAAATTTTGTTTTTTTATTTCTCTTCTGTATATAACTAGAAAATGGAATTGCTAGGTCATAGGGTAACTCTATATTTAACTTTTTGAGGAACTGCCAGACTGTTTTCCACAGTGGTTGGACTCTTTTACATACCCATCATCAGTGTATTCAGGTTCAAATTTCCACATTCTCACCAACACTTGTTATTTTCTGTTTTTTGTTTTGTTTTGTTTTGTTATAGCCATCCCAGTGGGTGTGAAGTGCTATCTCATTATATTTTGATTTGCATTTCCCTGATGATTAATGATGTTGAGCATCTTTTCATTGCTCAACAGTGTTTATTGGCTACTTGAATATCTTCTTTGTGAAGATATCTATGTAGATTATTAATTGGGTTGTCTTTTTATTGTTGAGTTGTAAAAGTTCTTTATACATTCTCAATTCAAGTCCCTTATCAGACAAATGACTTGCAAATATTTTCTTCTATTCTATGGGTTGATTTTTTACTTTCATGGTACTGTCTTTTGATGCACAAAAATGTTTTTGATGAAGTCTTAGGTATCTATTTTTTCTTTTGTTGCTTATTCTTTTGGTGTCATAAATAGGAAACCATTGCCTAATCCAAAGGAATGGAGATTTACCCCTATGTTTTCTTCTGAGAGGTTCATAGTTTTACCTTTTACATTTAGGTCTTTGATATATTTTGAGTTGAATTTTGTGTGTGGTGTGGGGTAGGGGGGGTCCACATTCATTATTTTGTATGTGGATATCCAGCTATCCTAGCACCATCTGATGAAAATACTATTACTGTTTCCCTACTGAATTGTTTTGCCACTTTTGCTGAAAATCAATCAACTCTAAATGTGAGGGTTTATTTCTGGATTCTCAAGTCTATTGCTTTGATCTATACATCTGCCCTTATTCCAGTACCATGTTGTTTTGTTACTGCTGCTTTGTAGCAAGTTTTGAAATTGAGAACAATGAGTCCTCCAACTTTGTTCTTCTTTTTCAAGACTGTTTTTGCTAGTCTCCATATAAATTTCACTAGTTTCCATATGAATTTTAGGATAAACTTGTCAATTTTTACAAAGAAACCAGCTGCGATTCTAATAGGGATTGTGTTGAATCTGTAGATCAGTTTTGGGAGTATCACCATTTTAATAATCTTCCAATCCATGAATGTGGGTTGTCTTTCCATTTATTTACATTTTCTTGAATTTCTTTCAACACTTTTTTGTAGTTTTCAGAGTATAAGTTTTGCACTTCTTTTGTTAAATTTATTTCTAATATTTTATTCTTTTTGATGCTGTTGTAAAGAGAATTGCTTTCTTATTCTCATTTCCAGAGTGTTCTTTGCAAGTGTATAAAAAATACAATTAATTTTTGTATATTTGTCTTATATCCTGAACTTGCTGAACTCATTTATAAATTCTAGTAGTTTTTTAGTGGTCACCTTAATTTTTGAATGATTATTTTGTCAGATATAGAATTGTTGGGTGACTTCATTTGCTTTCAGCATTTTGAATATGTCATTCTGCATTTTGAATATGTCACCTGATACCATTGTTTCTGAATGAGAAGTCAGCTATTAATTTTATTATTGTCCCCTGTATGTAATGTTATTTTTCTCTGGGTGCTTTTAAGATGTTCTCTTTGTATTTACCCTGACAGGTTCTCTGGGCTACTTGGATTGTAAGTTTACCAAATTTGGAAAGTCTTCAGCCACTATTTCTGCAAAGAAATGTTCTACCCCTTTCTCTGTCTCTTTTCCTGCCTGAGACTCCAATTAGGCACATTTTGGAACATGTTTTATTGACCCACAGATCTCTACAGCTCCATTTACTTTTCTTTAATCATTTTCTGCCTTTTTCAAATTGAATAATTTCAATTGTTATATATCTAAGTTCACTTATTCTTTCTTTCTTTTTTTTAAATAAATTTATTTATTTTATTTATTTATTTTTGGCTGCGTTGGGTCTTTGTTGCTGTGCGCAGGCTTCCTCTGGTTGCGGCAAGCAGGGGCTACTCTTCATTGTGGTGCGTGGGCTTCTCACTGTGGTGGCTTCTCTTGTTGCGGAGCATGGGCTCTAGGCACGCAGGCTTCAGTAGTTGTGGCATCCAGCCTCAGTAGTTGTGGCACACAGGCTCTAGAGCGCAGGCTCAATAGTTGTGGCGCACGGGCTTAGTTGCTCCGTGGCATGTGGGATCTTCCCGGACCAGGTCTTGAACCCGTGTCCCCTGCATTGGCAGGCGGATTCTTAACCACTATGCCACTAGGGAAGCCCTAAGTTCATTTATTCTTTCTTTTGCCATCTCCAATCTATTGAACGCATCTAGTAAAAATTTTATTTCAGTTATACTTTTCAGCCTCACTATTTCCATTTGGTTTTATTGTTGTATTTTTCATTTCGGTGCTGGATTTCCTATCCATTCCCTCATTAACACATTTTCCTTAAATCCATTTACATATTTGTAATAACTGCTTTGAAGTCTTCATCTGTATCTGAACTCATTCTGAGTCAGTTTATGGTTTATCTTCTTTTCCCTGAATATCTGTTACATGTTCCTGTTTCTTTCCATGTCTTGTCATTTTTGGGAGAAAAGTGGACATTGAAGATAATAAGCTGTAACAACTCTGGATTGTGCTATTTTCTTACAAGAATTTGCTGATGTTTTTGTTGGTGGTGGTCTAAAAGGCTATTAATTGCCCTGGCACAAATTGCAAAATGTCTTACCTATTGTTTCAGCAGCTGATATCTCTGCTCAGTTCTACTAACTTCCACTGCTGACTTTTTTTTTTTCACATGGCCTTCTGAGGATCTCCCCTGCACTTGTGTTGCCCAAGGATATGGAAAGAGTTTATATTTAACTCTTAGATCATTATTTTTAAAGCTCCCTTGTGCCTGGGATTTTCCTCTTAAATTCCTAAATTTTCTGTCAGCAGCAGGTTCTGTCCTCTGACACATCAAGCCAGTAATGCTTCAGCTTTGTGCTGTCTGAACTTGGCTGTATGATATTGCATTTCGTGGCTATATTCTTACACATAACTGATGAATACTTTAGTTATTTCCAATCTTCTACTATCACAAACAATGATGAAAAATATCCTTGAACACATTTCATTTCACACATATGTGAGTATAATGCAGGATAAATTCGCAAGAGTGAAATTGCTGGGTAAAGGACATATACATTGGATGTTTTTGTTTAATTTTAGTTTTTAAAATATAGGGTAGAATATGCCAAAGTAAGTGTTGCTATTAACATTGTAAAACACTGTTTTCTGATGTCTTCTTTATTCAAGTTCAGTGATCGAGTTTATTGGTTGATTGATATTCCCAGAGAAAACATTACAAAAAATACAGGTAAGAATGATCTGAATTCACTATTTTACACATGGGTCTGGATTGCCAAATTTATCAAATAAAAACCATTTATTATGTTAAAAAATTATGTTATCTCATGTTAATGTCTCCTGTGGTATTTGGGACATACATACTTACTAAAAACTAGTGATTCATCTGAAATTCAAACTTAACTGGGCTTCCTGTATTTTACCTGGCAGTTATATTATAGATAGATGGTTCTGACATACATAGCATTTATATTATTCTTTAGTTAAAGTAAACTCATTTTCTAGAACATGAAATTCATAATATTGAGAAAGTCAGGTACCAATTAATTTAATGAAATGGAATCATTAATTTTAAAATGTAGTATGTAGTGTATTAGTTTACCATTGGGTCTACTATTAAGTGCTATGTGGCAGCCTAGTTTATATACTACTGTAAATACCAAGAAGGAAAGAGCGGGAAAGTCAAATTCCAGAAGGTGTGAGTATTGAGCTAGTGGACTGAGCTAGTAGATCTTCAGGCATGAGATACAGACCCATAGTTTAAAAATGATAAAGGGTATATTATTCTAATATGGTAGGTGCAAGAAATAGAAACCATCCTGACCTCACTAAAGGAAAAAGAGTAAATTTCTTTTTGTTGTGGAACCCAAAGACAAAAATGAAGCCAGATTATAAGAAGGAATTAGAAGTAAGAAATGGAGAACCTTCAAGAACCCAGGGAATATTTTCACCGTTTCTCTTATCTATATTTTCTGTACATCTATATTTATTTTTCCTTTTATGCAGACTAGTTTCCTAAAGCTGCCTCACTGCTGTCAAAGTTTTATATATATTTCCTAGGGACCAGCCCAATTCCAAATCCCCAGGAGAGTATCTTCAATTGGCCTAGAATTGATCCTGCACCCACTTGTGTGCCAATCAAATGTAGCAGGTGATGAGGAATTGGGACAGTGGGATGGGGGGATCATACAGGCAAACCCCTCTAAGTATGGGAAAGTTAAAGGACGAACCAAATTGTGTGTCCTACAGAGTAAATGGCAGGGGGAAAGCGAGAATAAGGCAGAAAGGATAGAAAAGACTCTATATAAGGAAGCATAAAAGATAAAAGACTGCAGAAGAAGCCCCAGTATTATAACAGCTAACATGGATTATATCACTATTTTTATCCTTTATTCATCTCAGTTTTTTCAAATTAATCTATCAGAACTTTTTGTGATTTTTTTTTCAAGGAATTCATCCTGAAAATTGTACTCCTTTAAAAAAAAAAAAAGAGAGTACAGCCTAATGATGGATTGTTCTAGCTGCTTGGCCTAATATTGACATTAGTTTGACAATCGAAGAAGTGAAGATCACTTGTTATTTTCACTTCTTCTATTTATAAAATTTAATTTCAGAAATGCATTGATTCTAAGATCACCCAGGCAAGAAAAAAGGTGATCTGAAAACTTAAGTATTTTATGGAAAGAGACCAAATGATCTCTGCCTATCTTGATACAACTTCTGGATTGAGCAAAAAGAAATATATTTGAGCTTATAATGTAATAGGAGAGAATGGTCTAATGTTAGTAATATGCTAGAAATCAGGAAAGAAAATCTTCAGGGGGAAGGAGACCATATTTGCTCATTCACTTTTTACTCCTTAATCATATCTTATTTGCTGCCATACCATGAATTTGAGTATTATGTATCTGTAAAATCTTGGGAAGGGTAGTTTATGTAACATCAACAGCAAAGGTAGCAAAATAATCATCATAGTAGTAGTAGAACTTGCCGGTAGCATTTACTGAATTCTTATATTTTCAGCACGACTCTAAACACTTTACCTAACTAAATTCATTTATTACTCAATATGTGTTAGTTACTATTGTTAGCTCCATTTTCGAATGATTTAACTGAGGCCTATGGAGCCATATGGAGATTTGGTGATAGCTAGAAAGTGGTGAAGGCAATTTGAAGTTTGAACTACATAGAACTGTTGAAGGTAAAAAGAGTCCCTCCTTAATTTATACTTCACAATTTGTTCTCTTTTTCATTTTAAAATAAGGTATAATTTACATTCAGTAAAATATACCGTTTTTAGTGCCTAGCTCTATAAGTTTTCACAGATGTATACAATTGTGTAATCATGAATCAAGATTTAGAACAGTTCCATCATCCAATAACATTACCCCACCAGTATTCAACTCTCTGTCTCCTGAGCCCCAGGAACCATGGATCTGTTTTCTGTTCCTATTGTTTCGTTTATTCCAGAGCCATATAAATGGAATCATCAAATATGTAGTCTTTTGAGTCTGGCTGCTTTCACTTAGCATAATTCATTTGAGATTCACTATGTTGTAGTTTTTTTTGTTTTCTTACTGGGTAGTATTCCACTGTATGGATGTACCATAGTTTATTTTGTTGCAGGGCATTTGAATTTTTTCAGTTTTTGGCAATTATGAATAAAGCTGCTATAGGCATTCTCATACAGATTCTTGTGGTGAACACAAATTTTTGTTGCATTTGGCTAATACCAGATAGTAGGATTACTGTGTCATATGGTAAGTGTAAGTTTAACTGTGTAAGAAATTATCAAACTATTTTCCAAAGTAGCAGTATCATTTTGCATTCTCACCACCAGGTTATCTGGATCCATGCCAGCACTTAGTATATATAAGTGTGTGTGTATGTTTGCATACATGTATACATATACATTTATACATATATGTATATTTATACAATATGTATATATGTATACTTATATATAAATATATTTTAATATGTATAAATATGTATGTATTTAATTTAGCCATTCTAATAGGTGTAGAGTGACATTTAATTATGGTTTTAATTTGCATTTCCCTAATAACTAATGACAATGAACAACCTTTTTTGTGCTTATTTGCCATTTGGTGAATTATCTATTCAAATCTTTTGCAAGTTCATTGTATGTTCTGGATACAACTCCTTTATCAGATATATGATTTATAAATATTTTCTCTCAGTCTGTGGCTTGTATTTTTAATCTCTTAAGAACGTCTTTTGTAGATCAGAGTTTTTAATTTTGATGAAGTCTAATTTATCAGTTTTTTATTTTATGGATTGTACTTTTGGCATCATATCTAAGAAATCTTTGCCTAACCCACAAAAAGGTTCTCCTATATTTACTTCTAGAAGTTTATGGTTCTAGGTTTTGTATTTAGGTCTATGACTGAATTTAAGTTAGTTTTTATACATTATATGGACTGAGGGTAATTTGGGGGAAATATGGATATCCAATTATTCCACCACCTTTGTTGTAAAAGCTATTTTGTGTCCAGTGAGTTGCTATTTCTGGGCTCTCTATCCTTTACCAATACCACACTTGATTACTTTAGCTTTATAAATAATAAGCTTATAATGAGTAATATTAACCCTTCAACTTTGATCTTTTTCTTTTGTTCTTTTAGTTCTTTTGTCTCTCCATGTAAATTTTACAATCAATTTGTTTAGTTCTACAAAAAATTCTGCTGTGATTTTTTTTTATCTCAATTAGAATTGCATTGAATCTATAGATTAGTTTAGGGGGAATTGACGTCTTAACAATATTGAGTTTTCCAATCCATGGACACAGTATATCTCTCCATTTATTTACATCTCCTCTGATTTATTTCATCAGGGTTTTGTCGTTTTCAGCATAGAGATCTTGCATATACTTTAAGAAATTTATATCTAAGTATTTCATGGGTTTGGTATTACTTTAAATGGTTATTTTTAATATTTTAATTTCCAATTGTTCATTAATAATATGTAAATATGTAATTGATTTTTGTAGATTGACTTTGTATCTTTCAACTTTGTTAAATTCACTTATTAGTTCTAATAGTCTTTTGTATATTCTTTGGGATTTTCTACATGGATAAACATCCATCTAGAAATAGAGATAATTTTATATATTTCTTCCATTCTAATATGATTCATTTTATTTATTTATATATGTCTTTACTTACGTACTTACTTACTTGTTTATCTTTGCCTTATTGTGCCGGTGGGATCTCCAGTACAATGTTGAATAGAAATGGTGAGAGAGGACATCTCTGCCTTGTTTCCAACTTTAGGGAGAGAATATTCAGCCTTTCCTCATTAAGTATGATGTTATCTGTAGGTATTTTGCAGATGCCCTTTATCAGGTTAAGGAAGTTCCATTCTATTCCTAGTTTGCTGAGTTCAAGAATTGGCGTTGAATTCTGTTAAATGCTCTTTCTGCATCTATTGAGATGATTATAAGGATTTTCTTCTTTCATCCCATTATATGAAGAATTCCATTGATTCGTTTTTGAATTCTCAACCAGCCTTGCAATCCTAGGATAAACAACTCTTAGTTAGGATGCATTATCCTTTTTGTGTATTGCTGGACTCATTTGGCTAGTGGGTTCTTGGGGTTATCAGTCTGGAGTTTTATTTTCTTGTAATATCTTTATCTCGTTTCGGTATCTGGTAATGCTGTCTTTAATCAAATGAATTGCTCAGCTGTTGCTGATGATGAACGCTGGGGGCGGTGCTCAGCTTTAAGCTGAAAACCAAGGGCGCACAGGGCTTTGGGCAGGAGTTGAGGGAGCCCAGCACAGGTGATACCAGACTTGAGTTCATACTGAGCTTAAGAAACTTTAGAATCTTCATCACCCTGGGGAACCTTCCATGAGTCCCACAGGATCCTGCTGTTGGCTCTTGAGCCCCAGATACGGAACCCGGAAGACACGCGCTCAGACACCAAGTCTCCATTCCTCTGTTCCCTATGACTTCAAGAATGTTTTTGACGGGAAAGCCAAGCCAGTGACCTTATCAGAAAACCCAGGCTCATGGTGGGTAGGAAAACGTTTGCCAAGATGCACGTGGTTTTCCAGCCACATCACTGTTTTCCTTTCAAAGGTATTTCCACTTTGACTTCTGAACTGAAATGCTGTCTATAAGGAGTATCAGGAGGGCTTGTGTAAGGGGCTGATAACACTGCATTCCCCATAGACAAAAGGACTTATCTAGATCGTTTTTATCGTATTGGAATCCGTCTTCCAACAAGCTTTTACTAGAAAGTTGTTTCTATTTCTTGATTTTCTTTTAAATAATCATCTTTTGGTCTGAATTACACAGATTTTTAAAAATCGTTTGTATCCAGGAATCTGAGCAGAAAATTTAGCTTCTGAGTTTTATGGCAGCCTTTTTATTGGACAGTGTTTATGAGTACGGAGCAAGTTCATTGTTTCTGGGTCTGACAGCAGTGCTGGGACCAGCAAGGAGCCCTTTGTCTACATTCCTCCCCAGTGGGATCCGGCTCTGATTGCCAGGTGGGGTCGTCTCCAGGACTTTAAGAGTGAAGTATTGCTGAGTCCCACGGAAAACAGTTGGCAGATGCAGACAGGGGTGTTACGAGAAATTTTGCCTTGCCTTGAAGCCCTCTGTTAAATAAGGGAAATTTTGGGGCTATTAATTGTACAATTGCTAGAATGAAAGTGATTTATGTGGTGATACTGGGACTGAGTTCTAAAAGCTTGGGTTTCTGGGTCTCCTTTTTAAGTGGGTGAATTCAAGGTGGAAAAACAATGAGCCTCATTCTAGGAAATACGGCGTTTTGCACAGAAGCTTCTTTCAAAGGGAGTCCTGGTTTAATTGCCAAAATGAAAGGAAGGTGGGCACTGCCCAGAATCTCACAGGTGTTTGATTTGCTTGCGGTTTTTGAAATCCTGACTGGTAGGTAAACCTGGTCAGAGGACAAAGTAAGTATGTAGGCTTTTAGATCTAAATTGCTTTGAAATAAAGCTCATTTCTAAAAAGGGAAATACATAAATAAATATGAGTTGAGAAGAGTTCCCTCCTATATTATGGAAGAATTTTTGTAGAATTGATATCATTTTTTTCACTAAATGTTTGGTGGGATTCACCAGTGGAGTTTTCTGGGCATGGAGTATTCTTTGTGGGAAGGATTTTAACTACAAATTCAGTTTCCTTAATAGATATGGGAATATTCAAGTTTTCTGTTTTTTCTGAAGTGAGTTTCGGCAGTTTGTATCTTTCAAGGAACTTGTCCATTTCATCTAAATTGTTGAATTTGTAACTAAAGCGTTTTTGTGACATTCTTTTATTAACCTTAAAGGGTCTATAGTGATGTGCCCTATTTCATCTCTAATATTAGTTATTGATATTTACATCTTTATTTCCTTCTTGATTCATCTGGTGGAAGTTCATCAACATTATTGATCCTTTCAAAGAAGCATCTTTAGATTTCATTGATTGTGACTATCGTTTTTCTGTTCTTCATTTCGTTGATTTCACTGTTTCATCCTTCTACTTCCTTTGGGATTCATTTGCTCCTTTTTTTCTAGTTTCTTAAGTTGGGGACCTTTAGATCAGGGGGTGGCAAACTACAGTTTGCAGACCAAATTTGGTCTGCTGCCTGTTTTTGTAAATAAGTTTTATTGGAACACAGCTGTGCTCATTTATTTATGTTTTCTATAGCTGCTTGTTGGCTACCATGGCAGAGTTGAAGTGTTGAGACAGAGACCATATGGCCCACAAAACCCCAAATATTTACTATTTGACACTTTATAAGGCAGTACTATCTTTTAATCCCTGCTTCAGATAATTGATTTGAGATCTTTTTTAATATAAATATTTTACTACTATATATTTCTCTTTAGCACTGCTTTATCTGCATCTCATAAATTTTTATGTGTTTTCATTTTCTTTCAGAGTATTTTCTAATTCCCCATGCCACTTTCTCTTTGACCTGTGGTTATTTAGAAGTGTGTTGTAAAATGTCCATATATCTGGGAATTTTCCAGATATCTTTCTGTTACTGATTTTTCTAGATTAATTCTATTATGTTCTGAGAACATATTTTGTATGATCATTTGTTGAGATGGTTTTTATGGCCTGTTTGGTGAATCTTCCCTGTGCACTTGAAAAAAATACTTACTTTGCTGTTTTTCACTGGAGTGCTCTGTAAGTGTTGATTGGGTCAGTTGGTTGATAGTGTTATTCAGCTTTTCTATATCCTCACTCACTACTCAGTTACTTAGAGAGGAGTGTTGAAATATCCAACTATAATTGTTGATTTGTTTATTTCTCCTTTTAGTTTTATTAGGTTTTTTTTTTTTTTTTTGGCCGTGCTGCACAGCTTGTGGGATCTCATTTCCCAGACCAGGTATTGAACCTGGGCCACTGCAGTGAAAGCCAGGAATCCTAACCACTAGACCGCCAGGGAAATCCCCAGTTTTATCAGCTTTTGATTCATGTATTTGGAAGCTCTGTTAAGCATGTGCACATTTAGGGCTGTCATACCTTTTCAGTGAATTGATCCCTTTATCATATGTATTTTTCCTCTTTATTCTTGATATTACCTTGATCTGAAGTCTCCTTTGTCAGATACTGATATAGCCATTACACCTTTCTTTTGATTAGTATTTGCATAAGATATATTTTTTCATTCTTTTACCTTTTTTCCCCAAGACAACTTTTAGAACACATTAATCAACAGAATAGAAGTACACAAGTGAATTTTAAAGTAAAATCAGTGCATCAATGAGTGCGATCTAACACAAAAGTGCAGATGCCTCACAATGGGGGAGGAAGGCATAAATCTAAACCAGAGATTGGAGGAGAGATGCATATAAGGGAGGAAGGACCTTGGCATACTGATTTATCAAGGTAGATTGAACTGATGTCTTTAATTTCCAAATACCTTGGGCCCTAATTTGTAGTCTGAGATAAGCGTGATACTTGGTCACAAAGAGCAACAGTAGGTATCTGCTGTGTCTGGAATGGGGAAGAAGTTCAGAATCCTGAAGAGACTGTGGACACTCAACTCTGTAATAATGAGGTGGAAGGTATGAGGCTACAAGAACCATAGGGAGACTGCACTCTTCTATGTCAGGCACTAACCACACTGCAGCAAGGTACAATGAAAAATTACTCAAGTTACTAGTTTAATGGAAGAACAGGAGTAGCTGTAGGAAGGACTCCATGGAAAATGTCCAGCTGATATAGAGAAAATAAACATTCGATCAGTGGAATAACTATGGTGCTATTTTTCAGAATAGGTACCATCACCTTAGTCACTGATCTAATGGATGTGTCTTCTTAACCCAAAGTAACAAAGGTTTTAACAGCCAGATAGCCCTCTTTTCTGTAACTCTTGGTGCAGTTCTATTGTTGTTCTCACTGAGTTGTTAAATAGCATATGAAACAGATATGAGGTCACATAAACTACCTGAATAGGTTTGCCTGGAGCTTTGGCATTGACCTCTTCAACTTCCAGCTGTGGGTCTACCAGTTGACACTTTTCACACAGTCTCTTGGCTGCTCATCTACATCTTTCACTGTATGAGCCACATTACAGGTGGGATTAATATTTCCTGTGTGTTTAGGATGAGCAGGATTAGTATCACCACCAAACAGATGTGTGTGCTGGTTAATATGCATGTGGAAAGAGATACAGTTGGTATAAAACCAATCCAGAAAATATTGGCTATTACTGCTGATGAAACCCATACTTTCCCTTATATTCAATCACTCCATGTACCATTATAGGAACCACATTGTTGTTTCTATTTGTGATTTTTATCAAGACTTGTAGAAAGTTATACAAGACCTGTGGATTCTCAGGGCTCTTATTTTCATGTTTCAGAAGTTCAAGAAAACTATGCATATACCAACTTTGAACCAGTCACACTGAAGGCCAGTTAAGTTACCCATCAGAAGATTGATTTCTCTCATTGTGTTGGCCAGTTGTGCAGGAAGCTCCTTTTGTAGAAACATATAGGATATTTTCTCACACCATTATCTTTCCCCCAATCCAGGAATTGCTTGATAAAGAGCAGTGACAGCAAGAAGCATAAATAGCACTTGATCTACTTGTTTACCAGCTGTTTAAGCAGCCACTAGAAGATCCATATCCTCGCCAGGGTGGTGCACAGATCCACCTAGAGGCCTGGATGGACATGAGGGCTTGTGCAGCTGAGCTGTTCGGGTCAGGTGTGTTCTTCATGAGCACACCCTGGTTTCAGCCTCGACTTATGGGTACAACTGCTGCAGCACCCAGGCTGAGTTCATCACCTTGGCTTCCCCAGGCCCACCCATTCTTTAACTTTTAACTCAGTTATGCTTCTGTATTTAAAGTGGGTGTCTTAGAGTTAGCATATCTTTCAGTCTTGATTTTCACATCTAATCTGGAAATCTGTCTTTTAATTAGTATTTTTAGGCCGTTTACATTTAACACAATTTTTAGTATGGTTGTACTGAAATCTACCATTAGGGTTTTTTCTATTCTATCTCTTCTGTTTTACTTTTCTTTTTCTGTCTTCATCCATATTAATTATTTTTTATGATTCTGTTTTGTCTCAACTATTGGTTTATTATTCTTTGAAAATTTTTTTTGGTGTTGGCCCTAGGGTTTATACTATTTATTTTATTTTATTTTATTTATTTTATTTAATTTATTTATTTTTGGCCATGCCACGCAGTTTGTGTATCTTAGTTCCCTGACCAGAGATTGAACCTGTGCCCTGGGCAGTGAAAACACAGAGTCTTAACCACTGGACCACCAGGGAATTCCTGATATACTAAATATTTTAGTTAATCATGGTCTACTTTCAAAAAATATTATACCACTTCACCTGAAGTATAACAGTTTGCTTCTTACCAAGCTACAAGAGCTCTCAGAGAAAAATTATAATCTAAAATACTATTATCTGGGTTCACTGCTGTGTTGGTAAGATAACTTCATAATTCTTTTTTCCTTATTTTATCATCAAAATGTTTGCTGGGAAAACATATATAAATGCAATCAAAATGATTGGGAAATAAAAGGTAATTGTGGTTGGTAATGTTCATATAGTCTTAAATTTCACCAACATGACATACAAAAAAATAGCTGATTGTTTGCCTTTTGTTTTCAAACAGATATTGCAGCTGTAGAAGAATGGTTAGTAAGGATCACTTTGCAACATGGATTAAATATTTATACTACTGAAGGAACACTGTTGGATAGTATTCGAGGTAAATGCCAGTAGATAAAAGTGAAGTGAAAATTTGTAATATTCTTTCAACAAACCTTGTAAGCTATGATATGCCAGACTCTGTGCTAAGTGCTAGAGATAGATAAATAAGAGATGATCATGACTCTTGAAGGGCTTACAATCTGATGAGGCAAAGAATTAAATATACATGGGTAATTGTTAATAGAGCTCTGCAAAGAGTGCTATAGAAATATGGAAATATATGTTTTCTGTAGCCATATTGGGGGGTCATCATAAACAATGGCTTTATAGAGTTAGTTTTTGCATCTTCTATAAAGATGCTATAGAAGATATTGTTTATTGCATCACAGTCTACTTTATGACGACCATCAAGCAAAAAGTTTTGCTCAGTCTTAGTAAGAACATTTGTATTTCTTCATAAAAAAATTGGTTATTTTAAGGTTATGAGCACTGAGGAATATAACTGACTAGCTTTTCTTTTTCAATTGTCTGATCTATAGCCCAATTTTTGGGTCAGCCATAGTATATAGAAAAAATCCTCCATCCTGGAGTTTGTATTTATTCTCATTTTCCTCACCTTCCCTTTTTACTTTTATTCTTTTGCACCCACTTTGATATGGTGGTATGTAGAAGCCAGAGTAAAAATAAATATTTCATCTTATGGAAAGAAACACCTGGGTAGCTTTAAGAAAATAATGATGATTCAGGGCCAAGATGGTGAAGTAGGAAGACCCTGAGCTCACCTCCTTCCATAGGCACACCAAAATTACAAATATTTACAGAGCAACTATCTATGAGAATGACCAGAAGACTAGCAGAAAAGATTTCCCAAAACTAAGCAAATAAAGAAGGAACCAAAATATGATGAGTGGGAGGGGTAGAGACACTGTATAGTCAAGACCAACATCCCCAGGTAGGCAACCCACAAATGAGAGGATAATCACACTTTCAGAGGTCCTACCTAAGGAGCAAGGGGTCCAAACCTCACATTAGGCTCCCTAGACCAGGGGTCCTGCACTGGGAAGACAAGCCCCCAGAACATCTGGCTTTGACGGCTAGTGGGGCTTGTGTGTGGGAGAGCCAGAGAGCTGTGAGAAACAGAGACTCTGCTCTTAAAGGGCACACACCAAATCTCACATGCTCTGAGTCTCAGTGCGAGGCAGTAATTTGAAAAGAGTCTGGGTCAGACTCACTTAAGAGATCATCAACTTAAAATAATCATGTATATTATCATGTAAATAATCATGTACGTAGGTTGTTATATATGAACCTCATGGTACCCACAAACCAAATACCTATGATGGATAAACAAAAAAGAGAAATGAATCCAAACATAATACTAAAGATAGTCATCAGGCACAAGGGAAGAGAGCAAAAGAAGAAGAGAGGAACAGAAAAAAGAAAAAAAACCAAAACAAACCAGAAAACAATGAACAAAATGGTAATAAGTATATACATATCAATAATTTTGCTTTAAATGCAAATGGACTTAATGCTCCAATGAAAACATAGTGGCTGAATGGATTAAAAAAAAAATCAAAAACACGAGAATTAACGTTGTTAAAATGACCATACTGCCCAAAGCAATCTACAGATTCAATGCAATCACTGTCAAAATACTAATGGTGTGGGGGAACTTCAAGACAGAGGAGGAGTAAGAACACATGGCATGCCTCAGGCTGTTACAATGTCATGCCAGCCTCTCCCGCCACAGGCTCACCCCACATTCCATACCTCTCCCTCCCCCAAGCCTGAGTGAGCCGAGCCCCCTAATCAGCTGCTATTTTAACCCTGTCCTGTCTGGGTGGGGAACAGATGCCCTTAGACGACCTACACGCAGAGGTGGGGCCAAATCCAAAGCTGAACCCCAGGAGCTGTGCAAACAAAGAAGAGAAAGGGAAATTTCTCCCAGCAGCCACAGGAGCAGCAGATTAAATCTCCACAACTTCATATACCCTGTGTCTGTGGAATACCTGAATAGACAACGAATCATCCCAAAATTGAGGCAGTGGACTTTGGGAGAAACTGTAGACTTGGGGTTTGCTTTCTTCATCTAATTTGTTTCTGGTTTTATGTTTATCTTAGTTTAGTATTTAGAGCTTGTTGGTAGATTTTTTCATTGATTTGGTTGCTCTCTTCCCTTTATATATATATATACTTTTTTTTTTTCTTTTTCTCTTTTGCTGAGTGTATATGTGTATGCTTCTTTGTGTGATTTTTGTCTGTATAGCTTTGCTTTTACCATTTATCCTAGGGTTCTCTCTGTCTGTTTTTTTGTTGTTGTTGTTTGTTTGTTTTTGTATAGTTTTTAGCACTTGTTATCACTGGTGGATTAGTTTTTTGGTTTGGTTGCTCTCTCTTTCTTTTCTTTTATTACTTTTAAATTTTTTAATTTTTAACAATATTTTTAAAATTTTTTATCTTAATAACTTCATTTTATTTTTCTTTCTTTCTTTCTGTCTCTTTTTTTTCTCCCTTTTCTTCTGAGCCATGTGGTTGACAGGGTCTTGGTCCTCCGGCTGGGTGTCAGGCCTGAGCCTCTGAGGTGGGAGAGCCGAGTTCAGGACATTGGTCCACCAGAGACCTCGCAGCCCCACGTAATATCAAACGGCAAAAGCTCTCCTAGAGATCTCCATCTCAACGCTAAGACCCAGCTCCACTCAATAACCAGCAAGCTACAGTGCTGGACACCCTATGCCAAACAACTAGCAAGACAGGAACACAACGTCACCCATTAGCATAGAGACTGCCTAAAATCATAATAAGTTCACAGACACCCCAAAACACACCACTGGACTTGGTCCTTCCCACCAGAAAGACAAGATGCAACCTCATGCACCAGAACACAGGCACCAGTCCCCTCCACCAGAAAGCCTACACAACCCCCTGAACCAACCTTACCCACTGGGGGCAGACACCAAAAACAACGGGAACTACAAACCTGCAGCCTGTGAAAAGGAGACCCCCAAACACAGTAAGTTAAGCAAAATGAGAAGACAGAGAAATACACAGCAGATGAAGGAGCAAGGTAAAAACCCACCAGAAAAAACAATTAAAGAGGAAATAGGCAACCTACCTGAAAAAGAATTCAGAGTAATGATAGTAAAGATGATCCAAAATCTTGGAAATAGAATGGAAAAAATACAAGAAACGTTTAACAAGGATCTAGAAGAACTAAGGAGCAAACAAACAATGATGAGCAACCCAATAAGTGAAATTAAAAATTCTCTAGAAGGAATCAATAGCAGAATAACTGAGACAGAAGAATGGATAAGTGACCTGGAAGATAAAATAGTGGAAATAACTACCACAGACCAGTATAAAGAAAAAAGAATGAAAAGAATTGAGGACAGTCTCAGAGACCTCTGGGACAACATTAAACGCACCAACATTTGAATTATAGGGGTCCCAGAAGAAGAGAAAAAAAAAAGGGACTGAGAAAATATTTGAAGAGATTATAGTTGAAAACTTCCCTAATATGGGAAAGGAATAGTCAATCAAATCCAGGAAGTGCAAAGAGTCCCCTACAGGATAAATCCAAGGAGAAACACTCCAAGACACATAATAATCAGACTATCAAAAATTAAATACAAAGAAAAAATATTAAAAGCAGCAAGGGAAAAACAACAAATAACATACAAGGGAATCCCCATAACATTAACAGCTGATCTTTCAGCAGAAATGCTGCAAGCCAAAAGGGGGTGGCAGGACATATTTAAAGTGATGAAAGGGAAAAACCTACAACCAAGATTATTCTACCCAGCAAGGATCTTATTCAGATTAGACAGAAAATTAACACCTTTACAGACAAGCAAAAGCTAAGAATTCAGCATCACCAAACCAGCTTTACAACAAATGCTAAAGGAACTTCTCTAGGCAGGAAACACAAGAGAAGGGAAAGAACTACAATAACAAACCCAAAACAATTAAGAAAATGGTCATAGGAACATACATATTGATAATTACCTTAAATGTAAATGGATTAAATGCTCCAACCAAAAGACACAGACTGGCTGAATGGATACAAAAACAAGACCCTTATATATGCTGTCTACGAGAGACCCACTTCAGACCTAGTGACACATACAGACTGAAAGTGAGGGGATGGAAAAAGATATTCCATGCAAATGGAAATCAAAAGAAAACTGGAGTAGCAATTCTCATATCTGACAAAATGGACTTTAAAACAAAGACTATTACAAGAGACAAAGAAGGACACTACATAATGATCAAGAGATCAATCCAAGAAGAAGATATAACAATTGTAAATATTTATGCACCCGACATAGGAGCACCTCAGTAAATAAGGCAAATGCTAACAGCCATAAAAGGGGAAATTGACATGAACACAATCATAGTAGGGGACTTTCAACACCCCACTTTCACCAATGGACAGATCATCCAAAATGAAAATAAATAAGGAAACACAAGCTTTAAATGATACATTAAACAAGATGGACTTAATTGATATTTGTAGGACATTCTATCAAAAAACAATAGAATACACTTTCTTCTCAAGTGCTCATGGAACATTCTGCAGGATAGATCATATCTTGGGTCACAAGTCAAGCCTTGGTAAATTTAAGAAAATTGAAATCGTATCAAGTA
Organism: Balaenoptera ricei; assembly: GCF_028023285.1. Taxonomy (NCBI): domain Eukaryota; kingdom Metazoa; phylum Chordata; class Mammalia; order Artiodactyla; family Balaenopteridae; genus Balaenoptera; species Balaenoptera ricei. Next base: position 175,544,348 of record NC_082640.1, on the reverse strand, counting down.
TCTTTTCTGACCACAATGCTATGAGAATAGATATCAATTACAGGAAAAAAATCTGTAAAAAATACAAACACGTGTAGGCTAAACAATACACTACTAAATAACCAAGAGATCACTGAAGAAGTCAAAGAGGAAATAAAAAAATACCTAGAAACAAATGACAATGAAAACACAACAACCGAAAACCTATGGGATGCAGCGAAAGCAGCTCTAAGAGAGAAGTTTATAGCAGTACAATCCTACCTCAAGAAACAGGGAAAACCTTAAATAAGCAATCTAACCTTACATCTAAAGCAATTAGAGAAAGAAGAAGAAAAAAATCCCAAAGTTAGCAAGAAGAAAGAAGTCATAAAGATCAGATCAGAAATAAATGAAAAAGAAATGAAGTAAATGATAGCAAAGATCAATAAACTAAAAGCTGGTTCTTTGAGAAGTTAAACAAAACTGATAAACCATTAGCCAGACTCATCAAGAAAAAAGGGAGAAGATTCAAATCAACAGAATTAGAAATGAAAAAGGAGAAGTAACAACTGACACTGGAGAAATACAAAGGATCATGAGAGATTACTACAAGCAACTATTTGCTAGTAAAACGGACGATCTGGAAGAAATGGACAAATTCTCAGAAAAGCACAACCTTCCGAGACTGAACCAGGAAGAAATAGAAAATATGAACAGATCAATCATAAGCACTGAAATTGAAACTGATTAAAAATCTTCCAACAAACAAAAACCCAGGACCAGGTGGATTCACAGGTGAATTCTATCAAACATTTAGAGAAGAGCTAACACCTATCCTTCTCAAACTCTTCCAAGGTATAGCAGAGGAAGGAACACTCCCAAACTCATTCTACAAGGCCACCATCACCGTGATACCAAAACCAGACAAAGATGTCACAAAGAAAGAAAACTACAGGCCAATATCACTGATGAACATAAATGCAAAAATCCTCAACAAAATTTTAGCAAACAAAATCCAGCAGCACATTAAAAGGATCATACACCATGATCAAGTGGGGTGTATCCCAGGAATGCCAGGATTCTTCAAAATATGCAAATCAACCAATGTGATAAACCATATTAACAAACTGAAGGATAAAAACCATATGACCATCTCAATAGGTGCAGAAAAAGCTTTTGACAAAATTCAACACCCAGTTATGATAAAAGCCCTCCAGAAAGTAGGCATAGAGGGAACTTATCTCAACATAATAAAGGCCATATATGACAAACCCACAGCCAACATTGTTCTCAGTGGTGAACAACTGAAACCATCTCCACTAAGATCAGGAACAAGACAAGGTGGCCCACCCTCACCACTATTATTCAACGTAGTTTTGGAAGTTTTAGCCACAGCAATCAGAGAAGGAAAAGAAATAGAAGGAATCCAGACTGGAAAAGAAGAACTGTCACTGTTTGCAGATGACATGATACTGTACATAGAGAATCCTAAAGATGCTACCAGAAAACTACTAGAGCTAATCAGTGATTTTCGTAGAGTAGCAGGATACAAAATTAATGCACAGAAATCTCTTGCATTCCTATACACTAATGATGAAAAATCTGAAAGAGAAATTAAGGAAGCACTCCCATTTACCACTGCAACAAAAAGAATAAAATATCTAGGAACAAACCTACCTCAGGAGACAAAAGAGCTGTATGCAGAAAACTATAAGACACTGATGAAAGAAATTAAAGATGATACCAACAGATGGAGAGATATACCATGTTCTTGGATTGGAAGAATCAACATTGTGAAAATGACTATACTACCCAAAGTAATCTACAGAGTCAATGCAATCCCTGTCAAACTACCAATGGCATTTTTCACAGAACTAGAACAAAAACTTGCACAATTTGTATGGAAACACAAAAGACTCTGAATAGCAAAAGCAATCTTGAGAAAGAAAGACGGAGCTGGAGGATTGTGGCTCCCTGACTTCAGCCTATACTACAAAGCTACAGTAATCAAGACAGTATGGTACTGGAATGAAACAGAAATATAGATCAATGGAACAGGATAGAAAGCCCAGAGATAAACCCACGCACCCATGGTCACCTTATTTTTGATAAAGGAGGCAAGAATATACAATGGAGAAAAGACAGCCTCTGCAATAAGTGGTGCTGGGAAAACTGGACAGCTACATGTAAAAGAATGAAATTAGAACACTCCCTAACACCATGCACAAAAATAAACTCAAAATGGCTTAAAGACCTAAATGTAAGGCCAGACACTATAAAACTCTTAGAGGAAAACATAGGCAGAACACTGTATGACATAAATCACAGAAAGATCCTTTTTGACCCACCTCCTAGAGAAATGGAAATAAAAACGAAAATAAACAAATGGACCTAATGAAACTTAAAATCTTTTGCACAGTAAAGGAAACCATAAACAAGATGAAAAGATAACCCTCAGATGGGGGAAAATATTTGCAAACAAAGCAATGACCGAAGTATACAAGCAGCTCATGCAGCTCAATATTAAAAAAAAAAAAAAAAAAACCCAATCCAAAAATGGGCAGAAGACCTAAATCGACATTTCTCCAAAGAAGATATACAGATTGCCAACAAACATATGAAAGGATTCTCAATATCACTAATCATTAGAGAAATGCAAATGAAAACTACAATGAGGTATCACCTCACGCCAGTCAGAATGGCCATCATCAAAAAATCTACAAACAATAAACGCTGGAGAGGGTGTGGAGAAAAGGGAACCCTCTTGCACTGTTGGTAGGAATGTAAATTGATACAGCCACTATGGAGAACAGTATGGAGGGTCCTTAAAAAACTAAAAATAGAACTACCATATGACCCAGCAATCCCACTACTGGGTATATACCCTGAGAAAAACATAATTCAAAAAGAGTCATGTCCCACAATGTTCATTGCAGCTCTATTTACAATAGCCAGGACATGGAAGCAACCTAAGTGTCCATCAACAGATGAATGGATAAAGAAGATGTGGCACATATATACAATGGAATATTACTCAGCCATAAAAAGAAAGGAAATTGAGTTATTTATAGTGAGGTGGTGGACCTAGAGTGTGTCATACAGAGTTAAGTAAGTCAAAAAGAGAAAATCAAATACCGTATGGTAACACATATATATGGAATCTAAAAAAAAAAAAAAAAAATTGGTTCTGAAGAACCTAGGGGCAGGACAGGAATAAAGACGCCAATGTAGAAAATGGACTTGAGGACACGGCGAGGGGGAAGGGTAACCTGGGATAAAGTGAGAAGAGTGTCATGGACATATATACACTACCAAATGTAAAATAGATAGCTAGTGGGAAGCAGCCACATTCACAGGGAGAACAGCTTGGTGTTTTCTGACCACCTAGAGAGGTGGGATGGGGAGTGTGGGAGGGAGATGCAAGAGGGAGGAGATATTGGGATATATGTATATGTACAGCTGATTTACTTTGTTATACAGCAGAAACTAACACACATTGTAAAGTAATCATACTCCAATAAAGATGTTTAAAAAAATACTAATGGCATTTTTCACAGAAGTAGAACAAGTAATTTTAAAATATATATGGAAACACAAAAGACCCTGAATAGCCCAAACAATCTTTTATTTTTAAACATCTTTATTGGAGTATAATTGCTTTACAATGTTGTGTTAGTTTCTGCTGTATCACAAAGTGAATCAGCTATATGTATACATATTTCCGCATTAAAACAATCTTGAGAAGATGCTGGAGGTATCATGCTCCTTGATTTTAAATTGTACTGTAAAGCTATAGTAACTAAAACTGTGGTACTGGCTTAAAAATCAGACACATAGATCAATGGAACAGAATCAAGAGTCCAGAAATGAATCCACACTTATGCGTTCAATGCATCTACCATACAAAAAAGGAGGCAAGAATGTATGGTGGGAGAGAAGACAGCTTCATCAATAATTAGTTTTGGGAAAATTGGAAAGCTACAGGCAAAAGAATCAAACTGGACTAATTTCTCACACCTTATACAAAAATAACTGAAAATGGATTAAAGACTTAAATGTAAGACCTGAAACCATAAAACTCCTAGAGGAAAACGTAGGCAGTACAGTCTTTGACATCACTTGTAGCAGTATTTTTTTGGATCTTTCTCCTCACACAAGGGAAACCAAAGCCAAAAACGAATGGGACTGCATCAGCTATTGTAAAAGGCTTTTGCACAGCGAAGGAAATTATCAACAAAACCAAAAGCCTACTGAATGGGAGAAGATATTTGCAAATGATATATCTGATAAGGCATTAACATCCAAAGTATACAAAGAACTCATACAGCTCAACATAAAAAAATGAAAAACCTGATTTTAAAAATGGGCAGAAAGGGCTTCCCTGGTGGCGCAGTGGTTAAGAATCCGCCTGCCAATGCAGGGGACACGGGTTTGAGCCCTGGTCCGGGAAGATCCCACATGCCGTGGAGCAACTAAGCTCGTGCGCCACAACTACTGAGCCTGCGCTCTAGAGCCCGCGAGCCACAACTACTGAAGCCCATGTGCCACAACCACTGAAGCCCGCGCGCCTAGAGCCTGTGCTCTGCAACAAGAGAAGCCACCACAACGAGAAGCCTGCGCCCCGCAACAAAGAGTAGCCCCCGCTCACTGCAACTAGAGAAAGCCCGCGTGCAGCAGCAAAGACCCAATGCAGCCAAAAATTAAATAAATGAATAAATAAATAAATTTATAAAAAAAAAAATGGGCAGAAGAACTGAATAGACATTTTTCCAAAGAAGACATGCAGATGGCCAACAGGCACATGAAAAGATGCTCAACCTCACTGATCATCAGGGAAATGCGACTCAGAACTACAGTGAGCTCTCATCTCACACCTGTCAGAATGACTATTATTGTAGAGTCAAGACGTAACAAGTGTTGGCAAGGCTATGGAGAAAAGGGACCCTTGTGCACTGTTGGTGGGAATGTAAATCGGTGCGGCCACCGTGGAGAATGAATAATTCTTAAAGGTTGCAGCTGCAGAGAGGAGGCCAGTGTCGTTGGGGCACAGTAAATGACAGAGTGGTGTGGGATGAGTGTAGAGAGACTGGCAGAGACCACAGTAAAGTGTGTGGATTTTATGCTAATTATAATGAAAAGCCACTGGAGTATTTTAAGCAGGAAAGTGATAATTTCCGACTTATGCTGTGTGAAAAAGATCACTTTGGCTGCTGTGTAGAGAACTGACTGTCGAGGAAGGAGGACAAGAATGGAATAAAGGAAATTGGTTGGCAGCTGTCACCACAGTCCACGCAGGAGATGGTCTGGGGTACTTGGGCTGTGGGACGAGCAGTGGAGATGGTGAGAAGTCAGAGTCTTCAGGATACAGTTTGGAAGTAGAGCTGATATGACCTCCGGGTGGACTGGGGATGAAGGACACAGATATTAAGGATGAATCCTAGATTTCTTACTTGAGCAATCAAGTGGATGGTGGTATCATTTTCTGAGATGCTGAAGACATCATTGGGATGGAGAAAACATTGGGAAGTGGCAATCAAACATTAAGGTTAGAGTTACAGTTGGGAATCTTTCTTCATTACCTAACTCAAATGAGATGTTGAAAAATATTGTCCCTACTTCCTCATCTCTGATCCGGAGTCCAGACTACTCCACTAAAATTGCTCTTAATCACAATCACCAGTCACTTTCACATTGGTCACTTTTCCATCTTCTTTCTACCTTCTCAGCAGTCAAGACTTTTGATCACTCCCTCATTCTTAAAACGTTTAAAATAGACCACATGGGTAAAGAGGCATTTTCGATTCAGTGCAATCATGTCCCAGATACAAGCTCAAATCTCCCTGTCCTCTAAGATCTGGTCATTAATTGTACACATATGCTATACCCTGGAAAGTCAACTGCCTTACCCCAGATTTCTTTGAATTTCAGAGTGAATTAGTTTGGTTATAAATTGTGTCTCTTCTTCTTCTTGGCTGTCGCCGTGCTACACTATGTCAACGCAGATGGAAACTTAGCTCCTTTTCTTGCTTTGCACAAAGTGAAGCATATATCACCTAAAGTCTTTGGTTTTGTAGCAGATTTTATTGAAAGTTTGATGAGGAGATGAAGGAGATTCACGATGCAGAAATGTAAACAGCTACAGAGTGATTGTATCTCTATTCTTAAAAGTGCTTTGACTATTTTTGAAATTCGGACAGCAGTAATCTGTCAAACTGTCCTGGCTTACTTTTTGTGTTCTCTTTTCTCATTTTTTCAGAAAAAAAAAAAATCCTCCCATTTCTCATGCTTTAAAATTTGACTTTATCCAGCTCCAACCCTTTGTATATCTAAGAGTAGATTGCTGCATTGAAGGGTTGGAGATGTCCTACCTCTGATTAGTTTTTCCTGTTTGTCCCTCCCTAACTCCTTTGTATCTTCCAGAAATCCTTCTAAGTGTCTTGGCCACTGATGACAACTTTCCCTGTTCCCTATTGCTTTTCTAGATTTATTCTTATTTATATATATATCTCCTGCTCTCTATGGGATTGGGAAAGTGAACAGAAAGTAAATGTGTGGCCTCTCAAAGCAGAAGTTATTCTCTGTGCTATAAATGTGCAAACCCTGTGATCCAGCAACTCCACTTCTAGGGATAGATCCTGTGGCCAATTGTATTTTCCAAAGATGTTCAAAGCAGTATCTCCCACCTCACCTGCTCTTCTGCAGTATGACCTTGCCAGGCCCCCTTCAAGGAAATTAGACTTCATTCCTCCTACTCTGGAAAATAAGAATTGACAACCTATTTTTAACTGATGAAAAGTGAGGTAATACACCCATTTTTTAAAACAATGGAACAGTTCCTTTACATGGTGCCTTTAAAACCCATAAAAGAAAGCAGTTATGAATTATCAGAGAAATGCAAATCAAAACTACAATGAGGTGTCACCTCACGTGGGTCAGAATGGCCATCATTAAAAAGTCTATGAATAACAAATGCTGGTGAGGGTGTGGAGAAAAGGGAACCCTCCTACACTGTTGGTGGGAATGTAAGTTGGTGCAGCCACTGTGGAAAACAGTATGGGAGTTCCTCAGAAAACTAAAAATAGAATTACCATATGATTCAGCAGTCCCACTCCTGGGCATATATCCAGACAAAACCATAATTCAAAAAGGTACACGCACCCCTGTGTTCATAGCAACACTATTCACAATAGCCAAGACATGGAAACAACCTAAATATCCATTGACAGATGTACAGATAAAGAAGATGTGGTACATATATACAATGGAATATCACTCAGCCATAAAAAAGAACGAAATAATGCCATTTACAGCAACATGGATGCAACTAGAGATTATCGTACTAAGTGAAGTAAGTGCGACAGAGAAAGACAAATATCATATGATATCACTTATATGTGGAACCTAAAGTATGACACAAATGAACCTATCTAAGAAACGGAATCACGGACATAGAGAATAGACTTCTGGTTGCCAAGGGGGAGGAGGGTGGGAGAGGGACGGATTGGGAGTTTGGGATTAGCAGATGCAAACTGATATATCTAGATGCAAACTGATATATCTAGAATGGATAAACAACAAGGTCCTACTGTATAGCACAGAGAACTATATTCAATAGCCTGTGATAAACCATAATGGAAAAGAATATGAAAAAGAATGTATGTATATGTATAACTTAGTCACTTTGCTGTACAGCAGTAATTAACACAACATTGTAAATCAACTATATTTCAATTTATAAAAATTAAAAAAGAAACTTTTTAAAGACAAAAACAAAAAAGAAAACAGTAATGTTCTATTTTCAAGAGTGCTGCCACAACTTAAACACCAAAACTTGATTTCCACAGAACCTATTCTTCAGTGGAAACTTGGGACTGTAATGACAAAAAACGACATCGGTAAATTATATCCACATGTGGTAGATCTCAAAACGACAAAGTGCCCATGTGCTAATGATGTAGTGTTACTTGGCTTCATTATGAACACAACACTTGATGGTAAGTTTGTGGCTTTATTCAAATTTGGAGGTGGTGTTTTGTATTTTATTACAGTGATGTTTAACTGGCAGTACAAGTTAAACACATAGGCGTAATGGAGTGAAAATGTCTCCTAAAAACACCTAAGAACTTACTCTTCATCACTTTCCCTTGTCTACTTGCTAGTGTGATAAACTTTTTTCTCTGTGACTTTTGGCATGTTACTAGTGACTTTAGTGTCTCTCCAAATTTCCTTGATACTCTGCCCTCTGTTAATATGTTCCTCCCTCCCAGAGATTATTCATTGCATTTCTAATCCATCTTCTATGCCTGCCATATGTGAATAGGTTAAGTTGTTCTAAGGTATCACATTATTTTATTTGTTACACATGTGTTTTTCAGTTACTGTTGTAATATTTAATAGCATCCTTACACATTTCAATTACTAATCATCTTGTTCTAGTTTGTTTTTCTTTTTTTTATTTATTTATTTATTTATTTATTTATTTATTTATTTATTTATTTATTTATGGCTGTGTTGGGTCTTCGTTTCTGTGCGAGGGCTTTCTCCAGTTGCGGCGAGCGGGGGCCTCTCTTCATCGCTGTGCGAGGGCCTCTCACTGTCGCGGCCTCTCCTGTTGCGGAGCACAGGCTCCAGACGCGCAGGCTCAGTAACTGTGGCTCACGGGCCTAGTTGCTCCGCGGCATGTGGGATCTTCCCAGACCAGGGCTCGAACCCGTGTCCCCTGCATTGGCAGGCAGATTCTCAACCACTGCACCACCAGGGAAGCCCTAGTTTGTTTTTCTTAGGTCATTGATGACCTCCTACTCCCCAAATCTAATAAATATGAGGGAAAAAAAGAATTAAAAGATAAGAAACAAAATTTTATTACTCATAGATTATATGTGTATCTATATAAAAATCCAAAAGAATCAACAGACAAACTATCGGAACAAATATGGGAGTGCTATGGAATTGAGGAACATATTAACAATATATAAAAACCACTCCACCAAAGACTAATTAAAGATTATAATTTTTAAAATCCTATTCAGAAAGTAATAAACCCCAATAGGGACCTAGAAATAAACAAAAAACGACTTGCAAGGCCTGTTGTATAGAAATTATAAAACTTTAATGAAGGCTATAAAAAAAAGACTAAAAAAGATATTTTATGTTCATGAACAGGAACTTCTGGTATTGTAAAGATGTTAATTCTCTCCAAGTTTATCAATCAGTTTGATGCAAGTCCAAGAAAAATTACAGCAGTATTTTGTGTGTGTGGAAATTGATAAGCCAATCCCAAAATTCAGGTGGGAGAATAAAGCAACATGAATAACAAACATAATTTTAAAGAAGAATAAAAAGCACAATAGGTTGCCTACCATGACTTATTATAAAGTAATAGATTCAAGCAGTATGCACTTGTATAGGAATAGACAGATAGCCTTGCCCCAGATTTCTTTGAATTCCTAATGTCTTGCAGTCTTTTAGATACCTCTAGCTTGGAGTGCCTGCTTGTGCTGAATTAGTTTAGAGAACCTGTGTCTCTTTTTCCTCTCTCTCAACCAGATGGAAACTCCTTTTCTACCTTTGTTCCACGGATGCCAGGCTAGGGCCCCCTCCTCCTCTCTGTCCAAACCTGCCTTACTTTTGTGAGTCACAGGAAAAGAGCCAGTCTCTGCATCCTGCCACACCCCTGAGAGTCATAGGAGAGACGGGGCAGTCTCGACTCCTTGGGGTCTCACTCACCCGATCACTTCAATGTCTCAAGAAAAGAAACAGTTTGGAAACCTGTTTTTAGATGAAACCACCTTTTCCCCCAGCTGGCCCCCACTGTGCTGAAGCAGAAAATAAGTTCCCACAGTATCAAGCTTAACTAGCAGTTTCTTTGTGAGGCCCTGGTTTGTCCACCCACCGGGTTTCATCCCACATGGAGTTAATGGTGGGAACAGGTATCCAGGAGCCCCATGTGTTCCAGTTTCGACTTATTACCCACCTTTCTCCTCTATGACACTCCTAACGCCATCATGCCTCTCACCCCAGTTCTATGTCACCACCAGAAACCTAAGCCTCCAGGTCACTTATGGTTACTCTATCCCACATACTCTTCTGGACTTCCTTTAAATTCACCCAAACTTCTGTCCCTCTCCATCTACCCAAATCCATTCATTGGAATTTGTGGTCTGTCATCAGCAAATTCCCCTGTACTACTAATCTTTTCTCAGAATGGTCCCTTAACTTTCTTGCCGTAAAGAGTAATCTGGCCACTCCCAGTTAACATTCTTTCCCCTGCGGCCCTCTCACATGTCACATGCCTGAGTCTCAAGGGTCATTGTCCTTGTTCCTTAAGGGCTACTTATTAATAATTACTCCTGTCTTCTCATTCAGAATGCCCAGTTCCTTTGAACTCAGACTTTACTCCCTCTAACTCTTCTTGGTTGGCAGACTATGATGACCTTCCCATCACTCACACTCATTGATGAGTTTAGCGTCTGGACCCCTGCCTTCCTCTCCACCTTATTTTTGTCACTATGTTTGGGGATTTCACCACCCATATGGACCCATGCTTTCAAGGCCTCCTCTCCTCCAATGATCTTTCCTGCATCTTACTTCTGTGGTCATTTTCTTGACCTTGTTGTCTCTGATGTTGTTGCCGTCTCCAAAATCTCCACTACAACCATCTCACACTCTGCCCACTACCTTCTATTCTTTCAGTCTACCCTAGTACTCACACTCTGACATTTCTTTGATTTCATGGAGACTTCAATATGTTGTTTCTACCACTTTTTTCACTCCTCAACGTCCTTAACTTTTTCACCATAATTTTCATAGTCTCTCCTTATAAATACTTCTGTAACTTCTTTGCCCTTCTCTTTCTTCCTTTCCTGCACAATCCCAACTCTCCTTAAAACCACCTCTACGCCACTGGAATAGCAGAATATTACTAGAAAAAAGTTGCACACCAGTCTCACTTTAAAATTCCACCAAGTGGTCTCACTATAAATTCATGATCACAAGTCCCAAGTGGGTACTCAGCACTGCCCAGAAATCCTATCTCTCTTCTCTGGTATGTTTATTTTCCCACTCTGCAAAATGACCTTGTCACACCTCTTCCCACTCCTCAAACACTCTACCTCACCTCCTTTCCTTCTCCGGTCTCAGCTGTGCCTTTAATACTTGATGTAGAAGACTAAGACTGATCGCAAGGCACTCCATCATCGCTCCTGTGCGTGTCTGCCACCCCACTTGCCTTTGTACTTGCGTGCTTTGCCTTCTTGCCTGTTGCATCATGAGAAGTGTCTCTGCTGCTACCAGAGGCCACCCCTCACCCCTCATGTCCTGCATCCCATTCTCCCCCGTCATCTGGAGAACCTTGCTCCTGCATCTGTCCCACAGTTCTCACCTTTCTCTCCTGTATCATCATGCTTTCCCTCTTTACTGGATTAGATGCATTAGCATACAAACATACCCTAAAATCCCCCATCTTAGCCAAAATCTTCATTTATCTCACTTTACCACTATCCCTCATCCCTCTGTTCTGCTTCAGACAAAATGTATGGGAAGAATTTATTGTAGGTGGTGCTACATTTTCCACCTCCCATTTTATCTTTTTTTTTTTTTTTTTTTTTTTTTTTAAATTTTAACCTGTGAGCCTTTTTTTTTTTTTTTTTAATACTTTATTTATTTATTTATTTATTTATTTATGGCTGTGTTGGGTCTCTTAGTTTTCGTGTGAGGGCTTTCTCTAGTTGCGGCAAGTGGGGGCCACTCTTCATCGCGGTGCGGAGGCCGCTCTTCATCGCGGTGCGCGGGCCTTTCACTATCGCGGCCCCTCCCGTTGCGGGGCACAGGCTCCAGACGCGCAGGCTCAGTAGTTGTGGCTCACGGGCCCAGTTGCTCCGTGGCATGTGGGATCTTCCCAGACCAGGGCTCGAACCCGTGTCCCCTGCATTAGCAGGCAGATTCTCAACCACTGCGCCACCAGGGAAGCCCCCATTTTATCTTCATTTCACTGCATATCGGATTGTTGCCATCACTGTTCTGAAACAATTCTTCCCAAGATCACCCATGATCTCCATGTAGCTGATTCCAACAGCCAATTCTTTATCCTCATTCTACTTTCCCTCCCAGCAGAATTTGACACAGTTAACTACTTTATTTCTCCTCAAAACACTTTATTCTCTTGGGTTCTTGACACCACCTTCAGTTACATTTATCTTACCTCATTGATCACTCCTTAGTTTTCTAAGCCTGCTCTTTTGTTGTGACCCCTAAAGTGTCGATGAAATGGGGCTTTGTCCTCGACTCTCCTTCCTTATATAACCAGATTCTCTCTGGGAAACTTAATCCAGTCCTCTGGTAATAATGCCACCTTCAGGCTAATGATCCCTGAATTTGTATTTCTGGTGCTGACTGCTTCCTTGAAACTAAATTCCTATATTCAGTTGTCTGTTTTACAATTCCTCTTGATGTCTAATGAGCATCTCAGCTATAACAAGTCTAAGCCAGAACTCTTGATTCATCTCCCTCTAAAACTGTTCTCCTCCAGTATTCTTCATCCCAATTCATATCCAATTACTCAAAACTAAAATCTAGCGTACACTCTTGACTGTTCTTACTCTGATGGCATTCCAGGACGATGCCACATCCAGTGTCTATCCTCAGTGTGGCCACTTCTCTCCTCTGCTAAAATCTTTGTCAAGTCAGCATTGGTTTTCCACGAGACTAATTCACAGCCTCTTAAGTGGTCTCCCTGTTTCTAAACCCGGTACAACTCACCCTCCATACAGCCACCACAGTGATCTCAAGTGTAAAACAAATCACATCATTTTCCTGCTTCAGACATTCCAGTGGCTTCCCTTTGCCCATTAGAATAAAATCCAAAATCTTTGCAGTGGTCTACATCAGCTTCTGTAACCCTGGGATGCAATTGTGGCCAGTGTGTCATAGAGAGTGGCCTATAACTTAATTTCAGGCTAAAATATCAACCAGAATAAAGCATTTATTTTACTGCTTACTTCTCCATTAAATATTTCTAGACTTTGCAGGAGTCTGGTCATGTGATATGCTGGATACCTATAATCATCCCCACTTAGAATATAGTGTAGTGTTATCTGCAGGACTAGATTTCATGCTTAGAAAGGCACAAGCTTGTCTTTAGCTTCCCTCTTTCTGGAAAAAGTGGATGATGATAACATTTCCTTCTACATCTTTCCCCACACAGAAAAGAGCTGGGAGTTAAAACACACACTTCACAATACGAGTGATCCTACATTCTTCTTTTGGAAACAAAGCATGTGCCTTGGATTATCAGCTCTCTTCAGGCTCCCTCTACCCTCCACCACCCCCATAGTTATGCCCGTTGACTAGACTTCAGATTAATGTTCTGCATTTAAAACACAAAAGACTCGGGACTTCCCTGGCGGTCCAGTGGTTAAGACTCCGTCCTTCCACTGTAGGGAGCGTGGGTTGGATCCCTGGTGGGGGAACTAAGATGCCGCATGCTGTGTGGGAGGCACAGCCAAATAAATAAATAAATAAAACCAAAGAACAGGGCTTCCCTGGTGGCGCAGTGGTTGAGAATCTGCCTGCCAACGCAGGGGACACGGGTTCGAGCCCTGGTCTGGGAAGATCCCACATGCCGCGGGGCAACTGGGCCCGTGAGCCACAACTACTGAGCCTGCGCATCTGGAGCCTGTGCTCCGCAACAGGAGAGGCCGCGATAATGAGAGGCCCGCGCACCGCGATGAAGAGTGGCCCCCACTTGCCGCAACTAGAGAAAGCCCTCGCACAGAAACTAAGACCCAACACAGCCATAAATAAATAAATAAATAAATAAAAAGCTCCATGTAACATAAAAAAAAAAAAAAAACCAAAGAACAAATATTAAAAAAGATAAATAGATAAGAATTTAAAAAATAAATAAAACACAAAAGACTCTAAGCATTCCTAGCTATGGCCAAGGAAAGGTGAGATCAAGGAGCAAAGCGCTTTCAGTATTTCCAACATGCTCAGTCTCCTTTTAATAAGTTCTCATACGTTTTAATAGGTTTAATATTCTCATATTAACAGTTTTTTTTTTTCTATTTTTAAAATCACAAATATTAAAGTAAATCACTTTATAAGTAAATCAAACATACTTTCTTCCCTCTTGGGGTTCACATTTTAATTTTCTTCTTTGGAGTTTTTGTACTGTTGACTATAATTGTATTCTTGAAATAGGAACATATTTTTGCTTAGAAGGATACTTCAGGGAGGAAAAGCTCTTCCTGTACCCTCTTAGGTTATGATTGGGGGCCTACAAATTAACAAAGACATTAACAGGAGAAAAGACATGCAGTTTTTATTAATATTTATATTCACGAGAGTTCACAGAAAAGAAATTCAAAGAAGTGGTTAAACTTGGGGGCTTATATACCATCTTAACAAAGGAAAGGAGTCTAGGCCTCAAGGGACAAGAAATTGTGGAGAAGTGACAAGGAAATATGTGGGTGGACTAATGGGAGATAAGAGTTATTTTAGTAAAGTCTGTTTATGCAAACTCATCTTGGTGTCAACTCCCTGTCTCTGGTGATAAGATTGCTCTCTCTTCTCTTCCTGATACAGAGTGAGGTGGTTAGAAAATGCCCTGCTTTTAGGCAGGCAAGGGGAGGCACAGAACTCTTCCTGCATCAGTTGATTCTCAGTTGCCTCCAGCTCAAAATAATCTTTATGCCAAAGTGCCATATTCTGGGGGTGGAATATTCTGATCCCCTTCAATACAAAACAAAATCCTTAATAATTAGATGGTTGGCTAAACTCCTGTGGTGTAACCCAAGTTACTTTATCTTCCAGTGGTGGGGGAAGTGCGATTCAAACTGAGGGAGGGGAGTTGAGGCAGGGGTGGAGAGTGGGCTGGAAGGTGGGGCAGATGCAGGCTCTGCCCACTAAAGACCTAGCACCTTAGGAGTTGGTTACTCACTTTGCAAAGTTGTGTTGCCTTAATTTCCCTTTTCTCTCATGGTAGGTGTTTACATAGGCCTCAGCTTTTCTGGATTTTGGAATTATGATGATACCACGTGGTATAACCTGACAGACATGGTCTATTCCCAAGTTGGAGAAGGTAATTCCTCTAACAGTGCCTTCATCTTCAGCATTTCCTTTACATCAACACTTGATGGATATTTATGAAATGTCTTTGCTTTGCTGAGGACATCACTTTTTCCTTACTTTTTAACCCATGGTATGATTTCTTCCTTTAGAACACACAGAGCTTTCCATGGTGGATATGGTTTTAACAAATCATTTTTTAGTTATCCTCACCTCTTTGGGTCTTTTTATAAGTGGAGATCTTCGCTATCCATCCTCCTCTGTCTTAATGGTAGGTGAATTGCTCTGTAACTAATAATTAACCTTAAATATCTTCTGTGACATAAAGTAGAAATAGTGGATACTTGAGTTATGTGTGGTGTATCTTAGAACCAAAATGCTTCTTCCTTTTAAAAAACGTAAAAGCGTAATATAGTGACTTTTTCCTTTGCCTTATAGTGTTGAATATATCATTTGGAAATGGTGCTAGCTTTATTGCTATACAAATTTATGAGACGTTTCAAATAATTCATATAGGAAATACCCTATATACTTATAAATAGTCATATATGTTCCCAAAATGCTTTAAGGTACAAAAAGCCAGATATAGTATTACAAAATAGCATAAATTAAAATTATGTCCTTCTGATGAGTTTTTTCTTTTTATTCTTAAATGGCTATATCAAAGCTTCAACACCATGTTTTTTGTTTTAAAGTGCTTCCTCAGCTTCTGCTTTGTCACTCCCATCTGCTCCAAAATAAAGCATTGAAAAGAGACATTAATAAATAAATAAATAAAGTAATTAAAAGTAAGTTTTGGGATTGAGAGAAGGGAAATCAGTTCTTAAATATGTTAATAAATAGCTCTCAAAATGACCTCAACAGAAATAAGAACAGTAATAAAGACTTAGGAACAGTAGGAGAAAAGATTGGGGAAGTGTAGAAGGGATGATTGTATTGGTTAAGAAATAGTTATTTCTTATACATGGTAATTATTACCTTTTTTCAAGGTTCACGAATATTCACAACCTTCCTTCTTCCTCATTATCTCTAAGAAAGTATCATTTGTTGCTCAGACAGCTAATAGATCTGGCCTTTTATGTGCTTATCATGTGGTTGCTAAAGAAGAGAGTTGAAACAGCCAGGAGCGTGACCTGAGGTCAAAGCACAGAGAATTAGGTGTGGGCTGTACATCCTGGGGGCCTGGTCTAGGGGCTGTACTGGGCTGGGCAGAAGACAGAGTGGCCATGAAGAAAATAGTGGGATAAGGATGTGCCTTCCTAAACCCCAGTCGGTGGCCGACCTAGTTTCTTCCTATACACTTCCTAACTCCTCCATTTAAATCATTAAAAGGTGGGGTTTTGGTCTCAGATCCTTTCTGGAATTAAGTTAAAGTATAAATAAATTAATCAAATGGTGAAACAAGGCAAAGACTGAGGGGAAAATCTCCAAGACACGGTGCAAACTACTTAAGAAGCTGGTTTTAGTGTTTGATACTCCTAACTGCTGGGATATAAAAAACATCATCTCCTTTAGTATAATTTAATTTGCTGTTTTGTTATGCCTTCTGATTTACAAGCAAAGATTAAAATTCCTTTTTTTCTTTCTTCTAGTTCTCAAGGGCAGACTTCTGTGGTTTTGAAAGGGTAAGAAGCTTTCAGTTTCCAAGGGTTGGTTAAAATATATGTGTTTCCTTAGTGACCTAAGAGATGAGGTGCAAGACAAGAATTCATAATATAGATTATTATTGCTGATACTATAATATTATTTACAGTTTGAACTAAAAACACGTATTTCCAATAACCATTAAGCAATGATATCCCCTTCTGTTTCAAAGGAGGAAAAGCCCCTTCTTTGTCTCTGAGGTGGTCCCCACCCCATCTTTATACGTTCTGTCCAGGATTGCTGTGGTTGTTCAGTGCGTTCTGCACAAGGACACCCAGTTGAAAAGATAGAGCCGAAATATGGCTAACACTTGACTCCCCAGTCCGCTTACCCCCCACCTCCGTGTGGGTCTGTGCCTACCTGGAGAAAGGGGCACTCTTTCTTTTTCATTTTTTATAAATTTATTTATTTTATTTATTTATCTTTGGCTGCCCTGAGTCTTCGTTGCTGCGTGCGGGCTTTCTCTAGTTGCGGCGAGCGGGGCGGGGGCTACTCTTCGTTGCGGTGCGCGGGCTTCTCACACGGTGGCTTCTCTTGTTGCGGAGCATGGGATCTAGGTATGCGGGCTTCAGTAGCTGTGGCACACGGGCTTAGTTGCTCCACCGCAGCATGTGGGATCTTCCTGCACCAGGGGTCGAACCCGTGTCCCCTGCCTTGGCAGGCGGTTTCTTAACCACTGTGCCACCAGGGAAGTCCCGGGGTGCTCTTTCTAATTTGATACAAGTACCATGTAAACTCTGATTCTACAGCTCTGATTCTGGATTTTGTTCCATCAGTTACCTCCCCTCTCTGTTACAAGGTCAAGTTCTGAGATTCAACTAAGTCATTCCCATCAACATATAAGCATGCTTTAGTTTGGAAAGCACAACAAAATTATGAGCATTTCTAGCCTTTTGCCATGTCTCCTCCCCATTCTGTCCTCATACAGGCCTGTGGGCACACACTCACCTGTGCATACACACGCACACTCACTCAGACTGTCTAAAGCAAAGGGGCACTTATTTCTCAGGAAACAAAAGGAACTGACTTCTTGCTGTACTGATTGGAAGAAATGTGAAGCTGAGAACTGGGAAGGCCAGGTAGGCAAAACTGATTTACATCAGAAAGAGCAAGGGAGAAAACTGTCAAGAGAGAGTTCCAAACCTAGCTAAACTATATTATTCAAGAATGAGGGTGAAGAAAAGAAATTGTCACAGATAAGACATCAGGAGAGCTTACTATCCAGAGACTCCTGTGAAGGAGTGGGATGCCAGAAATAAAGACAGAACTAGAAATGTAAGCTGTAAGTGAGGCAGGAACCTTGTTTGTGCTTTTTACCAGACCTAAGCCTGCCCTTCTTTTTTTTTTATAGCTGCAAATATTCCATTGTGTGAACTTAACCAGAGTTTACTTAGCCTGTCTCCTATTGATGGATACTTGGACTAACCTCATCAGACTTTAGGTTTCATGTCAAGAACTATCCTATTTACTATTGTATGCTATTATTAGGCTGCCTTGTAGATAGGCTGTCTCAATAAATATTTGCAGAATCCATGAGTGAATAAATGAAGACGGACAGGAGTCCAGTCTTGGACAAGCTTAGTAGCCATGCAGCATGGAACTTTGAGCAGTCATATACCTCTCTGGGCCTCAATTTCTTCATTTTAAGATGGGCATGACAATATCTACGTCTTAGAGGTGAAGTGATTAAATAACATTACATAAGAAAAACCTCAGCCTGGTTCAGAATCAAAGTAGCAACTTTAAAAAAAAAAAAAAAGCTGGGTTTTCTCCCCAAACAGATAGTCAGAAACTTCTGAAGGCAAATGACAGAAACCAAACTAAAACTGATTTTAGCGAAGGAGAGGAAGTTGTTGGCTCATGTGAACAGGGAATTCAAGGAGTGAATGAATCCAGCTTCCAGACATGACTGGATTTAGTGCCTAACAGATGTCCGTCCGACCCTGTCTTCTCAGCATTTGAGTCTGCTTTCCTCTACATTAGCTTCATTCTCAGTGGGTTTTCTCCAATTGTCAGGAAGAATAGCCACCAGGTTTATGTGCCATCAGTTTAGCACTCCCCACAGGAATAAAGTATCTCTTTCCCCATGGTTCTAGCAAGCCTCAGGGCCGACTCATTAACCTGAGTTGGATCCTGTGTGTATTCCTGACCCATCTTTGTGACTCTAAATCAGGCCTGGGGCATGAGCTCATCCTTGGAATAAAGTCAGCCTGATCAGATTAAATTATCCCCAAGGATATTCACTGGACTATTACGGGTTTTATTCCAGGTAGGAAAAAAAAAAAAAAAAAGAAGGAATCTAAAGAGTAAAAAAGGAATCAGGGCCCGATAAAGATTCTATACTAATTGCCCAGATAGAATCATGATAATTATGGCATCCTGAAAAACTGAAGATTTATATGAGAACTCAAAAGGCTCATTTGATACAAAACCATAGGTTGAAATTCAAATAAATTATTGTCCACTCCATTTTAAAAGGCTTTTTTGTTTATTCAGCAGTTTTATCAAGATATAATTCACATAGCATAAAATTCACCCACTTAAAGTGTACAATTCAATGGCCTTTAGTATATTCACAGAGTTGTGCAAGCATCACCACAATCTATTCTAGAACATTTTAAAGGCTTTTAATGCACAGATTATGCAGATTTTATTACTGGTCTTTAAAAATGTAAGAAGGTCTTCCTTTTGTCTCAACAATAATATGAGAGTCAGAATCTGCCTATGTTGACTAAAAAAAAAAATACACAACCTGAAAGCTGAGTTATGTTTTATTCAGTGGACAAAACTGAGGACATAAGCCTGGGACACAGACTCTCAGATAGCTCTGAGAGACTGCTCCTAAGAGGTAAGGGAGGAGGAAGATATTTAGGAGTTTTTGCAACAAAGACCAGGTAATCGGAACATCAAAAGATGACTGTTAATTAAAGAAAACCAGATATCTCAAGTTAAGGAATTTAGTCCTTTTTCTATGTACGGGAAGATGCAAGAGTCTGGGCTCCCTGAAATCATTCCTTTGATGTGCACCTCAGCTATCTGGGGCCAGTATCCTGTGCTTTGTCATCCTGAGTCTCCTCAGGGTGCATCCTTGGGGGGTGGCTGCAGTGACTGAGGGCTTGGCAGTGGGCAGCTCATTTGTCTCTGTCCTGAGTTCCCTCAGGGCTCACCATCGGAGTGGCTGTAGTGGCTTGATGGCTGCAACATCCTTTGTTTACTGATATGGCAGGCAACATTTTTTCATTGACACCTATTACAAAACCGTCTCAAATTCTTGCATATAATTCATATCCAACATATATAATCTCACCTTCTTGGAAGCTTCTCCCATATGACCAGTTTTTCAAAACCTGTATTTTTGTGGCTTTTTTTCTTATTGCTTCTTGCTGCTGTCAGGCCTCTGGGAAGTCTCCTTAAACCTAGCTGCAGCTGAAGGAGAATAAAAGATAAGCATGTGACCCATTTTAACTGTAATGAAAGATCAGCAGCTCCTGAGAGCCTCGGAAAGACAGCTCATAGAGAGTAGCGTCTTCCATTAACATATGCCAATCATGCGAAATTTCTTTTTATTCCTTTTTTGTGTGTTGTTCAAAAAGCATATTCTTGTTTCTTGTCCTCATTCCACGAACTTTTATTTTGCTGCCATACAGTTTTTCTTCTTTTATTTGCCTCACATTCCTGAACTATTGAACTTTTAAAATTTCTTATAAGTTTTTCTATTTTTACATCTTAAGGCTACATATTGCCTAAATGACATTTTTGTTTATTTATGTAGGTTGACTACATCAAAGGAAAACTGTGGTATAATGAAAGATGTTTTGCTAACAGAGAACATTTTGAAGGTAAATTTTAGTTAAAGAACTATTAATAAGCTTTTGTCAACATAGCTAGCATATATAGATTAGATAAAATGAAATAAAATAAAAACAGAATTAAATATAAAGATAGGTTTGTTTTGTATAAGTTAATGGCCTAAAACTGGGGGGAAAATTAGTTTAAATCTGATACAATAGGCATGCCCTGTTGTAAGTGCAAGAAGATTGTATTGTAAATGATACAATTAAATTGTATCATTTAATTAGTGATACGTTTAAAAATATAGATGCTACTTATAATTTCTGTACCTTTATATTTTATAGTTGATTATGTTACTATCACCTTTGAGAGAAACAGGACCCTAAGTGAGGTATGGTATTAAATATTTTAAAAAGTAAGAAATTTTATTGTTCATGATTTCACAGGTTGTTATTAATCTAAAAAATGGCAATTCCATAGACTCAAAAGCTTAACAATCACCCTTTGCTCCCAGTGGTGCCTGTACTTAGATTTAATGGTAATTACCTAATTATGTTAAATCTTGACCCACACAGTGGTTCTAGAAAAACAATTCATGCCAGAAAGGGATGCATATCCCCCAGAAGAGAAGCACAGGCATTAAAGATATATCACTATTATTTGTGGCCAGTCATGACAACACAATTAGTGTTGTTCATTAGTTTATTTGCCTACAAGAACTAATTAGGACTTTTATAGTTCAAGAATGGCATTAACTTTTCCTTTCTCTTTTTGTAGGCAAGCTCTTGTTTTTATAGTAAAGAACCATTTCTTGAATGGTTACCTTGCTTACCCCCCATTTCAAAAGGAATGAAAACTATTCTTTCAACTGTGGTAACATTTCTTGTTGACCAAGAACAAAGTTCTGGAGTCTACCTCTTCCATAACCAGGTAGGCCTTATAGCCCAGAGGTGATTGCTCTTGACACCACAGTAGTGAAAATTTACCTTTGCAAAACTTATTTCCAAGTTCTTTTTATCTTTGACAATAGAAGGTGATAAAATTGGCTACAGTGAAATTATTTATGGTTAACAATATAGTTTGATACTTTATAGATGTCTTGCCTCTTATTGTCATTCAGTTTGATGAAAATGGAAAATACAGCGCTGTTTGTGTAGTAATGCTTCTTTGCTTATTCTTCAGGAGAATGTAAGCTGAGTTTGGTCTATATAAATTTAAGTGTCTGTAAAATGGTTAGTTTAAGTGAACAAAAAGTGGAACTAGCCCTAGCCTCATGATTTTAGGGGAGAAAAAAAATAATTCTCCTCTACCCTCTTATGTTCAATTTTTGGGGCCCTGCAAATTAAACTGACAAAAGACAGATTAACAGGAGAAAAGAAAACAATTTATTTATGCATGCAGTGCACATACGTGTGGGTGAAAGTCAGTGATGAATAATTCAAAAGGTAGTTAAAATTTGGAGGTTATATGCCATCTTAATAGTTTAAGGGGTTGAGCGAGAAAGGTACTTAAGGGAAAACAAATGAAAAGATAACGGTTTACAGGAGAACAAACAGGAGATAAGGAAGTTTGTGAGGTTTGTTTGTACAGGTATGCGTGGTCTTTCCGGCTCCTTCAGGGCCATAAAACTCCCCTGGGAAGGGATTTGGGGTAGGTTTTGTTCACATTCTGCCTTCTGGGAGTCGATCTGCTCTGAAGAGGAATTAATGGCAGCCTTTTATCCCAGAAGTTGCTGCTTTTAGTCAGATAATGGAAGGATTTTGTCTGCATCTCTTGAATCTCAAATATCTTCAGCTTAAAATAATCTTTATACCAAAGTGGCATGCCTTGGGGGTGCATATTCTGATCCCCTTCAAAATCATGATCTGACAGAATTGGAGTGTGGCCTAGGCATCCACACTTTTAAAAAGTAGTTTGACATTATAGTTATGAGCATGGGCCTTGGAGTCTGTTGAGTTCAGTAATGATTCTACAATAAATCCCCCCATGACATTTATTATTTAATAATAATAATTAAATTATTATTAATTAAATTATTATTATTAAATAATAAATGGGAAAATTATTTAATCTCCTTTACTTCATGTTCAACATCTATAAAATCGACATATATGGTGGGGGGACGCAGAGTAAAGAGATACCAGTAGTTGCTAATCCTTCCTATTCTATGCTGTGTTAATGGTTTTGTGCCTATCTTAATCCAAATCCAAGTAACAAGAAACTCTAAAAATTGTAACATAGACTAGTACTATTGGTGGAAAAATTCTTATGATTTGCTTCTGCTTTGTTTATCTATTTCTAGAAAAAAACCACTGTCTCTGTGAGGATCCTAAAAAACAACAAACCGAGATTAATACAAAAATTTCCACTTTTCTTATTTCCTTCATCATTTTCTTCTCCTGTTGGAATGATATTCCACCCACGAAGCCATTTTCTGTATGCTTATGGTAATCAGGTGTGTATGAAACTTCACACTCTAGTATAGATGTAAATCATTCACTTGCTCTATGCTGAGTGATTATACATCAAGTAAAGAACAGAGTCACTCTGATGGTCAGGGAGGTGGAAAGCCTGATGAAGAGAGAATGAGAGGAGAGGAATTAGTGACAGTGAATACAAACAAATCTTTTGCAAAGTTTTGCTGAAAAGTGGAGCACGGAATTGTAGCAGTGTTTGAAGAAAGAAAGGTCAAAAGAAGAGTTTTTTTAAAGATAGGAGGAATTACGTTGTGTGCTTATGGGACTTATTTGGTAGAGAGGAAAAGCTGACGATGCAGGAAAGAGAGAAAAGAAATTGCTGGAGTGACATTTCTAAAGAGGTGAGAGGAGATGAGGTCTATGAACTAGTGGAGAGATTGGCCTTAGGAGCACAGACAGTTGTTCTATAGTAACGGGAGGAAGGAAGGATTTTCGGGTTCAAAAGCTGGTAGGCAGGTGGGTAGCTATGGTAATGGAAGGTGTGGGAATTTATCTTCTATTTTCTCAACAAAAATCAAAGTTATTGTTTACTAGTGAGGATGGAGGAGGAATGTTGAGGGGTTGAGGAAGGAGAGAACAGAATAAAATAGTTGCCTAGGAAGATGGGAGAATGAATTGACTAAGGTAATCCAATATGATTGCTTGAGCTTTGTGCTCATGAATTCAACATGTGACCAGTTCAGCATTATCAAATGTTCTTTTCCACATTCAACTGTGGAAAAGGCAGGGGTTTGTATTAACCACAATACAACAGTTTCTTGGAGTTCTACCAAGAAATTATTAAGAAGTGAAAAAGTATACAGAGGGGAATGCAATAAGACAAAGAAAAAAAATTAAGAAATCAAAGGCATGAATATTAAAAAGTAGCGAACAAAATCTATTTACTTGCAGAAGATCTGATTGTCTATATAGAAAATCTAAAAGATACATACAAATTACTAAAACAAGATGGGAGTTAAAGTTAAACTAGGCAGGAGGTAAAGTCAATCTCATTTCTGTACACGAACAACAATAAATTTGAAAACATAATTTTTAAGACACTATTTACAATAGCAGAAACAAAGCAAAACAAAACAGAAATACACAAACAAAAACTATAAAGTACCTAAGAATAAATCTAAGATTTCTAAGACCTATATGTAGAAAATTATAAACTTCACTGAAGGACATTTAAAACTTTATAAAGAAATGAACATAAACATGCTTGTGGACAAGAAAACTTGACTATTAATATCAATTCTTCCTTAAATTAATCTGTAGATCTAATACAACTCTAATCAAGATCCCAAGATTTGTTGTGGAGTTTAAGTTGACTCTAAAATATATATGGTATATGTCAATTATACCTCAGTTAAAAAATTTTTCAAGTAAAGCAAAAAGAAAAAAAATAATTATACATGGAAAAACAAAAGACCAAGAGTAACCAAGACACTCCTGAAGAAGAATAAGGGGGAGGGACTTGTATTACCAGATATTAACACTATTTTAAAAGTTGTAACAATTTTGGTAATGCAGTTTTGGCCCAGGAATAGACAAATTGACCAACGGGATAAAATAGCCCACAAGTAGACCCATGCAAATCTAGAATATTGATAGAGGCCAAAGTGACATCACAGGGGGAAATAAGAGACTGTTCAAAATGGGATGGGAAGTTTGGTTATACATATGGAAACTGTTGAAATATATCCCCACATTGCAACATACATCAAGCTCAAGTCCTGACAGATTACTAATTTAAATATCAAAACTTTTAGAGGGAAAAAAATGAATATCTTTCTGAACTCAGTGTGGGAAAGCATTTTAAAACAAGACTAAAAAAACAATAACCATAAAAGAAAAAGAGAACTTCACCTTCATTAAAAAGAAGAATTCTGGCTCAGCAAGATGGCAGACTAAGAAGCTTCAGGCCATTGCTCTTCCACAGAGGCACTGAGTTAGCAACAATATACAGATCAGAGTACCTTTACAAGAACTTTAGAGACCAGTTGAGAAGCTACAGCACTCAGACCAACATAAAACCAAAAAAGGATTCTAACAAAGGGGTGGGAAAATTTGCAGTGTGTGCCCATCTGTCCTGCCCCCATTCAATTTAGCATGGCACAACCAGGAAGAAACCTCCCACACCAGGGATCCTCCCTTGGAATAGAGACAGAAGAGTGGACCTTGTGTCCAACATTCTGGCTTGTCTGGGGGCTGCTCAAGGGACTGGTTTCTGTCTTGCCTAACTCAGAACACTGATGCGACATGCAGCATTGTTTGGAAACTGCTGAAAAGGGGGAGTAATATTGACAAGATGGCAGGCTAGGAAGTTTCAGACCCTCACTTTCCCCCAGAACCACAAAGATAGCAATATACAAACCAGCATACCTTTGCAAGAACTCTACAGGCCTGTTGAGAAGCTACAGCACCCAAACCAAGCTAAAACCAAGAAGGGATTCCAGCAAAAGGGATAGAAAAACTTGCAACATTTTGCACATACATCCATGCCTCTCCTCCTATTTGACTTAGTGCAGCACAACTTGAAGGAAACTTCCCACACCAAGAATCCTCCCTCAGGACAGAAACAAAAGAGCTAACAGTGCATCCAATGTTCTGGCAAGACCAGGGGCTGCCTGACAGACTGGAATCTGTCTCACTTGACTGAAAGCACTGATGGAACTGGCAGCCTTGTTTGGAAACTGCTGAAAACAGATATGATCACTGCAGCACATTAGAATTGCAGTTCTGCAGGCAGATGCCAGCGGCAGCAAGAGCTTATGGGCTTCTGAGAAGAAGCAGGGATAAGCAGTTTAGGGAATTTGAGACAACTAAAAGCACAGAACAAGCCAGAGAAGGCACATCCTCAGAAAAGATTTCAGAGGTCCTAGAATCTCTAACTGGGCAGATTGGTAGAGGTCTGCATAAAGCCAGTCCATAAAAACTGGAAATGTGGTTGCTTTATCTGATGCCCAAGTCTCAAAACAACAACAGCAACATCAGAAGGCATACAAAGAAACAGGCATACATGATCCAATCAAAGGAACAAAATAAAACTCCAGAAAATGACCCTAAAGAAATGCAGATCTATGAGATGCCTGACAAAGAATTGAAAACCACTGTCATAAAGGTGCTCAATGAGTCAGACAAGAACACAGATAACTAAGAGAAATCAGGAAAATAATGCATGGACAAAATGAGAATATCAAAAAGAGATAGAAATCATTTTAAAAGGTCAAACAGAAATTCCAGAACTGAAAAATACAATAACTGAACTGAAAAACTCACTAGACAAGTTTAATAGCAGACAAGATCAAGCAGAAGAAAGAATCAGCAAATTGAAGAGAGGTTATTTGAAATCATCAAGTCAGAGGAGCAAAAAGAAAAAAGAATGAAGAAAAGTGAAGAGAACCTCAGGAATTTACAGATACTATCAAATGGACGTACATATGCATTATGGGAGTCCCAGAAGGTGAAGAGAGAGAGAGAAAGGGACACAGAGCTTATTTAAAGAAATAATGGTCAAACACTTCTCAAATTTGAGGGGGAAAATGGACATACACATTAAAGAAATTCCAATCAGAATAAGTCCAAAGAGACCAACACTGAGACACATTATAATCAAACTGTCAAAAGTCAAAGACAGAATCTTGTAAGCAGCAAGAGAAAAGTGGCTTTGTCACATACAAGGGAACTTTCATAAAATTATCAGTGGATTTCTCAGCAGAAGCAGTGCAAGCCAGAAGGGAGTGGGATGATATATTCAAAGTGCTGAAAGGGAAAAAAAAAACCCAAAAAACTGTCAATCAAGAATACTGTATTTGGTAAACTGTCATTCAAAAATGAAGGGGAAATTAAGATTTTTCCCAGATAAACTAAAGCTGAAGGAGTTCATTACAACTATACCTGCTCTGCAAAAAAAATGCTGAAGAGAGTCCTGCAAGACAAAACTAAAGGATGCTAGATAGCAACATGAAGTCACATGAAAATAAAAAGTTTTGCAATAATATAAAAACATGGACAAATACAGTAACTTGTATTAATGTTATTTTGGTGCATAAGTTCACTTTTAATTCTTGTATAGGATTTACATGAGAAAAATATTTTTAAAACTATAAATATGTTAACAAGTATATAATATAAAAGCATGTAATTTATGACATCAATAACATAAAGTGTGGGGGCGGAGCTGCATAGGAGGTGATTTTGTATACAGTTGAAGTCAAGTTGTTATCAGATTAAAAATAGAATGTAATATTTTATGTAATTGCAGTGGTAACTACAAAGAAAAATATATATGTGGAATATATACACAAGAACACAAGAAGGAAATCAAAGCATGTCACTACAAAAAAAAAAAACAAAAAACACAAAGGAAGACAGTAAGAGAGGAAAGGAGGGACAAAAAGCTACAAGATATATGAAACAATAAATAAAATGGTAATAGTAAATCCTTCCCTGTCAGTAATTATTTTACATTTAAATAGACTAAATATCCCAATCAAAAGACATAAATTAGCTGAATGGATTTAAAAAAAAAAACAGGATGCAATTATATTCTGTCTACAAGAGACTCACTTTAGATCTGAGGACATGGGCTGAAAACGAAAAGATTGAAAAAATATTTCATGCAAATGGTATCCAAAAGATCAGGGATGGCTATACTATTTTGTAATCATACAAAATAGACTTTAAGTCAGAAATCATTACAAGAAACAAAGACATTATATAAGAATAAAAGGTCAATTCACCAAGAAGATATAACCATTATAAATATTTATGCATGAAACATCAGAGCAAACCTTGAAATATAAATATGAAGCAAACTTTGAAAGAATGAAGGGAGAAATCGATAGCAACATAATCATAAGAGACTTCATACTCCACTTTCAATAATGGATAGAACAACCAGACAGAAGATAAATAAGGAAACAGAAGATTTGAACAACACTGTAGACCAATTGCACCTAACCGATGTGATCAGAATACTGCACCCAGCACCTGCAGAATAAATTCTTCTCAAATACACACAGAACATTCTCTAGGATAGATCATATGTGAGGCTACAAAACAAGTCTCAACACATTTAAAAAGATTGAAATTATACAAAGTATATTTTCCAATCACAGTGGAATGAAACTAGAAGTCAATAGAAGGAAAACTGGAAAATCCACAAGTATGTGGAAATTAACACATTCTTAAACAACCAGTGAGTCAAAGAGGTAGTCATAAGGGAAATCAGAAAATACCTTGAGAAAGTTAAAATGAAAACAAGACATATTGCAGCACTATTTACAATAGCTGAGACGTGGAAGCAACCTAAATTTCCATCAACAGGTAAATGAATGAATAAAGAAGATGTGGTGTATATATACACAATAGAATACTACTCAGCCATAAAAAATAATGAAATAATGTCATTTGCAGTAACATGGATGAACCTAGAGATTATCATACTAGATGAAGTAAGCCAGACAGAGAAAGATAAATATCATATAATATCGCTTACATGTGGAATCTGAAAAAAAAAAAAAAAAGGATACAAGTGAACTTATTTCAAAAACAGAAAGAGACTCACAGACATAGAAAACAAACTTATGGTTACCAAAGGGGAAAAGGGGGTGAGGAGAGGGATAAATTAAGAGGTTGGGATTAACACATATACACTACTATATATAAAACAGATAAACAGGACTTACAGTCTAGCACATGGAACTATACCCAGTGTTTTGTAATAACCTATAAGGAAAGAGAATCTGAAGAATATATATATGTATAACTGAATCGCTGTGCTGTACACCTGAAACTAACATGATATTGTAAATCAACTATACTTCAATGAAAAATAAAAAATAATCTGTGAAAAAAAACCTTACAGGATGCAGCAATAACAGTACTAACAGAGAAGTTTATAGCTATAAACACATATTAAAAAGAAAAATCTCAAATTAACAACCTAATTTTATGACTTAAGGAACTAGAAAAAGAAGACCCACCAAACCAAAGCTAGCAGATGGAAGGAAATAATAAAGACTAGAGAAGAGATAAATGTAATCAAGAATAGAAAAATAGGAAAAAAAGCAATGAAATTGAGCTGCTTTATTGACGGGCCTTAGCTAGATTAACTAAGAAAAAGAAGACAACTAAAATTGAAAGAGGGGACATTACAATTGATGCCACAGAAATAAGGAGGATATGAGAATATTATGAACAGTTGTATGCTAACAAGCTGGATAACCTAGAAGAAATGGGTAAATTCCTAGAAACATACAACCTCCTAATTCTTAAGTTGTGAAGGCATAGGAAATGTGAACAGACCAATAACTAGTTAGGAGATTGAATCAGTAATCAAACCTCCCAACAAAGAAAAGCCCAAGACGGGATGGCTTCATTGGTGAGTTGTTCCAAATATTATATTTAAAGAAGAATTAACACCAATCCTCCTCAAACTCATACCAAAAAAAATGAAGAGGAAGGAACACTTCCAAGGTCATTCTATGATGCCACCATTATCCTGATACCAAAG
This sequence comes from Balaenoptera ricei, assembly GCF_028023285.1. Lineage (NCBI taxonomy): Eukaryota > Metazoa > Chordata > Mammalia > Artiodactyla > Balaenopteridae > Balaenoptera > Balaenoptera ricei. The sequence goes on along the minus strand of NC_082640.1, from coordinate 175,514,909 downwards.
CCAGACAAGGATACTACAAGAAAGGAAAACTAGAGACCAAATCCCTAGAAAACACTGATGCAAAAATTCTCAACCAAATACTAGGAAACTGAATTCAACAGCACATTAAAAGGATTATACATACCATGACCATGTGGGATTTGTTCCTAGAACACAGAGATGGTTCAACATATGAAACTGATCAATGTAATAATACACCACATTAACAGAATGAAAGAAAAAAAAATCACAGCATCATCTCAATTGATACAAAAGAGCATTTGACAAAATTCAGCATACTTTCAAGATAAAAACACTTAACAGGCTAGAAATAGAAGAAAACTACCTAAACATAATGAAAACCATATATGAGAAACCCACAGTGAGCATTATGCTTGATGGTGAAAGACTTAAAGCTTTTCCTCTAAGATCAGAAACAAGGCAAGGAAGCCCACTCTCACCACTTCTATTCAATATAGTACTGGAAGTTCTAACCAGAGCTATTAGACAAGAAAAAGAAATTTAAAAGTATCTGCATATAAAAGGAAGAAGTAAAATTATCTCTATGCACAGATGATATGATCTTGTATGTAGAAAACTCTGAAGATTCTACAAAACAAACAAAACAAAAACAAAAAAACCTGATTAGAACTAATAAAGGAATTCAGCACAGAAGTCTCATTTTAATATGGATAAACACTCTCCTCCATATCCAAATACATCCAGTATGTATCAAATCAGTTGATAGGAGGAGGCCCAGTTGGGAGATGATGGAATAACTTTGTTCTTTGGTACATTCACAATGCATACTGTTTAAAACTGAAGACTGCCACGTACACTTTTGCACAAACTCTAGGAAGGAAATAGACGGTTGACCAAGTAGGTAAGGAGTCTGTCTGTACATCTGTGTGTGTGTGTGTGTGTGTGTGTGTGTGTGTGTGTGTGATGGATGTGGGAGCATGGTCATGGTTCATGACTTTTCTTATGTAGGAAGATTAGGTAACTGATGACTGTTACATGGCAGCTCTTTAGTGAGGTATTATCTTTTTATTCCCTTAGGTATGGCTTTCAATTGATGGCGGCAACACCTTTGAATTTATAGCTGACTTTGATGATGATATCATAAAGAATACTTACCATAGTTTTTATACTTCAGATATTACTTTTGTTTCCCGAAGTGGAAAGGTTTACTTGACAAAGGCAGGTGAGGAATTCACTTTTATTGGTATAAGCACTACCTGTGAGCCAGGGATTAGAAGATTTATTTTAAAATCTGCCATATTAATGAACTAATCCTAAGGTCACAGACCTATTAGGGGTGATGGATTTAAAAAAAAATTTTACTGTAATAAAAATAAACATAACAAAATTTACCATCTTAACCATTTTTAAGTGTATAGTTCAGTGGTATTAAATACATGCAAATATTCTGCAAGCATCTCCAACATCCATCTCCATAACTCTTTTCATCTTGAAACTCTATACCCTTTAAAAAATAAATCCCCACTCCTCTCTTCCCCACAGCCTCTCACAGCTACCATTCTACTTTCTGTCTCTATGATTTTGACTACTTTGGTACCTCATATAAGTGGAATCATACAGTGTTTGTCCTTTTGTGACTAGATTATTTCACTTAGCATAATGTCCTCAAGGGTCATCCATGTAATAACGTATGTCAGAGTTTTCTTCATCATTAAGGCTGAATAATATTCAGTTGTATAGTATATATGACATTTTGCTTGTCCATTCATACATCAGTGGACAATTGGGTTGCTTCCATGTTTTAGCTATTGTGAATAGTGTTGCTATGAACATGGCTATACAGATATATCTTTGAGACCTGCTTTTATTTCTTTTGGGTATATACTCAGAAGTGGGATCACTGGATCATATGATAATTCTATTTTTAATTTTTTGAGGAACTGCAATACTGTTTTACACAGCACTGTACCATTTTACATTCTGACACCCAGTGCAAAAGAGTTCCAGTTTCTCCACATCATTGCCAACCCTTGTTATTTTCTGGTCTTTTGATAGTAATCATCCTAATGGATGTGAAGTGGTTTTTCATTATAGTTTTGATTGCATTTCCCTAATTATTAGTGATGTTGAGCATCTTTTTATGTCCTTATTGGCCATTTTTATATCTTCTTTGGAGAAATGTCTTTTCAAGTCCTTTACCTGTTTGTTAATCAGATTGCTTGTTTTTATTGTTGAGTTTTAGGAGTTTTCTATTTATTCTGCATGTTAATCCCTTGTCAGATATATGATTTGCAAATATTTTCTCCCATTCTGTGGGTTACCCTTAACTAATTCGGTTATTTCTTAAGTAGTTTTTTGATGCTATTGTAAATGGAATTGTTTTCCTAATTTTGTCTTCTAATTATTCATGTTAGTGTACAGAAATGCAACTGATTTTTGAGTGATGATTTTATATCCTGCTACGTTGCTGAATTCCATTATTAGTTCTAATAGGTCTTTTTTTTTTTTTTTTTTTGGTAGAAGCTTTAGGGATTTCTACATATAAGATCACATCATCTGTGAACAGAGATGATTTTAATACTTCCTTTTCAATTCTGATGCTTTTAACTTCTTTCTCTTGCTTAATGGCTCTGGCTAGAACTTCTAGTACTATATTGAATAGAAGTTGTGAGAGTGGGCTTCCTTGCCTTGTTCCTGATCTTAGAGGAAAAGCTTTAAGTCTTTCACCCTTGAGTATAATGTTCACGGTGGGTTTCTCATATATGGTTTTCATTATGTTTAGGTAGTTTTCTTCTTTTTTTTATAACTTTTATTGGAGTATAGTTGCTTTACAATATTGTGTTAGTTTACACTGTACAGCAAAGTGAATCAGCTATACATATACATATACCCCCTTTTTTTTTGGATTTCCTTCTCATTTAGGTCACCATAGAGCACTGAGTAGAGTTCCCTGTGCTATACAGTAGGTTCTCATTAGTTATCTATTTTATACATAGTATCAATAGTGTATATATGTCAATCCCAATCTCCCAATTCATCCCACTCACCCCCCCACAGTTTTTTTCTATTTCTAGTCTGTTGAGTGTTTTATCATGAAAGTATGTTGAATTTTGTCAAATGCTCTTTTGTATCAGTTAAGATGATGTTGTGGGTTCTTTTCTTTCATTCTGTTAATGTGGTATATTACATTGATCAGTTTTCATATGTTGTTTGCATTCAATGTTCCTTGCATTCCAGGAATAAACCCTACTTAGTCATGGTGAATAATCCTTTTAATGTGCTGCTGAATTCTGTGTGCTAGTATTTTGTTGAGGATTTTTGCATCATTACTCATCAAAGATATTGGTCTACAGTTTTCTTTTTTCTTTTTTGATAGTGTTTTTGTTTGGCTTTGGTATCAGGATAATACTGGCCTCATGAAATGAGTTGGGAAATGTTCCCTCCTTTTCAATTTTTTGGAAAAGTTTGAGAAGGATCAGTATTAGCTCTTCTTTAAATGTTTTGTTGAATTCACCAGTGAAGCCATCAGGTCCAGGGAGAGATTTTTTATTACTAATTCAATCTCCTTACTAGTTTTAGGTCTATTCACATTTTCTATTTCTTCATGATTTACTTAGTCTTGTAGTTTTATTTTCCTAGGAATTTTTCCATTTTATTTAGCTTATCCAATTTGCTGGTGTACAGTTGTTTATAATACTCTCTTATAATCCTTTCTACTTCTGTAGAAGTAGCAGTACTGTTCTCACTTTCACTTCTGATTTTAGTAATTTGAGTCGTCTTTCTTTTTTTCTCAGTTCATCTAGGTAAAGGTTTATTGACCTTTTCAAAGAATCAACTTCTGATTTTATTGATTTTCTTTCTTGTTTTTCGACTCTCTATTCCATTTATCTCTGCTCTAATCTTTATTATTTCCTTTTTTCCTTGCTAGCTTTTGGTTTACTTTGTTCTTCTTTTTCTAGTTCCTTAAGTTTTAAAGTTAAATTGTTGATTTGAGAAATTTCTTGGTTTTTGTTTTAACAATTTTAATTGAGGTATAATTGACATATAACGTTATATTAGTTTTAGGTATACAACATAATGATTTTATATTTGTAGACATTGCAAAATGATTACCACAATAAGTCTAGTTAACATCCATCACCATACATAGTTACGAATTTTTTTTTCTTGTCATGAGAACTTTAAGATCTACTCTCTGAGCAACTTTCACATATGTAATACAGTATTATTAACTATAGTAACCATGCTGTACATTACAGGTATATGTAATTTTATTATGCTTAGCTTTATTGCACTTTGCAGATATTGTTTTTTTTTTTAACAAATTGAAGGTTTGTAGCAACCATCCATTTTCAGATGATGGTTAGCATTTTTCAGTGATAAAGTATTTTTAAATTAAGCTATATACATTGTTTTAGAGGCATAATACTATTCCACCCTTAATAGACTACAGTCTAGTGTAAACGTAACTTTTTTTAAAATAAATTTATTTATTATTTATTTATTTTTGGCTGTGTTGGGTCTTCGTTGCTGGGCATGGGCTTTTTCTCTAGTTGCGGTGAGCGGGGGCTACTCTCCGTTGTGGTGCACGGGCTTCTCATTGCGGTGGCTTCTCTTGTTGCGGAGCACAGGCTCTAGGCATGCGTGCTTCAGTAGTTGTGGCACGTGGGCTCAGTAGTTGTGGCTCGCGGGCTCTAGAGCACAGGCTCAGTAGTTGTGGTGCACAGGCTTAGTTGCTCCGCGGCATGTGGGATCTTCCCGGACCAGGGCTTGAACCCATGTCCCCTGCCTTGGCAGGCGGATTCTTAACCACTGCACCACGAAGGAAGCCCTAACCGTAACTTTTATATACACTGGGAAGCCAAAAAATTCATGTGACTTGCTTTATTGCAATATTTGCTTTATTGTGTTGGCCTAGAAACAAACTTGCAGTATCTCCTAGGTATTCCTGTACATCTCCATGGCTTATTTATTTTATAGTTGGAAGTTCATACTTTTTGGCTCCCTTCACTCATTTCTTCCTTATTTTTAATGTAAATATTTAGAGTAATAAATCTCCCCCTTAGCACCGCTTTCACTTCATCCCATACGTTTCAGTATGTTGTATTTTCATTTTCATTTGTCTGTAGGTATTTTACAATTTCCCTTGTGATTTCTTCTTTGGTAGGTTGCTAGTTTAAATGAGTGTTGTTTAGTTTCCAGAATTTTGTGAATTTTCCAGTTTTCTTTGTTATTAATTTTTAACTTCATCTCCTTGTGATCAGAGGAGATACTTTGTGTGATATTTATCTTTTTAAGTCTATTGAAACTTAATTTGTGGCATAACATATGGTCTGTCCTGGAAATTGTTCCATATGCCCTTGAGAAGTGTATGTACTGTTGTTGGGTGGAATGTTCTGTGTATGTCTGTTATATCCAGTTGGTTTACTGCACTGTTTAAGTACTTGATGTCCTTACCTGTCTTCTGTCCGGTGTTCTGTCCATAATTGTGAGTGGGGTATTGAAGTCTCCAACTACTGTTGTTTCAGCTGTTGATGTCACAGAACTACATCATTATACATTGTGTGCCTCCAAACATAAATTAGTAATTCTTTTAAATGCATCAGTCTCCTAAATTATGTAGAAAACGAGATTTGGAGTTACAAACCCAAGTTAACAGTAAGTAATACTAGCTTTCATATTAATCATTTTTTTCTTTAAATGTATTAGTCTCTTAAATCATATAGAAAACACAAGTACAGTTACAAACCATTATTCACTTTGCTTCAGTGGTTTTTCTTTCTGTTCCTCAGACTCGCTAATTTTCATTGTCCTGTTTTCAAATTAACTGATTCTTTCTTCTACCTTTCAATCCCTCTAGCAAATTTTTAATTTCAATTATTGTGCTTTTTCATCTGTAGGATTTCTCTTTGGTTCTTTTAGTTTTTCTGTCTCTTTGTTGATATTTCCATTTTGTTCATATATTATTTTCTTGACTTTTTCCACATCTTCCTTTAGTTTTTTGAACATCTTTAAGATGGAACATTTCTGTTGATTTAATTTTTTCCTTTGAATGGGCTATATTTTCTGTTTCTTTGTATGCCTTGTGATTTTTTTGTTGAATACTGGACATTTGAATCTAATAATATAGTAGATATGGAAATCAGATTCTCCCCCTTCCCCAGGGTTTGCTTTTTTGTTGTTAATGTTTTTGTTTTTTTATTGTTGTGGGCTGTCTCTGTGCCAAGGATTAGCCTGAGATGTAAACTCGAGATCTTCTTAGGTCTTTCCTGAGGCTGTACCTTTCCCCAAGTGTATGTGGTCAGTTTCTAAATTTTCCTTGTGTATGCAGTTGCTTTTGAATGTCCTAGTCTTTCTCCCCAGCTTTACTGAGATATAATTGACATAATATTGTGTAAGTTTAAGATGTACAGTATAATGATTTGATATATGTATATATTGCAAAACGATTATCACAATAAGGTTAGTTAACACATCAGTCATCTTACATAGTTATAATTTTTTGTGTGATGAGAACTTTTTAGACTTACCCTCCTAGCAACTTTCAAATATATGTATAGTATTGTTAACTATGTCACTGTACTGTATGTTGTATCCTCAGAACTTATTCATCTTATAATTGGAAATTTGTCCCCTTCAACCACCTTTACCAATTACCCCCTCCCCATTCCCCTGCCACCACACTCCTGGCAACCACCATTCTGCTCTCAATTTCTATTAGTTTGACTTTTTTATAGATTCTACATATAAGTGAGGTCATACAGTATTTGTCTTTCTCTGACTTATTTCACTTAGCATAATGCCCCCTGTTTCATCCATTGTTGCAAATGGCAGGGTTTCCTTCTTTTTAATGGCCAAATAATATTCTATTGTGTATATATACCACATTTTCTTTATCCATTCATCTGTTGGTGAACACTTAGGTTGTTTTTCTGTCTTGATTATTCTGAATAATGCTGCAATGAAAATGGGGATGCAGATATCTCTTTGAGATAGTGATTTCATTTCCTTTGGATATATACCCAAAAGTTGAATCACTGGATCATATGGTAGTTTTATTTTTAATTTTTGTGGAGTCTTCACACTGTTTTCCACAGTGGCTGCACCAATTTACATTCCCACCAACAGTGTTCTCTTTTCTCCACATCTTCACCAACACTTGTTACCTCTTGTCTTTTTGATAATACCTCAGATGTCCTAGTCTTTAATGTCTCGTTCCCAAAAGGGAAAAAAGAGACAAATGAAGGGGTAGATAAGGGGGAAGGGCCCAGACCTTTAAATTCCCTGGAAGTCATTTCAGCCAGTGGGGAGTGGACTTGCAACACTGAAAGAGGTGCAACAAGAATGGCCACCCTCCTTTTTGTCTGCACCTCTGTGATAAGAAGCTGCAATCAGCAAACAGAGCACAGATCCCCAATATTTGGAGGACAAGGTCCTTTTTGCCCACACTGGCTCCTGCAAACTGTGTGCAACTGCCCCAGGAACACATGCATAACTGCCTGCCCTGAGGCTGGAGTGGGGGGGTGGGTAGCTTTTACTGTGCTAAGGGCTGAAATTAACCGCAATTTACTACCCAAGTCTTCCTCCGGAAGTTGCAAGCCTTCAATAGACTCCAGAGTTCCCAAACAATTACATCAGATAGATTCTTCCAGTGCAATTGTTGTCCAAGTGGGGAGAGAGATTCCTAGTGCATCCCACTCTACCATCTTCCCAGAATCCTCTGGCAGGGGGTGGGGTGGTGATGATGGATTTTTAGGATCCACAAAAATAGGATCCTATGAACAACCCTAAAGCAGGGGGACTCTGAAACATCATGCTTTATTCTCATTTACAATTTCAGTGATTTTTTTTTTTACTCTCCCCAAAGACAAATAATAATAGCTCCCACTCAGTGAGCTACTATAGTTGTACTCAGCATGTTACAAATATCATCTCATTTAATATTCACAACAACCAAGTTGGAATAGGTAATGTTAAATTACTTTTACAGTTTAAATTGATACGATTAAACTCACACAGCTTGGGCTTCCCTGGTGGTGCAGTGGTTAAGAATCTGCTTGCCAATGCAGGGGACATGGGTTTGAGCCCTGGTCTGGGAAGATCCCACATGTCACGGAGCAACTAAGCTTGTGTGCCACAACTACTGAGCCTGTGCTCTAGAGCCCACGAGCCACAACTACTGAAGCCCATGTGCCTAGAGCCCATGCTCTGCAACGGGAAACCACCGCAGTGAGAAGCCCGCACACTGCAATGAAGAGTAGCCCCCGCTCACTGCAACTAGAGAAAGCCCATGTGCAGCAATGAAGACCCAATGCAGCCATAAATAAATAAATAAATAAATTTATAAAAATAAAAAAAATAAAATCACACAGCTTGTAAGAGGTGGAGTTGGGTAAATGATATATGGCTCTCCACTTACTTGGTTTGGTAATTTTGTGATGTCATTGATCAAGCCTACATAGCTCCTCTCAGTTTGCACAGTTGAAAGGAAAAATTCATACTGATTGACCTTATTGACAGATGCCTCCCCCCTTCCAACACAGTTAAATTTTGTCAACCTGTCTTGGAGCCTAGAATGATAAAGGGACATGGCTTTCAATTTATTTCTTTATCTCTGTGATCTGCCTTTTCATGTTGTCATTCAGTTATTGAGGCTTTGAGATCTTGTCTTGTTGAATCTATTAATTCATTAAAGTCTTTTGATGCAAAATACAGAGGAAATTTTACCTTATCTTGGGATATGTTTTGTATGACTGGATTCTTTATATCTCTTATATGCTATCAGTGCCTTCCTATTCTGCCTTTTCCTGTCCCCTTCCCTCCCCTATTCTACCTTCTTCTTTACCCCTTTCCTCCTTCACATCTTCTCCTCCTTCTATTCCTCCTCCTCCTCTTTTTCTCTGGTTCATCACTAAAGTGTGCAGCACTGGTAGATCTTCAGTTTGCTCTGATGCAATGTGGGTAAATTATTCTTGAGACTGTTTGCTTCACCTCATCTAGGTAGCACTTGATTCATTCTCTCAACTCAGTAAAGGACCTTGGAAGGTGGTGAACCTGACTTCACTTAAGAGGGCTGGTTTTTCCCTTTACTTCTCCTTTGGAAACCATCTCATCCACTGTCAACCTCTGTCTCCTTAGGAGGATATTACTGAGAGTCCTCAGGATTTTGTTGATTTACCTTCCTTCTCTCTATATTGCTTTAAAGGGTTAGACATAGAGTAGTGTGACCTGTTACATCAGAATTTTCTCTTCCTTTCCTTAGCTCATACTTTTCTACATTTTGGCATAATATGGTTCTTTTTTTTTTTTTTTTCTTGATTCCTGCTGGTGGTTTTGTTTACTCCAATTTATTTATTTGTTAAAATATACACAACACAGACTTTAACATTTTAATTTCTTTTAAGGGTATGGCTCAGTAGCATTAGGTATATTCACATTGTTGTGCAACCATCATCACCATCCATCTCCCTCCAGAATGTTTCCATCTTTCTAAACTTAAACTCCATAGCCATTAAACAATAACTCGCCATTTCTCTTCCCTCCAGCCCCAGGCAACTACTTTCTGTCTCTCTGAATCTGACCACTCTAGATACCCCATATAAGTAGAATCATACAGTATTTGTCCTTTTGTGACTGACTTATTGATTTAATATAATGTCTTCAAGTTTCATCCATGTTGTAGCGTATATCAGTACTTCATTCCTTTTTATGGATGAATAATATTTTATTGTATGGATTTGGCACATTTTGTTTATCCATTCATCAGGATATTTGGGTTGATGGACATTTGATGTTTTTTACACTTTTTTGGCTATTATGAATAATACTATTATGAACATCTGTGTACAAGTTTTGTGTAGACATATGCTTTCAGTTCTTTTGGGTATATACTTAGGATTCTCATTGCTAGGTCATATGGTAACTCTATGTTTAACATTTTGAAGAACTGTCAAACTATGGCTGTACCATTTTACATTCCCACCAGCAATGTATGAGGATTATTTCTCTACATCCTCACCAACACTTATTATTATCTGTCTTTTTAAAATTTTAGTTACTGTAGTGGATGGGAAATTGTATCTCGTGGTTTTGATTTGCATTTCTCTAATGACTAATGATATTAAAAATCTGTCCATGTGTTTATTGGCCACTAATATATCTTCTTTGGAGAAATACTTATTCAAATCCTTTGCCCATTTAAAATTGAGTTAATTGTTTTTTTATTGATGAGTTATAAAAGTACTTTATATATTCTGAATGTAAGTCCCTTAAGAGATATATGATTTGCATGTATTTTCTCTCATTCTATGGGTTTTTTACGTTCCTGATGGTGTTTTTTGTGGCACAAACGTTTTAAATTTTCATCAAGTCCAATCTCTTTTTCCTTTTGTTGTTTGTGATTTTGCTGTCTTATCTAAGAAACCATTGCCTAATTCATGAACATGAAGCTTTACTCTTAATGTCTTCTTCAGAGAGGTTTATATTTTTCATACATTTTAGGGTTCATTTTTTCAGGTGTTCATGAGATAATAAAACTACCAATTGTAAAAACAAACAATGCTGAAATTCAATAACTTAATAGACAAGGAAGATCTACCTTCAATACTAGTCTCCTACTAGCCATCCATTTTACATTTGGTAGTGTATATATGTCAATGCTATTTTCTCACTTCATCCCAGCTTCCCCTTCCCCTAGTAGGAAGCTACTGCATAGCACAGGGAGATCAGCTCGATGCTTTGTGATGACCTAGAGGGGTGGGGTGGGGAGGGTGGGAGGGAGGCTCACAAGGGAGGGGATATGGGGATGTATGTATACATATAGCTGATTCACTTTGTTGTACAGGAGAAACTAACACAACATTGTAAAGCAATTATATTCCAATAAAGGTTTAAAAAAAAAAAAAGAAATACAGTCCCCCCAAAGGTAGATCTCCCAATGTTCAAGTACACTTTTATAGATCATTGGGTAAGTTTGGAGATTGGGGTAAACTTGGAGATACCTGATTAGGTATAACCAGAGTAGGAAATGTACTAATTGTCTCCAAGACAAGAATGAGTCTGGGGGTTTTTGTTTGTTTCTTTGTTTTTAACATTGCCAGCATTCTTGACTGTCCAAGCTTAAAACCAGGTTCTTCTGATCTTGTAAGTCTATGATATGATTCTAAACAACAAGCTTTCTAAAGGTTTCTGATATGACTTCATAAAGCATGGTTTCTAAGGCCTCGATCCTGTGTCCTTGATGCTCACCAGCAGGGACAGTTTTACCATCATAAAATCTCCTCAATGGTCCTTCCTTATTCAAGGATAAGGAGAGAGCACAAAATTCTGATTCTATTCCCTCAGATCTTCCCCACAATGTTTATTTATTCTCGTTTCTGTCAATAATATTTTGTTCAATTTATGTTGGTATCAAGGTTAATCTTGTGGTTAATTTGTCTGAATCATTTGTTGAGACAGCAGGTGTGCAGTAGTAGCATTTAGAATTCTGACAATCAGGCATCTTGTGACTGTGAAATAAACAAAAATAACTATCGGTATCATTGGGAGGGGCTGGAAAGTAGAGCAAGCTATGGAACATTCCCAGTACTCTGGAAGGGTCCCACATGCCCTTTCTTGTCAGTATACCTCTAAGGGTAGCCATTATCCTGACTTCTAATACCATAGATTAGTTTTGTCTGGTTGCGAACTTCATATAAATAGAATTATGTGGTATATATTTTATGTCTGACTTTTTCCAGTCAATATTATGACTTTGAGATTCCTCCATATTGTCACAAGTATTAGTAATTTGCTCTTTTTCACTGCTGCGTGGTCCTCCATGGTCTGAATATACAACAATTTATTTATCCATTCCACTGCTGGTAGGTATTTGAGTTGCTTCCATTTGGAGCCTATTATGAATAAAGCAGTTATGAACATTCTTGTATAAGTCTTTTGCTAGACAGAGCTTTCATTTCTGTTGGGTATAAATGTCGGAATGGAATTACTACATCATAAAGTATATGTTTGTTTAGCTTTTTGTGAGAAAAAATATTAAGTGCTGCCAACATTTTTCCAACATGATTTTATCAATTTACTGTCCCACCAGCAATATGAAGGAATTCCAGTTGCTCCCTCTTCTGGTCAACACTTAGTATTGTCTTTTTAATAGTTAGCCATTATGGTGAGCATGCAATGGTATCTCACTGAAGATTTAGTTTCCATGAATAATAATGTTGAGCACATTTTCACATGTTCACTGGCCAATCTTTTTTTTTAAATTTTATTTATTTTTTGTCTGCATTGGGTCTTCGTTGCTACGTGTGGGCTTTCTCTAGTTGTGGCGAGTGGGGGCTACTCTTCGTTGCGGTGCTCGGGCTTCTCTTGTTGCGGAGCATGGGCTCTAGGCGTGGGGGCTTCAGTAGTTGCAGCACGCAAGCTTCAGTAGTTGCAGCGCTCGGGCTCTAGGGCATGCAGTCTTCAGTAGTTGTGGCACGTGGGCTCAGTAGTTGTGGCTCGCGGGCTCTAGAGTACAGGCTCAGTAGTTGTGGCACACAGGCTTAGTTGCTCCGCGGCATGTGGGATCTTCCCAGACCAGGGATCGAACCCATGTCCCCTGCATTGGCAGGCGGATTCTTAACCACTGCGCCACCAGGGAAGTCCCTCACTGGCCAACCTTTGTATCTTTTTTTGTAAATTATCTCTCCAAGTCTTTTTAATCAAGTTTTATTGGATTGCCTTTTTTCTTATTGATTTCTATGAGTTTTTAATGTATTATGGATATGAGGCCTTTTTTAGAAATATAATTTGCAAACATCTTTTCCCAATTAGTGGCTTGTAATTTTTATTCTTTTCATGGTGTCTTTGGATGAACAAAATTATTAATTTTTTAAAAAATAAATTTATTTATTTATTTTTGGCTGCATTGGGTCTCCGTGGCTACATGGGCTTTTCTCTAGTTGCATCAAGCAGGGGCTACTCTTTGTTGCGGTGCTCGGGCTTCTCATTGCAGTGGCTTCTCTTGTTGTGAAGCGTGGGCTCTAGGTGTGCGGGCTTCAGTAGTTGTGTCATGCGGGCTCAGTAGTTGTGGCTCCTGGGCTCTAGAGTGCAGGCTCAGTAGTTGCAGCACACGGGCCAAGCTGCTCCGCAGCATGTGGAATCTTCCCAGACCAGGGCTTAAACCCGCGTCCCCTGCACCAGCAGGCAGACTCCCAACCACCACGCCACCAGGGAAGTCCAAAATTATTAATTTTTAACAGATCAATTTCTCAGCCTTTTCTTTATAGTTAGTGCTTCTTGCTTCTTATATCCTGTTTAAGAAATCTTTGTCAAAAAAAAAAAAAAAAAGAAAAGAAATCTTTGTCTATCCCAAACTTATGAAGATATTCTCCTGTTTTCTTCTAGGAGGTTAATTGTTTTAGATTGCTTACATAGGTCTGTTTAAAATTTCTAATTTTGTGTGTGGTGAGGTAGGGTTCCTTTTTCCCCATACAGCTGTCAGGTTCTCTACTCTGGCCTTGAGCTGGATATTCAAGGTCATAAGTTGGTTGTTTTGTTGTTGTTACTGTTGTTTTTTTTGGTAAGCTTTCTAATACATCCAATAAGTCATGCTAAAAACCATGATTGTTATTGTAATCAAGCACAGCCACCCCATTTGATCACCTAAAGTCTTGCCCTCCACAGACCTACTCCGTCCAATATAATTTGAGTAATTGTGTTGCCCTTGCTTGGTATGGATTGCCAGTTCACAATATCTGCCAGGCATAAGAAGTCATCTTTGCATTCCTTAAATGTATAAGCAACTCAGTCCCAGAATCCCACTTTGATACTGTTTCTAGGGACATGTCTGGTAAAAAAAAAAAAAATACTGTATCAGTAATAATCCTGGCAAGAACCTAATACCACTCAAGTGTTTCACCTGAAGAGCCTTTATAAGGGAATTATTTGCAGAATGGTGGACAGAGTTAAAGGAACCAACAATAATATTAAAATATCCAGAGACTAGCAATGGAAGAAAGCCATTACAGTCCCTTTAGTTAAAGGGGTAATGCAAATAAATAGATGATAGATAGATTGATAGATAGACAGATAGACAGACTTCTCTTTCCTTCTCTTGTTCTTATCTCCTGCTAGTGCCCTTCACTGGCCAAACCCATTCAGAAGCCAGCTGGAAAAAGAGTGGAAGTATTGAAATACATAGGGGTGAGCCTTTCAGTGCACCGAATAAGGAAGAGGAAGTCTGAGAATGTATCCAGGGGAATGGGCAAATAGAGAATAAACACATATTATGAAACAGAAGTCAAAATAGACTAAGCAAGATTACTTTGAAAATAGTAAAAATATTTAATACCTCCGAAAATGAAACTAAATTGGCAATATAAATTATTACAAATTATAGATATGAACTATAGAAACATGTCCACATATAGAATGAATAGATAATTAGAAAGAATCTCGGATGACAAATATAGATGCTAAAGATTGAGAAATTGCAAGTGGTAGGGATCTTCAGTGATGAACAAAGGTGGTGGCTCTGTATTCCTCTTCCTGGCACATTGTAGCCCTCTGATATGAATGAATGGATGAATAAATACTGAAAATAGGAAGAATAAAGGAAACCAAAATTGATAAAACATTAATTTTTTTAACTAAAAGCAAAACCAATAATAAAAGCAAAAACACTTCTGAATTATTTGAAATAGAAAATGTAAAGCCAGGGACTTCCCTGGTGGTGCAGTGGTTAAGAATCCACCTGCCAATGCAGGGGACACGGGTTTGAGCCCTGGCCTGGGAAGATCCCACATGCCGCTGAGCAACTAAGCGCGTGTGCCACAACTACTGAGCCCGTGATCTAGAGCCCGTGCGCCACAACTACTGAAGCCCACATGCTCTAGAGCCTGTGAGCCACAACTACTGAGCCCATGCTCTGCAACAAGAGAAGCCACCACAATGAGAAGCCCGCACACCAAAACAAAGAGTAGCCTCCGCTCGCCACAACTATAGAAAGCCCACGCACAGCAATGAAGATCAAACGCAGCCAAAAAAAAAAAAAAAATTTTAAAAAGCACATCAAAAAATCAAGCCAGCCTTGGATTTTTCTGCTGCAACAATGAATATCACATATTCTTTTAAAGAACTTTCAGAGAAAAATATTACCTAAGAACCAACTCAACTAGTTGTTCATATGCAAAACCAACAGAAGAATGTTGTAAACATATTTCATCAAATGTGAGCTTCATTGAGTGTAAGATACACTTTGTTCTATTAACACAAAGAAAGGAAAAACTCTTCCAATTAAACTTTAACACAGTGTTTTAACAGTGATCGTGGATGATGCATGGATTGTGCTGACATTTCCCCAGCGTTCTGTGTGATAAGGCAATAATTTCATGTGTATCTCCATAGTAAAACATAATGTAATTTCATCTACTTGTAGGTTTCTTTGTTCTTAGGTCTTATAAAATACTTGGTGATTGTTCTACAAGAAAATGTGGCAGCGTGGTAATTCTTTAGCTACTTTTGCTTTATTGATAAATCTTTGCCCTGCTTTGTTTTTCTCTCTTGCTGAACCCATAATAATTTTGTTTCAATACCAGATTATAATGTAATATTTTAAGGCATTTTAAGCAGCATTAAAACTCAACATGTATTATACCAGTGATTCAGGAAAGTGATGACAGTATAAAATAGCGGAGACAAAGTATAATACGTACATGTGTAGCCAATTGACCATTATGGCGTGAGTGCCACCTAGTGGACAATGATTATAAGACAGACCAATTATAAAATATCTCCATTTCCAAGATGTTAAAATGTGAAGAAAAAAAAAAAGTGTATCTTATGGTTATAGATGAAATATGGCATATTGAACCTTAACAACTGTAATGGTTAATTTTATGTGTCAACTTGACTGGGCCAAGGGGTGCCCAGATTAAACATTATTTGTGTGTGTGTCTGTGAGGGTGTATCTGAATGAGATTAACATTTGAATCCATAGACTGTCCTCCTCAGTATGGGTGGACATCATCCAGTCTCTTGAGGGCCTAAGTAGAACAAAAAGGTGGAGGCAAGAGGAATTCACCCCTTTTGCTTCTTGCCCGCCAGCTTGAGCTCGGACATCATTGGTCTTCTCCGGCCCTCCCACCCCACAAGCCCAGTTCTCAGGTCTTTGGGCTTCAACTGGGAGTTACACCATCAGCTCCCCTGGTGCTTGGGCCTTTGGTTCTCTACCTTACAGACAGCAGATCATAGAACTTCTCAGCCTCCGTAATTGCATGAGCTAATTCCTCGTTATAAATCTCACAATAAGTAAATATATATATTGGCTTGTCCAGGGTGATTGTGGTGAGAAGTGGCTGGGTTCTATATGTATTTTGAGGCTAAAGTCAGTAGGATTTGCTGATGGATTAGATACAGGGTGTGAGAGGAAGAGAGGAATTAAGAACAGCTGTATGGTTGTTGGACTGAGGAGCAGGAATAACACAGTTGCCCTTACTGGGAATGAGGAAGGCTGAGGATGGAGGAGGTTTATGAGAGGATTGGGAGTTCAGTTTGGGATGAGTTCCGTGTGAGATGCTTGGCTGACATGCATATGGAGATGTCATTAGGCAGTTAGATAAGTCTGGAGTTCAGGGAAGAGAATGAGATGGGAGGTTTAAATTTGGGAATCATCCACATAAAAATGGATTTAAAATCCTGAAAGCAGAAATAGAGACACAGAGATAGAAAACAAATGTATGGATACCAAGGGGGGAAGGGGAGGTGGGATGAATTGGGAAATTGGGATTGACATATATATACTACTACATATAGAATAGATAACTAATGAGAACCTCCTGTATACACAGGGAACTCTACTCAGTGCTCTGTGGCGACCTAAATGGGAAGGAAATCCAGAAAAGAGGGGATATATGTATATGTATAGCTGATTCACTTTGCTGTACAGCAGAAACTAACACAACGTTGTAAAGCAACTATCCTCCAATAAAAATTAATTTAAAAAAATAAAATAAAATCCTGGAACTGGATGAGATCTCCAGAGATAATGGTAGAAGATATCTAAGAACTGAGTCCTGGGGCACTCCAGTGTTTAGGGGTCAGGACAGGAGAAACTAGGGAGGATTAGGGAGCTTGGTGGGGAGCGGGATGTGGAAATCAACCTTTCTCATCCTGAGACCTCAGCGTTCACTCTGTCTCCATCCTCCATCCAGGGGAGGGGACACTTTCTTTGTCTGGATCAGTGTTTGGTTCAGTGAATGTTGCTGCATCACCAGATGACTGCCAGTTCCTCTCAACGTGTTGCCCTAAGACACGAGAGAAACGCAAAACACCAAGTTTGGTTCAACATATTAATCCTAGTATAGCTAATGACCCAGTGGTCTCTACTGATAATTCCCCCTTGCCTCCCCAAGGGTTATTTTCTCACTGCCTTCTACCTACTCAGGAGTCTGATTTCAGTGTTAGGAAGAAAACCCACTGCCGGAGGAGCTAACCTCTTTTCCTCTATACCTCTAGACACCCCCTCACTCTGTCCTTCACCTACTTCAGCAAACAGGTTCTGTAATGAAATGGAGCTTGAAAAAGACTTTCCAGGGACTTACCGAAGACTAACATGAATTTTGCTAATTCTGGAGTCTCAGAGCCCTTCTCCCACCTCTTAGTTTAAATAGAGTTTTCATAAGGTATAGTTTTTAAAGTTCTCTAGTTGTATCGTACCAATATCAAGAGATGTCTGTTTCTTTCCTAACAGGGTTAGGAAGATATAGTAAAATTGGATCTATTTCTGATAAAATTTTCACATTATACTATGACCACATGGGATTCATACATAAACTGACTCCGGATCATTTTGAAGCTGGTGGGTCACTTGCTGCCTTTGGAAATTCTAAAGGTATTTTTGGACAGGTCAGTGATATAATGCATTGAAACAGTTTGTCTTGTTTTAAGTGGAAATGGGAAAGTGTTTTCCTTACAAACTCTTATTAATGCTCTTTGCTCTATTTAACTAAAGGAAAAACCTCCATATATCAGGGAACATCTCCAAAATCTTTCAAGTCACATACAGAGCTATATAGATTTACATCCACCTAGGATATTTTCATATAAATGTCTTCACAGCAAGCCACCAGATATTCTAAGCTAGATCCAACCCAGGTCCATGGTGGGTTTGACTCTCTGCCTCTCAAGGTTGACCTTGAAGAAACATGAGTTCTGTTTTTTCCCAATGTTTGACCTTTCTTCTTTCATATTAACCCTGCCCCCCCTTGTTTCTTCCTTTTCTAATGCTAACAGAGAAAGGCGTTACGTGTGTCACAGAAGATACTTCATGCAGATTTTTCTAATAATTTTAATGTATAATGTGCCACTTATGAAGGTATATATGCCTAAGAAGTCATCACGGGGCACATAATCATGAATTAATAATAATTAATAATGAATTTTCATCAGCGTATCAGCAAAGAATCAAACAGATTTTTTGACTGGGACTTAATAAAACCTGCCCTTTGGCTTAAAGGAAACAGAATAAAGGAGGACTCAAGGATGACTCTAGTTTTAACTGCGGTTCAGAACATGGTGTTTTAAGTTCCCTGTCTGTACGAGATATTTGTAGAGAGTAAAGTGGAACTTTCTAGTGACAGTAAGATGCCATCACGTGACTCCTTGTGTATTTATTTGCCCTTCTGTTGTGTGGCTCTGCATAGAAATAAATCAAACCACGCAAGCGGGAAGGTAGCACTAACCATAAAAGCAGTTACCCCAATTTTCACTAACTTCACAATTTGTAGGAAATGTCTTAGTTCTCTTATGTGAAAGTTTAAATTATTAAAATCAAAAGCCAGTGGGGGTTTTTATACTCAGGGCGAGTGAGTTCAAGGAACTTACACTCGATATTACGACCCTCCTCTCCCAAAACAAACTATACATGTATTGTCTCTGGATACAAATGGTCCCTAGACCTTATTTGGCTCTGACTAGGTGCCAGGCACTGTCATGAGCACTTAATCTTTATAACAATTATTTACCCTCATTTTACCCATAAGGAAAGTGAAGTGCAGGGAGGCTAAATAATTCACCCCAAATTACACACATCACTGGTTAGTCACTGGAATCAGACATCGAATCAGGCAGCAAGTTCCAAGGCCTATGCTTTCAGTCATCCTGCTGCCTTTCCCTGGACTTGCACATTCTTTTCATGGGATGTTCTTGGCACTCCCCGGCTAGAATGTCATGCAGAACTCTTAAAGCATTGTCAGTAATTTTCAAGACTCCTTAAGCCATCTGTTCAGTCCCACATGTATTCTCCTGGCATCTATTTCCCACTCTCTCTTCTCCGTGGGTTCCCAACTTTTAGAGGCCAGAGGAAAAGGCATGACAGAAAATGGGTCTGGAAGGCACTACTTGATGGTGGCGTCCCAACCAGTCTGTACCATCTACCACCCCTCCTCCTGTCATAGCATCAAGGGCAACTCCAGCATCCCCTTGGGGGCTGGTCCCTACCTGTCTTCTCACCCCTGCAAGTTCCCAAATCTGGACAAGAGCAGGATCAGAGAAGGGTGTGTTGGAAAGAAGACCTGCGGGTCAGAAATCTGGTCCAAAGGTGCCGGTGTGGACAGTGAGGGAAAGCCTTGTGAACCACCAGTGTTGGGGACTCAGCGGCAGCTGTGCAGAGTCACCAGCGTGAGATTGGGGGTGGGGGCAGCTCTCAAGTGACGAGAGGTTCTTCCCTGCCCCTCGCTTATAGAAAACTCCAAATAGGAACTGAATTCTAGAATCTGCACCTCCAGACTCCTCCCACACACACAAGGCAAGACATTCACATCTCCCACTGCAGCCTTCTTCACGGGAATCTTAAACTGAACTTTCCTTCTCAGAATTTCTTCTCCTCCTCAACAGAAAAGTGTGTTTTCCCTTGCACATGCGTGGATATTCAGACAGAATGTGTTGAAATATTCCTCCTATTGAAAAGCAAAGCAGTATTGTTTTGATGTGAACTGGAAGCAAATCTTATTTTCATTTTGTCATAATGGAAATATAAGCTCGTTTAAATTCAATATTTTCTTTTTTTGTGTTCCAGGCTCCTGACATGGGCTTTGAGACTGTCCTTGCTCCACAGTATATCACCTTAAATGAAATGATCTTTTATGCATATGTGCCCGAGAATGAACCGAAGGAAAGTATATACACCAAGAAATTCAACGACATTCACCTTGGAAAATTGATACACTCCAGGTAGGTACTGATTATCTTCACATTTTACTTAGGTTGCACACCAGTATTGATATTCTAAATTTTGAGCCTATCTTTTGGAGTAATTTTCCTAGTCAAGGAGAGTAAGTCTTTTTTGGACACCTCGCAAGGCCAAATACATTTACTTATAGACTCTAAGGTGCCTTGCACAATGCCCCAGTTTGAGAAACATGGGGCCAGTTATATCAGCACCATCTGGCCAAGCTAAAGACATGTGTGTTTGTTGTCCTGAGTATCAAAAATGTCTGGGCTACACTGGATACTGCTTATCCTCTGAGTTCACTCCCATGGCAGTTGTCATATGTCCTAAAGACAAGCACATCTAACGTAGAGGAGGCCATTCTGCATGAAATACTGCATGGCAAGGTATGCAGAGTTCTGAGGAACGCTTACTTTGAAGATGTTGGCAAGAGCCAGGGACCCTGAAAGCTGCCTTTAAGGCCTAAAATCTTTCTTTGAAAAACAATACAAATTCTATAACCCCTCACCCCCACATCTAACAACCAGAAAAGAAACAGTTTCAGATTACCAGAAACTCACCTATCTCCAAAGTGGTGAGCCCTGTTCCACCAGGTTGAAATCTATTATACATGCATTGGGCTGTCAACTCGGATCTTGTCCCATAGCCAACAACTCCAGCTCTACGGGACAGCTCACTCAGAGGTAGAGATGGGGACAAGAATCAAACATAATATAGCAAATGCTGGCATTAGGGTTTTCTTCCACAAAGACTGTAGAAGCTTCAGCCTCTGAGAAAAGTATCTGTGATCACCTAGAACTATTTGTTTTTGATAGCTTTTGGATGTGTGATATTCCAGATCAGTTAGTGCATGTTTACATAGGTATGTCCTTGTAGAAAACATAGAGAATCACTCTTTAAAATTAACATATGATTAACATCATCTCAACGTTAATATCAATTTCTTATATCCTAATTATTTTTAAAAGCATATGATAATTCTCTAAAGGATCAGAATATTTGAAAACCAGCATAGCATGTTCTGAGATCAAATTCAATAACTGTGCTCCACTTGCACAGAAACTAGAGAATGAGCATCTCCGAGGAAGGAAATGGGAGCAAAGAGCCAGGATCAGGGAACTGGAAGCAAGTGGGACTTCAAGCAGGAGGGTCAAGGATGTGGGAGCCGGAAGTTATGAGGTCAGCTGTGGGCCAAAGGCAGATATCTAGATAGTCAGGAGGTGAAGCAGGGTGAGCCCTTCATTCTTCTCTTCCACAAGTAGTTATTTAACACTTACTGCATGCAAGGCACTCTGGAAGGTGCTGTGATAGAGAGTGAGGAAGACATTCAAACCCATGTACTCCTGGAACTTGTATTCTAGCACAGGACATAGACAGTTGTGTAATTACCGTTGATGTAAGTCTGCAACAGAGGAGCATGGAGCATTGAGAGAGTGAGTTCCTGGGGGTTGAGCCCTTATCTGGAGGATCTTGGAAGGTTTCCCAGAGGCAGTGACACTTATGATGAGATCAGGAAAATGAGGATGAAGGAAGGGGATAGGGTGGGGGGAAGGTTCCAGCCTGAGAGCACAGCGTGGAAAAGGCCCCCAGGCCAAAAGGAACATGATGTGTGCTTGAGAAACCCAAGAAAAACCAGAGTGACTTCAGTGTTGTGAACCAAGGAGAAAAGTCATTCGAGACCAGGTCAGGTGGGGCCTTTTGAGTCCCAGTAGGGAATGTGGGTGTTATTCTAAGGGAGGGGGAAGCATTGAAGGCTTCAAATTAGGTGAATAACCAGATCAATTATGTATAATTTGTTTACTGAATCAGCTGGATATCAACTTTTTTTTCCTCCTGTCTCTTCAGACCACCTCTGTGGACCTATTTCCTTTCTGCCTCTAGATGAAGTATCAGCAAGTCCCATGGATTTTCCCTTAGAGAGTAAATAAATATTTCCTTAGCTTAAAAAAGTCTAAGTCAGTCAATTACCACATGACTCCATTCCTGCCCAGTGTTTTAAGAAACTTCAAACCCTTATCCAATTTAAGTTTGTTTTCCAGCCCCAGTTTTAGCCGGACCCAGCCTGGGGAGCCTGGAATGTGGGGAGGTGGAGAATTTCCTCATTCTTATTATTTTTAGATTCATATCCCCCCTCCCTCATAGCTGATGGTTTCCAGCCCCTTCCGGAGTTTGGGTGAGAAAACGGAGGTGAGATAAAGGGGCAAGAGGTCTGCTGATGGGGGTGACACTTCTCCCTGGAGACAACTGCCCCCGTCACCTCTGGGCCTCTGGAAGTCTTCCCCTCTTTTGGGGCCCCTGCACCCTTCCAGCTGTGCTTCTGTGTAGCTTTCCTTTTCTCTGCTGCCTCTTCCCTGCCCCAACACTCTGCCTCCTCAGAAATAAACATTATCTTGAATTTTGTGTAAACATTTTAAGAAATGTTTCTCTATAGCTTTAACATATATGTGCATCAAAATATATTGTTTAGTTTTGCCAGATGTATTACTTAGCAATGTATACCTTTTCCTGTGACTTGCCTTTTTCATACAACCTTATGCTTTTTTTTTTTTTTTTGGCTGTGTTGGGTCTTCGTTTCTGTGCGAGGGCTTTCTCCAGTTGCGGCAAGTGGGGGCCACTCCTCATCGCGGTGCGCGGGCCTCACTCTCGTGGCCTCTCGTTGCGGAGCACAGGCTCCAGACGCGCAGGCTCAGTAGTTGTGGCTCACGGGCCCAGTTGCTCTGCGGCACGTGGGATCTTCCCAGACCAGGGCCCGAACCCGTGTCCCCTGCATCGGCAGGCAGACTCTCAACCACTGCGCCACCAGAGAAGTCCCAACCTTATGCTTTTTAAATTACCCCATATGCTTTAAAAATGATTTGGTATTGATGTATGTGTCTGTATTCACTCATATGAATATACCACAATCTATTTAGCTATTCTCCTATTTTGTCTTGTAGTTTTTAACTTTTGCTTTGTATTTTTAAGTTTTTAATCTGTCTAGAATTGATGTTGAGTGTAGTATGAAGTGGGGATCTGATTTCTTTCTTTTTTATATATATATAGATAACCAATTGTGCAAACAAGACCCGTCTTTGCCCCTGATCTGCAGTGTCACCCCTGTGATATATCCTAGTTCCACATGTACATCAATCTGTCTCGGTCTCTTTTCTCCTTCATTGCTGTATTTGCCCTTCCCTAGATCACAATACCAGGTAACTCCTATGAATAGCACCCCCTTTTGGATTTTCTTGGCCTTTGTTCTTGCATTTAAATGTTAGATTCAGCTTGTCAAGTTCCATTAAGAAAAAAAAGCATAACAACCTGTTAATAAAAATTACCTCTTGAGGCCAAATTCTGCCTTGTACCTGCAGTTAGATCTTAGGTGGAGATTCCTGATTCTTCTTGCAGCATGATAACTCTATTTGTTCTCCTAGAATTTTAGGCCCAAGACAGCTCCCTGACTCTCCATAAGGATAGAGAGTTATTATTTTAGCTTCCCTTATCCATAATGTGACTTTGCCTGTGTCCCAGTGATGGGTGGCTTTGCTTCCTCTCTCTCAGTAGCTTCAAGCTTCTGCTGAGTAGGGGATAAGAGGGAGGGAAGGAGCCAGGGCTTCAGTGCCAGCACCCTCCAAGCACTTCCCCCCAGCATGGATCACCTCTTTTGAGGCCTGTGTGCAAGTGTTGAATGCCCAACCTCCTGTAGCTTAAGGCTTTTGCTTCTTATGGAAGAAGGTTCAGGGAAGCGAGTGATGCTTGCTCCCATCCTCCCCACCCACCCCCCACAGTGACCGCTCCCGCACTCCCTTGATGCCTGCACCACCAGCAGGGACTCTCTGGTCTATTCCCTGCCCCAGTCTCTCTCCTGAGCGTCCAGGGAAACCCATGGGAAGGAGCTTGCAAGTGAGTGCAGACTCCATTTTGAAAGGTGCCCCAGCATTTCCAGACTCACATACCAGCACATACTTGACCTTTGACAGTTGTTTACAATTTTAGCTATTTCTTACTTGCTTCTTTTGTGGCCAGCACTGTTTCTCCCTCTCATGCTCTTCCATAAGTGAGACTGTTCCTGTGTTCAGATTCTCCTCAGAATGGCTTATTCCCTTGGATTTCAGGTTAGTTGGTTATCTTGTGACTTTACTTATCTGATGACTTAAGGAAAATGATGACTTAGTGATTTATCTGTTTTGTTTCTTGTTGGGTTGCTTCTTTCTGCATTGAAAGCAAAAGCAGATGTCTTGTAATTGACTTTTGTGTAACAATCTTTTTTTTTTTTTAATTATTTTGCTTATTTATTTTTGGCTGCATTGGGTCTTCGTTGCTGCGCACGGGCTTTCTCTGATTGCGGTGAGCAGGGTTACTCTTCATTGTGGTGAGCAGGGTTACTCTTCATTGTGGTGTGCAGGCTTCTCATTGTGGTGGCTTCTCTTGGAGAGCATGAGCTCTAGGCGTGCGGGCTTCAGTAGTTGCGGCACACGGGCTCAGTAGTTGTGGTGTATGGGCTTAGTTGCTCCGCGGCATGTGGTATCTTCCCGGACCAGGGCTCAAACCTGTGTCCCCTGCGTTGGCAGGAGGATTCTCAACCACTGTGTCTCCAGGGAAGCCCTTGTGCAGCAATCTTAAATATTTCAAATTTGCTACATTCTTTTGATGATTCCAGTACTTTTTCTATATATTCTTTTGGATTTTCTGAGTAGAGGTAAATATTTTTCTAAGCAGATAATCACATCACCTGCAAATAATTTGTTTCTTTAACATTTCTTAGCATATTATACATTTTTTTTTTCTGTCACAATATCTAGGAGCTCATTAAATAGAAATGAAGATAGTTGGTGTCAGTCCGTTCAGGCCGCTATAATCAAATATCAAAGGCTGGGTGGCTTATAAACAACAGGAATGTGTTTCTTATAGTTCTGAAGACTGGAAGCCTAAGATTAGGGTGCCAGCATGGTTGGGTTCTGTGCAGGCTCTCTTCTGGTTGTAGACTGCCAACTTCTTGCCCTGTCCTCGCATAGTTGAAGGGGGCAGGGGATTGCTCTGGAGCCCCTTTTATAAGGGTACTAAACTGATTCACAAAGCCTTCATCCTCATGACCTAAATCGCCTCCCAAAAGCCTCACCTCCGAATACCATCACTTTGGGCTTTAGGTTTTCAACAGAGGAATTTTAGAGGGATACAAACATTCAGACCATAACAGTAGGCTTCCTTGTTCCTGACTTTTAAAAGAATGTTTTAAACATTTCACCATCACGTATTGTCCTTTCCATAAATTTTTTAAACTCTTTTTCATTTATAGACAGTTATCTTTTTTTCAGTTTAAGAGGTGTTTTATTTTATTTTTTTTAATTTTTATTTATTTATTTATTTAATTTATTTATGGCTGTGTTGGGTCTTCGTTTCTGTATGAGGGCTTTCTCCAGTTGCGGCAAGCGGGGGCCACTCTTCATCGTGGTGCGTGGGCCTCTCACTATCGTGGCCTCTCTTGTTGCGGAGCACAGGCTCCAGACGCGCAGGCTCAGTAATTGTGGCTCACGGGCCCAGTTGCTCCGCAGCATGTGGGATCTTCCCAGTCTAGGGCTCGAACCTGTGTCCCCTGCATTGGCAGGCAGATTCTCAACCACTGCGCCACCAGGGAAGCCCAAGAGGTGTTTTATTTTTGTTTTTAAATGTTTCTTCTATATCTATTGAGCATATCTATAGATTTGTTTCCTTTAACTTTTTACTTAATGTTGTAAAATATATTATGGATTTAATGCTGAACCAGACTTGAAGTCATGGAATAAACCTATCTTGGTCATTGTGTATTATCTATGTTTATACATTTCGTACATTGTTGAGTGCAATGTTAGTATTTATTTGTTAGATTAATCTTGTTAATTGTGATTTTTCAATCTTCTGTATCTTTACTGATTTTTTTTCTGTGTGATCTATCAATTATTGAGTTATGTTAAAATTTTCTGATGTGATATTGAATTTGTTAGTTTCTTTTGTAGTTCTGTCAATTTTGCCTTATATATTTTTAGGCTGTTTTTGATACATATAAGTTTAGAATTGTTACATCTTCTTGATGAGTTGAACATTTTATTGGTATTTAATTATTATTTTTATATTTATAATGCTTTTTTGCATTATAGTACTTTGGTTGTAGTAAAATATACATAACATAAAATTTACCATTTTAACCATTTTTAAGAGTGCAGTTCTGTGACATTAAGTATATTCACATGGTTGTGCAACCATTGCCACTATCCATCTCCAGAACTATCTCATCTTCCCCAACTGAAACTCTGTACCCACTAAACTGTTCATTCCCCATTCCCCTCTCCCCACAGCCTCTGGCAACCTCTGTTCTACTTTCTGTCTCTGTGAATTTGACTATGAACAGTTGTGGATACACCTAGATCAGTTACATAGGTGGAATCATACAGTATATATCTTTTGAGACTGGCTTATTTCAATTAGCATACTGTCCTTAAAGTTCATCCGTGTTATAGCATGTGACAGAATTTCCTTCATTTTTAAGACAATAATATTCTGTTGTATACATATGCCACATTTTGCTTATCCATTCCTCTATTGATGGGCATGGGTTGCTTCCACTTTTTGGCTATTCTGAATAATGTCGCTATGAACATGGGTGTACAGCTATCTCTCCGAGACCATACTTTCAGTTATTTTGGGTATACCAAGAAGTGGAATTGCTATATCATATGGTAATTCTATGTTTAATATTTTGAGGAAACTCCATACCATTTTCCACAGCAGCTGCACCATTTTGTATTCCCACCAACAATGTACAAGGGTTCTAATTTCTCCACATCTTTGCCAACATTTGTTATTCTCTATTTTTTTATTTTGTAATAGCCATTCCTAATGATATCTTGTGGTTTTGATTTCCATTTCTCTAATTATTAGTAATGTTGAACATCTTTTAATGTGTTATTGGCCATTTGTATATCTTCTTTGTAGAAATGTCTAATTAAGTCCTTTGCTCACTTTTTAATCAGATTATCTTTTTGTTGTTACCATGGTTTTTTTTTAAAATTTTTGTTGTTTTTATTGTTTTTAATCTGTTATTCATATAGTTGCACTAGCCTTCTTTGGGTAATATTTGTCTAGTATATGATTTTGATCCTCTTACTGCCACCTTCCTTATGTATCTCTCATAAAAAACATATATAGGTTTTGTGGGCTTTTTTTAGCCAATCTCTGTTTTTTAATTGGAGAGTTATGGAAAAACCCAAATGAACTTTTTGGCCAACCCAATGTATTTGACTTTATTCGTACCATCTTCTTTTGTGCTATTTGTCCTACTTTTTTTATGTTTCCTTTTTTGTTCTCTTTGTTTACCTCACTTTAAGGTTCTTTTTTTCCCCTCTTCCATTTTATTTTCTTTTACTGGATTGGGACTTTCATACTCCTTTCTTTTTTTTAGTGTTATCTAAGATTTTCACATGTGTGTTAACTTAAAGTCTAAAATGTATTGACGTTTTTCTCCCTTTCCCGCAACATATATAACTTTAAACTCTAGGTGTCTGATTTGTCTCCACTCCTTATATTTCTCAGGATAAGTCCAACTCTGGTCCCTATGTCCCTCAAATCTCAGAAGGCATATTTCAAGTTATAAAGTGGTCCCCTGGAAGCCCTTCTTGACATATCATGAGGAGAAGCCCTTTCTTCTTCTCCATGTAGGGTAGAATGGAGATGAGAGATGAAATGCACAGCACAGCATTACTCCTGCCTTCTTTAAACTCATAAACTCCCATTTATCTCAAATGGCCTCGCTTTTGTTTAGAATACCACTCTGCTGAGATGGGGAGGAGGAAGTAGAGGGTAACAACTGTGGATGCACTGAGATCAGTTAGAAGGATTTTGCAATAGTATAGGCTAAAATTTTTCGTGTGTCAGTCTAAGATGTTGATAGTAGAAATGGAGAGGAATGGATTGATTTGAGAGATATTTGGGAGGTAGACTCAACAGGACAATGGATCCAGAGTAATTTCCATTCCTGTACTCTATTGCCTGGCTCTCTGCTTTATAAAACACATCTATGCTTGTCTTCTGTGTGCCACATCCAGCCACATCTTGTCTTATTATTGTGAGGGAATCTGAGGTTCTCATATTGTGCTTAAGAAGACAGGTACTTGTGGTAGACAGACTGTTGGGTGAGGAATCATGCAGTGTGGAAATGACAAACAGTAGGCTTGGAATTCAAAAGAGAATTTGTGGAATAAGAGGAACTAAGGTTAGATGATGGAAACAGACAAACAACAAGAACCTACTGTATTGCACAGGAAACTATATTCAATATCTTGTAATAACCTATGATGGAAAAGAAGCTGAAAGTATATATATATATATATATATATATATATATATATATATATATATATATATATATATCTGAATTACTTTGCTGTACCCCTGAAATTAACACAACATTGTAAATTAACTATACTTCAATTTTTAAAAATGGTTTAAAGAAAGATTCGATGATGGAACACAAGGGATTCAGAACATTAGCAAGGATTTTGGATTTTGGGGGCACTACCTACGAGATGTTGGATACTGAATCAAAATCCTTTCCACAGTGGGAATTGATTATATACCCACAGGTAAAAAAACTGTATCTGCTTGATAATGGGAAGTATAGTCGTTCCACAAATGGTGAAGTATTGAGAAGGAACTTCTCTCATTTCGTAACAAGGTCAATTGTTTTTGAGAATCTCCACAAAATCCTAAAAGTGATAACTTAATGTCAATAATTCTACTAAATTGCTCAGAAAGAAAACATCATCAACATTTACACAAAGTTTTTGGTAAAGCTATTTGTTAATTCCATGAATATTATTGAGTGACGATTTCACGTCACGTCTTATGCTAAGACTGGGAATATAGTGGTGAATAAGATAGACAAGGTCCTTGCCCGCATGGAGGTGACATTCTAATGAAGAGAGACAGATGATAAACAGGAAGCAAAAAACAAAATAGTTTTAGATCTAATACATGCTATGAAGAAAGTAAACATGGTGACAGAGGGAGTGAGAAGGATAAGCAAACAGCTGAGAACAAAAAGCGAAGAGCTTTCCAGGCAAAAGAAATTGCAAGTGTAAATGCAGTGAGGCAAGAAAATATGTGGGTGTATTTAATAAACAGGAAGGAGGCTAGTGTGGATGGTGCAGAGTGAGATGGTGTGGTGGAAGGTGAGCGAGGAGGTAGGTAAGTGCCAGATCATATAAGGCATTGTAGGCTGCATGAGGAGTTTACGTGTTATTCTTGGTGCCAGGGGAAGCCATTGGAGAGTTTTACATAGGAAAGTGAAATTATTTTTATTTTCGAAAAGATCACTCTGCTTTGAAAAGTATAGGACAGAATGAGAAGTCAAAGTTTCCAGGCCCCTTGGAAAGCTATTGAAGTAATACAGGTGAGAAATGAAGGTGGTTGAAGCAGGTGCACTTGAGAAAAGACAGGATTTGATGACAGATTGCCTGGTGTGGGTATTAGCAAGAGAGCAATCAAGAACTATCTAGGTTTTTGGTTTGCAGCTAGGTAGATCATGCTGTCATTTTATGAGATGAGGAATGCAGAGTTAGGCAGGGTGAGTGAGAGTTCCATATTAGAAATATTAACTTTGAAATGCCTGTTAGGTACCCAAGTGAAGATGTGAAGTTGGCAGTTGCATGGATGTACTAATGCATAGCACACAAAGTCAGAGCAGGAGCTCTGCATTTGGCAGTTGTTCCTGTATAAATGGATGTCTGTAGAGAAGAAAAGGCCTTGGGCACTTCAGGAAGAGAGATTAGGCAGAAGAGGAGGCCCCAGCCAAGAAAACGAAGACGGAGCAGCCAGTGAGATAGAAGAAAAACCAGGGAAATGTGGGATCCTATAAGCCAAGGGAGGTGGGTGTTTTGGAAAGTATGGAGTGGACCACTGTGACCCATGCGGCTGAGAGACTGAGTAAAATAAGAACAAAGAAGTGACGTGACCTTTGGATGTGGCAACATTCCAGGCTGTAGTAACCTTGATTAAAGCAGCTTCATTGGCATGGGGTGAGGGCAGTGGGCTGGGGAAACAGCATGAGTACTGGAATGGGAGCTTAGCGTTACAGGCAGTTAAGTTTGATGGTGATTGTCTTTTTGCAGTGTTTTCCCCCCTCAACAGATATTCCTTTCCACCTCAGGAACTCCCTGACTCCTAATTTTAAGCCCATCCTTCATTGCCCAAACCCCATTCCCTCCTTTAAAAGCTGACTTCTTATGTCTCCTGGAAGACTGGAGCTTGATCACCCCCAAGAGCCATCCTAGACACCTGAGTACAAGAGGCTCATTTACCTCGCCAGTGGTGGGAGAAGTGGGAAGACAGGTTCAGTAATAGCCTGGCTATTGGTCAATGACTTCAGATACAAAGAGGTTAATTTTTTTTAATTACGGTAATAAACTTTATTTTTTAAGAGCAGTTTTAGGATCATAGCAAAACTGATCAGAAAGTAGAGTTCCCATATACCCCCTCTCCACACATACCTCCCCCACTATTGATGTCCTACACCATAGTGTAGGACACTATACTATAGTATAATGTAGGTACATTTGTTACAATCCATGAACCTGTATTGACACATCATCAGTCACCTGAAGCCCATAGTTTACATTAGGGTTCACTCTTGGTGTTGTACATTCTATGGCTTTTGACAATTATGTAATGACACGTATCCACCTTATACTATAAATATCATACGGAATACTTTCACTGCCCTAAAAGTCCTCTCTGCTCTGCCTATTCATCCCTCCATCCCCACTAATCCCTGACATCTATACTGTCTCCATAGTTTTGCCTTTTTCAGAATGTCATATAGTTGGAATCACACAGTGTGTAGCTTTTCAGATTGGCTTCTTTCACTTAGTAATATGCATTTCAGCTTCCTTCATGTCTTTTCACGACTTGATAGCTCATTTCTGTTTACCACTGAATGACATTCCATTGTCTGGATGTACCACAGTTTTTTTGTCCATTCACCTACTGAAGGACATCTTGGTTGCTTCCAAGTTTGGGCAATTTTGAATAATGATGCCATAAACATCCTTGTTCAGGTTTTGTGTTTAACTCATTTGAATAGATACCAAGGAATTTGATTGCTGGATCATATGGTAAGTGGCTTTCAAAGTGGCTGTACCATTTTGCATTCCCACCAGCAATAAATGAGAGTTCCTGTTGCTCTACATCCTCACCAATATTTGGTGTTGTCAATATTTTGGACTTTTGCCATTCTAATAAGCGTATAGTGGTATCTCGTTGTTGCTTTAATTTGCATTTCCCGATGATATATGATGCATATAAGCATCTTTTCATATGTTTATTTGCCATCTGCATGTTTTCTTCAGTGAGGTGTCTATTTAGACCTTTTGCCCACTTTTTAACTGGGCTGTTTCTTTTCTTACTGTTGAGGGTTTTTTTTGTTTGTTTTTTTAATATATTTATTTATTTATTTTTGGCTGTGTTGGGTCTTCGTTTCTGTGCGAGGGCTTTCTCTAGTTGCAGCGAGCAGGGACCACTCTTCATCGTAGTGTGCGGGCCTCTCACTATCGCGGCCTCTCTTGTTGCGGAGCACAGGCTCCAGATGCGCAGGCTCAGTAGTTGTGGCTCACGGGCCCAGTTGCTCCGCGGCATGTGGGATCTTCCCAGACCAGGGCCCGAACCCGTGTCCCCTGCACTGGCAGAAGGACTCTCAACCACTGCACCACCAGGGAAGCCCCTTACTGTTGAGTTTTAAGAGTTGTTTGTATTGTAGGGGATTGGCATATGGCAATCCAAAATATACCACTTTGGCATAAAGATTATTTTTAGCCTAAGGCAATTAAGAAGAAGCAGACATATGAAAAAATCCCTTGCCCTCCACCTCTCTACCAAGAAAGGCAGGATGATTCCTAATCACCAGAGACAACTGGAGACTCTTACCAGTTCAGAGACACTGAGAGGAATCTGCATAACAAGGATTACTAAAAACAACCCTTTTCTTCCAATAGTTTCTCCCATATATTTACTTTTCCACTGTTTGCCACCCCTAAAAGCCTTAGCCCCTTTTTCTTTATCTTGTCACTTCTCCACAAACTTATTGTTCTTTATTAAGATGCTAGACAAGCTCCAGGTTCTAACCACCCCTTTGAGTTACTCATCACTGAGGTGTCTCCCCTGTGTAAGCATGACACACATTAATAAAGTGTTCATTTTTTATTGTTAATCTGGCTTTCATCAGTTTAATTTCTAGGGTCCCAGGCACAGAACCTAGGAGGGCAGAGGAAAAAGAGGTTTTATTCCTCCCCTACAGTTTATTTTGGATAACAGTCCTTTGTCAGATACGTTTTTCACAACTATTTTCTCCCAGTCTATGGCTTGTCTTCTAATTCTCTTGACAGTGTCTTTCACAGAGCAGAAGTTTTTAATTTAATAAAGTATGGCTTGTCAATTTTTTTCTTTCATGGATTGTGTCCTTAGTGTTGTATCTAAAAAGTCATCGCCATACCCAAGTTCATCTAGGTTTTCTCCTATGTTCTCTTCTAGGAGTTTTAGAGTTTTGCATTTTATGTTTAAGTCTAATTTATTTTGAGTTAAACTGTTTGTGAAGGGTGTAAGGTCTCTGTGTAGATTTATTTTTTGCACATGGATATCTTAGCATAACGTTTTAAAAATAGGTTGTTTTTCTTGATTATAAAGCACATACTCACTGTAGAAATTTCCTAAAAGACAGGCAAATATAAAGAAGACAGTTGAAATCATGACTGTTAACACCTTGATGAATTACTGATTAGTCCTTTTCAACATGCATTTCAACATTCTTCACTATGCTTCTTTCATTTTGACATTATAATGTGACCACTTTCCTTAGGTAATTAAAAACTCTTTGTAAGTAGCATTTTAATAGATGTATTTTGCCTAGGTAGATCAGGTATTATCATTTACTTAATTTTCCTATTGTTGGCATTTTTATTTCTAGCTTTTATCATAATGCTGTGGTGAACATCTTTGTATGGAAAGCTTTTCTCCCCCTCTGTGTTTCAAGTTTTTTCCTTAGGATAGAACCCTATCAGTAGATTTATGGAATCAGAGGGTGAAAAAAATAATATTAGAGCTCTTAATGCATAATGTCAAATTGCTTTCTAGGAATCTTGTACCAGTTTACAATCCCATTAGTGCCTATCTCCACTAAATTCTTACCACTATTAAACACTGTCTTTTAAAAACCTTTCCTAATTTGATAGGTGAAAAATCATATCCCATTGCTGTAATTGACATTTCATTGATTACTAATGAGGTTGAACAAATGTTACTCAAATATTCATTTGTTAGCCATTTGTGGTAAATTTTATTTATAAATTATATGGTTATGAACTTGCTAATTTAAGCCACTGTTTCACCCAAGTTGCATGATGTTTGTTGGTTTGGTTTTAGGAAAACTGGAACAGCTTACATAAGAAAGATATTGCAACATAACACTCCTGAAGGATTTTTGTCGTCAGTTATTGCAGAAATTATAGACCCTTTTGGAATAGAGGAAGTGCATGAAAGCTCTTGTTTGTCTAGTTCCCTTTCCATTAATCAAGCTGGAACTTTCTCCTATAAGCTTAGTCTTCAATTACAAAGTAAGTGTAGTAATATATCTCTCTGATGGCTGGGGAAAATGAGAAATTATCTTTTGGGAAGAGTGTTCATGCTCTTTTATAGAACAATAGATTTCAAAATTTAGTCCAGTTGGTAATCTACAGAAGTCTACATATACTTAGATTCCTGGAGGAATTCTTTATTTCTAATATAATGAAACCTAGCTATCACTTCATTGATATTTCATCAATAGTAACACCTATCATTTATTTCTATAATATGATGTTATTTTGTCTTAAACAGTGCTCAGGAACAGTGAGAAAAGTCAAAAAGTCCAGACTTTACCCTACATAATGAAATAATTTTGAATCACTGTCATGTAGCATATTTCTATTTCAAAGGATTATATGATAGATACATAGCAAAAGTTAATATAGTTTATTGTAAGGATTTGGGTTTTACTCTGAGTAAATGAGCCTTTGGAGTGTTTTGAGCAGAAAGTGACGTGATTGAACTAGCTGCTCTGTTGAGAACAGACTGGGCATGTGACAGAGAGAGGGCAAGAAGGAAAGCAGAGAAATCAGTTAAGAGGCTATTGCAATAATCAGGTGAGAGATCATATTAGATGTAAGATGTCTGTTACTCATCCAAGTGGAAAAATAAGGTAGATATATAGAAAGACAAGTCTGGAGTTCAGGAAAGACCTCTGGACTGGAGAAATACATTTGAGCAGTCAGAAGGAGGAGAGAGAAAGGAGCAGAAAAATTATTTGAACAAATAATGGCTGAAAGCTTCTATAACCTGGGGAAAGAAACAGACATCCAGATCCAGGAAGCCTATAGAGTTCCAAATAAGATGAACCCAGGGAGACCCACACCAAGACACATTATAATTAAAGTGTCAAAACTTAAAGACAAGAAGAGAATCTTAAAAGTGGCAAGAGAAAAATAACTCGTTACCTACAGTAGAACCCCCCCCATAAGACTATCAGCAGATTTTTCAACCGAAACTTTGCACATCAGAAGGGAATGAGATGATATAGTCAAAGTGCTGAAAGAAAAAAATTGCCAACCAAGTATATCTATCTACCAGCAACATTGTCATGGAGAATTGAAGGAGAGATAAAGAGTTTTCCAGACAAGCAAAAACCAAACGAGTTCATCATCCTAGACTGGCTTTACATGAAATGTTACAGGAATTTCTTTAAGGTGAAACAAAAGAGAGCTAATCAGTAATAGGAAAATGTGTGAAAGTATAAATTTCACTGGTAAAGGCAAATATATAGTAAAATTTAGAATAATCTTATGTTGTAAATGTGGTAGTTAATCACTTATAAAGCTAGTATGAAAGTTAAAGACAAAGGTAGTAAAAAAACTAACTACAATGATTAGTTAATGGATACACAAGATAAAAATATGTAAATTGTGATATCAAAAACATAAATTGGGGTAGAAATGTAGAGCCCTAGAATGCATTCAAACTTAAGTTGTTATCAACTTAAAATAGACTATTATAAATATAAGTTGTTTTATGTAAGCCCAGTGGTAACCACAAAGCAAAAACCTATAGTAGATACACAAAATAAACAGGAATCTAAGCCACTACAGATAACCACAGAAAATCATCAAATCACAAAGAAAGAGAGCAAAAGAAGAAAGGAACAGAGAAAGTATAAAACACCTAGGAAACAATTAACAAACTGCCAATAAATGCATACCTATCCACCTTAATACATAAGGTGGTATGTATTCGGCCTTAACATGTTAACATATACATTCTTTGGTGCAGGTATGAATTTATCCACCAGTAAATACATACCTTCGCCTTCGCTGGTGGTGCAGTGGATAAGACTCTGTGCTCCCGATGCAGGGGGCCCAGGTTCGATCCCTGGTCAGGGAACTAGATCCCACATGCATGCTGCAACTACGAGTTCACATGCCACAAGTAAGGAGCCCCCATGCCGCATCTAAGGAGCTGGTGAGCCACAACTAAGGAACCCTGGAGCTGCAACTAAGACTCAGTGCAACCAAATAAATAAATATTAAAAAAAAAAGACAGGCAATAAAAATTGTTGGGGAGGATGTGTAGAAAAGGGAATCCTTGTGCACTGTTGGTGGGAATGTAAATTGGTGCAGTCACTATGGAAGGCAATATAAAGGTTCCTCAAAAAATTAAAAATAGAACTACCATATGATCAAGCAATTCCACATCTGAGTATTTATCCAAAGAAAATGAGCATGCTAACTTGAAAAGATAATATACTCCCCCTTGTTCATTGCAGCATTATTTACAGTAGCCAAGATGTAGAAGCAACCTGTGTCCATTGATAGATGAATGGATAAAGAAAATTGGGTTTGTATATATATATATATATACAGTAAAATATTATTCAACCATAAAAAAGGAGGAAATCTTGCCACTTGCAACAACATGGATGAATTTTGAGGGCATTATTGTGAGATAAGTCAGACAGAGAAAGACAAATACTGTATGATGTCACTTATATGTGAAATCTAAAAACAAGCAAACAACAAATAAATAAACTCAGAATAGATTGGTAGTTGCCAGAGATGGGGGTTCGGTGAAGGGATCAAAAGATATAAACTTGTAATTATAAAATAAATAAGTCATAGGAATGTAATATAAAACATGGTGACTATAGCTAACACTGCGTTGTATATTTCAAAGTTGTTAAGAGAGTAGATCTTAAAAGTTTTCCTCACAAGAAAAAAAGTTGTAACTGTGTGTGGTGATGGATGTTAGCTAGATTTTTGTGGTTATTATTTTGCAATACATACAAATATCGAATTGTGTTGTACACCTGAAACTAATGTTATATATCAGTTATATCTCAAAAAGGGGGGGGGGGAATCAAGTGGTCAGCATATATGATAGTTAATGCTATGAGATCAGATGAGATCACTGGGAAAGCTAGTGTAGGTATAGAAACGAAAAAGTCTGAGGTCCAACAGTTAGTGGTCAGAGAACAGGAAGACCAGATGGTCTGCTAGGAGAAGAACTAAGAGAGTGTGTCTCAGAAACCAAGTGAAGAAGGTACTTCAAGAAGGAGGGAATGATGCTGTGCTACATGCTGCCAAGAGGTGAGGTAAGACGAGGAGAGAAAACTGCCCAATGGATCTGTGTCAAGTCATTGGTAACCTTGATAAAAGCTGTCGTTGGGTGGAGTCATGTAGACAAAAGTCTGATTGGGTTAGGTTTAAAAACTTATGAGAGGCGAGGAATTGAAGATAGTGAATAAAGGCAGCCCTTTCAGGGAATTTCACAATGAAGGGGAGGAGAGAAATTATGTGGTAGTTGGAGGGATTGTAGGAAAGGATTTTTGTTGGTTTGTTGAAATGGGAAAAATTAGAGCGTGTGTGCATAATAAAGGGAATTATGAGATTGTCTTCTGACTACTTCTACTTATTTTTTCAGAACGAGGTGAGTATCATTGTTGACATGTTTCAAAAACATTTAAAATGATGACTTCCCTCTCCTTCAAACAGCCATCTTTTGGCTTCCCTCATATCCTCTCTGATGGATTTTCTCCAATCATTTCTTCTTTGTCTCCTTTGTGGAGTTTTTTTTTCCTTCCCATTTTTACATGATGGTGTTCCTTATGGTCCTGCCCTCAAGCCTCTTTTCTTCTAAATCTTCATGCTCTTCTTAAGCAATCAATTATTCATTTATTCAACAAATATTTATTGAGCATCTGCTATGTAATAGGCAGACCTTTAGGCCCTAGGGAAAACACTAGCTACATTATTCTTCTCTTATAAAATCACAATAAAGACTCTGGGTTATTAAGGCTCTTAATAGTTCTATGGTAAAGAAATCAGATTTCTTATAATTACTTAGCCCTATGTGGTTTTTTTCTGCTGAGAATTTTATAGAACTAGTTTCACAGTAAAAACTGTGCTTGGCATATTTGCAATACACTTTCTACAAAATAATTTGAATTATAACCTGAAATCTGGCAAATGTATCCTCTAGTTAAGACCATAATTTAAAAACTCAACTAGTGTATTCCTCAGTTATGTCCACCAGTATTGCTTGCAGAACATTGGCTGTTTTATTTTATACCAAATCATTCCTGTTTTAGCTTCAGGTGTTACTTCCTCATTTCAAGATTCGGATATAGAAAAGACTGTGGTGATTCCCGGTTACAGCAGCTTCCTGATCACAAGGATTTTAGATAATGAGAATGCTTTAGCTATCGCTACCATGCCTGAAACAGTACCCCACAATATGACCTTTCTAAAAGGCTCCTGGTTCTTATACAACTTTGGACAAAGGGATGGACGAACATGGAACATACATTCAAAACCATGTAATTACTGGTTTCAACAACATGATGATTCACTATCCCTCAATGTCCTGAAATACATTGATCTGGGGAAATCTCATGCTTTAAAAATTAAAGTCATACCTAATACAAAAGGTAAGTTTATTTTTATTGGGAAATATCAAAAGGAGATGTTATTGCTTTTCTTGAATGTAAAATATACTCTTTGATATTTCCTTTATCTTTGGTTTCTGTAGTAGGTGGCATTCTACCAATAACAGTACTAGTTCTAATTATTGAGCACTTATGCAAAGCTCTGTATTAAATGATTTTTTAATTCATTTTAAAATTTAATGTTTATAACAACCCTAAAAGGCTAGATTATAATCCTTATTTTATAAATAAGCTTAAATTATCAGCCCAAATAGACACAGGATTTTAGTTTAGGTTTTTGCTGCCCTCTGAAAAGAAAACATTATAATTACCTTGGTGTTGTTATAATCATTTCAAGTATTTATTTTAAGCCAAAAAAAAGACGTTTAAATAGAATTCTATACTTTTCTCCATTTTTCAAGGTATTTATTTATTACAAAACTAATATAAAACTTACTAAAAATGATGGGGAAATGGCATATTGGAAAGAAATAAAACAAAAAATTTTAGTAAATTACTGAGCTAGAAATTGAGGGGAAAATATGGAAGGAAGGGGAGGGAAAACAGAAAATCCTGTCACCAGAAATGAAAAGGGAACTCAAAGTCGAAAAAATTAGCTAATATGTGGCTCCTGGAAGGTTTTGAGGCTCAGACATGGGCCATATAGGCAGTGGGATGAATTTTAATGCCCAAGCATTGGTAGAAGATGTAGACCTTTAGACATTTCTACCTTGTGGTAGGAAGTTGGAAATGAGAACATTAAGTAAAGCTGGAACCATCAAATCATGAAGGGTGAAGAGAGGATAAGGAAAACACTACCCAACAACTCAAAGAAAGAGGTAGGGAGATTGTCATCTCCACGGGACTCAAAGAATTTCTTGTAAAAAACCCAAACTCCAAGACTGTGTAACACCTAGACACTACCCACCAAATACAAGAATCCCAAACTGAGACATCATTACAATGCCTGGGTCCCAGCATAAGGAAGCACAAAACCCTCTGTAGGAATACTTTCATAAACAAGGTAACATGGAATTCCACAGAAAAATCAATCTTCATGAACATAAATTGAGGAAAAGAATTTTAAAACCATGTAAGGAAATGACCCAACATAAGAGAAACTCAACAAGCATAGGAAACAAAGTTTTAATCTTGAGTTTATGGAAAAATCAGAAAGACACTATAAAAACAATTGTAAAGTATAAAATATGTAAAACTCTTAAAGAGATAAAAGAAAGCATATGAACCATAATGAAAGGACAAAACACTATTTAAAAAAAAACAAGCTTATTTGAAAAACATAACCAAGTGCAATTTATAAAAATGAAAATTATAGGCTTTGAAAAAAATTGGAGACATGTATTTCTATTTCCGTCAGTATTGTGGACTAAATATTCTGAAAAAACTTCTTTCTGAAACCCTTAGAACTTTCTCTTTGATTATATGACTAATTGTCCATATTTCCATCAAGTAATTTTAGGGTTTTAATTTTATGGCTTTAACTTTCCATCTAATTATTTAATTTATCTACACTTTGTTTTGGTGTATTACAGGTGGTTAGGTAGTTGTTCCAACATCACTTATTGAATAATGTATTTTTTCTTCACTGATTTTTAAAAACAATGCAATTTACCTATTATTTTGACCATTTCTGGGTTTTAAAAATTCTGTTCCTTTGTTATTTCTCTGTATTCCAGTACAAATCCCAAATGTTATAACTATTTTAGCTTTAATTGTATTTAACAACTAATTTGTTATATTTTAAACTTGTTCAGTTTGAAGAAACAAATAATAATCAGCAAATCAACTCAGTTGCCTCTGAAGAAAAACCTAGTCCATGCTATTCAAGATGTGGTCCCTGGACCAGCTTCATTGGCATCACCTGGGTGCTTGTAAGAAATGCACAGTCTTTGGTGGTTGCATACAAATTTTAGGGTTTTCTTTTGTATTTCTGCGAAAAGTGCCAATGGAATTTTGATAGGAATTACAATCTGTAGATTGCTTTAGGTGGTATGGACACTTTAACAATATTAATTCTTCCAATTCATGAACATGAGATGTCTTTCAGCTTATTTGTGTCATCTTCAGTTTCTTTCACTGGTGTCATAGTTTTCAGTGTACATGTCTTTCACCTCCTTGGTTACATTTATTCCTAATACTTTGTTCTTTTTGATGGTGCTATAAATGGGGTCGTTTTCTTAATTTCTCTTTCAGCTAGTTCATTGCTAGTGTATAGAAACACAACTGATTTTTCTGCATTGATTTTTTATCCTGCAACTTTGCTGAACCTTTTTATTCTAACACTGTTTTGGTAGAGCCTTTAGGGTTTTCTAAATATAATATTCTGTCATCTGCAAACAGACACAATTTTACTTCTTCCCTTCTGATTTGGATGCCTTTTTTCTTTCCTAATTGCTCTGGGTAAGTCTTCCAGTACTGTGTTGAGTAGAAGTGGTGAGAGGGAACATCCTTGTCTTGTTCTTCATCTTAGAGGAAAAGCTTTAAGCTTGAGTATGATAAGTATGAGTATGATGTTAGCTATGGACTTGTCACATATGGCCTATATTGTGTTGAAGGACATTCCTTCTAAACCTAATTTGTTGAGAGTTTTATTCATGAATGGATGTTGAATTTTGTCAAATGCTTTTTCTATATCTGTTGAGATAATAATTTTTATCTTTCATTCTGTTAATGTGGTGTATTCACATTAAAGACCCTGAGTAGCCAAAGCAATGTTGAGAAAGAACAAAGCTGGAGGAAGCACACTTCTTAATTTCAAACTCTATTACAAAGCTATATTAACCAAAACATTATGGTAATGGCATAAAAACAGACATATAAACCAATGGAACAGAGTAGAGATCCCAGAAATAAACCCATGCATACACAGTCAACTAAGTTTTGACAAGGGAGCCAATGGGGAAAGAATAGTCTCTTCAATAAATGGTGTTGGGAAAACTGGACAGCCATGTGCAAAAGAATAAAACTGGACCCCTAACTTACACCACTCACAAAAATTAATTCAAAATGGATTAAAGACTTAAATGTAAGACTTGAAACCATAAAAATCCTAGAAAAAAAAAAACATAAAGGAAAAACCCCCTTGACATTGGTCTTGGCAATGATTTTTTTTGGATGTGATACCACAAGCAAAGGAAATAAAAGCAAAAGTAAACAAATGGGACTATATCAAACTAAAAAACTTTTGCACAGCAAAGGAAACAAAAAACAAAATGAAAAGGCAATCTTCAATAAGCGGTGCTGGGAAAACTGGACAGCTACATATAAAAGAATGAAATTAGAACACTCCCTAACACCATACACAAAAATAAACTCAAAATGGATTAAAGACCTAAATGTAAGGCCAGACACTATCAAACTCTTAGAGGAAAACATAGGCAGAACACTCTATGACATAAATCA
Source organism: Balaenoptera ricei (assembly GCF_028023285.1). NCBI lineage: Eukaryota > Metazoa > Chordata > Mammalia > Artiodactyla > Balaenopteridae > Balaenoptera > Balaenoptera ricei. The sequence continues at coordinate 175,473,309 of NC_082640.1, read as the reverse complement.
CAGCAAGATCCTTTTTGACCCACCTCCTAGAGAAATGGAAATAAAAACACAAATAAACAAATGGGACCTAATGAAACTTAAAGGCTTTTGCACAGCAAAGGAAACCATAAACAAGACAAAAAGACAACCCTCAGAATGGAAGAAAATATTTGCAAATGAAGCAACTGACAAAGGATTAATCTCCAAAATTTACAAGCAGCTCATGCAGCTCAATATCAAAAAAACAAACAACCCAATCCAAAAATTGGCAGAAGACCTAAATAGACATTTCTCCAAAGAAGATAAACAGATTGCCAACAAACACATGAAAGAATGTTCAACATCATTAATCATTAGAGAAATGCAAATCAAAACTACAATGAGATATCATCTCACATCAGTCAGAATGGCCATCATCAAAAAACCTACAAACAGTAAATGCTGGAGAGGGTGTGGAGAAAAGGGAACCCTCTTGCACTGTTGGTGGGAATGTAAATTGATATAGCCACTATGAACAGTATGGAGGTTCCTTAAAAAACTAAAAATAGAACTACCATACGACCCAGCAATCCCACTACTGGGCATATACTCTGAGAAAACCATATTCAAAAAGAGCCATGTACCACAATGTTCATTGCAGCTCTATTTACAATAGCCAGGACATGGAAGCAACCTAAGTGTCCATCGACAGATGAATGGATAAAGAAGATGTGGCACATATATACAATGGAATATTACTCAGCCATAAAAAGAAACGAAATTGAGTTATTTGTAGTGAGGTGGATGGACCTAGAGTCTGTCATACAAACTGAAGTAAGTCAGAAAGAGAAAAAAAAATACCATATGCTAGCACATATATATGGAATCTAAAAAAAAAAAAAAAAAGTTCATGAAGAACCTAGGGGCAAGATGGGAATAAAGATGCAGACCTACTAGAGAATGGACTTGAGGACACGGGGAGGGAGAAGGGTAAGCTGGGACAAAGTGAGAGAGTGGTAGTATATATATGGACATATAAACACTACCATATGTAAAATAGATAGCTAGTGGGAAGCAGTTGCATAGCACAGGGAGATCAGCTCGGTGCTTTGTGACCAGCTAGAAGGATAGGGAGGGTGGGAGGGAGGGAGAAGCAAGAGGGAAGAGATATGGGATATATGTATATGTATAACTGATTCACTTTGTTATAAAGCAGAAATTAACACACCATTGTAAAGCAATTATACTCCAATAAAAACGTTAAAAAAAAAAAAAGAAAAGGCAACATATAGAGTGGGAGAAAATATTTGCAAACCATATATCTGATAAGGGGTTAGTATCTATAATATAAAAGGAACTCATACAGCTCAATAGCAAACAAACAAATAATCCAATTAAAAATGTGTAAAGGACCTGAACAGACATTTTTCCAAAGATATGCAAATGGCCAACAGGTATATGGAAAGGTGTTCAATATCACTAATCATCAGGGAAATGCAAATCAAAACTATAATGAGCATTAATTTTGTATCCTGCTACTTTACCAAATTCATTGATTAGTTCTAGTTGTTTTCTGGTAGCATCTTTAGGATTCTCTATGTATAGTATCATGTCATCCGCAAACAGTGACAGCTTTACTTCTTCTTTTCCTATTTGGATTCCTTTTATTTCTTTTTCTTCTCTGATTGCTGTGGCTAACACTTCCAAAACTATGTTGAATAATAGTGGAGAGAGTGGGCAACCTTGTCTTGTTCCTGATCTTAGTGGAAATGGTTTCAGTTTTTCACCATTGAGAACAATGTTGGCTGTGGGTTTGTCATATATGGCCTTTATTATGTTGAGGCAAGTTCCCTCTATGCCTACTTTCTGCAGGGCTTTTATCATAAATGGGTGTTGAATTTTGTCAAAAGCTTTCTCTGCATCTATTGAGATGATCGTATGGTTTTTCTCCTTCAATTTGTTAATATGATGTATCACGTTGATTGATTTGCGCAGAAATCTCTTGCATTCCTATACACTAATGATGAAAAATCTGAAAGTGAAATTAAGAAAACACTCCCATTTACCATTGCAACAAAAAGAATAAAATATCTAGGAATAAACCTACCTGAGGAGACAAAAGACCTGTATGCAGAAAATTATAAGACACTGATGAAAGAAATTAAAGATGATACAAATAGATGGAGAAATATACCATGTTCTTGGATTGGAAGAATCAACATTGTGAAAATGACTATACTACCCAAAGCAATCTATAGATTCAATGCAATCCCTATCAAACTACCAATGGCATTTTTCACAGAACTAGAACAAAAAATTGCACAATTTGTATGGAAACTCAAAAGACCTGGAATAGCCAAAGCAATCTGGAGAAAGAAAAACAGAGCTGGAGGAATCAGGCTCCCTGACTTCAGACTATATTACAAAGCTACAGTAATAAAGACAGTTTGGTACTGGCACAAAAACAGAAACATAGATCAATGGAACAGGATAGAAAGCCCAGAGATAAACCCACACACATATGGTCAACTTATCTTTGATAAAGGAGGCAAGCAGATACAGTGGAGAAAAGACAGCCTCTTCAATAAGTGTTGCTGGGAAAACTGGACAGGTACATGTAAAAGTATGAAATTAGAACACTCCCTAACACCATACACAAAAATAAACTCAAAATGGATTAAAGACCTAAATGTAAGGCCAGACACTATCAAACTCTTAGAGGAAAACATAGGCAGAACACTCTATGACATAAATCACAGCAAGATCCTTTTTGACCCAGCTCCTAGAGAAATGGAAATAAAAACACAAATAAACAAATGGGACCTAATGAAACTTAAAAGCTTTTGCACAGCAAAGGAAACCATAAACAAGACCAAAAGACAACCCTCAGAATGGAAGAAAATACTTGCAAATGAAGCAACTGACAAAGGATTAATCTCCAAGATTTACAAGCAGCTCATGCAGCTCAATAACAAAAAAACAAACAACCCAATCCAAAAATTGGCAGAAGACCTAAATAGACATTTCTCCAAAGAAGATATACAGATTGCCAACAGACACATGAAAGAATGCTCAACATCATTAATCATTAGAGAAATGCAAATCAAAACTACAATGAGATATCATCTCACACCGGTCAGAATGGCCATCATCAAAAAATCTAGAAACAATAAATGCTAGAGAGGGTGTGGAGAAAAGGGAACCCTCTTGCACTGTTGGTGGGAATGTAAATTGATACAGCCACTATGTAGAACAGTATGGAGGTTCCTTAAAAAACTAAAAATAGAACTACCATACAACCCAGCAATCCCACTACTGGACATATACCCTGAGAAAACCATAATTCAAAAAGAGTCATGTACCAAAATGTTCATTGCAGCTCTATTTACAATAGCCAGGACATGGAAGCAACCTAAGTGTCCATCATCGGATGAATGGATAAAGAAGATGTGGCACATATATACAATGGAATATTACTCAGCCATAATAAGAAACGAAATGGAGGTATTTGTAGTGAGGTGGATGGAGTTAAAGTCTGTCATACAGAGTGAAGTAAGTCAGAAAGAGAAAAACAAATACAATATGCTAACACATATTTATGGAATCTAAGGAAAAAAGAAAAAAAATAAGGTCATGAAGAACCTAGTGTCAAGACGGGAATAAAGACACACATCTACTAGAGAATGGAGTTGAGGATATGGGGAGGGGGAGGGGTAAGATGTGACAGGGTGAGAGAGTGGCATGGACATATATACACTACCAAATGTAAAATAGATAGCTAGTGGGAAGCAGCCGCATAGCACAGGGAGATCAGCTCGGTGCTTTGTGACCACCTAGAGGGGTGGGATAGGGAGGGTGGGAGGGAGGGAGATGCAAGAGGGAAGAGATATGGGAACATATGTATATGTATAACTGATTCACTTTGTTATAAAGCAGAAAGTAACACACCATTGTAAAGCAATTATACTCCAATAAAGATGTTAAAAAAAGAAAAAAAACAAACTATAATGAGATATCGCTTCACACCTGTTAGAATGGCTGTTATCAAATAGACAAGAGATAGTTAAGTGCTGGTGAGGATGTGGAGTAAAGGGAACCCTTTTGCACTCTTGGTAGGAATATAAATTTGTTCAGTCACTATGAAAAATAGTGTGGAAGTTTCTCAAAAAAGTTAACAATAGAGCTACCATATGATCTAGCAATCCCACTTCTCGGTATATATCTAAAGGAAACAAAATCAGTATCTTGAAGAGGTATCTGTACTCCCACTTTCATTGCAGCATTACTCACAATAGCCCAGTTATGGAAACAATGTAAGGGTCCTTCAACAGATGAATGGATAAAGAAATGTGGTATATATGCACAAAGAAATATTATACAGCCATAAAAAAGAAGGATGAACAACATGGATGAAACTGGAAGACATTATGCTGAGTGAAATAAGCCAGAGAAAGACAAGTAGTGTGTGATCTCACTCATATGTGGAATCTTAAAAAAAAAAAATGCCTAACTCATAGAAATAGAGTGCTGGTTGCCAGGGGCTGGGGGATGGAGAAAATGGGCAGATGTTGGTCAAAGAGTACAAACTTCCAGTTATAAAATAAATGTCTTGGGGATATAATACATAGCACGATAGCTATAGTTAATAACACTGTACTGTATAGTTGAAATTTGCTAAAAGAGTAGATCTTAAGTGTTCCCACCACACACACACACACAATGTGGGGTGGTGGCTGTATTAATTAACTTAATTGTGGTAATCATTTCACAATGTATAAGTACAACAAATCTCCACATTATACACTTTAAAAATATACAATTTTATTTGTCAGTATACCTCAATAAAGGTATGAAGGGGACAGGATGTGGAATCTCAGCCCCCTCCTCAGAACTGTTAAGTCAGAATTGGCATTCTAACAAAATCCCCAGTTATAGTTTAGGAAGCACTGGCCAGATCACTTTGATTTAAGGGAAACTGCTAGAGCTGAGACTTGAGGCAACTTATTTACTACTCAGCTCTGATTTACTTATTAGTAAAGATGGCAGTTAGATTACATGGTCTTTCAAATCTCTCTTTCCATTAAATTTCTCAGTATGGAGAGATTGCAAACAGTAGCTCTGAAGGCAGGAAGTGGCCTAATGACATATTGTGTTAACTGCCTAGGGTTTTTCTCTTGGCAGCAACTGATTGACAGCCCTTTAAATTGAGCGTGTATTCTCAGTTTCTCTACTGAGTTAGCCAACTCAGTGTGACCAAGACTATCCAAGTGACTGCCTTCGAGAACCTGACTGAGGAATGAGGGGTGGAGGGGAGCAATATTTCTTTGAAAAAAATTAGGAGAAAATATTTGCAAAGTTAAATTTTTCTAAGAACCATTAAAGATAACTCTGTATAAATAGATTCTGTAGATGTTCTAGAATTCTGATCAGCCAGTCATTATGAAATTGCTTAAAATTTTCATGATTTCATGTTCACTCTTGGCTTTGTTTCCAAAGGTGTTCAAACACTTGAAATCCCACTACTGAAAGTAGTCGTTGGAAACCCAAATTTGTTGGAAGTTAAAGTTGAAGGCTATTTTGATGGCACTGATAGTTATCTAATGGAAATTTCTGCAGCCAGCAAAACTTTACGTCAAGTAAGTTTTTCTTTAATTATTAAAAAATATCTATTGATTATAGAAAATTTAGAATATAAGCTAAGAAAAAGGAAAAATTATGCATAATCCTACCTATCAAGGATGACTAAACACTTTTAACATTTTGGGAATTATGAAAAGGCTGTATGTGATAGAGATTTAAAAAGTGAGCTCTGGAAAAGACTACCTGAGTTAGTTTTCACTGCTGGTACTGTTTTTGTGAGCTTAGGAAAGTTACTTTAAGTTTCCTCATCTATAAAATGGAAGTGATACTAATAATACCTACCTCATAGGATTGTTTTGAGAATTAAATGTGATAATTCAGGTAGGCCATCTAAAACAATGTCTGGCACATAGAAAATGCTCAATCACTATGAATTTATAGTATTTTCCTTTTTTTCCCCCTAAAACTGGGAGAGCATTGTACATACATTTTTAAAAATTTGCTCCTTCCACTTAATTATATAGTTTAATCCTTTTATGTCAATAAATATTTTTCTGCAAATTCTACAATCTGTTTATCATGAAAATTTTCAGATATAGACAAAAGAAGAATTTCCATATACCTATTTCTCAAATTAAACAATAGTCAAGGTTTTGATACTTCTGTTTTATCATCTCTATTTAATTTTTTTTGGTTTATATTCTGACATACTTTTAAATGAATAGCAGACATTATGTCATTTCACTCCTATATGCTTCCATACATATCTCCAAAAAATATGTGTATTATCTCTCACATAACAAGAATGCCGTTATCATCCCTGAAATTTTTTGAATGAATTTTTTTTTGGTATCCTATAAAACCCAGTTCATAATCAAATTCCCCCAATTTTCTCAAAAAAATAAAGAGTTTTGGGTTGGTTTGTTTGAATTGGGATCGAAACAAGAGTCACACAGTATGTGGTTATTTATTAATCTCTTAAGTTTCTTTTAGTTTAAGGTAGGTATGACTCCATTTTCTTCCCCTGCCATTGAATTGTAGCAATTGAGTCAGTTATGTTGTAGAATCTCCAGTATTCTAGATTTTTCTGTTTACTTCCTTATTTCTTATTGAACTTGTGTCACCCCCCTCCACCCACCCCAAATTTCCTTTAATAGTAGAACCCTGCTTAAATTCTGGTTCAATGTGTTTTAGCAAAAAATCATTAAAAATAGATTATTTTTAATGGCTTACAGAGTATAGAGATGGGGGCAAAACTACTAGAGTCTACTATATCAGTATAATTATTAGTATTTCTACATTTTTTAATTTCAAGAAGTACTTAAAAATTTCAAACAGAATTTATCAAATTTTGTTAATGTTTAATATCATGCAAGGTTCAAATATGGTTTTTGTACATAAATTTCTACTAAAAACATATCTTTGTGAAATACAGTGATTGCTAAGTGAGTATCTTCTTTTCAAAATGTATACCAATGGAAGTTATTTTACTCGTATTATCCAAGCAAATGTCAATGCTTATCAATGAATGAGGGAAGCCTTGCCATTCTAAGTTGGATTTACGTCCAACTACATCCAATAATAGTGTTTATTTAATAATAAACACTTAATCCTTGCTCATTTCCAAATGTCACCCACAGGCAATTAGATTGGAATGTATTTCTTCCTGGAAAAGAATATTTCTTCTGTTAAGATTTATCCTCAAACAGATTGTTATGATCAAACTTATGACTCTATTTCTGTTTTCTATTATCATTCTTTTTCTATTTCTTTTCATTTTCATTTTCTGTATTCTTTACTTGGGTACTGTGCTAGTTTGCCAGGGCTGCCATAACAAAATACTATGGACTGAGTGGCTTAAACAACAGAAATTTATTTTCTCACAGTTCCAGAGGCTAGAAGCCAAGATCAAGGCACTGGACGGGTTGGTTTCTTCTAAGGCCTCTCTCCTTGGTCTGCACATGGCTGTCTTCTCCCTGTGTCTTCACATGGTCTTCCCTCTGTGTGTGTCTGTTTTCAAATTTCCTGTTGTTATATGACACTCATCATATTGGATTAGAGCCTACCCTAATGATCTCATCTTAACTTTTGCCTCTTTAAAGGCCTTATCTCCAAATACAATCACATTCTGAGATACTGGAGGTTAAGACCTCAACATATGGAGTAGACACAGTTCAGCCGATAACAGTTACTTTAAATAACCTTCATTTATTTGGATATTTCCAGGGTTCAACTTCACTGGCGTTTATTGTCTGGGGAGCATCGACTGAGTGTCTTGTTACAACATTCGTGCCAACGTTGAGAAGCAGCTGTAGTTATCTCAAGTCTATGCATCACATTCCTAGTGAAATTATCCCATTGGAGGACTGGATCAGTGGAGTTCACATGGACAGTCAGGGTTTTAATATGATCAAAGTTTTGCCAGTAAGAAACCTAAGCAGATTGTTTGAAGGGTACCAGTGATAGATTACTTTTGTATGATCGGCTGGCCATTCGGTCTTAGCATTTCTTTCCTGAAATGCTCAAAACAACCCAGTTATTTTTCAATCCTCATGTCGTTTTGAAGATATGATGACTAAAATGTGAAAACTTTCTGAAATAATGATTTTTCTTGGTAACTTAGTCTTATCATTATTAATATCACGTTTTATGCTATATTATGGTGGCATAATCTTGGGCTTTCACAATATATACAGTTATTTGCCCTTAAGTTGACTCATTCTCATCCTGAGCTGATATATCTTACAGGTCCCGTTTCAATGTAATAACAATTTTAATTTTTGCCTTGTCAGACTCTGTGACTCTTTTAAAAATATCTTTGTTAACTTATTACTTATAATTTTCTTTGTGACAAAAAAAAAAACCAAACTTGAAGAATTATTTACTAAATATGTCACTAAGCCTCTTTATAAGGTGTTTAAACTTTATTGCATTGACTTTATGACAGCTACTTTAGGTTCTAAAACTTTTTTCACTTATTTACACGGTCCAAGTTGTATTACCATGGGTTGAGGGAGTGCTGGAGAAAGAGAAATTTACTTAAATACCAGGAGCTGAAAGTGAAATATTTGTTTTGAATGCTTTTCTAGAAAATCAAGATTTTTAAATGAAAGACTTAGTAAATAATAATGAACTTTACACTAACTTTGTTTAATCATTTTCAGATAAACTACAGGCCTCCCTCTAATATGGGAATAGCTATTCCACTTACAGATAATTTTTATCATGCAGATCCTAGCAAACCCATACCAAGAAATCTATTTCACAAGTCAAAGGTAAATATTTTTTCTGTAGATATACTAGTATTCATTTGAATTCAAGAAATCATTCAGTAAAATTACAGATGGACAGACCTAGCTGTGGAGATTAAATGAGAAGGTGCATTAAGCATAATCCGCCCTGATAACATCACTACTTTTTCTCCTCCTCACCTTCCCTCTCCCCTTCCCCGCTCCATCTCCTCCCCCTCCCCTTCCCTCTCCTCCTCCCTCATTACTACTACTACTACTATTACTACTACTACTACTACTACTACTACTAATAATAATAATAATAATAATAATACTGCTATCCCTGTTCCTCCTACTACTTCTTTAGCCTTTTGTTCTCTTACTGCTACTCCTGGATACAGTTTTGGAACCAAGAGGTCTAAATGGACTCTTTCCCCTTGACCTCTCCCTAGCTCCCATTTGAATTTCAAAGAGCATAGGTAGAGTGAGAACATCGTTTTTTAAATGAAAGGGGCCTCAGACCCATCTCACAGCTCTGTGAAAGGAATGATGTCCAAAAGGAGAGAAGAGTGTTTGCTCCAACATAGACTCATTTGAACTGCCGAGGATCCGCCTAGAAAATAACCAAACCCCAGCAGCACTCTGCCTCTCTGGAGTCAGGGTGAGCAAGGTAGAACAGAGAGAAACCATTAGACTCAAAAGAAAAATACATCAGGACTTCCCTGGTGGTCCAGTGGTTAAGACTCCAAGCTCCCAATGCAGGGGGCCTGGGTTTGATCCCTAATCAGGGGAACTAGGTCCTGCATGCATGCCGCAACTAAGAAGCCCACATGCATATGTAACTAAAGATCCCGCGTGCCGCAATAAAGACCCAGTGCAGCCAAAATAAATAAATAAATAAATACTTTTTTTAAAAAAAGAAAAGTACATCATGGGGTGGCTTCCCAAGGAAACCTCACAGATACCTGTAACATCTCTCTCGAGAAAAACGCACCTAACTGCATATACATATGGACAAGCAGACATTCATATGCATTCATGAACATACACACACACACAAAGACAGAAAATGGTTGTTTCTTTTATTCAAAATTCTTCATCATCTTCCCATCTCATTCAGAGTAAAAGCCAAATTCTTACAATGGTTTATAAGGTCCTCTGTGGTTCAGCCTTGGCTTCACATCTGACCTGATTTCCCGCAGGTCACTCTGTTCTGCACACATTGGCCTCCTTGCTGTTCTTCAAGTATACCAGACCTATTTCCACCTCAGGGTCTTTAAGTTTCAAAAATGTCCTCTGTCTGGAATGTGCCAGATATCACATAGCGCATTCCATCACCATCTTCAGATTTTTGCTTAAATGTCACCATCATTGTGAGACCTTCCTTGGCCACTCTATTTAGAACTGTAACCTCCACCTCCACTGATGCCCACTCCTGTCCCCCTTCCCTGCCTTATTTTTCTTCACTGCACTTTTACAATTTTACATATTTTACCCATTTATTTATTGTATTTCATTAAAAGGTAAGCTACATAAAGCAGGGTTATTTTGGGGTTTTTTTTAATCTATTTTATTCTCTACAATATCTTTAGTACCCAGAAAAGTGCCCGACATAGGGAGTGCTTAAAAATTGTTCAACAAACGAATAATACACATTTATACACATATGATTACAGAGACACACACACACGAGGTTGACTTCTTGTTGAATCTTGGATTTCAGGGTAAGCAGCTCTGCTCCAGGCAATGAGCAACTCAAATACTGAATTCTTCAGTTGCAGTTTCTTCCAAAGATAAAGTCTGATATGTCACTAGATGCAAGCCTCCTCTATTGAAATATGAGTTTAATATATTTACATGGAAATCCTTCGTTTGGATTTTTTTTTTCTTCTGGAGTTTCTTGGGAGTTGAATAGGAAATGTATCTAATTTACACATAAGTAAATAACAGGTTTTGGGGGGGCACCTTTTATACATTCAACAAATGTTAATTTCAGCATTTCCAGAGTTATCAGACACTGTACAAACAGATATTCTCTGGGGAGACAACAGTGAACAAGATAAACATGACATCTTCGTGGATCTTTAATGGGGGAGAATAAGCTTTAAAAGTTACACAAATTAAATAGCATCATCTAGTGGAGCAGACTGCTCAAAATTTATGTAATTCTGCCTCTGATCACCTCAAAATATAACAGCTGGGAAAAAAAGTACATCTGAACCAACACTGTGACTTCTTGTTATGCTGGCATCATCCCCTTACTAGGCAATCATGTGTGATGTCATTCCAGATACAGAGTTGGCAGTTAGACTCTCCAAGGATAAGCAGACAACTGTAAAACACCAAATATTTGAAGAAAACGTCCACAATAAAAAAGAAGCATAAATCTAAACAACTAAAAAACTCATGCCTTGGAAAACAGTATCATAAATACAAGCAAACTTTAGAATAAGCAAAATAATTATTTCAGAACAGTTTCAGTCATATTGCAACCATGAAAAAAAAATTGGAGACAGACATCACACACACAAAAAAGATGTCAGAAATTTAAAATGTAATCGTGAAACAGCTCAAAAGATTGGAAGAGCTGAATGAACCTAACTAAGCAGCAAATTAGTTCTGAAATTAGATAGTGGTGATGACTGAATAACATTGTGAGTATACTAAAACCCACTGCATTGTACATTTGAAAATGGTAAATGTTATCTCAATAAAAAGAAGAAAAAAAGAAGCAATGAGGACGAGAATGGTAATCTTAAAAGAAGTAGAAAGAAGAATAACGTTTTTAGAAATAGAGTTGATTATCAAAATCAAAAGCCAGTTCTTTGAAAAAACGAATAAACCAATCTCTAGCAAGAGTGATCAAATGAAGAAATGAATGACAAGTGGATGGTTATAGTGGAGATTTTAAACAGCCTTAGTGACTGCTATGAGGAGAGATAAGTACAAAATAGTAGGTTTGGAGAGTATCCATAGTCGGCAGCCCATCATATCAAGTCTGTTCTTTTAGGTCTCAGTTTCCATGCCAGCGATGGAGGTGGGCATCTTAATTACTGCATTCAGAAAGACACAGGCTTTCTGGGTCCCATGCATGTTGACTATCAATGGCCCTGAGGTAAACTGGCAAGCAGCTGAGTGATACTTGGGTTCATTCCAAGCAAGGAGACAAAATTCAGAAATACTGTGCTTTTACCTTGTTATTAATGGATTTTTTCCCTTTTTAACTTCTCAGGGATTTTATTCATTCAGGCAACAAATATTTATTGCACATTTACTCAGTTTGCAGAAATCCTGCCACCAAAAAAAGCACATCAACCTATTTTAATTCTATTTGCAGAAATCTGGTAAATTCAAACAGTGTGCAAATGTGTCTACTCGGGAGGAGTGTAATTGCACAAATGATCAGAAGTTTTCACATGCTGTTGCTTTCTCAGACTGCAGAGAAAAGGTAAGATAATCTTTAATTTCCTGAGGACAGAGTATTTTCATATTAATAAGATTTTGAAATGCACATTTTGGTTAAACATGAAAACTAAGACATAGAAATACTGTTTTATTATGACATAGAATTAAATATGACATAGAGCTAAAAATATTTGAATTTAAATGTCCCCAGACATGGTAATTAACCTCATCTGTAGAATAGAATAATATCTGCATTGCCTTGTTCATTTCACAGGTTCTTATAAAGATACACACACACACATGCTTATATCTATATGAAAACAATGTATAACCTGTCAAACGTTACACTAGATTATGGTGAATATTGATTCACTTAAAAAAGTATTGACTATCAAACATGTATCAGGCTCTGAGAACATAGGACTTAAAGCTCAAGGTACTAGTGACAAAATAGAAGACAGTATAATATGTTGGTTAAGAGAATGGGTTCTGTGTCAAATACTTCATTCTGTTAGGCTCCAAACATTCAGACATATATCAAGTTGATGTTGGTATCTGCATTAGCTGACTTACCTGTGCACTTTGTATAACTTTCAAGTAGATCTATTTCAAAGGCCTTGTTGGACTGTATATGGCATTATTTTAAATTACTTTATACAAAGATAAAATCGCTTACTATAATATTGGGCATAGAGTCAACAGTCAATAAACTATGAGGGTTGCTATTGTATACCTCCACAACTCCACCCTTGCTGAATTCCAGTATTTCTTGAGCATTTACTGTCTACCATGTACTGCTCTAAGGCTTCTCCATAACTTGTCTCATTTCATTTGAGGCACAGAGAAGCCTGGTAATTTGCCAAAGACCACATCATTAATATGTGATGGAGCTAGATTTGAACTCCAGAGCCTGAGTTTAATGAGTGTGGTTGAAAGATCATGACTGGGAGAGCAGCCAGCAAAAGCAAGAAGAACTACAATCCTGCAACCTGTGGAACAAAAACCACATTCACAGAAAGATAGACAAGATGAAAAGACAGAGGGCTATGTACCAGATGAAGGAACGAGATAAAACCCCAGAAAAACAACTAAATGAAGTGGAGATAGGCAACCTTCCAGAAAAAGAATTCAGAATAATGATAGTGAAGATGATCCAGGACCTCGGAAAAACAATGGAGGCAAAGATCAAGAAGATGCAAGAAATGTTTAACAAAGACCTAGAAGAATTAAAGAACAAACAAACAGAGATGAACAATACAATAACTGAAATGAAAAATACACTAGAAGGAATCAATAGCAGAATAACTGAGGCAGAAGAATGGATAAGTGACCTGGAAGACAGAATGGTGGAATTCACTGCCATGGAACAGAATAAAGAGAAAAGAATGAAAAGAAATGAAGACAGCCTAAGAGACCTCTGGGACAACATTAAACACAACAATAGTTGCATTATAGGGGTCCCAGAAGGTGAAGAGAGAGAGAAAGGACCCGAGAAAATATTTGAAGAGATTATAGTCAAAAACTTCCCTAACATGGGAAAGGAAATAGCCACCCAAGTCCAGGAAGCACAGCAGGTCCCATACAGGATAAACCCAAGGAGAAACACGCTGAAACACATAGTAATCAAATTGGCAAAAATTAAAGACAAAGAAAAATTATTGAAAGCAGCAAGGGAAAAATGACAAATAACATACAAGGGAATGCCCATAAGGTTAACAGCTGATTGCTCAGCAGAAACTCTACAAGCCAGAAGGGAGTGGCATGATATACTTAAAGTGATGAAAGGGAAGAACCTAAAACCAAGATTACTCTACTCGGCAAGGATCTCATTCAGATTTGATGGAGAAATCAAAAGCTTTACAGACAAGCAAAAGCTAAGAGAATTCAGCACCACCAGACCAGCTCTACAACAAACGCTAAAGGAACTTCTCTAAGTGGGAAACACAAGAGAAGAAAAGGACCTGCAAAAACAAACCCAAAACAATTAATAAAATGGTCATAGGAACATACATATTGATAATTACCTTAAACGTGAATGGATTAAATGCTCCAACCAAAAGACACAGGCTTGCTGAATGGATACAAAAACAATACCCATCTATATGCTGTCTACAAGAGACCCACTTCAGACCTAGGGACACATACAGACTGAAAGTGAGGGGATGGAAAAAGATATTCCATGCAAATGGAAATCAAAAGAAAGCTGGAGTAGCAATTCTCATATCAGATAAAACAGACTTTAAAATGAAGAATGTTACAAGAGACAAGGAAGGACACTACATAATGATAAAGGGATCAATCGAAGAAGAAGAAGATATAACAATTATAAATATATATGCACCCAACATAGGAGCACCTCAATACATAAGGCAACTGCTAACAGCTCTAAAAGAGGAAAACAGCAGTAACACAATAATAGTGGGGGATTTTAACACCTCACCTACACCAATGGACAGATCATCCAAACAGAAAATTACTAAGGAAACACAAGCTTTAAATGACACAATAGACCAGATAGATTTAATCGATATTTATAGGACATTCCATCTCAAAACAGCAGATTACACGTTCTTCTCAAGTGCGCACAGAACATTCTCCAGGATAGATCACATCTTGGGTCACAAATCAAGCCTGAGTAAATTTAAGAAAATTGAAGTCATATCAAGCATCTTTTCTGACCACAATGCTATGAGATTAGAAATCAATTACAGGGGAAAAAACGGAAAATACACAAACACATGGAGGCTAAACAATACGTTACTAAATAACCAAGAGATCACTGAAGAAATCAAAGAGGAAATCAAAAAATACATAGAGACAAGTGACAATGAAAACACGACATTCCAAAACCTATGGGATGCAGCAAAAGCAGTTCTAAGAGGGAAGATTATAGCTCTACAAGCCTAACTCAAGAAACAAGAAAAATCTCAAGTAAACAATCTAACCTTACACCTAAAGGAACTAGAGAAAGAAGAACAAACAAAACCCAAAGTTAGCAGAAGGAAAGAAATCATAAAGATCAGAGCAGAAATAAATGAAATAGAAACAAAGAAAACAATAGCAAAGATCAATAAAACTAAAAGCTGCTTCTTTGAGAAGATAAACAAAATTGATAAACCATTAGCCAGACTCATCAAGAAAAAGAGGGAGAGGACTCAAATCAATAAAATTAGAGATGAAAAAGGAGAAGTTACAACAGGCACCACAGAAATACAAAGCATCCTAAGAGACTACTACAAGCAACTCTATGCCAATAAAATGGACAACCTGGAAGAAATGGACAAATTCTTAGAAAGGTATAACCTTCCAAGACTGAACCAGGAAGAAATAGAAAATATGAACAGACCAGTTACAAGTAATGAAATTGAAACTGTGATTAAAAATCTTCCAACAAACAAAAGTCCAGGACCAGATGGCTTCACAGGTGAATTCTATCAAACATTTAGAGAAGAGCTAGCACCCATCCTTCTCAAACTCTTCCAAAAAATTGCAGAGGAAGGAACACTCCCAAACTCATTCTATGAGGCCACCATCACCCCGATACCAAAATCAGACAAAGATACTACAAAAAAAGAAAATTACAGACCAATATCACTGATGAATATAGATGCAGATATCCTCAACAAAATACTAGCAAACAGAATCCAACAACACATTGAAAGGATCATACACCAAGGACAAGTGGGATTTATCCCAGGGATGCAAGGATTCTTCAATATATGCAAATCAATCAATGTGATACACCATATTAACAAATTGAAGAATAAAACCCATATGATCATCTCAATAGATGCAGAAAAAGCTTTTGACAAAATTCAACACCCATTTATGTTAAAAAAAAAAAAAAAAAAAACTCTCCAGAAAGTAGGCATAGAGGGAACCTGCCTCAACATAATAAAGGCCATATACGACAAACCCACAGCAAACATCATTCTCAATGGTGAAAAATTGCAAGCATTTCCTCTAAGATCAGGAACAAGAAAAAGATGTCCACGCTCACCACTATTATTCAGCATAGTTTTAGAAGTCCTAGCCTCAGCAATCAGAGAAGAAAAAGAAATAAAAGGAATACAAATTGGAAAAGAAGAAGTAAAACTGTCACTGTTTGCAGATGACATGATACTATACATAGAGAATCCTAAAGATGCCACCAGAAAACTACCAGAGCTAATCAATGAATTTGGTAAAGTTGCAGGATACAAAATTAATGCACAGAAATCTCTTGCATTCCTATATACTAATGATGAAAAATCTGAAAGAGAAATTAAGGGAACACTCCCATTTACCACTGCAACAAAAAGAATAAAATACCTAGGAATAAACCTACCTAGGGAAACAAAAGACCTGTATGCAGAAAACTATAAGACACTGATGAAAGAAATTAAAGATGATACCAACAGAGGGAGAGATATACCATGTTCTTAGATTGGAAGAATCAATATTGTGAAAATGAGTATACTACCCAAAGCAATCTACAGATTCAATGCAATCCCTATCAAATTACCAATGGCATTTTTTACAGAACTAGAACAAAAAATCTTAAAATTTGTATGGAGACACGAAAGACCCTGAATAGCCAAAGCAGTCTTGAGGGAAAAAAGCGGAGCTGGAGGAATCAGACTCCCTGACTTCAGACTATACTACAAAGCTACAGTAATCAAGACAATATGGTACTGGCACAAAAACAGAAATATAGATCAATGGAACAAGATAGAAAGCCCAGAGATAAACCCAAGCACCTGTGGTCAACTAATCTATGACAAAGGAGGCAAGGATATACAATGGAGAAAAGACAGTCTCTTCAATAAGTGGTGCTGGGAAAACTGGACAGCTACAAGTAAAAGAATGAAATTAGAACACTCCCTCACACCATACACAAAAATAAACTCAAAATGGATTAGAGACCTAAATGTAAGTCCGAACACTATAAAACTCTTAGAGGAAAACATAGGAAGAACACTCTTTGACATAAATCACAGCAAGATATTTTTTGATCCACCTCCTAGAGTAATGGAAATAAAAACAAAAATAAACAAATGGGATCTAATGAAACTTAAAAGCTTTTGCACAGCAAAGGAAACCATAAACAAGACGAAAAGACACCCCTCAGAATCCGAGAAAATATTTGCAAATGAATCAACAGACAAAGGATTAATCTCCAAAATATATAAACAGCTCATGCAGCTCAATATTAAAAAAACAACCCAATCCAAAAATGAGCAGAAGACCTAAATAGACATTTCTCCAAAGAAGACATACAGATGGCCAAGAAGCACATGAAAAGCTCAACATCACTAATTATTAGAGAAATGCAAATCAAAACTACAATGAGGTATCACCTCACACCAGTTAGAATGGACATCATCAGAAAATCTACAAACAACAAATGCTGGAGAGGGTGTGGAGAAAAGGGAACTCTCTTGCACTGTTGGTGGGAATGTAAATTGATAGAGCCACTATGGAGAACAGTATGGAGATTCCTTAAAAAACTAAAAGTAGAATTACCATATTGACCCAGCAATCCCACTACTGGGCATATACCCAGAGAAAACCATAATTCAAAAAGACACATGCACCCCAACGTTCATTGCAGCACTATTTACAATAGCCAGGACATGGAAGCAACCTAAATGCCTGTCGACAGACGAATGGATAAAGAAGTTGTGGTACATATATACATTGGAATATTACTCAGCCATAAAAAGGAACGAAATTGGGTCATTTATAGAGACGTGGATGGATCTAGAGACTTTCATACAGAGTGAAGTAAGTCAGAAAGAAAAACAAATATCGTATATTAACGCATATATGTGGAACCTAGAAGAATGGCACAGATGAACCGGTTTGCAGGGCAGAAATTGAGACACAGATGTAGAGAACAAAAGTATGGACACCAAGGGGGGAAAGTGGCAAGGGGCGGTGGTGATGGTGGGATGAATTGGGAGATTGGGATTGACATGTATACACTGATGTGTATAAAATGGATGACTAATAAGAACCTGCTGTCTAAAATAATAAATAAAATTAAATTAAATTTAAAAAAAAAAAAGATCATGACTGGCAGGGAGAGGGCCGTTAAGGGATTTGGGCAAGACCCAGTTCATGCAGTATCTTAGGGTATATGGGTTGGCCGAAAAAGTGTGGATACCATAATAGCAAATTCCTGTGAAAAAAGGCCGACAGAAAGTCATGAGTTTTGTTACTACAGTCTTTGTGCACTACTTTTGGAGTTCACAGTGATTCTACTATAAGACAGATTTTTTTTTTTTATACTCTGAGAAGGCAGAAACCCTCAGAAGCACATTTCATATAGAATAGACAAATTCTTGGGAATACATCTATTCATTCTTTACCAGGAAATGAAGAGTTAGTATTGAATTTTCCAAATTTACTTTCATTCTTGGCATTTGCATTTTAGGTTCCTCGTTTTAAGTTTCCAGTTACACAATATCCAATTTCTTTGAAAATTTACAGTGAGGATGGACATATCCCAGTGGAAACTCCATACCTGGTTACTGTGACTGAAGTGAATAACAGGGAAAACTGGAACCTAAGTAAGGTTTGCTTTCTTCTACAATTATTACAGCTATGCGTACTATTGTTATTATGTAGAGAAGTGGTTTACAAAACTGTTTACACAAAAGATAGCCGAGAGTTCTTTGGAAAAGAAGTCGAATCAGTTGTCATGTTGCTGTTCACGCTGCTTCTATCATCTCACACTTCTTTTTTTATTTTTTGAAGTATAGGTGATTTACAATATCATGTTAGTTTCAGGTGTACAGCACAGTGATTCAGTTATACATACATATATATATTCTTTTTCAGATTCTTTTCCCTTATAAGTTGTTAAAAAGTATTGAGTAGAGTTCCCTGTGCTATACAGTAGGTCCTTGTTGGTTACCTATTTTATATATAGTACTGTGTATATGTTAATCCCCACCTTCTAATTTATCCCCTCTCCACCTGCTTCCCCTTTGGTAACCATAAGTTTGTTTTCTATGTCTGTGTGTCTCACACTTATTTCATCATCACTTCCAGTGACCTGGACTCAGAGCCATTATGTAGATTAGCAGCAAAAATGATTGAATTTGTGCTACACGTTGGTCTGGTGTCTCCTTTCATTGCTTTTGCAATGTTATGAAGGAAGATATAAAACGTGTTGCCACATTATCTATAAGATCTATCTTCTAATTATATGAGAAAAGTTTCTTAAATATTTTATGGTAAAATAATTGAAAGGATGCAGCAGTATTTCTAAGTAAGTAAAATGAAATCTACCACAATTCAGTTTTACCTCAAATATATAATTTTTTGTTGCACATTTGTGTTTGTTCACGAATGTGTACTTTTAAGGAGATAAATAGGTAGATAGATTGATAGATCAATAGATAGAGTTAAATGAAATTTCCAAATGTTATCAAACATCCAGACATTTGGTATTCAGTAAGAGTCTTACTCTGCCCAACATATGCATTTTTGAATTGAAAAACTGAGCAAAGAGAACTAGTAAATATTTTGCTTTAACTAACATCCTCATTTTCTGTGGTGTGCTGGAGCCTGCTCTTTTTGAGCACTGATTGTTAAATATTCAAGCATATGGCATACTGGTTGTTAAACCATTCATTGCTTAAAATTAGCCATGATGATATTCACATCCTGTATGGAGAAAAGGGAACCCTCCTACACTGTTGATGGGAATGAAAATTGGTGCAGCCACTATGGAGAACAGTATGGAGGTTCCTTAAAAACCTAAAACTAGAACTACCATATAACCCAGCAATCCCACTCCTGGGCATGTAGCCCAACAAAACTATAATTCAAAAAGATACATGCACCCCTATTTTCATAGCAGCACTATTTGCAAGAGCCAAGACATGGAAGCAAGCTAAATGTCCACGGACGGATGAAGAAGATGTGACATATATATATATATACACACACATACACACACACACACAATGGAATATTACTCAGCTATAAAAAAGAATGAAATAATGCCATTTGCAGCAATGTGGATGGACCTAGAGATTATCATACTAAGCGAAGTAAGAAAAAGACAAATATCATATGATATCACTTATGTGTGGAATCTAGAATATGACACAAATGAACTTATTTACAAAACAGAAACAGACTCACAGACATAGAAAACAAATTTATGGTCACCAAAGGGGAAAGGAGGTGGGAGAGGGATAAATTAGGAGTTTGAGATTAGCAGATACACACTACTGTATACAAACTAAATAAATAAATAACAAGTCCTACTGTATAGCACAGGGAACTATACTCAATATCCTATAATAACTTAGAGAAGAATATGAAAAATTATTTATATATATAAAAATATATATATATAACTGAATTACTTTGCTATATACCAGAAACTAACATAACATTGTAAATCAACTATACTTCAATTAAAAAAATTCACACCCTGAAAATTGGCAAACGCTACAGTCGGAGCTTTTTTTTACCCCTCTAGATCCCATGTACCTTTACACCACTGCCATTTCTAACCCCCACACTACATGTGTGGTTTTAGAAAGAATTACAAGAAGATAGGAGTAACTGATCACTTCTTTCAGAAAAGATTTAAGTGATCTTATTGTGGAACTTCTCTGCTACCTTACTGGAAATCATTTACCAACTGCTAAGGTAGTCCTGAAATTATCTCATTGCCAAATACCCAAAATATCTGCAGGTCAGGATAGTCATAAGCATAGGGCAGGAAAGAAAGGTCAGCATGAATTAAGGTGGTAAGAGGTCATCCTTCTTGACGATGCCCCTGAGAAGATGCAGTGTCAGATGCTAGGCCTAATTTCCTCTAAATATATTCTCCACAGAGTCAAGCAGAACTAAAATTATGTATAATTTAGCCATGTTATGGAGTGGAATCTTTCATTGTACCTTACTGTATTTAAGAAGCTTTACACAGAATGAGAAAATAGCATACATGTGCTTAAAATATACTTTGTGTAATTTTAGAACACACTGTGCCAGAAAATGTAAAAAAAATGAAAGACTACTTAGAATCGATTCTTCATGCTCCAGTGTATAATCCTTTAGGCCTCAACCTAAGTATAAAGGTAAGTTGACAGCATTTTTATTTTTCCTGTTTTGAGTTTACATAAAACCTGTATGTCTTTGGTTTTAGTTTTAAAGGATAGGTATCCGTGAATGGTGGAAATAGCATCGCTATTTGGAGTTTATTTTTCCTCCATTTCCCTTGATGCTATTATAATATTTCTAAAGATATCTGAATGTTGAATTTAACATTAACTTACCATTTTTTGAGCTAAAATGCAAGACTAATAGATTATCAAGGTGGAGCAGAAAAGGTGTTTCCAAAAGTTAGGGGGAAATGGGCTCAGTAATCTTCACCTGGACATGTACAGACACATGTCTTCTGGGTTCAGCTGCCCCTAAGAACACATCAAGTTGACATAATCTAGGTGATTGTTGTGAAAGCCAATAAAAGTTAGGGGACATCTCAAAACCATGAATATGTGGATTAGCCCAAAGTACTCATCAAGGCCATGTTAGATTTTATGTTTCTGTTTCTTCATTCAAAAAGAAAAAAGTGTCAGCTATCGAATCCCTCTGTTTCTAACTCTTGTCCTTCTCCCTCCATTTTTATTTTGATACATGAAGTATATGCCCAAGAACCTTAGAAAAGAGGTTGGAATTTTTCTATGCAGAATCTGTAGGGAAAGTGGCCCCAGTGTATATTTTTACTTAAAGGAACATACATGTCAATGTTGCTAATGCCTGGTGTGTTTCTTCCACAGGGCTCTGAGCTCTTTCACTTCAGAGTGTCTGTTGTTCCGGGGGTCTCGTTTTGTAACTTAGGTGAAGAATTTCAGGTATAGTGAAGGCACAGGTATCCAGTGGTATCCAAGGGAGTGATGGCTGGGGATGTAATATGACAGGCATCCGTCCAGGAGACACTTAAGAGAAAAAAATGGCAGAATTTGTATGATAGACAAGACCTGGAGATGGGGGACCCTGGAGACTGGTGGTGACATTATCAGCAGTGCTGAAGTTAGGGCCCTTGATAGGTTGCAGGACCAGTTAATGCTGGGAAAATTTTAATAAGTGCCTGTATTTGTTTTTGTTCCCTCTCCACCTTCCATATTTAGCTTGGTTTTCTGACACTACCCCCCACCCCGCCAACTCCCCACAGAGACCTATGTCTGTAACACTTTAGTTTCCAGTATTACCCTCCCTTTGGTTATTTGCATTGTAAGGGTAGAGTCTTAAATACTCCCAAAGCCGTCAAGATCCAAAAGAATTGGAAACCAAAATCAGTCTCTCCAAATCACCCTATGATGTTCAATGACTCATTTTTGTTTATTCATGTAGTGATATCTGCTGCCTGTGGCGGGTGGGAAGGAATAAGGATTTGATTAAATTGATTAATGGCTCATTCATTGTCAAATACTGTTACCACATTATCAAAAACAAAATCTCTTACTCTCTCTTTTTTCCTTTTTCTGTCCTGGCCCTGCCTCAGAAATGAATCTGCACAACTGTGGTGACGGGTGCCATGGCAGCAGTGCAGACATCTAAGACCCTGAGAAAAAATCCATCCCACTAGACCTAGGAAAAGAAGCATCTGTCGTATGAGGAGCATGAGAGAAAATCCCCATTATTTTTCTCTCTTTTTTCTCATCTCTTTGTCCCAAGGTCAGCCCCAGTTTCATGGAACAGCACAGTAGTACAGAAGGCTAAAACTCTAATGAATCCCAGCTTTCTTCCCAGAGGACTAAGGAAAAGGGCCTCTAGGAGTAGAGAGTATGGGGGAAATCCCTAAGAGAAGAGAGCTGGAGGAGGAGATTCCTAATTGTGTATATGTACTAGTGCAAGTACCAAGCAGCACACGAGTAGAACACACCTAAAGAAGCTTATCAAAGGCTTCAAAATAAAACGACAATATAAACACCCACTTAAGTTCCCCTAAGTGGCAAAGGAGACAGGAAGACATGATAGCATAGCTAAGGCTTTTTTTGAAAACTGAGCAGACATTGGAGCCATACCCACAGACAGTAAGGCATTACTTGTGATCTGAATGCAACCAGTGTGATTGACTGCTGAAACAGACAAAAAATTCAACATTTTCCAGAGAATTTTTAACAGGACCCAAAGTCTCTAAACATAATATCTTAAATATCCAGGATACAATCCAAAGTTACTCAGTATACCAAGAATTAAGAAAATATAAGCAATTCAGGGAAAGAAAAGACAATCAGCAAATGATAGCAAATGGAATTATCAAGACAGATATTTTAAACCAGCTATTATAACCATGCTCTAGGTAAAGGCAAGCACTTTTGAAATGAATGGAAAGGGAAAGGAAGAAATTCTCAGCAGAGAAATAGAAGCTATTTAAAAAAAAAAAACCCAATGGAAATTTTAGAACTGAAAAATACAAATATTTAAAATTTTAAAATCACTGGATGGACTCAATAGCAGAATGGGTATTGCAGAGAAAAGAATCAGTGAATTTGAAAATAAATCAGTAAAAATTCAACCTGAAGAAAAAAGATTTTAAAAAGAATAGCCTCAAGGATCTATGTGACAGTATCAAAAGGTCTAACATTTATGTCACCAGAGTCCATGAAGGAGAGGAAAAAAGAGATTAGTACAGGAAAAAAAAAGAAGAAAAAGCTGAAGAAATTAAGGCTGAAAATGTCCTAAATTTGGTGAACACAAAATTGACAAGTTCAAGAAGCTTAATGAATCCCAAACAAGTGAACTTAAAAAAAAAATCATGCCTAAACACTACACCTGAATGCCTAAATCATAATCAAACTACTAAAAATCAAAGACAAAGAAAAATCTTGAAAGCAGCCAGAGAAAAACACTACATGTAAGTGAACAACAATTTGAATGACTGCTGATTTCTCATCAGAAACCACAGAAAAGAAAGTTGTACAACATCCTTAATGTACTGGGGACAGTTGTAGTGTAGGGAAGAAGGACTGTCAACCCAGAACTCTATAGCTAGTGAAAATATCCTTGAGGAATGAGGGGAAAATAAAGGTCATTTTCAGATGAAGGAAAAATAAGATAATCCACTGTAGGCAGAACTTCTTTGAAAAAATGCCTAAGGAAGTTCTTCAGGCTAAAAAGAAGTGTCAACAGAGAGAAACAAAGCTTCAGGAATGAAGGAAGAACCACGAAAATGAATACAAGAAAAATAGGAAGTGATTGCATAGTTAATAAAGGAAGAGAATCATTAAGAAACAATAGAAAAAGACAAAGGTTCCTGAAATCTACTTTTGCAAGTATCCTGAAACAATGGAATGCAAAGCATGATCTTGGATTTTCTCTCATTCTAAAGGACATTATTGGAATCATTGATAAAATTTGAGTAAAATCTGGAGATTAGATAATAGCGTTGTCTCAGAGTTAATATCCTGGTTTTGATAACTGCACTCTGGTTAAGTGAATTCTTTGCGTTAAAGAAGTACAAATTGAAGTGTTTTGATGATAAAAAGACATTGTGTCTAGAACATACTCTTTTATGATTCTGGGGTTCAACTTTTTTTTAGACATGGCATGGAATATTTAGATAATCATAGAAGATTGGGAGGGAAACATTTAAGAAAAAACTGTTTTCAAGAACTTTAGAGATAGCAGTTTAGCTGGAGAACACAGGATTCACAGGTGATAGAGGTTTCTACTCTTAGAAATATAATAGACGACTTAAGCAAGTGAAATTTTTATATCTTCTGATAAGGTGACTGAAATTTTGTTTTAGGCAGAAATGGGTAAGGAAGGCATTCTGGGTGGAAAGAATAACAGCAGCAAAGACACAGATATAGGAAGTCATAAAGCAATCTCTTCAATAGTAGATCCATTTGGCTGGAATGTAAGGTTATATATAAGAAAGTGGGTAGGTTAGGGTCCCATTGTGGGAGACCTTGAATGTCTGAATGAGAACTTTGGAACATTCCTGTCAACAATGAGAAACTATTAAACACTTTTGAAAAGGGGTGTTCAGGGATGAGCACATGATCCTACGCCTGCCCAAACAGAGTGAATCACAGGACTTTTGCTCAAAGTGCTGGGACATGGACTTGCTCTTTCTTAATGACATTGAACAAGGAAGTTTGCAGCCCCAGGAGCTACTGTCAGCCACAAGGACTGTTGGGACTATGGAGGGAGTTATCCAACACTGAGGAAGCAGAACAGAAAAAAAGATAGATTATGATTACAATGGGTGGTTTCCTCTGGCTCTTCCTAACTTTAGCATAGAAAAGAAAATTCAGTTTTGAGATTACAGGTAGCGCACAATTGTCTCTCTCGTTTACCACAAACAGACTAGATCATTCTTACAAAGCTAATTATCCAACCTCCTCTGATGGGCCACCTTTAAAAGAAAGATTTTTGGTATCTTGTAGCACCATATTGAAAACCACAAGTAGCATATCATATCCAATATGTAATATTTGTCTATCAAATCCCCAATAATTCCAGTAGCATTGGGCACATTGTCTGAGCCTCCAAGTACAATAGGACATGGTTAAACCGGCTAGTCCATTACCATGAAGATAATTATCTTCCCAGATTGGAAAGCACAGTTTCTCACTGCTTTCCACACCACTTGGCCAGAGCCACCTTCTAAATTCTGTGGCTTACAATACTCCATTTCTGGTACCAGTTCTATATAGCCAGGATTCTTCTCGTCACAAATGAAGCAATCTCTCTTTGTTTAAAAAAAAATTTTATAGACAGACTGATGTTTTATAAAGATTAATCTGGCAATGTTATTATGTCAACATGAATTGACAGCATGGAAAGCTGTTAGGGGAGCTTATTTATACAAAGTGAGGTATTAAAACTCACAATAGCAGTAACAAAAGTGGAATAGAAAGAATGAATGTGAGAGAAATTATAAAAGAATTCATAGCTTATGGGACTGTTTCTTAAAAACCAGATACATCCTTAGGTCACTGGGAGGATGGAGATACCTTTAACTTGATCTATACCCTAAAGCAGCTTTTTAATCCTTTATCTTGTCCTGACATTTTCCCACATTCCTGCCACCCTGTTTTCATTCATCTCTACTTTCTTCTACCTCCAAAGATGATCTTCCTTCCTACTTCACTGGGAAAACATAAGCTTGAACCACCTTATTCTCCATATGCCCACACTTCTACTTATAACGTCTATGGCACCCATCTTTGCCTCTAGTCTCAGAGAAAAAGACGACTCTGTGCCTCTGTCAATGATCCTGTCTCCCCTCCAGGAACTTGTTTTTATTAATTAGCCATTCAGGCAGAGGAAACATTTTGAATATACAGAAATTTCCCAATGTCAGCACTTGTACAGAGGATTTCTAAAGAGAGGATAGTTTGGAAGAGCCCATGCTTATTCCCTCTACCTTGAATGTACCTTCTCCTCCTTCTCTTATTCTTCAAGACCCAGCTCAGGAAGCACATTACCTGATAACGCTAAGCAGTTAGGCACTTCTAAGCATGTTCCCACAGCACTTTACCTGTTCCTCTGTAACTGAACACAGAATGTTTTCCTGCTGTGTAAGTGTTCTATCTGCCCGCCTCTGCCACTAAAGACATAGGATAAAGGAATAGGATATAAATCGAATTCCTATTCCCTGTGTATCATGTGGAAATTCACCACCTGTCAAATTGTCAAGAGACTGTAAGCTTTGTGGAAGCTAAATATCTATATCAGTCTGGACGGAATGTTGCTAAATGACTAACAATGTCTCCACCACTGTGGGAATCATGTCAAGTTCAGCGTTTTGAATTACTGGGTTCAGAAAGCTTAAAGACTTTGCTTTTTCTGTTGCAGATTTATGTTGACGAAGCCCCTCTGCCATTTCCAGGACACACACTTATTGCCCTCGCAGCAGCTGTACTGCTAGGGGGATTAATTTTTATAGCATTTATGTTCCAAATACATAACATCCACCCATGGGATACATGCAAAAAATTGATGAGGACAAACAATATGAATTCAACAAATATTACTGGTAATTAGCTGGCTCATCGACTGAAAATCTGAATAGTGAACAAATGGTAATCATAATTTTCTCTTTATTTCCGAGTTTCATTAGACAACTCCTGGAAAAAAATATATTTAAATGTTAATGTAAAAACTAGCTAAAATACTATAGAATTACCATTTTAACTCAAATTGCTATTTGTCAACATGTTTACCATTCCATTCTCTTATTTTGAATACATGGAAAATTTCTTATGTCAACACTTATAATAGAGGATTTTCCTTGAGGTTTTTAGAAAAATACAAAATGATAACCATCTCTGTGTGGAATGGGTTTTCTGTATTTTTCAGCTTTTGTTGACTGGAGCCCATTCTGGGCCTTGCCCTTTTCAGATTGGAATATGAGTAGAATGCAATCCTGCCAGGGAAAGATAGGTGATAAAGGAGGCTCCTGTGCATGTGTGCTTTCAGAGCCTCATGGAAATTAAAGATGAAACCATTTGGGTTTCTTGAGGCAACTTCAAAACCAGATTGTAACACCTAGAGAATGAATTGTGACCCCATCGTGGGGTTGGACGAACACGGGGTCTGGGTGAGGTACTTATTTACAGAACTACATGCAACATGTAGAATTCCAAAAGATTCACCTCTGTGTACTCTCAGAGCACCTGCCCCCAGGTAGTCAGAAGATGGCCAATGCATTTGGAGATCAGAGAGTGGCACCCTCCTGGAAAAGCTCAGGAGGAGCCGCAGACTGCTCTTGACAACATAGGGAGAGCCTAGGCATCCGGCCAGGAGAGCCCAGCTCTGAGAACTGTAAACCGTGGCCGTACCTGTGTATCATGAAAGTTCTTTTGAGAGGATAGTGGGCAAGGTAGATCCAACAGTTAGACTCCGGAGCCAGACGTCCCAGGTTTGCCACTTCCTAGATGTGTGACCTGAGCAAATTATTTAGTTTCTGTGTGCCTAAGTGTTTTCACCTGTAAAATGGGGATAATATTAATACCTACCTAATAGGGCTGTTGTGAGGGTCAAATGAATTAATACATGCAAAGTAATCAGAACAGTGCCTGGCTCTGTGAATACTCTAAGTGTTAGCTGTTGTTGTTAGGTTGTAAGTGATAGAAAGCCATTTTGTCTAATTATAATAAAAAGGGACATTTATTGGAAGGATACTACAGAAAGCCAGAAAATCAAAGCAAAATCTGGACAATCAGTTCTTGTCCATGGGGAGGAATGAGAACCATTCTGGAGACCTAGGAAAACAGGAGTTTGTCAGCACCTCAGAACATCACTTGGGCCAGGGCTCTAGAGATAAAACATGGCACAGAAGTTAAAAGTGTAAGCTCCAGAGTCTAACAACCTGTGTTTCTTCTTTTAATAAACTGTTTTTTTAGAATAGTTTAAGATTTACCGAAAAGTTGTGAAGGTGGTACAGAGGGTTCTCGTATAACCCACACGCATTTGCCCCTAGTATTAATGCCTTACAGCCTGGTTTTTATCTAGCTCCATCACCTACTAGCTGTGTGATCTTGGGAAAGTTATTTAACCTAAGATTCTGTACTGTGGTCTATACATGTCATCTTTTGGCTATTTGAGCATGTAGATGCATGCCGTGTACACATCTGTCTTCCTGTGTGTTCAAAGATGCCCCTGCTAAGATAATTCATTCTACATGTAACCACAAACTCATTCACCTCTTCCCCCAAAAAACACCATCCAAAGTCATATCTAATGATGGGGTCCAGAAGTAACGTCATAGAGCCACTGTTCTTGGGAGTCCAGAATCTCTAGGTGCTATCAATTTCTCTTAATTTCTGTTGAAAAGGAGGAAATAGTGATGATTATTATACTGTAGCAAAAGTCAAGAAATGTGAATTGTTTATGACCCTGTAACTAACGCTAAAGCTGGCATTAGATTTCTCTCTCCACCACACATTCCATGTGCTGCCCTGCCTCTGAACAGCACCTCGCCTGATTAGGATCCTTTGCCCAGCAGAATGAAATGTCTTCATCTGTGAAGGATCCAAGCCTTTGGTAAATCTGCCCTTTGGTAATCAGATATCTATTACTCTGTAAGTTAGTTTCCATTGATTTTTATTTTTTCCATTGATTTTTTTCCATTGGTTTTATCCATTGAAGTTTACCGAGGATATCCGGGGTTATCCTTGGTAGTAGAATTTTGTGGCCTTGCATCCACCCAATTAATCTTGGTCCTCAGTGTGTTATAGCATCTCTATTTTTCCTCAGTAAGGTTGATTATCCTCTTTTGTGCCTGTTTTCCTAATACACCAGGAACCAAAAATGGCTACATGGCTGTCTTGGTTTCCAATTCAGTGGGATCATTATTGCTTTCACTGGTATTTCTACACTGGTGAGATAGGCCACTTGATTATCAGAGCTCAAAGTTTAGAACACAAAAAAACAAAAATTTTGGTAGGTTTATTAAGTGAAATCTAAAAATAACCATTCACTCTCCACCCCTTATTTCCCAGATTAATGTGTTCTAGCTAGCAAACATCCCTGTATACTGGGGATTTCCAACATGGAACACATATTTCATCCAGCCAGAGAAATCGCAGTGTCCAAGAGACCACTGTGCATGAACGTTCAGTAGGCTTCCTTATATCATAAGACCACCTGTTTCTGGATGACAGAGTAACAGTAATGCAATTAATCCCCAAAACATCCACCCATTGCCTCACTTCTTTTTGTGAAGTGAGTTGAGGATAGGGCCAGAGGCAAATTGTGATGGATTAAACTGTTTAGAGTCCCAACGTGCTGAAAAGATTATTGTGTCTCCCTATGGGTAATTAAAATTTTAAATGTTTGATTATAACACAGCACTTAAATATACGTGGAAGTTAGAATAACTTCTTTCCAGATTTTCTGATTGGAAAATTCTGAATAGGGCTTCCCTGGTGACGCAGTGGTTAAGAATCCGCCTGCCAATGCAGGGGACACAGGTTCGAGCCCTGGTCTGGGAAGATCCTACATTCCACGGAGCAACTAAGCCTGTGCGCCACAACTACTGAGCCTGCACTCTAGAGCCCGCAAGCCACAACTACTGAGCCCTCATGCCACAACTACTGAAGCCCGCATGCCTCGAGCCCGTGCTCTGCAACAAGAGAAGCCACCGCACTGAGAAGCCCGCATACCACAATGAAGACCCAACGCAGCCAAAAAAAAAAGATTCTAGTTCCCTAAGTTCAGGGTTCCTTTCAGGTAATGCAACTCACCATATGTGCACATGTCATCTGGCCCGCTTTGTGTTGCCCTGGGGCTCAGGGTGCTGCAAAGATGCTAATACTCTGGCTACTGCTGTTGTTGAAAGTAATAAACAGTCCTTGGTTTTGTCTCAGGTGTCTTCTGTCCTCACCCAGCATTCCCAGAACTACCTCATTAGTTAACAAGTAGGATAAAAACCTCAGATCCTTCACAGTTCTTGACACAAACAAGGCTTAAATTTGTCCACAGGTCTGCTGGGTCATGAGAGAAGAGTAACCAATTTGTACTGCAGCCTGAATTGGGCTAGGTCCCACTCAAAGCTGTCCATTTTTGAACCAAAATTATTAGAGCAGGAATTCTAAATGGTATGCGGTATGTACGGCCTCACATTTCCAGATGTTGTTTGTCTTCGTGGTAGGGAATGCGTGGTGCTCTGGCCTGTTCTTTACTTTGGAATGGGAGATCCTCACAGGCTCCATAATACTGAATTAATCCAAACTTTGCTACAGCATATTCTTATCAACTTTGATCTTCTATCTCATCACACATGAATCTTACCAAGATGTCTTAGGAAGTTGTTTCTTTATGCTCTTCAGGTCCTTGCAACATAATGTCCTATTGCATAATGAGGTGATCACCTTGCTCCCCACTAGATTGGGACACAGAGCCAGAGTGGCAGAATAGTAACAGTGTACTGCTACCCAGCCAGGGGAAGGCCTGTGCTTGACATGGAGCAATATGCCAGGGCCCTTAATGGTTGTCTCTGTACCATGATTACTGTGCCCACTCTGCTGTCACTATAATGAGCACACAGGGTGTAGTCATCTTAGGCACCTCTCATTTCTATCAGTATCAGGGATCCAGTTTCCAACTGTGTCATCTTGAGAAAGTTATTTAATTTCTCTGTGTCTCAGTTTCTTTGCCAATATAATAGTTGTTACTTGCCTCATTTGATTGCTTGGGAATTGAAGGAGTTAATATATGTAAAGTGCTTAGAACAGAGCCTCGCCCCTAGAAAGTGCTGTGGAAGTGTTAGCTATTACACAGGGAAGGTCAGGGAGCACATCTTAAAAGATTCAGATGCTTCTTTTATCAATCTGCCCCTAATGACAAGAAAGGGGAGAGAGACTTCTGGGTGCTGTCAGTCTTTGAACTCTTCTCTCTCTGCTGGGTCAGGTGCTTTCTGGCCTTTCAGTGTCACCTATTGTGGTGCAGGTATTGGGCCAGATTTGCATTAGTCAGTCCAGTCCCTTAGAACCCCAGCCAGCAGCCTTAGCTAGCATATCAAATACAGTATCACTATGACAATGAATTGAGAATGATCACATATTATATTCTTCAATCTTTGGTCAAACATTTCAAAAGTCCTCGTCCGTAAAAATTTCCTTGGAGTTTTAACAATGAAATGAGCACATTCTATAATTGGCAATTCTATGGTGTAACTCTTTTCTATTCTGATTATGCTTAACACTCTCCTGCTTGAGTCAGAATCCACCATTTGACAAAAGGACGGATTTTGAGATTTCGTCTACAAAGGGAGGCACAGCAGGAAGTGGCAAAGATTTCACTGAGGGAAGAATTTAGATGATACTTGGTTGGCCGAGCATATTAGTCAGTTTTTACAGCAGTATCAACCCTCAAACCTCAACTCTCAGTGGCTTGTGACAACAAGCATCTGTTTCCTGCTCACCGGTCTCTGGATCGGCTGTGCTGGTTCTGCACCTGCTAGATCTGCCCCACATGTCAGTCATTCTGGAACACAGGCTGAAGAGCAGGGCCCACCAGGGCAGCTCTTCTAATGGCACAGGTCCAGACACAAGAGACCCAGCCAAACCATCTGAACTATCTGAAGCCCGTGAGGGATGTACATCACGTCTGCTCATATTCCATTATAAGATCAAATCACATGGCCAAGCCCAACACCGGCAGGACAGGGATGGTTACTACTCTCATTCTAGATATCAAATATTAAGATCTCACTCTTACCTCATTGCTTTGATCATCTATTGCTATGTAACCAACTCCACAATTTAGTGACTAAAAACGACAACCATTTTATTTGTTCAAGACAGTAGCCTGGGCTGGACTTGGCTGGGTGATTCTGCTGGTCTTGCCAATGGTCCCTCTTGCACATCCTTCAGCTGGCACGTTGGCTGGGGGCTGGGCTCAGCTGGGCACCTGATTTCTGAGCTTCTTTCTCTCTCCATGTAGTCTCAGGGCCTCTCCCTTTTCCACATGGCCTCTCTATGTAGCTTCTCTATGAGGGTAGCAGGACCTCTTACATGGCAGCTCAGGGCTCCTAAAAATGCAAAAGGGGAAGCTGCCACACTTGGGCCTAGTAGTGGTACAACACCATCCACATTCTATTGGCTAAAGCAAGTCACCAGCCTAGCCCAGATTTAAGGGAGGAGGACTGTGCATGATCGTGCATATTGAGAGATGAGGTTCACTGAAGGCCACCAATGCAGCAGACTTATCAGAAAGCACCCTCCTCCAAAGGAAGAAGTTGAGGCTCCTTTGTATGCTGGGGCTGGAACGTCCAAGATGGCTTCCTAACTCACATGTCTGGCTCCTCAACTGGGCTGGCTGGAGCAGCTGGGGTCTGTCCAGGAGGCATCTGTCTTCTTACTCACAGACTTGTAGTATCATGGTGATTGGATTTCTTACATGGCGGTTGGCTTCCCCCAGAACACAAAGGTGAGAACTGCCAGGTTTTCTTTAATACTAGGACTTCAAAATCTCAGAATATCAATTCTGCTTCATTCTATTGGTCAAGGTGGTCCCAGGGCCAGCTCAGATTCAAAGGCAGGAGAAATAAACTCCACCTCTTTTGAGTGGCAAGGCGACATGACAAAAGAACCTAAGGGCTGAGAGGATCATTGTAGTCACCTGTGGAATTGTAATCTGCCACTATGATGTTCATTAAAGAAATCTACTTGGGCTGTGAACTCAACTGGCAATCTACTTCGGAAATCCTCAAAATCAGTTCTAAACTGGGTTTTCATTGTCTCAACTTTTGGCCACAGCCATGAGAGCTTCATTCAGAAGGGTCACAAGACAGTTCTGAGGAAGACTGTTTTGTCTATATCAATATTATTGGGATTTGAGTCTCTCAGCACCACTAGAAGCAAACATCCTAACCTAAGTTCCAACATGCCTCTTTCAGTGGTCAACTAATATCCACCCCCTCCTCCTGCCCAACCCCATCTCATGTCACACTCAGGGGGTCCATGACCCTGAACTAACCCAGGCAGCTCCAGGCCACAGCAGCAGGAGTTCCTGACTGACCTTCTGACATGCTAAAATCGTGTGACTAAGCTCCCCGCAAATACACACACCTACAACTTCCATCTCGGGTCTCTGATTCAGGTTAAAAGTCCTCAGCAGGAACCTGACTGGCTGAAGGTGTCTAAATCAGATGGTTACCCCTAGATCAATCAGCCACGGCCAGGGACAGGGTCATGCACCATTCCCAGAAAAGGAAAAACCATTGATTAGCTTGGCAATCCCTCCAATTGGTGAGGAACAAAAACTTGGATGCAGCCTATGGAGAACAGAGAGGATGACTGAGCATGGTGAGTGTCAATGACTGAAACATGGGGGCACTGGGCAAATTGCAATGCAATTCAGATGGAAAGGAAGGGAAAAGAGCTGGGATTGGTGGGTGACTGGACAAGGCTGGAAGGGTCAGCAAACAGTCCTGCCACCTCCAAACAAGCATGTGTGCTCCAACCCCATCGGCCCCCTCCATGCCTTTGGTGGTAGATGCCAGCCAGTGTCATTAGAATCTCTGCCTGCCTTGGAGTTGGGAGCCCTCCCTACCACCCCCAGCTCGCCCCACAGAGCCTCCTGCCAGCCTCCTCCTCCCTGCCAGCCTCCTCCTCCCTGCCAGCCTCCTCCTTTTTCATCCACGATCATTTGACCCATCATTCAAGGCCCAGTTGAAATATCTCCTCTACTTAGAAATTCTCTCCCAACTTTCTTTGGTAATGAGTTTTTCTTTCCTTTGAGTAGCATAACACTGTGCACATTTCTAGGTCATCACCCCTATTAACCTGGTTCTGCTATTTACATACTTTATCCTCTGCACTAGGTATGGTGCTAATTTTCTGTCACATTTCTTTTTAATGCCTGTCCAGTATAGTGACTAATACATGGTCAGCGTTCAATAAGTGACTGAAGAGTAAAACCCCTTTATTATCAAACTCAGGCGTGAACAGGAGAACATAAAGACGATACAAGAGCATCTTTCTATGAGAGAAGTTCAGATAAAGTAGCACTATACCTACATCCCACAGGCACAAAGTAAGCACTCAAATATTTGTTGAAAAATGAAAAAACAGATGAACACAAAGAGAAGATTCAAAGGGAGAGGGTTTGAAGATCATACATGATCTGTATAAAATTATAAGGGAGTGTTTCTTTTTAGTCTTTTTGATTTTAAGAGTAGTAACTGGGAAATTTAGAAAACAAAAGTATGAGGAAGAAAACTTAAAATTATACCACTTAAAATTTTGGTATGTTTTCTTAGTCTTTTACGTTGTGTGTGTGTGTGTGTGTGTGTGTGTGTAAAAGTGTACATTAAGCATACCCAGTATAGAAAGTAATTGGTGCCTAAATGGAAGGTAACACGAAGAAGAGCTTACTGCCTAATGACTCACATCAGGGGGAGTGGAGCTGCCCTGCCTTAGAAGCCCCACTTCCTAGAGGAGCAATATCGCTTGTGACAACTTTATAGGCATATCTTCCAGGTGACTAGTCACCACACTGAGGGAAGCCCAAGGATATCAGGTATTTATAGTTCTCACAGCCTGGATGCAGCTTACCAGTAAGGAATCATTTTTACCATAAGCAACACTGTCTAATAACACAGTTAACACATCTTATTGAGCAGGTTACCAAGGAAACAGAGTTAGAAAGTTAACAGGAGTTCAAATGCTCATGCAGAAGGTTTTTGTTAACCTCATGAAAGAATTTTGTTAACGCTTTACCCATTGGTTCTAATCTAGTTCTGCCACTAACTAGCTACATGTTTTGAGCAATCACTTTCTGGGTCTCTAGCCCATCGTCTATAAAATGAGGGCATTTTACTACAGCTTCCATCCTTTTATTCTGAATCATATCATGGTATAGTGAAAGCAGTACTGTTAGAAGTAGAAAATATAGGTTCTAATCCCTTTAACTAGCTCTCCTACTTATTAGTTATCTGACCTGGGGATAATATTACCTGCTAGTACTCATAGTGTTAGGATAAGGATACAAGATTAGAATACATACGATAATGCTTTGAAAACTACATAACATTATAAAATGTAAATGACAAGGACTAACATTTACTGTACACCACTTATGTTACAGACACAAGTAAGATGTTTTCAAAAAAATATCTGTTAGCTTGAATCTTTACTAGAATAAAGTTAACTATTTTTCCTAAGGTCCTCAGCCTGTATTTTGCAGAGCTAAAATTCACAAAAGATTGCCTTGTTCTAAAAGCCCATGTCTTTTCACTCTGTCAGTTTTAGTAACATAATCTGTAATTCTGAAACTGTAATTGTAAAGGTTATTTTTTGTTAACTTGAATTAGACATATTAATAGCAATAACTGTCTCTTGTTTATATGTACTTTAAAATCTCTCCCTTATTTAAGGATAAATATGGTGTACTCTTCTCTCTAGTTATTTAACTTTTCCTACCCTACTCTAGGTCGATCCACCTCACTACAAATAATTCAATTTTGTTTCTTTTTATGGCTGAGTAATATTCCATTGTATATATGTGCCACATCTTCTTTATCCATTCATCTGTCGATGGACACTTAGGTTGCTTCCATGTCCTGGCTATTGTAGATAGAGCTGCAATGAACATTGTGGTCCATGACTCTTTTTGAATTATGGTTTTCTCAGGGTATATGCCAGTAGTGGGATTGCTGGGTCATATGGTAGTTCTATTTTTAGTTTTTTAAGGAACCTCCATACTGTTCTCCATAGTGGCTATATCAATTTACATTCCCACCAACAGCACAAGAGTGTTCCCTTTTCTCCACACCTTCGCCAGCGTTTATTGTTTGTAGACTTTTTGATGATGGCCATTCTGATCCGTGTGAGGTGATACTCTGTTGTAGTTTTGATTTGCATTTAATGATTGCATCTAATGATTAGTGATGTTGAGCATCTTTTTATGTGTTTGTTGGCAATCTGTGTATATTCTTTGGAGAAATGTCTGTTTAGGTCTTCTGCCCATTTTTGGATTGGGTTGTTTGTTTTTTTGTTATTGAGCTGCATGAGCTAATTGTATATTTTGGAGATTAATCCTTTGTCAGTTGCTTCATTTGTAAATATTTTCTCCCATTCTGAGGGTTGTCTTTTGGTCTTGTTTATGGTTTCCTTTGCTGTGCAAAAGCTTTTACGTTTCATTAGGTCCCATTTGTTTATTTTTGTTTTTATTTCCATTTCTCTAGGAGGTGGGTCAAAAACAATCTTGCTGTGATTTATGTCATAGTGTTCTGCCTATGTTTTCCTCTAAGAGTTTGATAGTGTCTGGCCTTACATTTAGGTCTTTAAGCCATTTTGAGTTTATTTTTTGTATGGTGTTAGGAAGTGTTCTAATTTCATTCTTTTACATGTAGCTGTCCAGGTTTCCCAGCACCACTTATTGAAGAGGCTGCCTTTTCTCCATTGTATACTCTTACCTCCTTTATCAAAGATATGGTGACCATAGGTGTGTGGATTTATCTCTGGGCTTTCTATCCTGTTCCATTGGTCTATATTTCTGTTTTTGTGCCAGTACCATACTGTCTTGATTACTGTAGCTTTGTAGTATAGTCTGAAGTCAGGGAGCCTGATTCCTCCAGCTCTGTTTTTCTTTCTCAAGATTGCTTTGGCTATTCAGGGTCTTTTGTGTTTCCATACAAAT
The DNA here is from genome assembly GCF_028023285.1 of Balaenoptera ricei. Lineage (NCBI taxonomy): Eukaryota > Metazoa > Chordata > Mammalia > Artiodactyla > Balaenopteridae > Balaenoptera > Balaenoptera ricei. Next base: position 175,436,023 of record NC_082640.1, on the reverse strand, counting down.
TGTGCAATTTTTTGCTCTAGTTCTGTGAAAAATGCCATTGGTAATTTGATAGGGATTGCATTGAATCTGTAGATTACTTTGGGTAGTATAGTCATTTTCACAATGTTGAATCTTCCAATCCAAGAACATAGTATATCTCTCCATCTGTTTATATCATCTTTAATTTCTTTCATCAGTGTCTTATAATTTTCTGCATACAGGTCTTTTCTCTACTTAGGTAGGTTTATTCCTAGATATTTTATTCTTTTTGTTGCAATGGTAAATGGGAGCATTTCCTTAATATCTCTTTCAGATATTTCATCATTAGTGTATAGGAATGCAAGAGATTTCTGTGCATTAATTTTGTATCCTGCTACTCTACCAAATTCATTTATTAGCTGCAGTAGTTTTCTGGTAACATCTTTAGGATTCTCTATGTATAGTATCATGTCATCTGCAAACAGTGACAGTTTTACTTCTTCTTTTCTGATTTGGATTCCTTTTATTTCTTTTTCTTCTCTGACTGCTGTGGCTAAAACTTCCAAAACTATGTTGAGTAATAGTGGTGAGAGTGGGCAACGTTGTCTTGTTCCTAATCTTAGAGGAAATGGTTTCAGTTTTTCACCATTGAGAATGATGTTGGCTGTGGGTTTGTCATATATGGCCTTTATCATGTTGGGGAAAGTTTCCTCTATGCCCACTTTCTGGAGAGTTTTTATCATAAATTGGTGTTGAATTTTGTCAAAAGCTTTTTCTGCATCTATTGCGATTATCATATGGTTTTTATCCTTCAATTTGTTAATATGGTGTATCACACTGATTGATTTGCATATATTGAAGAATCCTTGCATTCCTGGGATAAACCCCACTTATTCATGGTGTATGATCCTTTTAATGTGCTGTTGGATTCTGTTTGCTAGTATTTTGTGGAGGATTTTTGCATCTATGTTCATCAGATATATTGGCCTGTAGTTTTCTTTCTTTGTGACATCTTTGTCTGGTTTGGGTATCACGGTGATGGGGGCCTTGTAGAATGAGTTTGGGAGTGTTCCTTCCTCTGCTATATTTTGGAAGAGTTTGAGATGGATAGGTGTTAGCTCTTCTCTAAATGTTTGATAGAATTTGCCTGTGAAGCCATCTGGTCCTTGGCTTTTGTTTGTTGGAAGATTTTTAATCACAGTTTCAATTTCAGTGATTGTGATTGGTCTGTTCATATTTTCTATTTCTTCCTGGTTCAGTTCAGAAGGTTGTGCTTTTCTAGGAATTTGTCCATTTCTTCCAGGTTTTCCAATTTATTGGCATATAGTTGCTTGTAGTAATCTCTTAGGATGCTTTGTATTTCTGCAGTGTCAGTTGTTACTTCTCCTTTTTCATTTCTAATTCTGTTGATTTGAGTCTTCTCCCTTTTTTTCTTGATGTCTGGCTAATGGTTTATCAATTCTGTTTATCTTCTCAAAGAACCAGCTTTTAGTTTTATTGATCTTTGCTATTGTTTCCTTCATTTCTTTTTCATTTATTTCTGATCTGATGTTTATGATTTCTTTCCTTCTACTAACTTTGGGGGTTTTTTGTACTTCTTGTTCTAATTACTTTAGGTGTATGGTTAGGTTGTTTATTTGAGATGTTTCTTGTTTCCTGAGGTAGGATTGTATTGCTATAAACTTCCCTCTTAGAACTGCTTTTGCTGCATCCCAGAGGTTTTGGGTCATCGTGTTTTCATTGTCATTTGTTTCTAGGTATTTTTTAATTTCCTCTTTGATTTATTCAGTGATCTCTTGGTTATTTAGTAGCGTATTGTTTAGCCTCCATGTGTTTGTACTTTTTACAGTTTATTTTTTCCTGTAATTGATATCTAGTCTCATAGTGTTGTGGTCAGAAAAGATACTTGATATGATTTCAATTTCTTAAATTTACCAAGGTTTGATTTGTGGCCCAAGATATGATCTATCCTGGAGAATGTTCCATGAGCACTTGAGAAGAAAGTGTATCCTGTTGTTTTTGGATGGAATGTCCTATAAATATCAATTAAGTCCATCTTGTTTAATGTGTCATTTAAAGCTTGTGTTTCCTTATTTATTTTCTGTCTGGATGATCTGTCCATTGGTGAAAGTGGGATGTTAAAGTCCCCTACTATTATTGTGTTACTGTCGATGTCCCCTTTTATGGCTGTTAGCATTTGCCTTATGTATTGAGGTGCTCCTATGTTGGGTGCATAAATATTTACAATTGTTATATCTTCTTCTTGGATTGATCCCTTGATCATTATGTAGTGTCCTTCTTTGTCTCTTGTAATAGTCTTTATTTTAAAGTCTATTTTGTCTGATGTGAGAATTGCTGCTCCATCTTTCTTTTGATTTCTATTTGCATGGAATATCTTTTTCCATCCCCTCACTTTCAGTCTGTATGTGTCCCTAGGTCTGAAGTGAGTCTACTGTAGGTAGCATATGTACAGGTCTTGTTTTTGTATCCGTTCAGCCAGTCTATGTCTTTTGGTTGGAGCATTTAGTCCATTTACATTTCAGGTAATTATCGATATGTATGTTCCTATGACCATTTTCTTAATTGTTTTGGGTTTGTTTTTGTAGGTCTTTTCCTTCTCTTGTGTTTCCTGCCTAGAGAAGTTCCTTTAGCATTTGTTGTAAAGCTCGTTTGGTGGTGCTGAATTCTCTTAGCTTTTGCTTACCTGTAAAGGTTTTAATTTCTCCATTGAATCTGAATGAGGTCCTTGCTGGGTAGAGTAATCTTGGTTGTAGGTTTTTCCCTTTCATCACTTTAAATATGTCCTGCCACTCCCTTCTGGCTTGCAGAGTTTCTGCTGAAAAATCAGCTGTTAACTTTATGGGGATTCCGTTGTATGTTATTTGTTGCTTTTCCCTGCTGCTTTTAATATTTTTTCCTTGTATTTAATTTTTGATTGTTTGATTAACATGTGTCTTGGTGTGTTTCTCTTTGGTTTTATCCTGTATGGGACTCTCTGTGCTACCTGGACTTGATTGACTATTTCCTTTCCCATGTTAGGGAAGTTTTCAACTATAATCTCTTCAAATATTTTCTCGGACCCTTTCTTTTTCTCCTCTTCTTTTGGGACCCCTATAATTTGAATGTTTAATGTTGTCTCAGAGGTCTCTGAGACTGTCCTCAATTCTTTTCATTCTTTTTTCTTTATTCTGCTCCCTGGAAGTTATTTCCACCATTTTATCTTCCAGCTCACTTATCCGTTCTTCTGCCTCAGTTATTGTGTTATTGATTCCTTCTAGAGTATTTTTAATTTCAGTAGTTGTGTTGTTCATCATTGTTTGTTTGCTCTTTAGTTCTTCTAGATCCTCGTTAAATGTTTCTTGTATTTTCTCCATTTTGTTTCTGAGATTTTGGATCATGGTTACTATCCTTACTCTGAATTCTTTTTCAGGTAGGTTGCCTATTTCATCTTATTTGGTCCTGTAGGTTTTTACCTTGCTCCCTCACCTGTAACATTTTTTTTTGTCATTTCAGTTTTTTTGTTTTTTTTTTTGATGGGTGGTGCTGTATTCCTGTCTTACTGGTTGTTTGGCCTGAGACATCCAGCACTGGAGTTTGCAGGCAGTTGGTAGAGCTGGGTCTTGGTGTTGAGATGAGGACCTCTGGGAGGCCCCACTCCGATTGATATTCCCTGGTCTGAGGTTCTCTGTTAGTCCAGCAGTTTGGACTCAGAGCTCCCACCACAGGAGCTCGGGTCTGACCTCTGGCCTGGGAACCAAGATCCTGCAAGCTTCATGGTGCTGTTAAAAATAAATAAATAAATAAAAGGAAGAAAGAAAAAAAGGAACAGTATAATACCAAAGAATAAAAAACAAAATAAAATTAGAAAGATAAAAAAAAAATTAGGAAAAATAAAACTATAATTGAAACAACTGCAGCAAGGTAAAATAAAACCACAACAGAAAAAAGAAAAAAAAAAGCAGGGGTTGGGGGGGAACAAGCCAAAAGGAGAGATCACTAACAAAGTATAAAGAATAAAATAAAATTAGAAAAATACAAGATTTATTAGGAAAAATAAAAATGTAAAAGAATCAACAACAATGAATCAACAAGGTAAAACAGAAGCCCAATCTAAAAGAGGAAAAAAGAAAAAAAAAAAAGCCTTGGCTATGGGGGCAGAATTTAGGCGGGGGTGGAACTTAGGCAGGGGCAGGGTTTAGGGTGGGGTGGGACCTAGGCGGGTGGGGGAGTAACGTTTGCACGTGGGGCGGGGCCTAGGCAGGTGACGTTCAAGCATGGGGCGGGGCCTCTGCTTAGGACCTGCGCAGAAGGGAAGAGGCAGCAGTTGGAAAGGAGGGCTTCTGGAGTGTGGAGTTCCAGAGTTTGGAGGTAAGGCCCTGTATGAGGGTGTGTGGGCGGGGTTTAGGCCTATTGTGTTGGAGGGCATCTCAGAGGGGGTCTCCGAGTGTAGAGGTGGGGCCCTGAGTTGGGGGTGTAGGGGCAGGGCTTGGGATCTGCATGGCAGGAGGGAGGCTCTGAGAGCAGAGGATTAGGCCCAGGAGCCCAACAGGCTCCCCGGTGCCTAAGTGGACAGGGAAAGCACTGGTCCCGTTCCCTTCCGTTCCTTTGTGCCCCTCCCCTACCGTCTCCCCCAGGTTCTCCCCCATCGCCACTGGACCCCTAACCATGGGTGGATCCCGCTGGGTGTAGGAACTCCTCCCCTCCCCAAGCCACCCCTCAGGGGTGCAGGTCCCGGAGGTCCGGCCTTTACTTTTGCTCCCTCTCTCCTCCCTCCCACTCCCTCAGGACCCACGTGGCTGGAGGGAGCCTAGGCGGGCAGAGGATCAGGCCCAGGATCTCAGCAGGTTCCTGGGGGCCCAAGTGGGCAGCAGAAACCTGGCTACGCTCCCTTTTGATCCTCTGCCCTCCCAATGGTTCCCCAGTTTCCCCCTTCGGGCGTGGGATCCCTTCCCATCCCCCAGCCGCCCCTCAGGGCCACCAGACCCGTCCCGCCTCCACTTCTCCTCCCCCTTCACTCCCCCTCACACCCCACGTCCTACCCGGTCACTGGCGGCTCCTCCTGCCCCCTTAGGTGTCCGTGGTCCCCCACCGGTGCCTGGTAGGTGCCCTAGTTGTGAGGAGACGCGAATCCCGCATCCTCCTAGTACGGCATCTTGACTCTGCCCTCCAAAAAGTAATTTCTTATAAGACACTTGTGCTCAACGTAGTAACAAAGTGAAAAGGAGGTGTTATTGCAGCAGAGAGGAAGAAACAGTTCAGTGATGTTTGAATTGAATCTTGAAGGATGATAAAGGTTTTGAGAGGTCAAAAACAGAGCAGAATGCAGGCAGAAGAAACAACAGTAACAAAGGTGTAGAAGAAAGAAATTCAAGGAAATGAACATTGAGCAGCCTTGTGTAGTACAGGAGAGCATGGTAGGATGTGTGCAAAATATTTGAGGCTGTGTATGGATTTGAATCTCTTAAGGGAACGCTTGTGCACTATTGGTGGGAATGTAAATTGTGCAGCCACTGTGGAAAATAGTATGGAGATTCCTCAAAAAACTAAAAATAGAACTACTGTACAATCCAGCAATTCCATTTCTGCTACTTATTTGAAGAAAATGAAAACACTAATTAGAAAAGATATATGTACCCCTATGTTCATTGCACCATTATTTACAATAGCCAAGATATGGAATCAACCTAAGCATCCATCAGTAGATGAATGGATGAAGAACATGTGATACACACACACACTGAAATACTAGTAAGCCATAAAAAAGAATGAAATCTTGTCATTTGTGACAACGTGGATGGATCTAGAGGGTATTATGCTAAATGAAATAAGTCAGAGAAAAACAAATACCATATGATTTCGCTTACATATGGAATCTTAAAAAAATAAATAAACAAACAAACAAAACAAAACAGAAACAGACTCATAGTTACAGAGAACAAACTAGTGGTTGCCAGAGGGGAGGGGCTGGAGGGCAGCGAATGAAATAGGTGAAGAGGGTTAAGAGGTACAGACTTCCAGCTCTAAAATAAATAAGTCATGGGGATGTAAAGTACAGCACAGGGAATATAGTCAATAATATTGTAACAACTTTGTATGGTGACAGATGGCAACTGGTCTTATTACACTGATCATTTCATAATGTATAAAAATATAGAATCACTATGTTATACACCTGAAACTAATTTAATGTGGTAAGTTAATTATAACTCAATAAAAATTTTTTATTAAAAAAAGACATTATTTACTTTCAGTTTGCATGTCTGAAAAAAGATGCCAAATGATCTAAGCTTTTCTAACAATGAAAACAGAAATAGGAGCTGTCCCCTGCTCCTATTATAAATGTAAACAACCTTGTGAGGACCCTTCTATGCCTCTTTTTCTGCGTGTGTATAGTCCCACCAGCCCAGCATAACTGAGCTGAATGGCTTTGAAAGGAGTGATTGTGGGAATAAATGAATGCAGGCTCTATTTGCAATGATCTTGTACTTTTTCCATGTCAATAAAAAAATTTTATACTCCAGCATCTATTAGATTGCTGCTATGTCTTCCAGCTTTCAGTTGAGGTGGAAGGCCTTGACTTCAACATTTTTAGTAGGACCCATACATTTAAACCTCTTAATAAAGTGGCTGCTGTCCTACTCATAGAAAATATTCAAATTTGCCCTCAAACTGAAATCAATTTTAACAAGTACTAATCACTCATTTGTGCATCCAGCACTAGTTTGGTATCTGCAGGGAAAACTGAAGAAGTCAGTCACAGTCATTGCCTTCGAGGAGTTTCTTAGTTCATTTTTATGAATAAATTTTAGTTCATTCCATATTCTAAACAGGGCTGTTCTCATGCATAATTTTTTTTTTTGTTACACACGTCATTCCAGGTAAAAGATATAAGCATCACTGGAACACCTTTAAAACCATAGAGGAAGCGGGATCAGGGACCCGCCGCGCGCGACCACATCTCTCCGCTGGTAACTCTCCGCCCCGCGCTTGGTGACCATGGCTGTGCTGGCGGCCCTTCTGCGCGGTGGCGCCCGCGGGTGCAATCCCCTGCTTCGGAGGCGGATGCAGGAAATAAGATATGTGGAACGAAGTTATGATCAAAACCCACTTTGAATGAAGTGGTCATAGTAAGTGCTACAAGAACACCCATTGGGTCCTTTCTAGGCAGACTTTCCTCTCTGCCAGCCACCGAGCTTGGTTCCATTGCAATTCAGGGAGCCATTGAAAAGGTAGGGTTTCCAGAAGAAGCAGTGAAAGAAGCATACATGGCTAATGTCCTACAAAGAGGTGGAGAACAAGCCCCTACAAGGCAAGCAGTACTGGGTGCAGGCTTACTTATTTCTACTCCATGTAACACTGTAAACTAAAGTTTGTGCCTCAGGAATGAAAGCCATCATGATGGCCTCTCAGAATCTTATGTGTGGACATCAGGATGTGATGGTGGCAGGTGGGATGGAGAGCATGTCCAATGTTCCCTACGTAATGAACAGAGGAGCAACGCCATATGGTGGGGTAAAGCTTGAAGATTTGATTGTAAAAGATGGGCTAACTGATGTCTACAGTAAAATTCATATGGGCAACTGTGCTGAAAATACTGCAAAGAAGCTGAATATTGCACGAGATGAACAGGATACTTATGCTGTTAACTCCTATACCAGAAGTAAAGCAGCCTGAGAAGCTGGAAAATTTGGAAGTGAAGTTGTTCCTGTCACAATTACAGTAAAAGGTAAACCAGATGTAGTGGTGAAAGAAGATGAAGAATGTAAACATGTTGACTTTAGCAAAGTTCCAAAGCTGAAGACGGTTTTCCAAAAAGAAAATGGTACAGTAACAGCTCCCAATGCCGGCACACTGAATGATGGAGCAGCTGCTATGCTTCTGATGACTGCAGATGCAACCAAGAGACTCAATGTTAAACCACTGGCAAGAATAGCAGCATTTGCTGATGCTGCTGTAGAACCTATTGATTTTCCAATTGCACCTGCATATGCTGTACCTAAGGTTCTTAAAGATGCAGAATTGAAAAAAAGGTATTACAATGTGGGAAATAAAGGAAGCCTTTAGTGTAGTCGTACTAGCAAACATTAAAATGCTAGAGATTGATTCCCCCCAAAGTGAATATCAATGGAGGAACTATTTCTCTTGGACATCCAGTTGGGATGTGTGGAGCCAGGATTGTCGTCCATGTGGCTCATGCCTTGAAGCAAGGAGAATATGGTCTTGCCAGCATTTGCAGCGGAGGAGGAGGTGCTTCTGCCATGCTGATCCGAAAGCTGTAGACAACTTCTGTTGTGTAAGGCAACAACCCTATGTAGCCAGAAAGGCCTGCTGTAATCAGGGTGACCGATTACCCTGGGTCAGCTTGTATGAAAATAATCTGTTTCACTTTTTATTATTTTCAACTCTTTTAAAAAAATAAGGTAAAAAGATCAAATCCCAAAACCTGTTGAGATTACAAAATAATTTTTTCTTCTACTTTACAGTTTTTATAATCTTGAACACATTTTTGTTATAAAGCTATACTGCTTAAAATACCATTGTGCAATATTAGTGACTTATAAGTAGCTAGAAGCTTCCATTTTAGAGAATAAATCTTAATTTACATTTTTTAAAAAACCATAGGGAACATAGATAAGTACTTAGTATTTAGAGACACTTAAATTTTTAGCATAATGGTAAAACTTTAGGGTCATAGCAGTAATGACATTAAGGCCCTTTGTTTTTATTAATTTATTTATTATTTATTTATTATTTATTTTTGACTGTGTTGGGTCTTCGTTTCTGTGCCAGGGCTTCCTCTAGTTGCGGCAAGCGGGGGCCACTCTTCATCGCGATGCGCGGGCTTCTCACTATCGCGGCCTCTCTTGTTGCGGAGCACAGGCTCCAGACGCGCAGGCTCAGTAGTTGTGGCTCACGGGCCTAGTTGCTCCGTGGCATGTGGGATCTTCCCAGACCAGGGCTCGAACCCGTGTCCCCTGCATTGGCAGGCAGATTCTCAACCACTGCGCCACCAGGGAAGCCCAAGGCCCTTTGTTTTGATGATAGCTGACCTTATCCAGTTTGTGGCAAGCAGCAATCTCCTTTCTAGACTGGCAAAATATTTTTCCCCCTCTTCAATTCAGGACCTAGTGAATACACTAGTGTATTTAGTGGAAAGCTAGTGATCCTCAGGATCTCAGTATTTATAATGAGGGAAGCCTCCTCTCTGGCCTTGGAGAGGTTGCTAGTTAATTATGCTGACTAGTCTCTTGGGCATGTTGAAGAAAAGGTTTATTTTTCTAATGGAAAAGTTCTTTTCTGGCAGAGGAAAAATTATGACCAGTCTTTCTGCCTTGTAGACTTGCAATTTGACCTCACTTGAACTCTTCTTGCATTCCTTGATTGCTAACACACTGTTGAGTCTGGCTAGCTAATATTTTTTTCTGGATTTTCGCAACTATAAATGTAAGTGAAATGAACCCATTATTTTCTTTTCTGGTACTATCTGTATCTAGTTTTGGCATAAAAGCAGTTCAGTCATAAAATGAGTTTGGCAGTTTTCCCTCTTTTATGGAAGTGTTCATTTAAGGTATGGATTATCTGTTCCATTAAGATTTTATAAGCTCACCAATAAAATCTCGATGGTAGGCCTCACTAGGCTTCACTCTTCTTTCTACTTTACACAACTTCCTGGATTGATTTATTTTTAATTTTACTAAGTACTATTTTTTTAATCCCCATTTTCTACTTCAGTGCCTTCTAGAAACCTTTCTTCTCTTGATCCCCTAGATTACTGCTTTCTTCTTCACCTATCAGTTTGGTCATTTATTCCCATTATATTGACTTTCTTGATTTGATATTATTCACTTATTTGACAATTATTTATTGAGTGTCAGGCACTGTTCTGGACACTCACTAATCTGTATAGACCTTTATAAGGACTCGAATAGTTCTTTTTCCCTCAGTGACGGTAGTGACATTTTGTCCCTTGGTTGAGCCCCTGTTTTATATTAGAACAGATATGTTTATTTGTAGTACTTCTGTCTTTAATTTTATTTTTATTCCATACTAAAAATACTTCTCTTTTTCCCTAATACAGTAATATCTATTTCAGGGTTGAAGTGCTCATTTTCTTTCATTTTGGAGTTTAGAAATAGCATATACATCATGAAGCAACAAAACTTTGGGATTCTGATAGTTTTAATTTTGTAAAATAATTTTCCTTTTGTTTTCTTTCCTAACTTGAGAGTGTTGATAACTACTTATTCACACATATCCATTCATTCGTTTAGTGATTCTTAATTTGTTCATTTAGCATGTTCTGTGTACCAGGCCACTGTTGGCTGTTAGGGCTATAAAGATGCTGGAAGCGTGTTCTCTTCCCTTATAGAACCTGGAATCTACTGTGAGGGAAAAACATATAAGTTTAACCAAAATATTCAGATATGATGCCATCATAAGGAAATTGAATAAGTTAAAAGGAAAGGAGGATTTCGAGTCAATAAAATTAGCCAAGAGTTTAGGTAAGGGAAAGGCCTTGTCCTATGTATACTTACCAGGGAATGGTGTGCATATGAGCTGAGTCTTGAATGTGAAGAAGGAAGGGTATTGACACACGAGAAGAGTAAGTTATTGTCATTGTTTTTGCTTTCTCTCTATGGTATTTTTTTCGAGATTATGGTTAGATTTTGAATAATGTTTGGGCACTGTTAACCTTCCTAGAAATAAAAAGACAAATGGAGTTAGAAGCCCTCCCATTCATAGCAATGCTGACCATCATCATGGCTCTCTAGGTCACTTTTTATCAAAATATGTCCTTTCCCCACCCACTTTATACAGAACAAAAGAGTAATATGTGAAATCTGATTTATTTACTTTTACTATTGTCTATAAACAGGTGCTATTAAGATTATAAACCCTTTTATGATGTGTCCTTTGTTAAAGAAAACCAGTAGGAAAAAAAAAAAAGAAACAAAACCAATAGGAACCCTCCTACACTGTTGGTGGGAATGTAAATTGGTGCAGCCACTATGGAGAACAGTATGGAGATTCCTTAAAAAACTAAAAATACAGCTACCATATGATCCTGCAATCCCACTCCTGGGCATATATCTGGAGAAAACCATAATTTGAAAAGGTACACGCAGCCCAATGTTCATTGCAGAACTACTTACAATAGGCAAGAAGACATGGAAGCAACCTAAATGTCCATCAACAAATGAATGGATAAAAAAGTTGTGGTATGTATATATACCATGGAATATTACTCAGCCATAAAAGAGAATGAAATAATGCCATTTGCAGCAACATGGATGGACCTAGAGATTATCATATTAAGTGAAGTAAGTGAGACAGAGACAGACAAATATCATATGATATCACCTATTTGTGGAATCTAAAAAAAATTATACAAATGACAATTTGGGATCCACCCAAAAAAAATTAGTTTCAGAAGGATACTGTCTGGTTTCCAAAGATTTTTTAATGTGAGAAAATCAGAAGAAAAGAAAAAATAGAGTAACTCTCTGAATGTATGCTTAATCCAAGGTTAAAATCAGAGGATCTATAACAATGGACGATCAGTCAATCCTTTAGAGAAATGCCTCTTATTTTTATAAGAATTGGGCAGCAGGCTGATGGCACCCTTGCTCAAAGGCCCTGGAATGGAGCTATGTTAGGCCAATGATTACACAGTGAGAGAATCCTCATTGGTCCAACTATCTCTAACATGTGCCTACATAGAAAGTCAACCCCTGTCCCCCACCAGACCCTGAGAGGTGAGCTAAGCCAGTGCTTGTGTGCTGGGCAAGAGTTCCCTCAGAAAATAATATTTAACCTATGAGCAAATTTTTAAAATTTGTTTTGAGGAGTATAATTAAATAATCTTTCCATAACATGAGAAATCAACTATACTTCAATAAAATAAATTTTAAAAAAATAATCTCTCAAATGCTGAAGGAAATGATAATTGTTTTAAAAGTTTATTTAGTTCTAAAGGAGCAACAGGGAACAGAACACTTTGGATATAAGGTGTTTAACTTGTCAGACTTTTTTTCAGAGTGAAAGACAGTGTGGCAAAGGAGAGTGATCTGGACTTTGCCATTTGAGGAAATAATCATTTGGAGTTACTGAAGTGCTGTGATGTACAGGATCTTAACATTAAAATGTAACAAGAAATTGGTAAAGATCGAAAACATAATACCTAGTGTTAATGAGAACGGCTGTCTGAGTCTAACTTGGTAGAATCTTACAGGAAGGTAAGTTGGCAATATATTCATACTGTTTGTCTCAGCAGTTCCACTTCAATGAATTTATCCTAATGAAACAACATTAACTAAACACTAAGAATTAGGTAGAAGCAGGGGTGATATTCAACCACTGGTAGTATAGGATCACCAGTTAGCATGAACATCTATTAAATCAGAAGAGTTGCTGCTTGTAAACATCCACTTTTCTTATACCAATGCCTATGAGCCAAATGTCAGCCTCTATTAGAGGGTGTTCACTGCAGGATTGTTTATAATAGTAATCAGTTAGAAACCACTTAAATGTACAATAAGAAATTGGTTAGATTTGCTTTGATATGTCCATATGGTAGAATGCAACAAAGTCAGGTTTTTAAGGAAAAAATCACATCATAAACTCATTTAATACAGAGTTAAGGAAATAAAAAAATTATAAAATACTACATACTATAGACTCAAATATGCAATACAATCCAACTTTTATTTAAGACATAAAAATTGAGAATATAGACCACAAAATTAATAGTGGTTATACTCTGGGTAAGAGGATACTAGCTGTTTCTACTTTTTATGTTTTATAAATTTTATAATGAGCTTGTATTAATTTTATAAAAGACAAATATATTTAACCATATTATGAAAAGATACTTTTCATATTTTGTGTTTTTCTTAAGTAATCAGCCTTTGTTTGGAGACAAGTCTGTTGCTCCCAACTAGTGGATAGTAATTCATGTTATAAGCGTGCATTGACCACATTTCAGGTATCCATTTCCCTAATGATAAAACCTAGATTTCCTCCAACTTCCCCAACCATAAACACCACCATAAGAAGCACCCCAGTACGTGCCATCCTAAGGGCATGAGTGGAGATATCCATCACATATAGCCCTTGAAGTGGATTTGCTGGGTCAAAGAGAATTCACATTCTTAATGTCACTAAGGACCTCCAGATGATTATTTTTAGAATGACCTTACCAGTTTATACTTTTGTCAAAACTGCAAGAGTTCCCATATACCCCATCTTCTCCAACACTTAATAGCAGACATCTTTTTTATTTTTGCCATTCTGATGGGTGTAACATGGTGTCTATAGTTTTAAAATATATCTCCCTGATTACTAGTAAGTTTGAGAATCTCTTCATATACTCGTTAGCTGTTCAGGCTTCCCTCTCTATTTATTGCCTGTTCATATACTTTGCCCAATTTTCTGTTGAGTATCATTATCTTTTTCTCAGTGATTTGCTTGAGCCCCTTAAATATTGAGTGTTTCACTGTTTTGATCATAATCAACAGTAAGAAGTATATGTTACATCACAACCAACACACATTATATATAATATATAATACATTAATATATTAATATATAAGATGTATATTTATAATCTTATAAGTATACATATATATTTATGTACATACATACATATATGCATATATGAGTATACATGTTATATATCAATATATTATTAATTAGAGTATATATTGATTATATCAGTAATATATAATTATATAAGTGTCTATTAAGTCTATATAATTAAATATATGATTAATTATTAATATGTATTAATGTACTATATACATAAATATATATTCCCAACAAATACACACTATTGTATATATGTACATTTTTAATTTTACATGATGTAAACAAAAGGCTGATGAGTATTTTCTCCTAATACTTGTTATGCACTCTGATATTTTCTATTCTTTCCTACTTTATTTTTTTAAATTATGCTTGCAATTCTCTCAGTTGAATTTATCACTCAGTAATGGTCTACAAATCATAATCTAAAATCAATTGTCCTTGATATAATCCCTGGTTAGTTATAGATTTGCAAACATCTCCTGGTTTGTCATGTCTCTGTTAATTTTGCCAAATGGGTACATTGTTTATCAGAAATTTTTAATTTTGATGCAGTCAAATTTATTCATTATTTGAGCCTTGGTTAGGAAATTTCCCCACACTTTTAGTTCACATGGATATTCTCCTACATTTTCTTCAATTAGATTTTTAAATTTACCTTTTGAATTTAGGACTTCAGTCTGAGACCCACCCTTTTTATTTAATATAAGTTAAAGATTCAACTTTATTTTCTTTACTATTCTCCATGGAGTGAGCTAATTTGCCCACTACCATCGAATAAAAAATTTTTTTTTGCCATTCTTTGGTGGTACCTTATTTATCATATATCAAATTTACACATAACAGAGATTGATTTCTGTTTCTTGGTCCATTTGATTTTGCCCTACTACTCTATTGTCTGTTCACTTTTAGTGTGATTTATATCAAAGACAGAAGTCAGTCAAGTAAGGAGATAGGTTGTTTTCAGGCAATAGGGGGAGCATCGAAGATCCAAAGATCAGAATGTCTCCGCAGGGTGATTCTGCCTTAGACTTTTATGGTGAGGAGTAAACAAGTTGCAGAAGGGGTGATTTATACTTGGGGTTGTTTTTCCAACAGAAGTCTCAGTCAATTATGTGAAGAGGAAATGGTTTTCTCTGTGGTTAGCTAGTTTCAGAGGACAAATAATTTTAATCTTAGGAAATCAATCATGAGACAGAGAATGGGAAATTGGAGGGTCAGTATCTGGCCTCATCAGATTCAGGCAAAAGGGGAAAGGTCTGTATTTGGCCTGGTCAGTGCCCCCTCTTGCTCCATACAAACATCATCTGTCTTAGAACAATCTCAGTAATTTCCATGGGTTTTGGTCGAGGCTAAGTGAAATTGTCCATGGAGTCAGTAGTTTCTTGTTGGCACTCCCCTTGGAGCACTAGCTTAATCATCTGTTGAGCTCTGATGGTGGTCTGAAGCTGAGAAAGTGTTCTGGAGAAAAAACACTTAATTAGGATACTTATAAAAGAAAGCAGAAAATCGATCATTAGAGGCTATGATAAGGAGTAAAACCAAGACCCAAGGCCAGCGAGAACCAGTCTAGTGGATTCCAGGAAATTGGTGTGGAGATCCTTCAAGGATGGGGTCAGGATTGTGGAGGCAATGCAGTGAATTTTTTGGTTAGCATCTCACATGTTCTTGCTTATGATGTAGAGGTCAGAGAGGTTTGTGGGAGCAAACGTGAAACAATTGGGGACCCTGCATGTCCGTAGATAAATGAGGAATAGAGAAGGAAATGGTAAGGAGGCCAGAAATGGGAAGGAACAGGGAAGACATGGCTCAGGAAGTTCTGAAACTAATGGACAATAGAAAAATTACAGAATGATGAGAAGGATACAAAGGAGGAACATGGAGAGCACTGGATAGGGGAATCCCAGGCAATTGTGTTCCAGCATTGTGGGTGGAAGCTGACCCCATTGTGGTGCCATCTGCTTGTTCCAAAATTCATGAGAAAGCAGTTTGTCTCATGTCATCATCTGCTTCTGGGAGCTCTCAAGGACCCTCAGTTTAAGGTCTGCTGCTAGGGTGAATTTTCCTAACTTCAAAATAAGACTTGTATTGTTAAAATATTAAAACATGAAAGGTTGTATTCCTTATAGTTTTGCAGCAGTACAACTGGTTAGGAAGACAGTATAAGGTTCCTTCCACCTGGGTTCAAGATTGGTCTTTTGATGGTATTTTTTTCCAGAAGACCAGGTCTTCAACATGAAGATCATGTAAGGGCTGAGGTGGGAGGTCTGGGGGAAAGGTACACTTGAACTATCAGTAATAAATATGAGTGTATTGAATAAGACCTTGGCAGTATTTAAGAATACCAGTCTGGATCATATTTGAACCTCCTATGGTCCAACAAGAGTAAGGAATC
This sequence comes from Balaenoptera ricei, assembly GCF_028023285.1. Classification (NCBI taxonomy): domain Eukaryota; kingdom Metazoa; phylum Chordata; class Mammalia; order Artiodactyla; family Balaenopteridae; genus Balaenoptera; species Balaenoptera ricei. The sequence goes on along the minus strand of NC_082640.1, from coordinate 175,420,086 downwards.
TTCATGGGCCTGCCAGTAATTATTTCATAAAGGGATACTCAATGTTGAGAGGAAAGTGAGAATCAAAGTATTATCAGGGTTAATGGCAAGACTTCGGGTCAAGTTAGGTTGAGTTCCTCAGCATTTGACTAACTTGAGTGTTCCGTTGGCTCATTCTTTTTTCTTTTGCAGATTAAGGATGGTAAGGACACTGCCGTTTTTGTGGGAGTGGAACTACTCAGCAATGTGGTGAGTTCCTCTGTCACTAGAGAGGAACAGAGGGATTCCCCAGGTGGGAAAAATTCTAGCAGCAATTTCGCTCAAGCTGTGGCAGTAGCCTATTTGCAGGACAAAGCTTCCAAGCATTATTTTTAGAATGCAGAGTATGGTTAGAACATATTTGTACCCATGAGACCATGGGAGTTTGACAAAATCCATTTGCCAGTGGAGAAAGGGGCCTGAGGGAGCTGGCTGGCATCCTTGCCCCACCTTTACCTTTTTAACAGGATTGTGTTTCTGGCAGATGGGACAAATTGAGATTACCTGTTCAGTATGAGAGCTGAAGCATCCCCACCAATATTTGCCGAGGAGACTTTTAAGATTTCCTCTATCATGATAGGTAACTTATGGAAGCTCTGGACCAATTTGGTAACGCTCACAAATAGAAGGAAAGCTCCTGAGCATCTGGAGCTAGAATGAGGTTAAAGTGCCCAAAAGGCCAATGGCTACCACTGAAATAAGACCAGAATCAGAGGATTAATTAACACCTGAGATTTATTTAACCAATAGGAATAGATAACATAATTCCAATGTTATTTGAACATTTACACACTGTAGGGAAAAGGTGGGAAATCTCAGATCTTTTTATAAAGCTTACATAACTTTAGTAACAAAAATGAGCAAATGCACTTTTGAAAGTTGATGCAAAATTTCAAATAAAATATTAGTAAATAGAATCCAGTAGTATAATAAATGAATAGTACAACATGACCAAGTCGTATCTTCCAGGAATGCAGGGATAATTCAGTATCAGGAAGCTAATCAATATATTTCATTACAGATGCATCAACAAGTTAAAAAGAGAAAAATTAAATAATTATATCATTTCATCCTTAAAAAGCATTTGATAAAATTTGGCAGCTCTTCCTTTTAAAAAATAGGAATGACTCGTTATGAAAAATCAATAGCAAATAATGTCTTTAAATGGCAAAACACTAAAGCCACAAGATGAAAATCAGAAACATGAACAAACATTTGCGGAACAAAGGTACTCAAAGTCCCTCCATGGACCCCCTTCTAGAATGTAAACACCATGTGTCCAGGGACTTTTGTTTTATTCCCCAGAGTACTCTCAGACCCTAGGACACTGCTTGATTCTCAGCAAACATTCACTGGGTGTTCAAAACCATCAGGAACAAAACAGGACTACATGCTACTACCATAATACTCAACGTTGTTTTGGAAGTTACAGCAAGAAGAGTAGGGTGAAGAAATAAAATAACTGGTTTAACACTGGAAAAGCAGAGATAAAAACCATCTATTTGCTGATGATATTATATTATACCAAGGAAGCCTAAAAGATTCTAATAAGAAAATGCATTAGTGTTAATAAATTTCATAAGGTGGCCTATAAGTACTAAAGTCAATAACCTTTCTCTATTTTAATAATAATTTCCTAGGAAAAGAAATGGAATTTTTCCATTCATAATAGCAGCAACATCTGTCAAGTACTTGGAAATAAATTTAACAAGACTGGGATCTACATGAAGGAAACTAAAACCTCTTTGAGAGCCATCAAATAATGTTTGAACAAATGGAAAGAGGCATCATGTTCTTGACTGGGAAAACGTAATTTTAAAATGTCAAGGATTGGTTCAAGATGGTGGAGTAGAAGGACGTGCGCTCACTCCCTCTTGCGAGAGCACTGGAATCACAACTAACTGCTGAACAATCATCGAAAGGAAGACACTGGAACTCACCAAAAAAGATACCCCACATCCAAAGACAAAGGAGAAGCTGCAGTGAGACAGTAGGAGGGGCGCAATCACAATAAAATCAAATCCCATAACTGCTGGGTGGGTGACTCACAAACTGGAGAACAATTATACCACAGACATCCACCCACTGGAGTGAAGGTTCTGAGCCCCACATCAGGCTTCCCAACCTGGGGGGTCTGACAACAGGAGGAGGAATTCCCAGAGAATCAGACTTTGAAGGCTAGTGGAATTTGATTGCTATTCGACAGGACTGGGAGAAACAGAGATTCCACTGTTAAAGGGCACATACAAAGTAGTGTGTGCATCAGGACCCAGGGGGAAGGAGCAGTGACCCCATAGGAGACTGAACCAGACCTACCTGCTAGTGTTAGAGGGTCTCCTGCAGAATCGGGGGGGGGGGTGTGTGGCTGTGGCTCACCATGGGGACAAAGACACTGGCAGCAGAAGTTCTGGGAAGTACTCCTTAGCTTGAGCCCTCCAGAATCCACCATTAGCCCCACCAAAGAGCCTATAGGCTCCAGTGCTGGGTTGCCTCAGGCCAAACAACCAATGGAGAGGGAATTCAGCCCCACCCATTAGCAGACAAGCGGATTAAAGTTCTACTGAGCTCTGCCCACCAGAGCAACACCGAGCTCTACCCACCACCAGTCCCTCCCATCAGGAAGCATGCACAAGCCTCTTAGATAGCCTCATCCAACAGAGGGCAGACAGCAGAAGCAAGAAGAACTACAATCCTGCAGCCTGTGGAACGAAAACCACATTCACAGACAGATAGACAAAATGAAAAGGCAGAGAACTATGTACCAGATGAAGGAACAAGATAAAACCCCAGAAAAACAACTGAATGAAGTGGAGATAGGCAGCCTTCCAGAAAAAGAATTCAGAATAATGATAGTGAAGATGATACAGGACCTCGGAAAAAGGATGGAGACAAAGATCAAGAAGAAGCAAGAAATGTTTAACAAAGACGTAGAAGAATTACAGAACAAACAAACAGAGATGAGCAATACAATAACTGAAATGGAAAATACACTAGAAGGAATCAATAGCAGAATAACTGAGGCAGAAGAACGGATAAGTGACCTGGAAGACAGAATGGTGGAATTCACTGCCATGGAACAGAATAAAGAAAAAAGAATGAAAATAAATGAAGACAGCCTAAGAGACCTCTGGGACATCATTAACCGCAACAATATTCACATTATAGGGGTCCCAGAAGGAGAAGAGAGAGGGAAAGGACCCGAGAAAATATTTGAAGAGATTATAGTTGAAAACTTCCCTAACATGGGAAAGGAAATAGCCACCCAAGTCCAGGAAGTGCAGAGAGTCCCAAGCAGGATAAATCCAAGGAGAAACACGCTGAGATACATAGAAATCTCAGCATGTTTGTTTAATTAATTTGACAAAAATTAAAGACAAAGAAAAATTATTAAAAGCAACAAGGGAAAAATGACAAATAACATACAAGGGAACTCCCATAAGGTTAACAGCTGATTTCTCAGCAGAAATTCTACAAGCCAGAAGGGGGTGGCATGATATATTTAAAGTGATGAAAGGGAAGAAGCTACAACCAAGACTACCTGGCAAGGATCTCATTCAGATTTGATGGAAAAATCAAAAGCTTTACAGACAAGCAAAAGCTAAGAGAATTCAGCACCACCAAACCAGCTCTACAACAAATGCTAAAGGAACTTCTCTAACTGGGAAACACAAGAGAAGAAAAGGACCTACAAAAACAAACACAAAACAATTAAGAAAATGGTCATAGGAACATACATATCGATAATTGCCTTAAACGTGAATGGATTAAATGCTCCAACCAAAAGACACAGGCTTGCTGAATGGATACAAAAACAAGACCCACATATATGCTGTCTACAAGAGACCCACTTCAGACCTAGGGACACATACAGACTGAAAGTGAGGGGATGGAAAAAGATATTCCATGCAAATGGAAATCAAAAGAAAGCTGGAGTAGCAATACTCATATCAGATAAAATAGACTTTAAAATAAAGAATGTTACAAGAGACAAGGAAGGACACTACATAATGATCAAGGGATCAATCCAAGAAGATATAACAATTATAAATATATATGCACCCAACATAGGAGCACCTCAATACATAAGGCAACTGCTAACAGCTCTAAAAGAGGAAATCGACAGTAACACAATAATAGTGGGGGACTTTAACACCTCGCTTACACCAATGGACAGATCATCCAGACAGAAAATTAATAAGGAAACACAAGCTTTAAATGACACAATAGACCAGATAGATTTAATTGATATTTATAGGACATTCCATCCAAAAACAGCAGATTACACTTTCTTCTCAAATGCACATGAAACATTCTCCAGGATAGATCACATCTTGGGTCACAAATCAAGCCTCGGTAAATTTAAGAAAACTGAAATAATATCAAGCATCTTTTTCGACCACAGCACTATGAGATTAGAAATAAATTACAGGGGAAAAAATGTAAAATATACAAACACATGGAGGCTAAACAATACATTACTAAATAGCCAAGAGATCACTGAAGAAATCAAACAGAAAATCAAAAAATACCTCGAGACACATGACAACGAAAACACAATGATCCAAAACCTATGGGATGCAGCAAAAGAAGTTCTAAGAGGGAAGTTTATAGCAATACAATCCTACCTCAAGAAACAAGAAAAATCTCAAATAAACAATCTAACCTTACACCTAAAGGAACTAGAGAAAGAAGAACAAACAAAACCCAAAGTTAGTAGAAGGAAAGTAATCATAAAGATCAGAGCCAAAATAAAGGAAATAGAAACAAAGAAAACAGTAGCAAAGATCAATAAAACTAAAACCTGGTTCTTTGAGAAGATAAACTAAATTGATAAACCTTTAGCCAGACTCATCAAGAAAAAGAGGGAGAGGACTCAAATCAATAAAATTAGAAATGAAAAAGGAGAAGTTACAATGGACACCACAGAAATACAAAGCATCCTAAGAGACTACTACAAGCAACTCTATGCCAATAAAATGGACAACCTGGAAGAAATGGACAAATTCTTAGAAAGGTATAACCTTCCAAGACTGAACCAAGAAGAAATAGAAAATATGAACAGACCAATCACAAGTAATGAAATTGAAACTGTGATTAAAAATCTTCCAACAAACAAAAGTCCAGGACCAGATGGCTTCACAGGTGAATCCTGTCAAAAATTTAGAGAGGAGCTAACACCCATCCTTCTCAAACTCTTCCAAAAAATTGCAGAGGAAGGAACACTCCTAAATTTATTCTACGAGGCCACCATCACCTTGTTACCAAAACCAGACAAAGATACTACAAAAAAAGAAAATTACAGACCAATATCACTGATGAATATAGATGCAAAAATCCTCAACAAAATACTAGCAAACAGAATCCAACAACACATTAAAAAGATCATACACCATGATCAAGTGGGGTTTATCCCAGGGATGCAAAGATTCTTAAATGTATGCAAATCAATCAATGTGATACACCATATTAACAAATTGAAGAATAAAAACCATATGATCATCTCAATAGATGCAGAAAAAGCTTTTGACAAAATTCAACACACATTTATGATAAAAACTCTCCAGAAATTGGGCATAGAGGGAACCTACCTCAAAATAATAAACCCATATATGACAAACGCACAGCAAACCTCATTCTCAATGGTGAAAAACTGAAACCATTTCCTCTAACATCAGGAACAAGACAAGGATGTCCACTCTTGCCACTATTATTCAACATAGTTTTGGAAGTCCTATACATAGTAATCAGAGAAGAAAAAGAAATGAAGGGAATACAAATTGGAAAACAAGAAGTAAAACTGTCACTGTTTGCAGATGACTTGATACTATATATAGAGAATCCTAAAGATGCCGCCAGAATACTACTAGAGCTAATCAATGAATTTGGTAAAGTTGCAGGATACAAAATTGATGCACAGAAATCTCTTGCATTCCTATACACTAACAACAAAAGATCAGAAAGAGAAATTAAGGAAACAATCCCATTCACCATTGCAACAAAAAGAAGAAAATACCTAGGAATAAACCTACCTATGAAGGTAAAAGACCTGTACTCAGAAAACTATAAGACACTGATGAAAGAAATCAAAGATGACACAAACAGATGGAGAGATATACCATGTTCTTAGATTGGAAGAATCAATATTGTGAAAATGACTATACAACCAAAGCAATCTACAGATTCAATGCAATCCCTATCAAATTACCAATGGCATTTTTTACAGAACTAGAACAAAAAGTCTTAAAATTTGTATGGAGACACAAAAGACTCCTAATAGCCAAAGCAGTCTTGAGGGAAAAAAGCAGAGCTGGAGGAATCAGACTCCCTGACTTCAGACTATACTACAAAGCTACAGTAATCAAGACAATATGGTACTGGCAAGAAAAAAAGAAATATGGATCAATGGAACAGGATAGAAAGCCCAGAGATAAACCCACACACCTATGGTCAACTAATCTATGACAAAGGAGGCAAGGATATACAATGGAGAAAAGACAGTCTCTTCAATAAATGGTGCTGGGAAAACTGGACAGCTACTTGTGAAAGAATGAAATTAGAACACTCCCTCACACCATACACAAAAATAAACTCAAAATGGATTAAAGACCTAAATGTAAGACCGGACACTATAAAACTCTTAGAGGAAAACGTAGGAAGAACACTTTTTAACATAAATCACAGCAAGATCTTTTTTGACCCACCCCCTAGAATAATGGAAGTAAAAACAAAAATAAACAAATGGGACGTAATGAAACTTAAAAGTTTTTGCACAGCAAAGGAAACTATAAACAAGATGAAAAGACAACCCTCAGAATGAGAGAAAATATTTGCAAAAGAATCAATGGACAAAGGATTAATCTCCAAAATATATAAACAGCCCATGCAGCTCAATATTAAAAAAACAAAGAACCCAATCCAAAAATGGGCAGAAGACTTAAATAGACAGTTCTCCAAAGAAGACATACAAATGGCCAAGAGCCACATGAAAAGCTGCTTAACATCACTAATTATTAGAGAAATGCAAATCCAAAGTACAATGAGGTATCACCTCACACTGGTCAGAATGGCCACCATCAGAAAATCTACAAGCAATAAATGCTGGAGAGGATGTGGAGAAAAGGGAACCCTCTTGCACTGTTGGTGGGAATGTAAATTGATACAGCCACTATGGAGAACAGTATGGAGGTTCCTTAAAAAACTAAAAATACAAGTACCATATGACCCAGCAATCCCATTACTGGGCATATACCCAGAGAAAACCATAATTCAAAAGGACACATGCACCCCAATGTTCACTGCAGCACTATTTACAATAGCCAGGTCATGGAAGCAACGTAAATGTCCGTCAACAGACGAATGGATAAAGAAAATGTGGTACATATATACAATGGAATATTACTCAGCCATAAAAAGGAACAAAATTGGGTAATTTGTAGAGCTGTGGATGGACCTAGAGAGTGTCATACAGAGTGAAGTAAGTCAGAAAGAGAAAAACAAATATTGCATATTAACATATATATGTGGAATCTAGAAAAATGTTATGGATGACCCAGCTTGCAAGGCAGAAATAGAGACACAGATGTAGAGAGCAAACATATGGACACCTAGGGTGGAAAGCGAGGGGGTGGGGATGAACTGGGAGATTGGGATTGACATATATATATATATACTAGTATGTATAAAATACATAGCTAATAAGAACCTGCTGTATGAAAATAAAATTAAATTAAATTTTTAAAAAAAAAGAAGAAGAAGAAAAAGAAATTCTGCCTTTGGATAGCAGCTTCAGACTGTGCAGGAGAGCCCCAGCCTACCCTTCCTGATGGCCTGCCCTATATATTAGTGCCCTTATAAGAAGAGACACATCCCTTATATGAGAGAGAGAGAGAAAGAGTACTTACTTTCTCTTTCTCAGGAAAAGTGCTCTCACCAGAACTTGACCCTGCTGGCACTCTGATCTGGACTTCCCAGCCTCCAGAACTGTGAATAATTAAAGTTTGTTGTTTAAGAAAAAAAAAAAAAAAGGGAAAGTTGAACATTTTGACTATATTAAAGTTAAAATCATGTTTAGGAAAAATACCATAATCAAAGTCTAATAATTTGGAAAAATATTTTTAAATTAGAAAACAAATTTAAGATCTCTGATATATAAGGAACTCTTACATTTCAACAAGAAGGGATTAGACAGAACAGTGGAAAATTAGGTTGTCCTCAGATAAGCAAATCCAAATGAAAACAAACAAAAAACCCAGTGGTAGTCAAGGAAATACAAACTAAAATGATAATGAGTTAGATTACTCTCTTACTAGCATCCTGGCAAAAATAAAAAAGACATATAACATCTCTTCCTTATAGGGACGTGTGTTAAGAGTACTCTCATATGCTGCTGATAGAAATGTCAGCTGTTAGAGACCTTTTGGAAAATAATCTGACAACAGCCAGCAGTCCCTTTCCTGATGACCTAGCTGATAGAAATTAAGGAATATATGTCCTATGAACTTTATTGCAGCTTTATTTGTTCTAGCAAAGTGAATGTTTATCAAGAAGGAAATAGATACACCCCCCCCCAACTATGGAATATGGAATATGACACAGCTATTGTAAAGATTGGGTTAGAGACACACTGGTTGACTTGGATGAATTTCCATGAGATATTGTTGAGTAAGAAAAGCAAGATGGAGATAAGAATGTTTAATATTCTAGTTTTGATTTGTTTAAGATTCTAGTTTTGTAAAACAATATATGTTTATGTGCATGTCGGTTTTTTAATATGATTAAATAAGCATAAGGAAAAGAAGGAATGATGTCAATTAAGTTACCAACATAAATTACTCTGGGGGAGGGGTGAAAATAGAGGAGTATGTAATAGGGGAGAGGAAGGAGGATGAGAAGGGGAAGGAACCAAAAAGCTAAAGGAAAAACTGCATTTTAAAAAAAGTACATATGTATTTCTGTAAAATTGTGTGTGCTTGTAAGTTTACATACAGCCAATCCCCAATGTTTGCAGATTCTGTATTTTTTAATTTGCCTCTTTACTAAAATTTATTTGTAACCACAAACCACTACTTAGAACACTTTCAGGTCATTCAGACACACAAATGCTCAGACTGGGGAAAATGTTTGAGTCACCGAATGTGCACCTTCCCAGCTAGGTCAGAACAAGGTGACCCTCTGCCTTCTGTGTCAGCTCTCAAAATGTCAACAAATGTCCTTTTCACAATCTATTTAGTGCCATGGTTTTCACATTTTTGTGCTTTTTGTGGGTGATTTTGCTGTTTAAAATGGCCCTAAGCAGAAGTGCTGTCTTTTGTGTTCCTAAGTGCAAGGCTGTGATTACCTTACGGAGAAAATATGTGTTAGGTAAGCTTCCTACAGGCATGAGTGACAGCCTTTTTTTTAATAAAAAAATTTTTTTTATTTTGGCTGTGCTGGGTCTTAGTTGCAGCGCACGGGATCTTTGTTGTGGCATGCGGACTTCTTAGTTGCAGCATGCAGGATCTAGTTCCCTGACCAGGGATTGAAACCGGGCCCACTGCATTGGGAGTGTGGAGTCTTAGCCACTGCACCACCAGGGAAGTCCCCTGAGAGACAGTGTTGTTGGCTGTGAGATCAGTGTTAGTGAGTCAACACTATATATTAAATAAAGTGTCTTTAAACAGAAATACACAAAAAGCAAGGTCATGTATTGATCAGTCAACAAAAATGTGACCAGAGGCTCACAGAAACCCATCCCTGTGTTTCCCCTAGAAGCAGTGGTTCAATATTCACTAATTCAGAGTTCGTGGCAACTTTATAGAACTTAACTACCAGACATAACAAGAACCAACTGTATTTAGCACACATTTTTAAAAAGATGAGGTGAAACTAACACAACATTGTAAATCAACTACACTGCAATTAAAAAAAAAAGATGAGGTGAGTGAGAAATTATCTTGCTGAAATACTAGAGCATTATTAATAGCTACATTTATCGATTCACAGTCATTTTATTAAATCTACTGATTAGTTCTGATAGTTTGCTAATTTATTTGGATTTTATACCCTACGATGATGTCACATTTTAGCTTCATCATTTCCAACAGCTGCTTCTTGGTATTTTTTTCATGCCTTCATATATTACCAATACTTTTTAAAAATAGGGGGAAATGGTGAAAATGAGCCTCCTTGTAATATTTCTGAATTGAAAAAGAATACCTGGAGCACAGGTCACAAAATCTACTGCCCTATAAGGCCAGGCATGTCATTTAACCCAGTCAAGTGTCCTGGAAGCGCCCCCTTGTGGAGGCTGCACTATAGTATTGCGATTTTCAGTGTTTGCAACTACGGTAATTCAAAATTTTTGAATACAGTGTGTGGGACAGATATAGTAGTAGGGCTACCAGTTTATGGTCTCTGCTCTAGAATTTTGCCACTGAGTATAATGTTGACTTTTTAAAAACATAGTTAGTTTTTCATTATCTTGCCAGGGTAACGTTAATAGTTGTTCTTCGTCACAGCAGTGGCTGCCGACGTGTTGTATGTACCATTTATTCAAGTGTTAGTTGGAAATCTGAATGTGCTTGAAATAAAAATCAAAACTTATTGGGATGATACACACAGCTACACAGTGGAAATAATAGCTTCTAGTAAATACTATCAGGCAACATGCCTGCTTGGTTCACAGTTCAATATGTTAAAAAAAATTATTATTAATCACTTTAGAAAGAAAAAATAGCCTTGGTAAAGTTTTTATTAGTTTGGTTTAATTCTTAGTTTCAGTTAAATTTTCCAATGTCTTTAGCAAAAGAAAGACAAATTAGATAGATATATAGATGATAGATAGATAATAGATAAATTAACTAATGAAAGAATTAAGGAACTTCAAAAGTGATATAAATCACATAACCTAGGGAAATTTTTCTTCTTTTCAAGTCTGTTGAATGTTTGGAACTTAATTTTCTTGCAGTTACACTAAACACACACACACAAACTTTCAAAAACTGTTCTGCTGGCTCATCTATATAAAATGTAGTTATCTGTCTCCTCCGCAGCAAGGCACTTACTGATCTGCTCAGAACAGTCAGAAACTTAAGGACCTACAGGAGCCAGGCATCAATAAGGAAGCAGGAAAAGTAAAACTTGATGGGCACGGTACACATAGTAGCTGACTGGAGCTGGGGTGTCCTCTCCAAAGCTAGTTTCTACTGTGTATCACCAACCCATTGTTGTCCTGTGGGAATGTAAGCAATGTGGTCAGATTTCCCAGTCCCTCAAGAGAAGTCAGAAATCAAGATTTTTATGTAAGTTTTCCCAATTTTTAAACTATTCAGGCAAACTTAATAGGTCAGTGAACTGGATTTGACCCTCAGATTAGCAGTTTGCAACCTCTAATCAGAGGACAAAAATTTCTCCTGGTAAGGGACCTAAGAGGTTAAGCATGCAGAAATCAGAAGCATGTTGATTACTAGAACGTTAACTGATACTAGTGGTCCAATGCTATGAAATCTCTTTTCCTTTAGAACCATATAGTCCCAATTTCAAATGTCTTTTAAAAATGCAGCTCTCTGCCAAGCAATCTCACATGTAGTTTATCAAATGAGCCAACATTCATTTAGTGCTTGTTATATTATTTAATGTTTTAAAATTCAAGAAGTGAATGCCATTATGAATTTTCAAAAAGCTGACTCCCTAATTCCAAAAGAGAACGCTGAACTTCCTGGGTCAGGAAGGGGCGGAGGGGTGACCACTCTAATGAGAACCATCGCCACCTTCTGGCTCAGATGGGAAATGCAACAGAAAACACTACAGGGAGCCCCTTTGGTGCCAAAGCACTCAAGGACTGAAGGCTTTTTGAAATGACTATAAAATTGGAATTTTAGTATGTATACATTTTGACTAACTGTGTACATAAAATGTTCTTAGGTTCATATGTAGGGGACTTACTGTATGTGTATCCTTAGAACTCTATCCCTACTGTGGAAAAGAGGAAACTCTATAATCCATGTCCCACATGGTTCTAATGTTAGTTTGGTAAACACCCAAAAGAAGCAAGAAGAAAACATAAAGGATAGATGCTTGCAGTCTGTAAAACGGGAGGGTACTCAATGTATTCTGAATGCATATCCGGTTCTCCCTAGAGCAATCACTGCTAACATTTCAGAGTTAATATGCCCAGTTTCCATGCAGCCTTAGATATTTTTGTATGGAAGACAAACACACATGTAACCACTCTCTTTTTTAGGTAACTGGATGTGAGAGGAGGATCTGACTGTCATGATTTAAGTAAGAGACACTAAGGGAAGGTGGAAGAATGAAAAAAGTATAAGGAATAACTTGGACACTCCAAATTTGACCTGGAGCAATATTCAAATTTATTTCTTAGCAACTATTATTCATCTTAACAAGATTTTATCACAATAGCTATATTTAATTTTGTTTTGCATCATAGCACCTGTAGTGGGCTCAGTGGTGGCCCTTAAAAAGATAATCCATGTCTTAATCCCTGGAACCTGTGAATGTGACCTTATGTGGGGGGGGGAAAAAAAGCCTTTGCAGATGTAATTAAGTTAAGGATTTAGGGATGGGGAGATTATCCTAGATTACGTGAATGAGCCCTAATGCCATCACAAGTGTCTTTATAAGAGAAAGGCAGAGGGAGATTTGATAGACACACAGAAGACTCAGAAGAGGAGGAAGCCATATGACCATGAGGGAGATTGGACTGAGGCGGCCACAAGCCAGGGACACCTGCAGCCACTAGAAGCTAGAAAAGGCGAGGGACAGGTTCTCTCCGGTAGAGCCTCTGGAGGGAGCACCACCCTGCTGACACCTTGATTCCAGACTTCTGGCCTCCAGAACTGTAAGAGATGAGTTTCTGTGGTTCTAAGCCACACAGTTTATGGTAATTTGTTCTTAGCAGCTCTAGGAAACTAATACATTACCTTAGTTACACTACTTTCTGATGTGTTTCTAGAACTTCAACTGTTTTTAAATTTTCTGGTCTTCCATTGTTGCTTATATTTATTTGTTCTACTAATAGAAACTTAAAAGAGCACTCAAGAGAGGACGATTATATTTTGGACTCAAAGATGTTTTAATCTATGATGAGAAATCATAATGCTTCCTGATCTTATCAAATGAAGTTTTAATTGTGGATTTTTTTTCTTCAGATCCCATTCTTTAACTTTAGAACTTTGTAGCTATTAAGAACTTTATATAACTGATAAAAGAAGATACCATATGTCATCCTGTCATTGAAGGCTAATTTATATGGTGAAAACAACAAAAAGTGTGGGTAAAACATTTTTAAAGATCTTCATAGCATGAAAACATATAATACAGTAAGAAATTATGAGGCCAAAATTGAAGAGAAACATTTATCCAGGATAGAAGGACAGAATCAAGCCCAGGACATTAGCAGGGAGTCTAATAAGACAGGCCGAACCAGAAGTACAACAGCCCTCACAGAATTATGGCCAGTTTTCAAATCACCTGTCTTGACAAGGCTTAAACTTGCTTTAAAGTGATTCTGAATTAGTAGTAACCCAGGAATCTGGCAGAGGCAAATGCAACTCTTCTCTGAAGTAAAGCACCTCAATTCTTGGCCTTAACTTATTTCTACAAATCATTTTTCAAATACAATGTCCAAACTGTCGCCAAAGAATAACAAGAACCCTCCCCCGACAAATCAGACTCTATAAGCAAAAGGAAGCAGAAATAACAAACCAAACCAGACCCACAGCGTCTTCAGGCATTGGATTTAACAGGTACATACTATAAAACAGCTGTGCAAAATAAGTTTAAATAAATGAGAAACAAGTGTGACGATATAGCTAGGAAAAGAAAGGGTTAGTTAACTGGATCATAGGTTGTTATAACTAAGCAATCCAGTTAGAAAGAAAATAATGTCAGACTAGATTAGAAAGACAAAAAGATAGAAAATACAGAAGATATGGTAGACTTTGAAGAAGCAGTATGAAAATCTAAAATACAATCAGATGGAGTCCCCCAAGGGAAGGATAAGAGGGCAGAGGGCAATACTTGAAGAAAGGATGGTTGATGTTGTCAAGCAAATGATGAAAAACAGGAGTTCTGACTCAAGAAGCTCAACACATCCCAAGCAATACAAATAAAAGTGAAATAAATAGCGAAACTAAAGAAAACCGAAAAATAAAGCGTTAAAAAGCGGCCAGAGAAAATGAAATATATTATCCTCAAAAAGGCAACCATTAGTAGCAATCAGAAATTATCTGATTTCTTCAGCAGAACAACAAAAGGCAGAAGACAATGGAAAAATATCTTTAATATATTTAAAAGAAAATAACCATCAACCTAGAATTCTACAGCAACCAAAAATATCTATCAGGGATCAGGAAAAAAAACTTTTTTCAGACAAAAACTAAGAGAGTTTGCCAAGAGCACAGTCTCACTATAGGAAATTATAAAAAGGTGCCTTTTAGGCAAAAAGAAAATGATCCCAGATGGAAAGTCCAAGTTGGGAGAAAAAATAAAGGGTAAAAAGCTAACACATAGATGGGTAACTCCAAATGTATTAAATAATAAAAAGAATGTCTTGTAGGGTTGTGAATAGATATACTACGCAAACGTTAACAGTAAGAAAGCTGGCATGCTGTATTAATATCAGATGAAATTGACTTTAAGGCAAGAATCAATACTAAATTAATGACAGTCACTTTACAGTAATAAAAGGTCAATTAACCAGGAAGCTATAGCCAGTTAAAATGCGTAAGCCCTTAATAAGATGACCTCAAAAAAAGTGAAAGCTCAGAAATAGAGGAATCCACCAGCATAATGGGAGATTTTTAAGTCTCAGTAATTAAAAGAACAGCAGACAAAAATCTGTAAGAATATATGATTTGAATGGCAAAATGAGCAAAGTTGACCTAATGGTCATATATAAAATACTGACCATAACTACTACCATATTACAAATACTTCTAAAGCACATACAGATAAGTTATGAAAATTGACCATATTCTGGCTATAAAGCAGTCTCAGCAAATTTAAAAGGATTGTAATTACTCAGACTCTGTTCCCTCACCACACTGCAGTTAAATTAGAAATCAATTACAAAACAACAACATAAAAGTTAATCCCTGTGTGGGAGTCAAAAAAGAAATCATAAAAGAAATCATAGTGATCTTATAAGATGTTTTTAACACAGTGATAATGAAAATACTTCATATCAAACCTGGTTGGGGATGCAGCTAAAGCAGTATTTAGAGGAAAACATTTCATCTTAAAAGTGTATACTGGCCTTTGAAAAGGACAAAGTCTGCAAATAAATTAGATAAGCATTCATCTCTTGAAGTTAGAGAGAGAACAACAATGTAAACTCAAATAAAATAGAAGGAATGAAAAAACTAAAAAGTAACCAGAAATAAATAAGCCGGGAAGTAAGCATGCAGTAAACAGAAAAAAAAAAAAAAAGCACACAGGAAAAACTCTGCTATCTTGGAGGATGCAAACTTAGGTGGTAAAACTATAAACATAAGCCAGAAGGTTAGTACCATAAAAAGTCAGAACAGAGGTTACTTTTAGGGGAAGGAGTAATTTTGAATGGGATGAGGCGGGCAGAGGGCTTCTGAGATGCTGGCCAACTATATAGGGTGGTTACACAGTTGTTTGCTTCATAATAATACTATTATTAAAATTTTTATTTTGAGAACACTACGGATTTACATGTAGTTATTATAAATAATACAGAGGGATCCCAAGTACTTTTTACCCAGTTTCCTCTAAGGAAACAACTTGTAAAACTATATATAGTGCAATACCACAGTCGGGATATTGACATGGATACAGTTAAGATACAGAACATTTCCATCACCACAAGGATGCTCACTGTTGCTGTTTATAACCACACCCACTTCCTTCCAGCTCCACACATGTCCACCTCCTCAACCCCTGGCAACCACTGATCTGTTTTCCATTGCAATCATTTTATCATTTCAAGAATGTTATGTGAATGGAACCATAGGGTATGCATCCTTTGGCTTTTTTCACTCAGCATAATTCTCTGGATATTTATCCAGGTTGTTGGGTGTATCCGTAGTTCATTCCTCTTTATTGCTGCATAGTATTCCATGGTTTACCATGGAAGTTTCTAATTTTTCTAGGAAGTTTCTAATTTTGAAGTCCAATTTATCGATTTTTCTCCTATGTCTTTTGCTAGAAGTTTTATAGTTTTACATCTTACATTTAAGTCCCTGATCCATTTTGAGTTAATTTTTTAATAAGGTATGACTTGGTTTTTAGACAGATTTGAGGGGTTTTTTTTAAACTATAGTTTGTTTAACCATTCACCCATAAAAGTTCATGAGGGTTGTTTGAAGTTTTTAACTATTACAAAGAAACTTCTATAAATAATTGTGTACATGTTTTGTGTGAACATAGGTTTTCCATTCTGTGGGATAAATGCCCAGGAGTGAAATTTCTGGGTCATACTTCATTTTAGTTGTTTAAGAAAATGGCAAACTATTTTCACTAGTAATATATGAGTGATCCTATTTCTCTGCATCCTCACTAGCATTTGGTGTTGTCACTATTTTTTTTTTTTTTTGTCACTATTTTTTAATCTTAGTCATTGTTAGGTGCACATGATATCTCATTGTGGGTTTAATTTGCATTTCCCTAATGGCTAATGGTGTTGAACATTTTTTCATGTATTTGCCAGCTGTATATCCTCTTTGGTGAATGTCTGTTCATATCTTTGGTCATTTTCTAAGTGGATTGTGTGTGTGTTGTACTGTTGAGTTTTGAGCATTCTTTGTATATTCTAGAAAAAAATCTTCTGTCAGATAATGTGGTATGCAAATAAATCCTCCCAGTCTGTTGCTTATCTTTTCATTCTGTTAACAGGATCTGTCACAGAGGAAGTTCTAATTTTGATAAAGTCTGATTTGTCCATTTTTTCCTCTTATAAACTGTGATTTCGGAGTTGAGTCCAAGAATTCTTTCCCTTCTCCTAGGTCCCAAATAATTTCTCCTGTGTTTTTTTGCTAAAAGCTGTATAGTTTTACATTTTAAAGTACAGGATCCATTTTGAGTTAGTTTTTAATAAGGTGTGAAACTTGGAGAGAGGTTCTTTTCTCCCCTCATGGATGCTCTAAATCTCCAGCGCTATTTGTTGAAGAGGCTTTCTTTCTTTTTGTATAACATCTGTTGAGCTTATTTGTGTGCATCTGTTTCTGGGTTTTCTATTCTGTTTCACTGATCTTTATGTTTACTTCTGCATCAGTATCACACATCTTGACTACTATGGCTATATGTAGTAGGCTGAATGGTGGCTCCTCTCAAAATATGGCCACATCCCAATCCCCAGAACCCATGAATATCACTTTATATGGCAAAAGGGTGAATATTATCTTATATGCCAGAAGGTGTGATTAAGTTAAGGATCTTGAGAGGAAGTTTCCAGTGAACCCCTAGTTTCTTGGGTTGAAGATTTCTTTTTGAGGAGATTTTAATTACAAGTTCATAGGGCTTAATAATCATAGAGCTATTCCAATGATCTGTTTCATATTGGGTGACTTTCTACTTTTTTACTTGTGCAAGTGTGTTTGTAATTGCTAGTTCAGGCATTTTTATGATGGTTACTCTATAATCTTTCTCAGATAATTCTAACATCTCTATCACCTTGGTGTTAGCATCTGTTGAATGTACTTTTTCATTCAATTTGAGCTCTACCTGGTTCTTGGGATGACAATGACTTTTCAGTTTAATTTGGGACATTTTGGTTAACATGTTATGAGACTCCGGATATTCTTTAGGCCCTCCTTTTGGCTGCTTTTTTCTGACTCCTCTCCGGGAGAAGGAAGGAGTGGTGCCTTGTTACTACCTGGTGGAGGTAAAAGTCCAGGTTCCCACTTGGCCTCCTCTGACATCCAAGCTGGGGTACTCCTCATTACTGCTGGGTGGAGATGGGAGTTCCAGCCTCCCTACAGGCCTCCACTCATACCTTCCTTCCTGGGAGTGATAGGAGTACTTGAAATCTATTCCTTCCCCTCTATACTCACCAGAACTGCTTTAATTCTATAATTTGGCATTTCTTGTCTGGTCTGGGACAGTTACTTTATAAATAGGATCCCCCCCCACTTTGGTATCACCTCTCTCTGATCCTTCCTCCACAATGCTTCCAGATCTTTAGAAAACACAAATATTCCTCTACTTAGAATTCTTTCATAAATCCCTGTACCCTCCAGAATAAAATCCAAAACAAATAGAGGCCTTCAGGATTTGGGTCCAACTGAGTTTTCCGGCACCAGCTCAGTCCACTATATATCTCTGTACTCAATCCGCAACAAACCATTTTTCCTGGGATGTGGGCCCTGACAGAACTGAGGCCATGAGGCAATAAGAAAACAAGAGAAAAAATAACACATTCACTTTTTCCTCACATCTCCTCCCCCTCAGCAGTCTCTTGCCATTCCTCCTACAGACTAAATCCAACCAGAAGCAAGAAGCCAGAGGGCAAGAGAGCCTGGTAAAAAACTCCATGGAGATTGGTCCCCCAGGCCACAGAGCAGGGAAGGGAAGGGTAAAGAATGGATGTGGCTGGGGAGGAGCAGCTAGATGGAGAGTAACCAGCACATTGAACTTCAAGTCAATCTACGTTTTAGAGCAGCTATGAACCAAAAGTCTCAAATTGCCAAATGCCATTCTTATCCCCCAAGATCATAAAATTTTCTAATAGAGTTCATCAGTGTGTAAATACCAGCATCCCAGGTCTCAATTCAAATGTAAGGGTGTTATACAAAATTCCCTTTTCATTGTATGGGTAGCATCATTATTTTGCTCTCTATGCTTTCAACATTCTTCATATCTCTGGGCTTCCCTGGTGGCGCAGTGGTTGAGAATCTGCCTGCCAATGCAGGGGACACAGGTTCGAGCCCTGATCTGGGAAGATCCCACATGCTGCGGAGCGACTAGGCCCGTGAGCCACAATTGCTGAGCCTGCGCATCTGGAGCCTGTGCTCCGCAACAAGAGAGGCCGCGATAGTGAGAGGCCCGCGCACCGCGATGAAGAGTGGCCCCCACTTGCCGCAACTAGAGAAAGGACTCGCACAGAAACGAAGACCCAACACAGCCATAAATTAATTAAGTAATTAATTAATTTAAAAAAATTCTTCATATCTCAAAAAAGAATTAAATAATTATACCCATAATCATAATCTGGTTAATATAATACAGTTGGTTAAATACTTCCCCAAGTATTCTCACTGACCAAAACATCTTCTCATGCCGCTTACAAGAGCCATTTCCTAGGATGTAGAATGTTTTTTATTATTTTCAGGGAAAACATTATTCTTCAGCAGAATCATTTAAATCCACCCAATGGACTTTTAAACAAATAGATAATCTTGTCATTATATGTGGTTAAATGCTGCACAATAGCTGCTAGAATCCATAAGTAGAACAACTTGTACTATATACTTTGGATACTAAGTAAATATTAAAAATGAATTTTTAAAATGAACTTTAATATTTTAAGAGTGAAGATTAAGCACTTACACTGTCAATAAACTTGAAAGCAATATTTCTTAGACTAATCACAATTGAATAACAGGGGATTCCACCAAATAGACATTTAATAAATAACTTCATGGGTAATTTCAGATGTTAATGGCTTTTAAAAAATCATTGACCAACCTGATTTAGCTCTAGCCTGCTCTTTTTAAGTTTTTCATTTAGTTAGAATTGTTATTAAATGTGTACCTCCATATAGTTCAAAAAATTCAAATAATTCCACAAATATTATAAGTAACAGTTCCCTGTAGACAACATTCTCCCCATTTCTTTTCCCTTAGAGGCAACCACATAAAATTCTTTTAGCTGTTTGAATATTTACCCCCTGTATTTCTAAAAAACCTGCTTTTATTGCCACTTTTGTGGTTTTTTTTTTGACTGCACCCGCAGCTTGTGGGATCTTAGTTCCCTGACCAGGGATTGAACCCAGGCCCTCAGTAGGGAAAGCGCTGAGTCCTAACCATGGGACCACCAGGGAATTCCCTATTGCCACTTTTTAAAAAGTTATAATCTATTAACTTTCCACCTTGGAAAAGGGGGTTTAGCTTTCTCATGAGCCCCACCATGACCACCATACATTAACACTCACTCTTCCCACCCCCCACTATAGTTTTATCAAAATTTAGTCAGATCATTATTCACTGTTTACATTACTTGAACAATGTAAACCACTTTCACAACTAAGCCATGTTTCTTTTCCTTCTCTGAAAGTCTTTTCGTTTTTCTTGCTCTTAGTTTTCTTTTTTTTTAAGATTTTTTAAAAAATAAATTTATTTAATTTATTTTTTATTTTTGGCTGCATTGGGTCTTTGTTGCTGCACACGGGCTTTCTCTAGTTGTGGCGAGCGGGGGCTACTCTTCATTGTGGTGTGCGGGCTTCTCATTGTGGTGGCTTCTCTTGTTGCGGAGCACAGGCTCTAGGTGCGCAGGCTTCAGTAGTTGTAGCACATGGGCTCAGTAGTTGTGGCTCGTGGGCTCTAGAGCGCAGGCTCAGTAGTTGTGGCACACTGGCTTAGTTGCTCCGTTGCATGCGGGATCTTCCTGGACCAGGGCTCAAACCCATGTCCCCTGCATTGGCAGGCGGATTCTTAACTACTGCACCACCAGGGAAGCCCCTGCTTTTAGTTTTCGATGCACTTTTCACTATTTTATCCCCATAACCTCCCTTTGCTGGATCTTCTGTTTCCTGGCTCCCATATATTCTGCTTTATTAGTTTAATACCTCTTTTTGTGGGGCACATCTTGCAGTACCTTCCAGAGAAAAAATATATGGGTGGCCAATTTTCTGAGATCTTTCATGTCTGCAAGTGTCTATTTACTTTCCACTTGATTGGCTAGGTATAGAATTCTATATTAGAAACCATTTTTCCTCAAAATTTTGAAAGCATTGCTCTATTGTTCCCTAGTTTGCTGTATTGCTGTTGAGACGTCTAATGCCATTATTTTTCCTGATTCTTTTGTGTGAGAAGATTTAAATATCTTTCTGTTGTTCCTAGAGTTCTGATATTTTGTAATGATGTGCTTTGGTTTTGCTCTATATGCATGTTATGGGTCAGACACCATGGTGGGCCTTTCAGTCTGGACACTCATGTCTGTCAGTTCTGGGAAATCTTTTTGAATCAATAATTTTAATAATTATTTTCCTTCCATTTTCTCTGTTCTCTCTGTAACTCCTAATATTCAGGCTTTCTTCTTTCTGGAAGCTCCTCTGATTTTCTTATCATTTCTTCCTATACATGTTCTTTTGATCTACTTTCAGGAGATAGTCTTAACTTTTCTTTCCCACTCATCTATTGAATTTTTCATTTTTGTTATTATACTTTGTTCTCTGAATGTTCCTTTTTAAAAGCACCCCATTTTTGTTTCATAGGTGCCACATCCTCTATCTCTGAGGATATTAATAGGTTTTTAGAAATTTCCTTTTCTAAGAATAGTTCCTGTTTCCTCCAAGTTGCTTTTCCCTGCTTGCTTGTTGCTTTGGCATCCGTATGCCATGTTATGAGCTTTTCTCTTGTGGGCCTAAGATCTCTACCCATATTTAAGAGTAAGAAACTAAAAAGCTGTTTGGAAATTATGTGAATGGGTTGGGTTTGTCAACTGTGGATGCATTGTGGAATGACCTGGCTAGACCATTTTGTTGAGAAACCCGGTGATTTAGCATCTTAAAAATTTTTCCCTTTATGATCAGATTGTGCAGAGAAGTCTGCCACCTTTTGCCTAGAAAGGGGGAAAGTCTTCTCAGGGGTCCCATGATTCAATATGAAAACTTCCACTTATTAACTATGTTTTCAGATTAGTCGCCCCCCCGCCCCCCATACTCTCAGACTCATCTCTCTCTTATTCCAGGCACTGCTGTGGTGACCAGTGCTGCTTGGGCACTCATCACATTCCCACAGATGCAACTTAACAAGCCTCACCATAGCCCTGTATCATATGCTTCTCACCTCCCTCCCAGGGCCTCTCTGATGCTATAATGTGGGGATGCCATGATGACCTGCTCTATGCCCATGCAGGCAAAACCCAGAAGTGTAGGGGAATTAACACTCCATGGGGTAAAGTTTTGACTGAGCGACACTGGAGCTAATGAATAAATGCTTTCCATCTCTCCCCTCAGACTAATGGCCCTGTAGGATCAAGCAATCATCCACACACAGCAGGGGCCATGTTGGCTAACACCTCCCCATATTGACTTCTCCTCCTTTTCTGCCTTGTACCCCTCTTCATTGCTTTTCTCCATGAGATCACACTTCCCAACAAAATACTCATTCCCAAGTCTTTGTCTCAGACTCTGCTTCCTGAGATACCTTAGCTAAGACACCTCAGCTTCAACTGTGCTTCAACTCTCCCCTTTCCCACACTGATCTTGCAAGCCCAGGCTCTCAGTTTTAATCAGTCCTGCACAGAACCTGAGAAAGTAACACTGACTCTTAACTGCCATTCAGAGAAAACACAGTGTTCTTGTTTAGTCATTGATCAAAGGAAAGTCCTATTCTCATTCTTTATCATATTTAACTCCCTTCATTTTTTTCCTTTGATCCAACTTCAAATAGAAATATGATAATAATACCAGTATAAGTAAAAGTTAAGTTTAACTAAACAGAAATTTTGAGACCACCTAAGGGGGGAAAAAGATACCACAGAATTTCAGTATAGTATAAAATATCTATACAGTCCCTATAAGGTTGGTTTAATCAGATCTGATCCATATTTCCCAAATCAAATCTCAGAACAAGAGTCAGATGTTTGAGATATAGACTGTGCTCAAAAATCCATTTCATACAGTCATTGTATCTACTTAAGTAAAGAGTTCTTCCATAAGAGATAAGGAGCATATCAGAAGAAAGTTTTTTAAAAATGCAAAACTATTTCAATCCCATCTATTCTATCCTTGGAAAATACACTACTACCCCCATCTCTTTGAGCTTAGAATCAATTACCCAAGCAAATACATGTCCTAGTTACTATTGCTATGTAGCAAATTACCTCAAAACTTAGTTGTGCTTCCAGAGAGAAAAAAATACAAAGCATTAGGAATCAAAATGGCTCCAGACTTTGCAACAGTTGCACCAGAAACAAGAAGACAATGGTGAAACACTCAAAATTCTGAAAGAAAATTACCTCCAACTTGGAATTCGATACTGAACTAAACCTTCAAGTAATACTGAGTCAGACGTGCAAAAGTTTCAAAAAAGATTCCCTTCCCATGAACTTTTTTCAAGAAGCTACCAAAGAATGTGGTCTACCAAAACCAGAGGGTAAAACAAGAAAGAGAGGGCACGGATACAGGAGGACTAGAGCTAGACCATGGTCTACTTACGAGCAGAAAATGACTGTGCTCATGTCAGGCATCAGTGCCTCGCCCCTGCTCAGCCCCACCAGATGCCCCCCAAATGGAAATCTTTCATTTCCCGGACTCGTTCACAGCCTTGCTCCCTGAATTCCCTGAAAGGGCCCTTCTGAATTTTCAGGAAACCTGAATCCATTTAATGCCCGCAGACTATGATGACCTTAGTCTGCTCGGGCTGCTGTAACAAAATGCTATAGACTGGGTGGCTTCAACAACAGACATTTATTACTCACAGTTTGGGAGGCTGAGAAGTCCAAGATCAAGGTGCCAACAGATTCCTGTCTGGTGAGAGCCTACTTTCTGGTTTGCAGATGTCTGGTTGTGTCCTCACATGACAGAGAACAGAGAGAGAAAGCAAGCTCTCTCTTGTCTCTTCTTATAATGGCACTAATCCCACCATGAAAGCCTCACTTTAACTACCTAATTACCTCCCAAAGGCCCCATCTCCAAATACTGTCACACTGTGGAGGTCAGGGCTTCAACATATGAATTTGGGGGGAACACATTTAGTCCATAGCAACGACTGAGTCGAACAGTGGCACTTTTGTCCTCTTTCTTTGCACAGCTAAATTTGTGCTTCTTACTCAGTTTTCAAATCTAAACAGCATATTGCTTAGAAATCCATACATTGGAGGTAAAGCTAAAAAGAAAAGCAAAGGAACAAGTGATCCTCCTGAGGGAAGATGGAGGGGGAAGGTGACACAGAGTACTTCTGAGATCATTTTAGATGGTGGTACAGTTTTTCATTTTATTATTACTCAATAAACTGTATATTATGTTTATATACTTTTCTGTATGTATGATTATCTCATAATTTAAATAATATAGAATTTAGGCTCATCCGATAAAGCTCTTTATCTCCTGTACCTCGGATGTCATGAAATTTAGGGATAGAAAGAACAAAACGTGGCAAAATGCAGTCCAAATCTGGAACCTGGCTCTTAGCCACGTTACTGAGCGCTGGTAGTACAAATAAACCGGAACAGAAAGAGCTGACCACGCTGCATCTAGATAAAGGGGCAAATGATTGCTTTATATTCCTTTAATTTACATTGATTTCATATTTTGTAAATGACACAAATACCTATCAAATTTTCTCCTGCAATCCCTTTCCTATCTTCTAATTGTCATATGACCTAGAAACCTTGATCATCCATACTCATTTCCACCTCAGTATTCAGTTAGTGTCTAACTCCTATTGATTGTACATCTAAAATAGCCCTTGTAACTACCCTTCTCTTTCCATTACTCTGCCCTGGTGCTGATGTAGACCCTCCTGAGAAACTCTGATTGTTATTATATAATCTGCAAGCAGGCCTCTCAGACTCCAGTTTTTACCTTCTTCAATCTATCTTCAACAGTGCCACCAGAATTCAGCTTCTAAACTGTACACTTTTTTTATTGTGGTAAAATATATGTATCAAAATTTTACTATTTTAATCATTTTTAAGCATACGGTTCAGTAGCATTAAGTACATTAATTGTTGTGCAACCATCACCACCATCCATCTCCAGAAATTCTTCATCATCACAAACTGAAACTCTGTACCCAATAAACAATAACTCCCCATTACCACCTTCCCCAGCCCCTAGTAACCACTACTCTACTTTCCATCTCTATGAATTTGACTATTCTGGGTACCTCATACAAGTGGAATCATACAATATTTGTCCTTTTGTGTTTGGTTTCTTTCACCTAGTATGATGTCCTCAAGGTTCATCTATGTTGTAGCAAGTGACAAAATTTCTTTCCTCTTTAAGGCTGAATAATATTCCATTGTGTGTGTACACCACATTTTGTTTATCCATTTATCTGTCAATAGACTTTTGGGTTGTTTCTACCTTTCGGCTATTGTGAATAATGCTGCAGCAAACAAGGATGTATAAATAGTTGTTCAAGTCCCTGCTTTCAATTCTCTTGGGTATATACCTAAAGTAGAATTGCTGGATCATATGGTAAATTCTTTGTTTAATTTTTTGAAGGACATGCCATTCTGTTTTCCATAGCAGCTGCACCATTTCATAGTTCCACCAGCAATGCACAAAAGAGTTCCAATTTCTTCACATCCTGGCCAACAACAGCCCTCCTAATGTGTGTGAAGTGGTATCTGATTGTGGTTTTGATTTCCAGTTCCCTAATGATTAGTGATGTTAAGCATCTTTTCATGTGCTTGTTGGCCATTTACATATCTTCCTTGGAGAAATATCTGTTCAAACCCTTGCCCATTTTTTTTAATAGCGTATTTTTTGTTGTTGGTGGTGGTGAGTTGTAGGAGTTCTTTACATATTTTGGATATTAATCCCTTATCAGATATGATTTGCAAATACTTTGTTTCATTCTATGGGTTGCCTTTTCACTCTCTTGATAGTATCCTTTGCATAAAAGTTTTAAATTTTTATTCAGTCTGATGTATCTATTTTTTCTTTTGTTGCCTATGCTTTTGATGTCCAAGAAATCATTGTCAAATCCAATGTCATGTCCTAAGTTCTTTTCTAGGAGTTTCATAGTTTTAGCTCTTATGTTTAGTCTTTGATCTATTTTGAGGTAATTTTTGCATATGGTGTAAGGTAAGGGTCCAACTTCATTCTTTTTACATGTGGATATCTTTTTACATGTCCAACTTCATTCTTCTTCATTTGTTGAAAAGACTGTCTCCCACCCTGCCATCCCCCCACCCCCCCATTGAATGGTCTTGGCATCCTTGTTGAAAATCACTTGATCATACGTGCAAGAGCTTATTTCTGGGCTCTCTATTCTATTCCGTTGGTCTGGATGTCTGTCTTATGCCAGTGCTACACTGTTTTGATTACTGTAGATTTGTAGTTAGTTTTGAAATAAGGAAGTGTGAGTCCTCCTATTTTATTCTTTCTTAAGACTATTTTGGCTATTCAGGGTCCCTTCAGCTTCCATATGAATTTTAGGATGGATATTTCAATTTCTGCAACAACAAGAAAGGCATTAGAATTTTGATAGGGATTGCATTGGACCTGTAGATTGCTTTGGGTAGTATTGTCATCTTAACAATATTAAGTCTTCCAATCAATGAACATGAGATATCTTTCCATTTATTTATGTATTTTAAAATTTCTTTCAGTAATATTTTGTAGTTTTCAGTGTACAAGTCTTTCTCCTCCTTGGCTAAGTTTATTCCTATTTTATTCTTTTCGATGCTACTGTAAATGTAGTTGTTTTTTCAAAGTGTAGATTTTTATCCTGTCACTTTTCTGCCCCAGAAACTTTTCATGTCTCTCCATTCATCTTCAGAATTACATCCAAACAAATATCCAAATGACATTTCAGGCTTTCATAATCTTGGCCCAAACTCCCTTTTCTGCCTAATTTCCTACTTTCCCTCAGTTTGGGCTCCCCAGTCATGCTGATCTGCTTACAGTTTCCTGAATTGCCATATATGTTCATATCTCCTTGCTATAAATATTTTTTCTCTTAATCCTGCAGCCTCAGATGCTATTTTTCCCATTCTTTTGACATCAAACTCTTCAAGTCTCATCCCAATGCTGCCTCTTCCACAAAACTCTTCTCTGACCCCTGCAATCATCAATTTTACCACAACTTCTGTGTTCATTCAGCATGACCTTTGCCTTAGTTTAACACTTATTTCCTTGTAGCTAATCTGTGCTCAATTACCAGGTGACTTTCCTAATTAGACAGTTTAGCATTCAGTTCAACAAATATCTACTGAACATTAACCAAATTCCAGGCAATGTACTTGACATTGAGTATACATAAGAATAAGAGAAAGTCCTGCCTTCAAGGAGCTTCACAAGCTAGTAGAAGAATCAGGCATGTTAATAAACCAATAGTGCACAGGTGATAGTTTAAGTATTGAAAAGACACAGATTGTTATAAAAGAGAGGATGGCTAAGGCTGTCTGGGATGGGAGCTGTCAGGGGAGGTCTAACAGAGTAGGTGATACCTATACAGACTTTAAAAGGAAACAAGATGGAAAGAACATTCTAGACAGAGGCACAAGGCTTAAGACACAAAGCAAAAACTAATATTTAGGGAACTAGAAGCAGTCAACATCCCTGGAGTGGTGTTAAAATTCAAGGGGCAAGTAACAGATCATGAAGGGAGATGCTGACTGTTTCAGCCTTTGAACTTTTAGGCAAAATAGTAATCTGCTGAAGAGTTTCCAGCATATCCCATAGCAGCGGCCCCCAACCTTTTTGGCACCAAGGACTGGTTTTATGGAAGACAGGTTTTCCACGGGCGGGGGTGGGGGAGGGGGGGATGGTTCAGGCGGTCATGCCAGCGATGGGGAGCGATGGGGAGCGATGGGGAGCGATGGGGAGCGGCAGATGAAGTTTCACTCACTCACCCACCACTCACCTCCTGCTGTGCAGCCCGGTTCTAGCACCGGTCTGCGGCCCAGGGGTTGGGGAGCCCTGTTATATATCACTGTATATAGGGATACGTATATCAAACATATGTAATTCTGGTAGCAGGGCATTGCCTGGATTGGAGTGAAGGGGGAAGCTTTGAAATTAAAAAGTACCCAGGACTTCCCTGGTGGCCCAGTAGTTAAGAATCCGCCTGCCAATG
Source organism: Balaenoptera ricei (assembly GCF_028023285.1). NCBI lineage: Eukaryota > Metazoa > Chordata > Mammalia > Artiodactyla > Balaenopteridae > Balaenoptera > Balaenoptera ricei. The sequence continues at coordinate 175,392,130 of NC_082640.1, read as the reverse complement.
CAGGGGACATGAGTTCCAGCCCTGGTCTGGGAAGATCCCACATGCCGCGGAGCAACTAAGCCCGTGCGCCACAACTACCGAGCCTGCACTCTAGAGCCCGTGTGCCGCAACTACTGAAGCCCGCGCACCTAGAGCTCTTGCTCCACAACAAGAGAAGCCACCACAATGAGAAGCCCGCGCACCACAATGAAGAGTAGCCCCCACTTGCTGCAACTAGATGAAGCCTGCGTGCAGCAACGAAGACCCAACACAGCCAATAAATAAATAAATATAAAATTTAAAAAAATAAAAGTAAAAAGTACCCAAATATTTAAGCTACCCACCTGTTCATTTTAATATACATCATTAGTAAAATAATGACTTCTATTTATCCTGCTTATATTATTATTCACTGGGGCACACACGTAAATGACTATTTCTAGGACTAGACTGATACATTTATTGACAATTGAACATGAATAAAGCTCTTGGTTGGTTAATAAAAATTAAGCAACATCACAGATTTTCGCTCCTTTTATTACAGATCTATGTTAATAAAGTACCAATTGGGTTTCCAGCAGGAAAGCTTATCTTGCTACAACAGCTGTACTTCTGGGAGGGCTTGTCTTTATCAAATTTTTGATGGAAAGGAATAATAAACACATATGGAATTCATATTAAAAGCTTTTCAAGAGAGAGGACAAACTACCTTCCTCTTTCTTTCAATATTTTTTGGTGAGGGGAGGGGAGGTGGATAGAATCCTGAACAATGAAAAGAACAGGGAACAAATCATAGTAATCCCAATTGTGATTTCCATTCCCTAGAAGTATCTTAAATGATTCCCAAGCATGCTAATTGAATGACAGACTTAGGGAATTTTGTTTTCAATTTAACTTGTTCTTTGTAAATAAATTTAACACTTATTTTGCTTGTTGTTAACCCATGAAGAGTTGCTATTCAGCATTTTGTAAGGTAGTTTTTATATTTAAAGAAATGAATTGTGGGTGGTAGTGAGTTCTCAGCTGGTCAAAGTCTGTTGTTGCTGCAGGGTTTATCTAAAATTACCTTCATTTTCTGATTTGTTCATGATTACATTATGTTGAGGGTAGGATAAGAGAAACTAACTTTTTTTTCCAGAAGTATTATATAGCAAATTAAATATTTATCTAACTTATGAAAATAGTTTAGAACAAAAATGGATGACTGATGGAACATTTTTCTGCTGAGTGTTTTTTCTGATTATTCTCAGCTGTTTATATTACATGGTGCTATGTAATAAAATGCTCATGAATGTCATGAAAATGCTTATGTATGCTCATATGAGCATCGGCATTTATGGGGAGAATTTTTTAAAAATTTATTGAAGTATAGTTGATTTATATATTGTATTAATTTCTATTGTACAGCAAAGTGATTCAGTTATATATTATTTTTTGTATTCCTTTCCATTATGGTTTAGTACAGGATATTGAATATAGTTCCCTTGTGTTATACAGTAGGACCTTGTTCTTTATCCATTCTATACATAATAGTTTGCATCTGCTAATCCCAGACTCCCAGTCCATCCCTCCCCCACCCCACCCCCTTGGCGAACACAAGTCTGTTCTCTATATCTGAGTTGGTTTCTGTTTCATAGGTAAGTTCATTTGTGTCATATTTTAGATTACACATATAAATATCATATGGTATTTGTCTTTCTCTTTCTGACTTACTTCATTTAGTATGATAATCTCTAGGTCCATCCAAGTTGCTGCAAATGACATTATTTCATTCTTTTTTATGGCTGAGTAGTATTCCACTATATATATATATACACACACACATACCACATCTTTTTTATTGCCTTTATGGGGAGAATTTAATAATTTCTATTATTCTTACCATCATTGCTCCACAGTTATGGAATTTGAAAGCTAGAAGTATCCTTAAAGATCTTCTCATCAGAATTAGAAAACTGAGGCCCAAGGAGGTTAAGTGTCTTATCCTAGGCCACCAGTTTATTGACTGAACCACAATTAGGGTTCAACAGTTCCAGCATTGGTGCTGTGCCCTTCCCCCCATACAGACACCATTATCTTCATGGCCTAACATGGGGGTTATCTATAGGGATGGAGCATTCTGGAGTTGGGCAGTGCATAATCCAGCATCCTTGTCCCTGTTCTCTCCAGGGTTTTTAGTTTAAAGGAGGTAACACTATAAAACTAATGACTGTGACATGGATAAAGGTAAGTAACATAGAGTAGGTATAAATATTGTGCAATGAATAGACTCCACTGCATATTTTATAAGTTTATGTTATGTATGTAGGTGAAGGTACAGGGTTCAGGGGAAAAGTTTTATATTTAGAGCACAGAAGGAGTCAGTATCTTATTTAATCCTTACAACAACCTTAGAAGCTATTATTATTCCTATTTTACAGGTGAAGAAAAGGAGGTAGAGAGGTTTAGAAACTTGCAAATATCACATTGCTACTAAGAGGCAGGACCTGGACTCACAATCCGACACCCACATCCTTGACCACTATGGTAATGTATCTCAACCTTTTGTGATTTGCAACCTCCCATTAGGAATTTTCTTAAATTGTATCACTATTTGCGCATGGCATATGATTAAGTGATTATAAATTAAGGTATTTATTTATTACTGTGATGGTTAGTTTTGCATCAATTTGGCTAGGCTATAGTACCCAGTTATTCAGTCAAACACTAATCTAGGTGTTGCTGTGAGGGTATTTTGTAGAGTGATTAACATCTACAATTAGTTGACTTTAAGTAAAAGAGATTATCCTCAGTAATCTGGGTGAGGCTCATCCAAATCAGTGGAAAGGCCTTAACACCAAAACTGAGGTTCCCCTGAGGAAGAAATTCTGTGGATTGCAGTGTCAGCTCCTGCCCAAGAGTTTCCAGCCTGCTGCTGACCTGCCCTACGTACCTCCAGACTTGCCTAGCCAGATCCCACTACCATATAAACAAATTCCTCGAAATCTCTTTCTCTCTGTAGATGTATCCTACTGGTTGTTTCTCTGGTAGAACTCTAATACAACTCAACTGTTGTTTAAGATTATATTAAAAAGTTCATTTAAACATAATTATTAATATTAGTTGTATATATAATTTAAAATCTTTTTGTCATTTAATAAACCCTGCTGTTTAATTTACCTTAAAAAGATATAAAATAAAGTATGTTTTTTTTCCCCACAAATTACTTCATGTTTGGTTTGGGGATCGAATAAGTAATAACATGTGAATACATTTAAAGATGTCTGTGTCAAAAGTAGACATAATTGCTGTCATGCCCATATGCTTGAAATTATTGCATCTTACTTTTTAGAAAAAAAAATTGCTCTGTTTTTATAATTTTCCAGTTTTTTTTGTAAATGGTGAAAGTCTCAGGCTGTTCTTGGCAAGCACTTCTTTGTATTTGACGTGGTAGGGGAGGAAGGTTCCAACTTCTGACTTTAAAACTGATATTCCCACATCCTGTGAAACCCCTTTGCCCTGGTCATTCGGTCAAGGCCTCTGTCTGAATAGATGGGTATAATTCAAAATGCTGTACGTTGCAGGTTTGGTGAGATTTCTGATAATACTAAGCACCTGAACCTGCCAAAATGGTAGCCAGTAGCCACATGTGGGTAATGATGCCAAAAACTCAGCCTCTGTGCACTGGTGCCGAATCAAATCTCAGAGACAGAGTTTTGGGTGAAGTAGAAAAGGATAGCTTTGTTGTTTTGCCAGGCAAAAGGGGACACAGTAGGCTCCTGCCCTCGAAAACTGTGTGTCCCAACCCGGGAGGATTTGGTGAGGAGTTTTATAGCAATGGTTCAAAGGTGGGGTTGCTGATAAGATTAGGGTGTGTGCAGGAACTGCACTCCTTTCATCTGGTCTCAGGTAATCTCTGGATGAGCTTTTCTGGTTCCTTGAATCTGGCCTCAGGTGGTCTTCTCTGGAATGAAGAATCCTGACATCTTCCATTTGTTAGGGGTTTTAGTTCTATAAAGAGCTTAAAGATACTGTTATGTGCATCCCTTGAGGAACCAGGATCCTGCCCCAAGGCTGCACTGTTGTTTCTTGGCTGTTCTTCCCTTGTCTCTGCATCCCCTCCCTTCCCTGATTAGCAACTGTTTGAATCTGCCCTTTGGGACTCAGGGAAGATCACAGAAGCTGGGGTCTGTTCCCTACAAACAAGGAACGGGGGACACAGAAAGGCTTCTGTGCCCAGGAGTCCCATAGGGTCCTGCTCAGTTTTAGTACTAAGGCCTGGAAATGTGGCTAGTGGGACTGAGGAACTGAATTTTAAAACTTACTTAATTTTAATTAAAGTTTAAAAATACTCGATTTATTTTTGGAAAAAAGGTAAGTATATTTCAAGTAACTTTAGTATGTGAATCTACTATTTCAACTGTAAATTTAGTGAAACCTAAATACACATCAGGTATTTCCAATGAAAATTCAGCATCCAAATAGAAATTTACACTAAAGGTAAAATACACATCACATTTTGAACTTAGTATGAAAAAAAGGTAATTCAAAATATTTTTCATTTTATATTGAAGATACTGCATTAGACTGTCGACTGAAGTAAAGAGGCAAAATGTAAAAGTTGTGAGTTAAGTTCTGTTCTGGGACCTTACTGAGGGCTACAGCCCAGGAGGCAGCCTCTCGGATAGCTCTGAGGGACGGCCCCATAGAGGTCCGGGAGGAGCCAGGAATATATACGAACTTTTTTGCCGGGAAAGACATTTGTAGTCAAGCATGAAAAGGTTACTGCTCATCACAAAGAACAGACATCTCAATGATTTTAGTGCTTTTCTACGTTTGGGAAGATGTTAGAATCTCGGGGTCACTGAAATTTTTCCTTAGCTATGTTTCTTATTTTTCCAGGGGCCAGTGTATCCAAAGCACAGAATGCTTCCTGTTTTTCTCCTTCCTGAATTCCCCTCAGGGTGCACTGTCCGTGAGCCACTGCAGTGGCTAATGGCTGGAATCTTGCAGAAGTGGAACGGCAGGCAACATTTTTTTTTAACACAACAAAATACATTATAAAAACAAATTTCAGCAGTTTCTTCAAACATTTTAAAGAAGCGGCTACCATAAATGTAAAATTACATGCGCGCCCCACATTTTATTGCCAGTGGCCAGCAATGACCTAGACGGCGTGGCAAAGCCCCCCAAATGGTGGCTATCATTTGTGTGACAGGAATGGGAACGATATTCCTTTGTGAAGATTAACAGTGCTTAACAGTGAACGTTGAGAATTACTCATCCTGATTATACAGTACCCCGTTTGTTTTCGTAAGCCCCTCAAGTTCTTTTTGCAACATGAAGAGCTAGAAAATAACAATTCTGGAGGAACAGAGGTAGCAGCTATTGTAAGGAGAGGTTTCAGACTCGTCACTTCAGGCTTGGTCCTACGCCCAGAAATATAAAACTGTGCCAAGTTTCTAGACTCCCATCTCAGTACGTGCCCTATGGCAGCTCCCAGGACCTACGGCTGACCTCGCTGCGCAAACCTGCGCTCTTTCCCGAAAACTTCTCAATTTCTTCCCAAAGGAGAAAGGCCCGAGTCTGCGAGGCTCCGGCGCCACCGACCTCCGCGCTCCGGGTGCCCAGTCCAGCCCCAAAGACGGCTCGAACAGCACAGTCGCGGAGGCGGGCGCACCGCGGAAAAACCCCAGGCCGAAGCCGCCCGACGCCTGCAGGGAGCGGCGGCTGAACTGCGAGCCACCCGAGTAGGCGGCGGGCGGACCCAGAGCCGGAGACGCCAAGCGCCCGGCGGGCAGAGAACAGCTCAGGGCTCAGCAGCCGGAGGCGGGCTCCACGCCCCTTTCGAATCCCGAGGGGGGGCTGATGACGAACACAGGGAGCGACGGACGTACACACGCCCCGCGCTCGCACGACAGTACGTGCAGGGAGCGCGAGGGAGCCTCGGTCCGTCACCGGCGCGACCAGCGTTCCGCCTCCTCCACTCTCTGCGCTCCCGCCACCTCGGCAACCCGACGCCCGCCTACCGCCTCCGTCCGAGGCCTCCGCCGCTGCGAGGCTCGCGGCTTCCCTCCTGTCTCTTTAAATGGTGGGGCCAACGGGCCGCCCCTGCAGCTGCTGCCGGGGTGGCCCCGCGCGCCGCTATTGAGGGGTGAACCAAGATGGCGGCGGCTTTGGCTCTGTGAGGAAGACGGAAGAGGCGGCGGCAGCGGCGGAGGGAAAAGGACTCCCGGTAGCCAAGAGCGCTCGTGCGCCAGGGGGCTCTCGGAGTCTCCCGCGTAGTGGTGGCAGCTGCAGCAGGACCAGGCGCCGGTTGGCTTGGGACATTTGAAGCTGGGGAGCGGAGCGCGGTCCCCGGCTGCGGTGGCAGGGCCAGGTGTAAGGAAGGAAAACATGGCGGCGGCGGCGGCCTGAGGAGGCGGCGGCGGCGGCGCGGGAAGCAGATTCACGGAGATCATGGCGGAGGCGGGAGCAGGGCAGTGAACGGCGCCGCGAGTTCCCAGCGCGTTGGGGCGGGAGGCTGCGAAGCGCTGCGCGGCCCCCTCGGGGCGGCTGGGCTTGCCGGGCTTGGACAATAGCGCCGAGGAGCCGGAGGCGAGGAAAGGCGGGGGCCAGAGCTCGGGCCCGGCGGCGGGCCATGCGGGCGGCAGCGCGGCCCCGGGGCGGCCAGCGGCGGCAGTGAGGCCGGGGAGCCCTCCGCTCGTGGGCGTCCTCTCGCCTCGGCTCCCGCCTTCCCCGGACCCCTTTCCCGGGCGACTCCGGCGGGGCCTTTGCCCCGGCCCCCGGGCGGCACGATGACCGACACCCGGCGGCGGGTGAAGGTTTACACGCTCAACGAGGACCGGCAGTGGGACGACCGGGGCACCGGGCATGTGTCGTCCGGCTACGTGGAGCGGCTGAAGGGCATGTCCCTGCTTGTCAGGGCCGAGAGCGACGGTGAGTGAACCCCTCGCGGCGGGACCCTCGCCTCGCCCGCGCCCCTGGGCCACCTGCCCGGTCCTGTGGGGCTAGCGGCCCTGAGAAGACGGAGGGGACGGAGGCGACGACCGCCGCCTCGGGGGAGACGGGCCCCCGGCACCCCTGTCCTCCCGGAGCTGCCCGGAGAGCGCTCCAAGTGTTTCTTTCTCTGAGCGCCCCGTCGCACTTGTGCGGGCCCGGGCGGAGCCAGGCGCGTCTGAGCGGTGCCGCCGGGACGTGTGCAGAGGTCGGGGGCCTGGGAGCGGGAGCCCGGACCGTGCCGTTCCTTTGCACTAGAGTGACCTTGAGAAAGCTACTGATCTAACTGATCTCCTGCCTTAGTTCACGCGTCTGTGAAGCAGGCGTGAAACTTTTCTCGGAGCTGAGAAAATTCTTAGCTGTTTCACTTTTTGGAGCATAAACATTTTGTTGTGCTTTTCTTCTTCTTTTTCTTCTTTTTTTTTTTTTAAAACGTTATCATTGCTGCATCTTTCCGATCCTGTTGCAGGTTCGCAACCCTGGTTCTGGATCTGGCAACTCTGCACTCGGCAGAGGAAGTGCTTCTTTGCCGTGGGAAGAGAGATTTGTGTTCCCGCAGCGTTAGTTGTCTTTTTCATTAGAAATGCAGAACTTTGTGTGTAGTTTCACTGGGTAAACGGCCTGCAAGTTTGGAATCATTTTATCCGAGCATTTTATCCGATTGCTTAAATGTATATTCATAATTTGGTTCAGCTAACAGGTGGGGAGAAGTTGACAGAAACCTTTAAAACCTTTCGAATCTGCCCTAGTGATGCATATGCTTCACATATTTTGAAACAGCCCTTCAGGATTCAAAGACCAAGTTGCTTGAAGATAATAAGTGTTTCACATTTTTAAAGACTTAACTCAGTTTAGGGATTGCCACTTCCTCCGGTGGCGTACCATGAATTTCCCTTAAAGAAAATGTTCACATCAGGTAAAACTTTTTTCAAAATAGTTCCTTCTGAATTTGAAAATCTGCCTTGTAACGATAGCCTATAATTTTATGGTAGCTAACTGTCTGAGTTTATTACGGTTGTAGGTCTGTATCTAAATTATTACAAACTCATTTCAAGGGCCTTTAATTGGACTTCCTACCCAGAATTCCAATTCCACGGAAAACAAATAAGACTCACCATTCTGTAATTGAAGACTGTAGGGACATTGCTTTTCAATTTGAATTGAAAGAAAAATGGTAACTTGGAGTATATTGCCCACAGATTACTTTATAAGCCTCCCCAAGATAACTTAAAACTGGAGAAAAATTATTTTTCCTTGGAGGCATTTAAAGGGTTTTGAACACATTGGGTAAATTTTTCTGAGGCCTATATTATTTGTCTCTTAAAATACAAGTTTGAATGTGAAGTGTTAGTATACTTTTCTGTATGACTATCATATAGTAACCAACTACTCGAACTTCTACGTTTTTGCTTGTTTGGAAAACTTTTTACATAGTGAGTTGGAAAGTACAGGCTTTATAGGTTCGGTTAATCATGTGTAGGTTTGAGATGAACTCTTTGAAACCTCATAATAATTTGAAATAAGACATACCTTCACATCATGTGTTTAGTTGGACTCATTATACAAAGTCCTTTGTTTAAAGTATTTTTAAGCATTAAGTCTTAATGTCATATTGTCATTGGGAATCATACTCTTCTAACACAGTAATATAGGAATCTCGGTTTTTTCCATTTTTATCTAATAGGGAAAGAGCTGAAATAAACTGTGCCATTGTTAAATTTATAAATTGTTAGGAAAACTAAATCCAAAGAGTAGGCTTAGAAAATTCCAGGATACTTGTGAAATACTTTGTAAATAATCTTTAATTTGATGATTTATGGGGTTTTTTTTTCCTAACAGGAAAACTCCAAATAGGAATAATAGTCAAAATTTATTGAGTATCTACTGTGTGCCAGAGATTCTTCACCTGTATCCTCTGGTGTCCTCTTGGTGTAGGTACTGTTATTAGCCGTATTTATAGATCAGGAAACTGAGGCTCAAAGAAGCTAAATAACTTAAGATCACATAGCTAGGTTAAAAAGCAAGGAAGAGGGCTTCCCTGGTGGCTCAGTGGTTGAGAGTCTGCCTGCTAATGCAGGGGACACGGGTTCGAGCCCTGGTCTGGGAAGATGCCACATGCCGCGGAGCAGCTGGGCCTGTGAGCCACAGTTACTGAGCCTGCGCGTCTGGAGCCTGTGCTCCACAACAAGAGAGGCCACGATGGTGAGAGGCCCGCGCACCGCGATAAAGAGTGGCCCCCGCTTGCCACAACTAGAGAAAGGCCCCGCTTGCCACAACTAGAGAAAGCCCTCGCACAGAAACGAAGACCCAACGCAGCCTAAATAAATAAATAAATTAATTAAAAAAAAAAAAGCAAGGAAGATCAGTGTTCAAACTGAGGTGGGGGAGAGGTGTCAGGGACTGAGTAAGACTTCTAGTCTATGACTTGAAACTAGTATTATCAGTTATTTAATTACCATCATTAAGTGTTTACAGTGTGTTTTAAACCCCCATATTATTGTCTACTTGCATTTGCTGCTTTATACTTAGATTCAAGGTTTATTTCAAAGAAAATGAAAACAATTTTTAGCCTAAAGATGTTTAAAATTATAGTTTATCTCCAAGCCACATGTAGGAGTTTTGTATTGGCTGCTAGCTCAGATTATCCATTATTGTGCGCTTCCCTCATTTTCCATTACAGGATAATTGAGAATTTTCCTTTTATTGCGATGAGCAAAATGGAAAGTTGTTTCTGGTATTCCATAAAATGAGTCATTTATCTTGTTAGAGGAGCGTATACACTTATCTGAAAATCAGGAAGGAAATTTCTGAATGGAAGTACTTGTGTCTTCCCTGTTACAGAGCACATCTGTCTGGGTACGTATGCCCTTCCCCTCTGGAGCTGAGTGCTTGGCAAATCTGTAGCTCTCCTAGCCTTGGAGGAGAGATGTCCCACTTAAGTTACTGAGCCCATTTTCTGGATTGCATCCTTATTCAGTAGGTTCCTACTGGCAGATATGTTGTAGGAACATATCCTTTTTTAAAAACGAAGGTAGATTACCTCATTACCTCATAGCCATGTACCTACGAAGTTCCATCTTCCAATAAAGATTACTTAGTATTGTTTTTTTTCTTCTCCTAGTTTATGCTGTACCTGCTAGCTTGCTGAAGTGAGGGTAATGATGTCATCCTTTACTTACTCTCTCACTTTATGTTCAAATCATTCTACTTTTTTCCTCCATTATTATTTTTACCACCTCCACCTGCCAATTTTAGAATTGATAAAGAAATTGGAATTTCTCCACACACTGAAGGATGTCTTTGAACATAAAATCATGTTTATACTCTTTATTCTGGATTACTTTGCCAATCATCAAGAATATTGTTCTTATATTTGGTTTTCACCTTAAGTTTTATAAAGTATTTTTTACGTTTCATAATGGTTTTAATTCTGACTTGTCTAGTCAAAGATTTCATTTTCACTGTTATTTGAGGCATGAAGAAATGAGACATGGGGAAGTGTTTTGTTCAAGGTAGTGCTGCTAGCTAATGGTAAAAACTGGAATCCTGTGCTTCTTCCTCTTGATAGAACTTGGTTGTAGGTAGATCTGCCTCTACTTCTACTATAAATAGAAAAGGAGGTCAACAGTTTGGGTAGGAGAGTCTGTTTTGTTTTGTTTTGGCTGCAGTGGTGAGAAATGAACAGAGATGGCATGAGCACTTTTTATGTTATTCTTATAAATCAGTAAGTAGTATATAATCTTGCATATAGTAAGCACTCCAAATTTAGCTACCAAGAAGAACCCAGTGTCAGTACTGGGAGAAATATTTCACTTTGAAAAGCTGATTTAAATGCCCTTTTTTTTCTTTTGTGTAGACCTACTTTGTGGAAAATTAATAGGCTTAGGATAACCAAACCCTTATTTATCATCTGTTGCATGTGATAACTTTTGAAAGTTTGAGGGCCATTGGCTACATTGGGTATAACTGATGGGGTTGGAGTGTAGTGAAGGCTTGACACGGGGGTGGGACCTTTTAACATAATTCTACCAAGTTTTTTCTTTCCCAGGCCTTCATTTTAGGTTTTAAATGCCATGTGTAATCTGTGGTCCACAAAATTGGGAGGGTGGGACCTGGAACACAGACCTGCTATAGGTTTGAAACATACACTAGTCTCCTATCTAGATGAGATTTTGGACTTCCATTAATTCATTTTGATGGTGTTCTCTTCCTACTAAGGAAGCATAGTACCTAAGCTCTTGCCCTTAGCTTTGACCGTTGATAATGTCAATATACTGGAAAAGCCAGTATATTGCCAGTAAGGTTGAACTGCTTACTTAAGAGCAGCAGACCTGGAAGCTCTTCATTCTGAAATCCTTAAGTATTTATCCAAATCTGAACCAAGAATCTAAGCTTCTTAACCCCAAACCATATACTCCCATATTACCCGAATCTGATTGATTGGTTGGTATTGAAAATAAAACCATAAAATTATAGAAACTATAATATATCATTTCTCCAGTGAAGGGAATTGATATCTTCTGAACAAGTGAATTTTCCAGCTAAATTAAACTGTGTAACAAGATTAAAAAATCTCAACAATTTTCATGGAATATTTCCTAAATGCTATATATTAGAAGGTTTTTCTTAGGCAGTCTAATGAGCCTGTGTTGGTTAGCCTTTTATTTGTAATGTGTTTCTGGATCATTGTTCTACTATTCAAGATTATAGTGATGCCAGGGAAATATTCTGATCATGCTGTTAAAAAAAAAGTATTGAGTGCTGGTTATGTGTTAGGTTCTGGGGTAGGCACTTTAATATAAAATTTCAGTTAATATTCAAAAGCAACCCTAAGAGGTATTATTTTTTTCTAACCATAAGTCTTGGTGCATTGATTCTTTGATTGGACAGTTCTGGGGTCTTTTTTTTCCTGTACCCAGCCAGAAATCTAGATTTTTTTTTTTTAATGTAAAATCTTTCCATTGTAAAAGATTTGCATGAATTTAGTGTATGAGTATGTTTGGTAGAACTAGGAATCAAACAAGCTGTCTGCTGGCTGGATCTATACTACAGGCACTAGTTTTTAAGTTCTCTGATTTCAGCTCTTCAGATGAGACTTCATTCTGCATTCTTCATAACTACCCTCCCCCTATCCCTGGAGGTGTCTGTTTTGTTTTAATAGGGGTGTATTGGGGGTTTGCAGCAGGATACTAGAAAAGTTCAAGAGGAACCAAGATGTGAAGTAGGGAGGGAACGTTTTTAATGACCTAATTGTTTATACTCATAATTGTACTGTTTGTTTTACTGTCACTTTTTCTTGCTATCAGTCTATGACAGCTTTACCTGTAGTTGTCTTGGTGATGTTATGAGTGGCATTTCCCCTTCTTTACCATCGTCCCCCCATTTCCTTAGTGTACAGATCTCCTTTTTATCAGTATATTTGGGGCCTCTAATTGTGTCAGGATATACAGATCTATCTCATCTAAAACTAGCATAGTATTCCCCTGTATATATTGAATTCACACAGTACAGTGTTGGTGGCATAGAGTAACATTTCTCAAATTTTTTCCCTCAGGATACCTTTATAGTACTAAAATTGAGGATCCCTAATAGCTTTTGTTTATGTTTAAACAAGAAATATCTATCAGTATTTACCACATTATAAATTAAAATAAGACTTTAAAAATCTTTTCTAAAACAAGAATTCAGTGACAAGAATGCCACTGTTTTACATTTTTACAAATCTCTTTATAATGTCTGGCTCAGTTTTTTTTAAAGTATTCTTTTCTGCTTCTGCATTCAATCTGTTGCACTATCAGTGTAGACACTGTGAGAAAAATAAGAATGAAAATGGCAAGTAATCTCTTAGTAATATTATGAAAATAGTTTTGATTTTTCTAGGCCTCTTGAGATCCCCACACTCTCCAGCTGGCTCATACATTGTTTCTAGTTTTTTTTTGCCTTTACAAACACTGCTAATGACATCTGTATTCATATACTTGGCACCTGTATGAGGGTGTAGGATAGTTTCCTAGGATTGTTGGACCAAAGAGTCGTATGTGTTTAGAAGCTTTGTAGATAAAGGTAAATGACCCTCCAAAAAGGTTGTGTTGATGTTCAGTTTTGGTAATAGTAAATGAGAATTAAGGACCCTCTTTATTTTTTGAAGAAGTATATGTGCAAATATGGCCTTGCACGGCTGTCAGAATCTTTGGGATGGACTCTGACAAGCATTTGCTGTGCAGGAGTATTCTTCAGTTCACCTGAGCGTGCCTGGTTTTGCTAGTGGTCTGAATGATAGATTCTGCAGTGACAAACTTAATTACATGTATTGATGCATTCCCCTTAGCTACATCAACCTCTCGATTTTTGTGTTTCCATATCCTTCCATATCCTTCCCAGTCATTCAGGTGGGAAGTGGGAAGGCCTTTCTCAAGTCTTGATATTGGGGTTGGCTATGTAGGCTTGTCTTTCTCTTGTCTGTGTGAGTGTCTTTCTCAGATGTGTGAGGAGACAGTGTCATGGTGGGGGAGTGGTGGTGAGAATGAATTCCTCTTGGAGGATAAAGACATCTATTTCATTGGATAGGATGAATGTGTTTCTCAAATTAATTGGGGTGGGGGGCTGTTTTACGTATGTTTCAGTTACTAAGATATACTGGATCTACCCATTATCAAAAGCATGTATGGAATCTAAGAAAAAAAAAGTCACGAAGAACCTAGGGGCAAGACGGGAATAAAGACACAGACCTACTAGAGAATGGACTTGAGGATATGGGGAGGGGGAATGGTAAGCTGTGACGAAGTGAGAGAGTGGCATGGACATATATACACTACCAAAAGTAAAATAGATAGCTAGTGGGAAGCAGCCGCATAGCACAGGGATATCAGCTCGGTGCTTTGTGACCACCTAGAGGGGTGGGATAGGGAGGGAGACGCAAGAGGGAAGAGATATGGGAACATACGTATATGTATAACTGATTCACTTTGTTATAAAGCAGAAACTAACACACCATTGTAAAGCAGTTATACTCCAATAAAGATGTTAAAAAAAAAAAAAAAGCATGTGTTCCCCTTAATGAGAACTTTAACTCCCTTGATGTCATTTAAGGTCTCCTATTAAGGAACATTTTCCTCATTTCTCCCCTTGTTATCTCTGCTACCATGATAAATGCCTCACACCTACAGTTGAACTCTACATCCCCTTCCATACCCACTTATTATTACTGGGATGGAACTACTGTTCCCAGTACTGTAGCTGTAGCAATCGATAACAGACTTGTTGGGGGGAAGGATTGTGTAAATGCATGTTAACATTCAGCTGGATCTTTTTCTTTCAATTGATTGGATAAGTGCTTATAACTTTATTCAGTAGAAACTAGGAGATGGGAATGGGGAACCTAATAGATGGACTAGGAATAAAACTAGAAATGTGTCTTTTCATTATTATCTTACTTAGCCCCCCCAGTTAAAAGGCTGTTTCCCATATTCCAGCCTCTACAGCCTACTGACATCTTAGGGAACCTGGTATTTGGGGACCAGAGCTGGACTTCCTGAAGTTATGTCTTAGACTAAAGCCATTGGATATGGCTGAAATGGTTTCAGGAGAGATGCTTCCCCCTGACATCTTGAATGGCCCAAGAAAAAGAAAAACTTACTAACATCAGAAGCTTCTATTATGTGCTTATTCTTGTTTTAGCCAGCACTTTGGGAGAGAACACTTCAAACTTTGAATTTGTGATTGATTTTTCCTTTCTAGTCATCCTAACACTGTAACACTACTGAGAGAGTTTTGAAACAAATGCAAAAAAAAAAAGGCAAAAAAACTTGTACTCAAAAAATTATAGTTGGTGTTGGTGTTTTGTTTTAGCAGTTGCCAAGTCAGGTGTGTGGGGTTTTTTTTGTTTTTTTTTTTTAATTATTTTATTTTGGCTGTGTTGGGTCTTCATTGCAGTGTGTGTGCTTCTCATTGCCGTGGCGTCTCTTGTTGCAGAGCACGGGCTCTAGAGCGCAGGCTCAGTAGTTGTGGCGCATGGGCTTAGTTGCTCTGCGGCATGTGGGATCTTCCCGGGCCAGGGATTGAACCTGTGTCACCTGCGTTGGCAGGCAGATTCTTAACCGCTGCGCCACCAGGGAAGTCCCAGGTGTGTGTTTCTTGAAATCACAACTTGAAGTGATAGCTCCAGCCCCTATGCCATGTGTCATTTTACCCCTTCTCTTAAACTTAAAAAAAAAAAAAAAAATTTTTTTTTGAAGTATAATACATCAAAAAGGTACACAAATCATAAGTATTCAGCTTGATGAATTTTTCACAAAATAACCAGCACAAAGATGAAGAAACAACATAACCAACACTCTGGAAGCCTGCTTCATGTCTCTTTTCAGTCACTATCTCTCCCCTTCCCCTCAACAACCTAACTTCTAACACCATAGATTAATTTTTGCCACTTTTTGAACTTCATGTAAATGGACTTAGGGTATATACTTTTGTCTGAGGCTTCTTTCATTTATGTTTATAAGATTCATACACATTTTTGCATTTACATATATTTGGTTCATGCATTAACATTGCTGTATGATATTCCATTGTATGATTATTTACACTTTAGCTTTTTTTAACAGAATTCACATGCCATCTCATTCAAAGTGTATAGTTCAGTATTGTCTAGTATATTTACAGGGTTATGCAACTGTCACCACAATGAGAGACCATTTTGTCCTCTAAAAGAAATCGTGTACCCATTAGCAATCACTACCCATTTGTTCCCCCTTCCTCGCAGTCCTAAACAGCCACTAATCTACAAATCCTCTAAATTTGCAAGTTCTGGACAATTCATATAAATGCAGTCCTAAAATATGTGGTCCTTTGTAACTGGCTTCTTTAACTTATGTTTTCAAGGTTCATCTGTTACAGCATGGATCAGAACTTCATATCTTTGTATAGCTGAATAGTATTTCATTTTATTTACCCATTCATCAGTTTTTGGACATTTGGATTGTTTCCACTTTTTTGCTATTATGAATAATGCTGCTGTGAATGTATGTGTACACAAATTTGTGTGGGCAAATGTTTTTGTTTCTCTTGTGTGTACCTAGGAGTGGAATTGCCGGTAACTCTTACTTTTTGAGGGAACTGCCAGATTTTTCCAAAGTGGAAGCCTTTTTATATACCTACAAGAAAAATGTATGAGGGTTCCAATTTCTCCACATGGTTGCCAGCTCTTGTCATTGTCTGTCTGATTATAGGCTTCCTAGCTGGTGTAAAATGGTTATCTTTTTGTGGTTTTGATTCGCATTTCCCTAATGACTAAAGACGTTGAGCTTCTTTTCATGTTTATTGTCCATTTGTATATCTTCTGTGGAGAAATATCTATTCGGATCCATTGCCCATTTTTAAATTGAGTTATCTTTTTACTATTGAGTTGTAAGAGTTCTGGATGCAAGTCCCTTATCAGATATATGATTTCCAAATAATTTTGCCCATTCTGTGGGTTCTTTTCACATTCTTAACGGTATTGTTTGTAGCATAGAAGTTTTTAATTCTGATTATGTCCAGTTAGCATCATTTATCAATGATGTCCGATTTTTTTCCTTTGTGCTTTTGTGCAGTTTGACTTTTAAGGTGGCATTACTTACTCAGTTTGGTTCTATGACATTGGATCTCTTGCATCTTCTGAAATATGTTATAAACTAATCCATTTGTTTCACTCTATTATTTATGTAGTTTTCTGCAGATGGATTGTTTTTGAGAACATGATATATTTCAAAGTAGGGTTTTTGGAATGTATTTTCTCATAGAAACCCCGTGTTTTGAATATGATTATATGCCATGACTCATCTTTTAAAAGTTTGATCCATAATGTACCTGACATACTTTGTGATTTCATTGGGAAATAATAGGGTGCAGTTTTTGTTCTAGTAATTAAACAACAAACAGTGAAAGAATATTTACAGAGATAGTTGGAAATTTTAATACTTTTAAGGGACTCTAGACATTGAATTCGTTTGCTTGCTGCTTTTTCTTGTTATAAATATATCACTAGACAGCTCATAGTAATTACCAAAATAAAAATTTGATGATTGTGCATAAAGAAAATTAAGGGTCACTGGAAAATTTATTTTGATTATTCTGGCAAAAGTTGGAAAAATGGGAAGAAGAGTAATCAGGCTTCCTCCAGAATGTGAGCATATTTGTCTGAACCTCAGTGAGCCAAAAATAGTAAAAAGAAAAGAGCCTAAAGAAATGGGGTGTTGGAAGTACAGGTGGGAAAAATAGGGAGACTGTTTAGATACCTTAAGTACAGAAAGGATAAGAGACAGATTTTGGGTTAAGCAGTTCACCTGTGCTATACACTGGAAAGATTCAAGTAAAGTGGGAAGCTTTCTTGTGCACAAGGTGTTTGCAAATTAAGTCACTGCAACTTGGCAAATGCTGGTATTTTACTATATATATTCAATATCCCTGAGCACCATTACCAGCACATGGTAGTGAATGGTCAGTAAATTACTAACACGGGGCAGTATCATAAAATTAGTAAACAAATTTTATCATTAAGGCAAAACTAGTCAAATTTGGAAATGTTAAGAGTGCCCTTTTCTCAAGTGTCTAGCCACTATTTGGAATGGATAAAGCAACTGTTAAATGTAATATGAGAAGAGTTGAAAGCTTTGGATGAGAGACAGCTGCAGAGAAAATGTTTTTTCTCAAGTACTTTGGGTCAGAACTTGGCTTTAA
Source organism: Balaenoptera ricei (assembly GCF_028023285.1). Lineage (NCBI taxonomy): Eukaryota > Metazoa > Chordata > Mammalia > Artiodactyla > Balaenopteridae > Balaenoptera > Balaenoptera ricei. Next base: position 175,374,460 of record NC_082640.1, on the reverse strand, counting down.
ACTGGAATTGGTTGAGGAAGGGAGAGGTATACATTTAGTCTTAAAATTTGCTCTTGGGCTTCCCTGGTGGCGCAGTGGTTGAGAATCTGCCTGCTAATGCAGAGGACACGGGTTCGAGCCCTGGTCTGGGAAGATCCCACATGCCGCGGAGCAACTGGGCCCGTGAGCCACAATTACTGAGCCTGCGCATCTGGAGCCTGTGCTCCGCAACAAGAGAGGCCATGATAGTGAGAGGCCCGCGCACCGCGATGAAGAGTGGCCCCCGCTTGCCACAACTAGAGAAAGCCCTCGCACAGAAACGAAGACCCAACACAGCCATAAATAAATAAATAAACAAATACTTTAAAAAAAAAAAAATTTGCTCTTTGTGGAGACATACAGATGGCCAACAGGAACATGAAAAGATGCTCAACATTGCTAATTATTAGAGAAATGCAAATAAAAACTACAATGAGGTACCACCTCACAGCAGTCAGAATGGCCATGATTAAAAAGTCTACAAATAACAAATGCTGGAGAGGGTGTGGAGAAAAGGGAACCCTCCTGCACTGTTGGTGGGGATGTAAATTGGTGCAGGCGCTATGGAAGACAGTATGGATGTTCCTCAAAAAACTAAAAACAGAGTTGCCATATGATCCTGCAATCCCACTCCTGGGCATATATCTGGATAAAACTATAATTTGAAAGGATACATGCACCCCAGTGTTCATAGCAGCACTATTTACAATAGCCAAGACATGGAAAACAACCTGTCCATCGACAGGTGAATGGATAAAGAAGATGTGGTACCTATATACAATGGAATACTACGCAGCCGTAAAAAAGAGTGAAACAATGCCATTTGCAGCAACATGGATTGACCTAGAGATTATCATACTAAGTGAAGTAAGTCCGACGGAGAAAGACAAATACCGTATGATATCACTTATATGTGGAATCTAAAATATGACCCAAATGAACTTATCTGTGAAACAAACAGACTAGCAGATATAGAGAACAGACTTGTGGTTGCCAAGGGGGAGACGGGGTAGGGGAGGGAATGAGGGAATGGATTGGGAGTTTGGGGTTAGCAGGTGCAAACTACTACATACAGAATGGATAAACAACAAGGTCCTACTGTATAGCACAGGGAACTATATTCAGTATCCTGTGATTAAACCATAATGGAAAAGAATATGAAAAATGTGTGTGTGTATATATATATATGTATAACTGAATCACTTGCTTGTACAGTAGAAATTAACACAACATTGTAAATCAACTATACTTAAATAAAATAATTTTTTAAAAAATTTTGCTCTTTGTCACAAAGCAGTAGTTATTTTCTAATACCTTGAGTATTATGATACTGCCGGGGGAAAAACAGAAATGTGCAAATTAGCTTATTCTGAGAAGTAAATTGATAATTTGAAGATGGAGAAGTGTGATTCCTGTATTAAACAGAAATATAAGACTTTCTGGGGCTTCCCTGGTGGCGTAGTGGTTGAGAATCTGCCTGCCAATGCAGGGGACACAGGTTCGAGCCCTGGTCTGGGAAGATCCCACATGCCGCGGAGCAGCTAGGCCTGTGAGCCACAATTACTGAGCCTGCACAGGCGAGAGGCCGCGATAGTGAGAGGCCTGCGCACCGCGATGAAGAGTGGCCCCCCGCTTGCCGCAACTAGAGAAAGCCCTCGCACAGAAACGAAGACCCAACACAGCCATAAATAAATAAATAAATAAATAAATAATTTAATTTAAAAGAAAAGAAATATAAGACTTTCTGAAGGTGAATCATAATTTGGGGATGTACTTGGGCAATGGATCATATCCTTGATGTTTTCAGACTTTTACCAATGAATTCTTATTTTCAGTCTTGAGAGAGACCAGATTTTATTTATAATGCTTATTTGCATGTTTTAAGTTATTTCTCTAAATAATACTGTATATTAGAGATTTAATCCCAGATCATCTGGCTTCACACTGTGCTGTTTCACTACCTTCTGCTGCCCAGGAGTTGTTAGATTTCTATTACCATCTAGTGCTCACTCTTTAGATGATCGTGTCTGTTTTGTTAAAAGTAAACATGTATAAAGCAAGCATTTCTTAGGTTACAGGCTATTATATTTAAAATTGTATTGTTTTAAAATAATATTTCCTCAACTAAAGTTGTATGTGCATCAATCCTTCAAAAAAGGAAATGTGTGTGTATGTAAGGGAATATAATTTTGCTGCTTTACAGTTACATAATGGAATGTGTTTGTTTTTTTTTTCCTCTTTCCTAGGTTCTCTACTTTTAGAGTCCAAAATAAATCCTAATACTGCATACCAGAAACAACAGGTAAAATTTTGAAGATGTTGTGCTTTATCTTGCATATTATCCTCTCGATTTGGTGATTAAATGAAAATTTGCCATCTGATTTCTTACAATGAAAATTTTGGAGTAGATTATAAGATGCTTTGCCAGTCTAATTCTAAAATCCAGTCCTACCAATCTCTATATGTATAAAGCAATCATTTTAAATTAAAAAAAAAAACTTGCTTCAAGTTAAGCTAAGTTCTAGATATTTGACTAACAGCCTTATTCTCAAAAGTTAAAACCTAAAACGACAGTTTTCTTGTTTCTACCTGAAGAGAATTTAAAAAGTGACCACTGATGGAATAATCAGCTACTAACACAACTAAATGGTAGAAACTCCTTCCTTCACTATTGTAAATGCTAGTGCAGGAGGAACATTCATATCTCTATACAGCAACTCAGTATAAATACGAATCTGATTACTTATATAGCCTGACTGGGACCTTATAATGATGTAACAGTTTTTTAAGAACTTTCAATTTGAGTACACTCTCTTTCTTGTATCCTTCTGATGCAAGAGATATCTGAAAGTAAATCTCTCACTTAATACTTGCAAGCACTGTCATCAAAATTGGTATTTATTCAGAATATACCCATGTAGATAATACTGAGTGCTTTACAAAGCCAGTGAAATCAGTAGCAGTTCCCTCATTGCCCTGAAGGTGCATATATAAAATAACTTAAAGTAAAATATACTACCAACACATTTATATTTATATTACTTTATAAATATATAACTTTATAAATTATAAAGTGCTTTGCTTCATCATTGACCAATAAAATACTACTAGATTGAAGTTAGTTTTATTTTGCACATAAGATGAGGCCTAAAGATTGTGGCTTGCTTGAGGTCACACAGATAGTACATAGGAAGTCGGATATTTACTCCTAAATTTATTTAATGGTGATTTATTTGTCCAACAGGTATTGGTACAATATGAAATATTTTCTTGATGGTTCAGTGGTCTGTTAAATACACTTTGTTGCATTTGGTGTTCTTAAGAAAACTCTCAGGTTAGATTGCAGTGGCTGGAGACTAGAGTATTATTTGGTTTTGATATTCTATACTTAAATTCACGTTTTGAGTTTTCAGTCAGCTGAAGAGTAAAAGCACATCCTAAGAAAAAGAAAAGATCAAGTCTATTTTGAGGATGAATGAACACATCTATATGTCTTAACCTGTAGGTTGTTGGATGATAAGCAAGCAGGATGATTTGGTGAAAATTAGGCTCTTCAAGGAAAACAGAAGAGTAATTCCTAAAAATTTTCAAACTTATGAATTTGTCAAATGGATAATTAAGAGCGTATTTCTAGCTGTGCCCTGATGTAAGCCTCCAAATGATTCTGAATATACATCGTAACAGAGTAGTTGCTTACAATTGTCTTAAACTTATCTTATTACTAATGTGATAGTGGTTTTAGACTTCTTCCAATAGATCTTACCTTATTACTGGTTTTCAAAACAGTATGATCCCATTTATTTAAAGATGAAACTGAGGCCAACTGACTAATTTCTGACATGTTGATCTTACAGTGTTAATGTAAATTATTTTGAGCTGGAACAGCTACTCAGTAACTGGAACAGATTGCTTGCCTGGGATCTATGATCTCTTGAAGTTCTTGAAGATAATAAAAAGGGGTCTTTGAGCTCTTTTTTAAAATTCTGAGTAAGACTTGTGGATTTATCCTCTTAGTAATGCTGCACAGCCTAATCAGAGGATTGTTTATTTACTTCTGGCTGGCATCACTTTAGTTCAGTAAGAGACTATTGGTCTCATGATTGACAGTTAAATAATTGAACAGAGTAAATATGCAACTTAGCAGACAAATTTTTAAACATGGGATCCATTTGTGTACCATAAGCGGTGTCCTTATGAGGTACTGAAAAGTATTAGAAATTACATAGATCTTTTAAGATACCTTAAAATATAGTCATGTTTCCTCCTCAATACAGGAACTTTTATCATTTCAAAAGATGCTCAGCCAGCCTTGGGTTGGCTCCTTTCAGTTACTTATTAAATTATTTTTCTTTATATTGTGTTCACATCTAATTTCTACTCCTAATTCGTCTCTTTGGACCAGTTTGAAAAAGGCTACATGGTAGCTGTTACATGAGGCTTCTTTTTCAAGTGTAACTCTCCCTAGTGCCATTCAGAAATTCTTAATATGATTCATAGATCCCTCTGGAAGAAGGCTCTTTTTTGAAATGGTTAATTGCTATGAAAGTGTATGTGTTTATTTATAGTCAGTAATTTCGAAAAGATACCTTAGACCCTTTAAATATTATACCATGCATATTGTAGGATACAGGGTATTTGTACTACAGTAAATATAAAGTGGTCTCAGTATTGTAATTGTAGTGTCTTGCTGAGATTACATCTTAGTAAAAACTGTTGAACTGTTTATTAAACTTACTATCATTAAAAAACCAAAAATTGGTATGAAATGATTAAAAGGGTGGTAGGTGGTAGGAGCAGCTTGCTTCTTGAACTTTGGTAAAAGTTAAAAAACCTCTGTCCAGGTAAATGCTCACATATTACAAATTTAGCCAATAATTTCAGGGGCATCATGGGCCTCAAGTGCCCCAGGTAAAGAACACCCGATACTGAAAATTAGAGAGGAGGAGCTATGTTTATTAATCATCCTCCTAACATGCCCTTGTTATTGAATACTCAAGACTCCCTCTTTGAGTGTTTTGACTAGAGCATAAAATGTAACTTAATGTGCAAGCAAAGGATTGACATAATGTTTAGTTTGTATCTTTTGATATATTTAGATTGTGTGCTCAATTTGTAGTGCTTTTCATATATTGGTTCAACTTCTCCTTAAGGAGAACGTTGTTTTTATTTTATAGATTGGATAAAGTGAAGTGCAAAAAGGCATTGGAAATTACTGACATCAGTGTTGCAAAAAGTTAAAAATGAGTACTGTTCTCAATTCCCTATTGCTTTGTTCATTTGCCTTATACTTTGAAGTAGTTTGTGATAATATATGTTAATCATTCAGACTTCTTTTCTCTCAAGGACACTTTGATTGTGTGGTCTGAAGCAGAAAATTATGACTTGGCCCTTAGCTTTCAAGAAAAAGCTGGATGTGATGAAATTTGGGAGAAAATATGTCAGGTAATTTTAAAAATCAGAAAATCAACATGCTTTCTTTTTAAGCATTTTGTTTTTTGCTGTGCTTTATGCTAATGCCCCAAATTTTAAATAGAGACACATTTCATATAGATCTTCTAAATTCACTGCTGTCTGTGAAAAGCTTGATTTATAGGAAAGTACAGTTTATTGACATTAATCTACCCAGCCCAGACCTTTTCTGAACTCCAGAGTTTTACATCCAGCTACCTTTGAGAGCTCCTCCATGAGTGCTAACTAGCATCTCAAATTTAATAGTCTAAAACTGAACATAATCTCACAGAGATTTGTTCATTCTCCTAGCTATCTCTCTTATCTCAGTAAATGCCACCCAGTTGCTGAAGCCAGAAACGTGTTTATCCTTCCTTCATCCTCTATATCCATTCAGTCCCTCAATTGTAAGTCTTAAATGCATTCACTTATCTTCATTTTCATTGCTATTAGTTTACTAAGCCACCATCATTGCTTGCCTGGTTTATTGCCTTCATCCTAAATCTGTACCACAGCTGGAGTGATCTTTTTAAAAATGCAAGTCTGATCATGTTACCCCTTGTTCAGTAACTTCTTGTGGCTCTTGACTATCTCTTCAACGTCATCATGCATGTTCTCAATTGATTCTGGAATTCCCTAGTGGTTCTAGTACCTCAGTCTAGTGATAAAATCTCCACAGTCTTTTGAGAATGGTCATTTTTTATGCGCTCTGATGGCTGAAGCCACTGGTTCTTGTTATGGACTTATTTAGACCATTACATCCTAAGGACACTTTCTCTATCTTCATGTTTATTTTATCTGGAGAATAAATAACTTACAGGAGATTCTTTAATTCATTGGTTCTCAAGGTGTGGTCCTCAGACCAGCAGGATGAGCATGACCTGGGATCTGATAGAAATGCAAATTCTGAGACCCCCCCATCCCAGATCTGCTGAATCAGAAACTATGAGTAGGTACCAGTAATTCTATTTTAACAAGCCCTCTAGGTCAGATTTTCTCTGTAAAGGGCAAGATGGTAAATATTTTAGGGTTTGTAGACCATACAATTTAACAGCTATTCTGTTCTGCTGTTGTACTGTGAAAGTAGCCATAGATAACACATAAATAAATGGACATCATTCTCTTCCAGTAAAATTTTATTTACAAAAACAGGTGGTGGGCCAGGTTTGGCTTGTTTGTCAACGCCTGCTTCAGGTGATTCTGATGCACCCTGAAGTTTTAAGAGCCACTGCCTTAAGAGAAGCCACAGTGCTCTTGAGGCACAGTTTCTCCTTAACTTGCAGAATTTATTTCTGCTATATAATTCTACTCAGCTGTGTTTTTCATAAATTAACCTGCCTGTTAAGCTGTCCCTTTCCTTCTCTTAACATGTGAAAAACTAACATTTGTATTTATGCTTTCTTCATGTTTTCTTTGCTTTCTGTCTCATACAGTTGTTTTTACAGCATGTTCCTCTAGATTTTTGTCATGTGGAGTTCTTCCATAGAAAGAGAAGAGATTAATGAGCTCAGGGTGGTGCTGAAAGCACCCGTTATTCAGACAAATCTTGTTCTCTTTCACCTTTCTAAGATGAACAGTCCCACCCTGGACACAATCTTTTATTAGGTCAATATTTAACTCAGACCTGGACTCAATCTGTTACTGTCATGCCTGGCTCTCCTTTAAAATTGTCAGAGCTTTATTATACTTTTCCTTAGTCTGTAACACTATAAATTTTTCCGTCATTTTCTCTTGGGGCACAAGTAGTAGTACTTGTATACTTTTCTCTACAATAACGTTCCTGGGAATCACTGCCTGCTTTGTTGTTCCTTTCTGATCTTCCCCTCCCAACTTTTACATAGTTTATGTTCAAGATGTCATTTCTCAATGACTCTTATGATCCTGTCTGTACTTCTCAATTAATTTCTGGATCCTGGCTTATTTTGGGGAATTTACTATATTTTGTTCTCTGAGATCTTATATGTTTCTCTGTTTCTTGAACTCATTATTTTTTGATCTAGAAACATCTAAAAAATCTCCCCATTTTCTAGTACTCTCCTTGAGAGCAGTTATGTCTGGGTGCATCTCTTTTTCCTTTTTATATCTTTATGATCTTCACATTCTCACTTTCTTCATATCTGTCCAGATTGACTTCTGAGATTTATCCTTTCTCATAAGTAAAGCTCTCTCTTCTAGCTTAGTCTATTTTCCTTTTTAAATTTTCATTCTTCTATTGCTTCTCTTCTGAAAGTAAGACTGAAACATATTTGTCAGATTATTACAGTTTCACCATGTTTCCCTGAGCAGATCAAATTCCTAAACACAGGTCTTTTTGATTACCTGTTCAGCCTTTGTATTTGCAAGTTAACTCCAGAAGATGGCATTTTTCATTATAATAAGGGCTCTCATCCCTTATCATTGGTTTTGTAAACAAACCCCTACCATTTTTCTATAGGTAGAGCCATAGCTTGAATACTAGGAGTCTAAAGCTGTGATGAAATCTTATGTAATTTTAAAAAATCCAGGGCCAACTTGAGACCATGCCAGGTAAGAGTTGTGAATGTGCCTAGCCTCCTTTTAGTGGTGCTGCCCACTGGGTTAAGGTCAAGACGGTGTTGCCTTGCAGCATTTTTCTAGACTTAGTCCAGGACTTCTTCCCTTCTAGTATTCATCAACATCTCTTAACCATGCTAAGCAATTTAAGTTTGTTGGTCATTTCATATAAGGCCTAATTTTTCCATCCCTTTGCCATTCAGCTTGGCCTTTTGGGCTGGTTTAGTGGCAGTGTCTCAAATTACAGGGCCAAGATAGCAAAACTCATTTCATTCCAAAATACGTCTTTGACCTTTTGTAAAAATTTTCTTTTACCTTAAAATGTATTTAATTGTGAAGACTTATAAGTTATCTTTTTATAATTAGAGCCCCTACACTGACATAAAGTTGGGGTTTATGACAAACTTTAGAGCTTCTAGGGGATCATGAGAGGTATAGGTTTGGGTATGTAGAAAGGAGAACTTCCATGGTTTGGTTACTTTAAGCAGGTATTCTTAGGGGATAGCTCTACTACACATAGGTTGCAGTTACTTTTTATGTGGTTTTATTTTTGTGTGGGTGCACTTGTTTCCCACTCAGTTTTTCTTAATCATCATTTTGGGCTACCAACCAGCGTTTTCATACCAAATCAGTGACCTACTTTGGTCCAAAGCCAGTTTGTAAATGCTCTTGGCCCTTGGTTTCTAAATTAACTGATATTAAATATTTTTCTTATTGCTTACAATTACATATATTTTCTATGGTCACAGCATTTGTTTGAATTTTACTTAAACTTTGAAGAGTTTGGTGGCTCTACCAGAGCACAGTGCTAGGAGTATTTCTGAGATTTGCCCTGGTCTGTTGGAAAAGAGGGCCATGGATATAAAATGTGAGTGGATGTTTTACCATCAGGCCTCTATATATTATGCGTCTGCAGGGCACTCTAAGTCACAGTCACAGTTAGTTTAGTGGATCTTTAGAATGTTTCCGTTGCTGGTAAACCTTGTACTTACAAGAAAGCTCATTCCATTTCTGAACTTTGAACTTTCTTCCTTAAAATCGAAAGTGTATGTTATTTGTAGAAATGTGTTTAGAAAAGTAGGCAATTGTGTCGAGCTTTGTTTTTTTTTTAACATCTTTATTGGAATATAAATTGCTTTACAATGGTGTGTTAGTTTCTGCTGTATCACCGTGAATCAGCTATACATATATCCCCATATCCCCTCCCTCTTGCATCTCGCTCCCACACTACCTATCCCACCCCTCTAGGTGGTCACAAAGCACCGGTGTCAAGTTTGAAGACTTAAAGTTTGTCTAGTCTTAAACTTGAAAATTATCATTATAGTTTTCTTATAACATCTCTTGTATCTAAGAATATCATTTAGATTTGCTTTGATTATATTTTGTCAGCTATCATAAATCTTGTTTACTAGGTTCAAGGAAAGGACCCATCAGTGGACATCACTCAGGACCTTGTAGATGAGTCTGAAGAGGAGCGTTTTGATGATATGTCATCGCCAGGTTTAGAATTGCCATCTTGTGAATTAAGTCGCCTTGAGGAAATTGCAGAACTTGTGGCATCATCTTTACCTTCCCCCCTGCGTCGTGAAAAACTTGCACTAGCACTGGAAAATGAGGGTTACATTAAAAAGCTCTTAGAGCTTTTTCATGTGTGTGAGGATTTGGAAAATATTGAAGGACTGCACCACTTGTATGAAATTATCAAAGGCATCTTCCTCTTGAATCGAACTGCTCTTTTTGAAGTTATGTTCTCTGAGGAATGTATAATGGACGTCATTGGATGCTTAGAATATGATCCTGCTTTATCACAACCACGAAAACATAGGGAATTTCTAACAAAGACAGCCAAATTTAAAGAAGTGATTCCCATATCAGATCCTGAGCTGAAACAAAAAATTCATCAGACATACAGAGTTCAGTATATACAAGACATGGTTCTACCTACCCCTTCAGTCTTTGAAGAAAATATGTTATCAACACTTCACTCTTTTATCTTTTTCAATAAGGTAGAAATTGTTGGTATGTTACAGGTGAGTTAGATCATTCTTGTTTTTCCTACTTAAAAAGATACTGATTGCCTTCAGCAGAAATAATTTTCTGTTCCTTTTAGGCATCCAAATTGAATTTTAATTTTTGTCTAAAGGTATGTATTTTGGTGATACTACAAGAGATTATAATATATAATACTGTGGGACCAGAAGGTTGTGTTGGATTAGGTATGATAAATGTAATTTTTTTAAAAAAAATCTAGCTTGAAGAAATTATAGGAAAAGGATCTTAATGAAATGCTTGAATGTGGAATTTTAGGGATATTAATCTATCAGTTATGCATAGAACAGAATAGATTGGAAGCGGAAAGAAAAAGAAGCCAAGAAATATGTCATTATTATAGAATACAAATTCTATAGCATTTATAGAACTCCCAGGTAATTATTTATTAGAGGTACAGCAGATGTTGGCAAGTTATAGCTGCATGTCTCCCTACCAGAAGGCATGCTTTTGTGAGAGTGTGGGGAGGTTAGGCTTGAGTATGAGTTTCAGCTCTGCCTGTCACTTAATAGCTATGTGGCTTGGGCAACTTTCTTAATCTCTTAAAGCTTCAGCTTCCTGATCTTAAATTGGTGATATTAGTACCTACCCTATAAGGTCATCTGAAGATTAAATCAGATGCATGCTTATAAAGCATTGAACATGATACAAGACTCTTGAGTATTATTTTAAAGTATCTATTAATAATTGCCTATTAAACTCCAAATTTTCTTTTTATAGTATGCCCAGTCTCTCAGGTGTGGTGTGTTAGGGTGCTTGCATCAGAACTGCCTAGGATGCATCCTGGATTCTGCACATAACACACAATCCAAATGTCTGAGCTGGCCGGTAATCTGCATTTGTAAATACTCCCAAAGTCAGAGAATCTCTCAGTAAATTATCCCATGGTGCATGAATTAGTCTAGTCCAGTTGAAATATAAGTTTGCATAGTGCAAAGATTTGTGAGTCACACACTTCCTGTGTGTTTTGTTTCTTTATGCCCAAGATATTGTAATAATAACAGCTATGTGATATGATTTGAAAGCTATTGTAAGACCTTACCTCAGATCTACAAATAAAATAATTATTTGAAACCTGGATTTGAATTTAAAAAAAAGAGGCAAATAAATGTCAGAGCTGCTTGGTAGCACATGTTATGAGTAAAACAGTAAATTTAATTTTTGTCTGTTCCTTTTTAGAAAATTGCTGTATTTTCAGTGACCCTGGTTTTATCACCGTAATATATATATATATGAATTTAGATAGAAAAGTCAATTTTACCAAAACTGCTTTCCTGAAGCTAATGATTAAGTTCAGTTCACGTTGATTAATTTGACATGTTTTCCATTCATTTAAGACAGACAAATAATATAGGCAATACAGTCTGGTAAGTACAACAGTATTCCTTGACATAGTGTATTGTGATTGATAATGAAAGAAGGGTGTTCTGGTACCAATTTTCATTTGTTCTTTGCTAAGGAACCTAGTTCTTGCTAGCTACCAAATAGATCCTCTGCTCTGGTCTAGTTTTGATTCCTGGTTTCCTTGGATAGTCCTAAGCACTACTGGTCCTTTTCTTTAGCTCCACATGGTTCTCATTTTGTTATACAGGGATTTGTCACTTCTTTGTTTTCTTGGTCTTCAGACCTGTAAAATGCCAGTTTTACTCATTAAGTATGAATAATTTCAAATTGTTAAGTCTTTGTTTCCCTACAATATGCTCTGTAAAATGCAGGCTGCCAATGCTGTAGGTCTTTCTGTTTCTCTTGATGCTGAGCATTTATATTCAAAGTGCTGCTATGAAGGAAGGAGAGTTTTACAAATTTTTTGACAAGGAGTAATTAAAGCAGGTTCTTACCCACCTTGTACACAGTCATAACCCTTACTGTTGACTGATTCTTTGTAATACTGTTGAACCTTCTTAATTCTCTGTACTTCGCAGCAGTTCAGAGACTCTTTTTTAATCATTTGATTTCCATTTGGTGGGATATATTATGTCTGAGATGGATCTTGATATTGGATGCCATTTGAGGTGTGGCCTATTTGTACACTGCAGAAAAAGTAAAGGTGGGAATAGCCAAACTAATTTAGTGTCACAGACAGTGTTTCTTGAGCACCTGCAGCAGTGAATAAGGGGTTTATAAACTAGTGGGAGATACACACATACATACGTACATACACATATACATGTATATATATACACACACAAACACTATATATATATATACACACACACGCATACATATATACATTTAGGCTTAGGCATGTCTGTAGGGCATGTAGTGTTGAATTTATTTCTACTAGCTGAGATAGTATGGAATTAAAATAAAACAAAATCTTAACTAAAAATAGTGACAAAAAATTGAACAGGCAATCAGGAAGGCTCTACCAACCTACCTGCTAACTGATTGGGCTTTGGGTAAATTTCTTAATCTGTCTCAATTATAAAATAAGGAGGTAAGATAACATAACATATGAGGTTATTTCCAAGTTCTGTACTCTAACTTTTACATGCCCAGATGAGTATCCTCTGAGAGTATCTTTTGAATCATTTCCAAAATAATTTAATACATTTTAATTTAATATAGAGTAATTTAATAATGTATTAAATTATTTTGTATGTCTGTAGGTGGATAGCTTCAAATAATAGATGTTTCTTTAAAAGTTCTGAATTGAGCTTTTTATATAATTGAATCATTTCTGTTTTTAAAACATGAAGGAAGTTTTATCTTTGAGTGATTGTAGAACCTTAACTTCTAAAGTTAAGATTATGAAACCCTATGAAAATCACGGGTCTACAGACCATGTTTGTTTTTGTAATAAAGTTTTATCTGAACACAGCCATACTTGTTCATTGACATTGCCTATGGCTGCTTCCTACTATAACGGCAGAATTGAGTAGCTGTGGTAGAGTCCGCAAAGCCTAAAATGTTTATAATGTGGCCCTTAACTAGACTTAGGAAATAGAGCCTTGCCGAAATATAAAGGATAATCTTTCTGTATAAATCCCCAATTTATCCTTTAATAGTTTTTTCCTTCTCTTTTAAAAAACAGCATTGCCAATACCATCTTCCCCTTTTCCAGTTGTTGCAATTTATATCTTCTGTATTAGCGTCTTGAGAATATATTATACTCTTACTATTAGCATAATTAATTTATCCTTTGATTTCACAGGAAGATGAAAAATTTCTGACAGATTTGTTTGCACAGCTAACAGATGAAGCAACAGATGAGGAAAAAAGACAGGAATTGGTAAGAAATTTGATATTATGGAGGGCATGAAGCTAAAACAACACACCTTTTATATTCACTTATCCTTTTGCCTAATTTCAGGTTAACTTTTTAAAAGAATTTTGTGCGTTCTCCCAAACGCTACAACCTCAAAACAGAGATGCTTTTTTCAAGACTTTGTCAAACATGGGTATATTACCAGCTTTAGAAGTCATCCTTGTAAGTTTGTTTCTCCTTATACTTAATTACCATCATATTTTTAATCCACAAAATAGTATATTTTTTAATGTAGCATGCAACTGTTTGATTATAGCCAATATTTAATATCAGTTGTGTATTACATAAAGTTAAAAAGCTATAAAATTCTAGTATTAGAGAGTCCTTGCAGAGAGTACTGAAAGGACAGAGGAATTTTCCATATTTTTAATATCAATAATTTGTTAACTTTGCAGCCTATTAGTTGAAATGTTAAAGTAGAAAAAAAACAGGAATAAAAGTAAGTATAACTTTATCCATAGAACAAGAATTTTACATAAGCAGAGTTTCCTTGAACTCTCTTTTTATTCAAATGTTTTCTTATAATTTGTTAGGTTTTGGATTTATATAGCTGCAAGTTCCATATTTTTATTATTATAGGAGAAATAAGTGCTTTTTATCTGCAGGGCATGGATGATACACAGGTGCGAAGTGCTGCTACTGATATATTCTCATACTTGGTTGAATATAATCCATCCATGGTACGAGAGTTTGTCATGCAGGAGGCACAACAGAATGATGATGTAAGTAAGAAGTTAACAGAGCAAAAAATAACCAGCAAGGTAAATATTATTTGCACTAACAGTAAGTATTTATACATGGGAAGCTATAACTGTATTTATTATTCATTTCTTAAAGATTTAAATAGTTGATGTTTGAGAAAAGTATAGCCATAATATCATGGCTTATTCTTCCCCTAACTGGCTCCTGTCTCAGTTTATAAATTGTCTTACAGCAGTTACTTGTTAATGCTCAACTTAAATTTCTTTAAAAATTTTTGAGATTGTTTCTTAATTCAGAAGTTAATGTGCTATGTTGTGTTGTTTAAATCATTTAATCAATAAATTGTTCTATATGTGGAATTATGAATAACTTACCTAGGAAAACATTGGCTTTGCTAGGGTTAGAGTCTCAAAATCATCAAGAATGATGAAGCACATTCCTTTGGAAAGTGTTTAGGGTGCTTTCTTTACTGCCTAACCATAGGGAACAAGCTGTTGTGTTGTGTGTACACATACACACACACACACACACACACACACACTCACACTCACTCACTCACTCACTCACTTACCCACCCATCAGTTTCAGAGTCAGTGAGAGAATGTATCCTGGTGATGTGAAAGGTTCTCCCAGAGTCTGTGGTACATGGCATATGTGGAAGCCGTAAATGTGTGTGCTCTGTTTTCTTTTCAGATAATTAAACCTATCATCCTGATTTTTTATTTTCTCTTTCCCCCATAAAATCTCGGAAGTAACTTTTTACTTAAGAACAAACTAAGATATTCTGCCCTCAAACAGAGGGGGTAAAAAGACAACCTCTTAGAAAAAAATATATGTAGAATTCCAGCTTATCATATTTTTACAAAATGAGAAAATAGACTTTTTAAAGAGATCGTAATATGTTGTGATGTCAAAATGAAGTGGAATGCCTAGTAACTTCTATATTTAACACTTGTTTAAAAAATTGTAATGTCAGGGTAGGTGCAGGAAGTGCCAGTTTGAACTGTTGAATATTATGTCACATTTTGCTTTTATAAAACAGTCCTATCTTGAAAACCAAAAAATATATATATATTAAAAATAAAGGCTATTCTTGTTGGCGCTGTAACCCACTAGTTGAACATACATTGATGTACTTCATTCCTATGCAGTAGTCTTCTTGATTCCCAGTCTTGATTGTTATTTCCATGTATGTCTGCATTTTCTCTGTCTATCCTACCATTGCATATATAGGCAAGAGCAGGGATTTTTCTCACTGAATGCCTCTCAAATTTTCCTCTTCAGCCAGGAAAACCAGTCATAGTAGAGCATCAGGAAAACTAAGTCAATTTTGTATGTCATTTGGAATATCTATAATATACTTGTTCTCCTGTGTGCTCTCTAAATAACGTAATCTTGTTTGCCCCAATTTCAGACATTCAGGTACCAACTAATTTTTTCTTAAATTTATTTTAAATGGAAACTTTATATCATTTCCATAAATGGAGAATAGATGCAGTTATCATCTGCCATAAATAGAAGGAATCTATAAAAATGCAGTGAAAGAACAGTGTTATAAATTCTAGCTAAACATTCTTACTGTTAAAGCCCATTAGCTTTCTTCAGAAGGGAGATTTTGTTATCCAGAGGTGTAAAAGATCTGTTAGCACCAAACTGAAACTTTGTTTTTATTTTAATCGGGATTTAAAGATAAATCCCCTTGATTAAAGATAAATTCTTTTTGGTACTATTTGTGTAATGTGCCTATACCATACTTTTGGAAAACTGCTCTGTATCCATTAAAGAAGTCAGTCAAACATTTCATTTTGTTTGCAGTTAACAAGATATCCATAACTAGGTATAATGCTGTAGCATGTCTCATAGTATATGCTTTTTCCATTCCCTCCTATAATAAGTGATCCTTATTATGTGTATTTTTCTCACCAGGATATTTTGCTCATCAACCTCATTATAGAACATATGATTTGTGATACAGACCCTGAACTTGGAGGAGCAGTCCAGCTTATGGGCCTCCTTCGAACATTAGTTGACCCAGAAAACATGTTAGCTACTGCCAATGTAAGCCACGGGCATTTTTCTCTTTTTCATACTAGTATAATTTTTATTGCTGGTAGGAACCAATGCAGTTAAAGTTCATGGAAGTGTTTTCAATTCCTTAGAAAACAGAAAAGACTGAATTTCTGGGTTTCTTCTATAAGCACTGTATGCATGTCCTTACTGCTCCCTTACTGGCAAATACAACAGAAGACAAACCTAGCAAAGGTAAGATTATACAGGTTGGTAGTTAAGTTCTTTGTTCTTGAATTCTGAAACTCAAAAAGTTGGTGTTAACCTAGAGGTCTACTAATATATTTTCAAAAGAGGTAATTTCAAGGTAAAATTTCTTTTAAAAGTGCTATAATCAGAGGTAATAGAACTGTGAAAGAAGATACTAGAGATAATTTTTTGCTTTCAGAATTTTAAAACAATTTTTTTTATTAAAGCAATATTTGTATTTAGTTTGCATTTACATGTATGAAACAAATAGAAGGAAGAAGCTATTAGAAGATTCATTTTATTTGTACTCCAAGTGTGTAGATACAGAGCAGAGCTTGTGCTTAGTATTAAGCAGTTTTTCTTTGCATTGAGGATTATTCCACGGTAGGATTATTTATTTCTGCATTTTATTCCTTTAGCTTTGTGTGTGTGTGTTTGATTTAGAAAATAGTTTTTGGGTCTTCATTGGGAAATTCCTTATTGAAGCTTTGAGAATAAGTAAGTTATTTTGTCATATGAATTATCAATATAGTATATTTAACTTATGACACCACTTAGAAAAAAAATGTTAAATTTACCTTTTTTAATGACTCTAGAATCAAGTCTTGGAAATGTGATACTAATTTTTCCTGTCTACTTTATTCATAGTAGGTAAAGCTTGAGGCTTCTTTCCAAACCCACATATTCAATTCATCAAACATTTATTGAGAACCCACTGTGTGGAAGGCACTGTGCTATATATATAATCTTTAGGGGTTAAATGGGGGAAATAAAAACAGTGAGTAAAACGGTTTTGGAGGCTTACTGCCTGGTGAGGAAGATAAGCCAGTAATTATAATTCAGCATGGACTCATGTGTAGTAAAAGGAGGCACAAAGCACACGAATCAAAGGAGCAGAGAGAGTAGTTCCATCAAAGCCAGATGATGTGTGGTAGGAGGACCTCCTGTGATACCTGTATATCCGTTGAGGGACATAAGACATGGTAGAGCATTCCTGCCCTTTGGAATAAAACAGATCTAATAGATTTGTATCCCAGTTTGCCTTACTAATAACATTTGACACCTGGGTCTTGTGACACTAATTCTTCACAGAGTTATTTAAATTAAATGTGAAAAAATGGAAAGCACAGTTCTTGGTACATGGTAGGCATTCAATAAATGTTAGTTCCCTTTTCCTTAACTTTAACATATTTGGGTTAATAGAAGGGATTTTACTTGATTGGAATTCGGATTCTTACATTTGGGGAGGAAAAGAATATAAGCCATTAAATATAATTGTGTCTGTTTTGTTTTGTTTAGATGATTTTCAGACTGCCCAGTTGTTGGCACTTGTATTGGAATTGTTAACATTTTGTGTGGAGCACCATACCTACCACATAAAGAACTACATTATTAATAAGGACATTCTCCGGAGAGTGTTAGTTCTTATGGCCTCGAAGCATGCTTTCTTGGCATTATGTAAGTGTTGCTTCTGGTAGAATTACTTACTGTCTGTATATTATTATTGTTATCTTTCGGTCTTATTGCCTGAGAAGAAAAGATCACTGCTTTCAGGAGACCAAGGTTCTAATACTAAACTACACTGATAATGTACTTTTGCCACATTTTGAGCAGGTGATTTTCCTGACTCTTCTTTCTCAATATACAGTAAAGGGGTTAGAGTGTACCTACAAAATGTATTAAAGTATTATTAAAATGGCACCTTAAATCATTTTATTTACCGTATTTATTTATTTTTGACTTTATAGATATAGCATGACAATCACAAATTAGACATTCTTGTGAGACTAGAGTCTCACACTGAGTCATGAAGAATACATTCGTAATTTGGAAAACATAGCTAATAGCACCGAGTTTCCAAAATAACATTTTTTTCTCAGTTACAGAATGCCTAGCACAAATGCCTGCAGATGGTCCATTCATTCATTCCACAAATATTTTTCCCCCAGCTTTACTGAGACATATTTGACATATTACATTGTGTGTACCTCAGATATTTTAGAGAAGGGGTGACAAACCACAGCTGTGGCCAAATCCAGTCCATGGTCTGTTTTTGCACAACCTGCAAAGTGAAAAATAGTTTCTATGTTTTTAAAGCATTGTTCAAAAAAAAAAGCTACAGAGACCGTATGTGGCCCACAAAGCCTTTATGGGAAAGGTTTGTCACCTCTCTTAGAGCAACGGATAGTCTTTTAACAAGGCTGTTCTTAGTTATACATGTTTTTCAAAAGTTGACTTTCACTGTATTCTTAACACCCTAGTTTACAGAAGTAAAACATGTTTCTGAATTAGAAATAGGTTAACCCAGAATATTCTTCATCATGTAGCAGTCAGCCTTCTTTGGTAAGTTGGCACACCAATTTTAGAGTACCCTAGAGGCTCAATAAGAGATGTCTGTTGGTAACTAACTCTTTTTGGCCTTTTGGTTTTTATGGGTAGGTTTGGTTTTGTTGTTGTATAAAGGCATCATAATTAGAGGCCTGAACATATACATCCATTTTTGCTGTCTTTTTTTACTTCATTTTAAATTGTTTTGCTTGGGAATTCCCTGGCGGTCCCCAGTCAGTGGTTAGGACTCTGCACTTTCACTGCCGAGGGCCTGGGTTCATTACCTGGTCGGGGAACTGAGATCCCACAAGCTGTGCAGCGCAGCCAAAAACAATGTTTTGCTTAATTGACTTTTAAAATATCCTTAAATTATGAAAACATTGTTTATAAGGATATTTCTGACATTGATTTATTCTATCAACATTTTATCTTTAAAATGGTTTTCAAAATAGAAAGTCTAATGCATTTTTCTTAGAAGGAAACCTATTAGGGTGACAGTTGTTATGTTGAATTAGTTTTTCAGTCTGGTGTACACACTGCAGTATGAACTGAGAATACATGTGGTCAGATGTTTTTCAGCCAAAAGGAATAGTGCATATAAAGGGCTCTTAAACTCATATTCATTTTCCTTATAAACCTATCATAGCAAAAGTGAGAGTCCCAAAGCAAGTTGAGAGGAAGTTAATAATGAACACTTCTTTGTTCTTTCATGTCAGCATAGAAGGTTTTGTTTGAGTGTGGGAAGGGGAGTTTGAGCAGATGGGACAGAATGGGAAAACTGAATAAATTAATAAATTAATCAGTTTTATTTCAATAAATTTAACACCCACTACCATGTTTTATTGATTCTAAGATATGCATTTATCATCTCTCAAATCAAGGTGAGTCTTAAAACTAATGGCATGTCATTATGATTGGTAGCTTTTTTTCTTTGGATTGTCTTCTTAGTAGTAGAAAGGAAGGTTTTTTGCGATCAGTGGCATCTTACATTTGATGACGTATGATGCATACCTAGTATTAGGAAAAAGATGATTAAGACCTGAAGTCAGTTGTCAAGTGGCTCAGAGTTCATTAGGAGGAGATAGTCTGTAAATACCAAAACAACATCAAAAGCACTATATCGAGGTGTGTTTGGATGTATAGTGGAAATGATTTATTCTCCCTGAATGAGGCAGATCAGGAAAATCTTGCAAAAAGAAGTAAAGTAAGTTGTGTCTTGATCATGGGAGAGTGTGAAATTCTTGGTTGAATACACAATTCAGATGAACAAATGTGAAAGTGTGGTGTGTTAGAGGTTTGGTATAGGTAGAACACATGAGTCTAGTGGGAGAGTGGCAGAAAAGGGAAAGGCCTTTTCTTTAGTCCTTCATCTCATTTTGCTTACAGTATTGCAAAGAAAATGTCTCACAGTTCAGTGAGAACTATGAAGAGAATCATGACAAATTAATGAGTTTATATTGTAGGAAATTAAGCATGCTAGCAAAAATCTTAGTTATGTTTTATTATTGTTAATATTTTCCAAACTAAGTTAGGTTATCATTAATTAAACCTTACTCTTTCTCAAATGATTCTCAGTGTGGCTTTCTTCCCAGGATTAAGAGAATGAGTAGCTTCTGAAAGAAGATGCCAGTCATTAGGAATGCACTCCTTAGGACTGGCTATACAGTAGGAGTTTTTATCAAGGATTTCTAAAAGAACTAAGCATAAATTTGCGGAGATTTAATATCTATTCAGTCTTAGAAAAGAGTACATTAAAATATTAAGTATAGTTTTAGTTTTTTTTTTTAAGGGAGATTTTATAAGTAAATTTAGATGTTGTCCACTTGTAAAGACAAAAGATTGGTTAAATGTACACAGTTTGGGGACTTTGAATTTTTTATATCTGCTGCTTCTTAATTATTATACTTGTATCATATTTAAAGACAATGTAATCAAGTCTGTGAGTGAGAACAGCCATCCTATTTAGTCTTTATAGGTTAGATATGTATGTGTATATACACACAGACACACACACACACAGTTTTATTGTCTTGGCCTTTACCAGATTCTTGGATCTTAAATTGTAGCTTTTTAGCTCATACCTATATGTTGTCTGGCTGTTTTTTAAAATATGGAAATCTATAAGAAGAATGAAGTAAAGAAAAATTTTGTGGTAGATGCTTTTATTCAGCTATCATTAGTTACATATGCGGCAAAAAGTTTCAGACTTACATAAAATGTCATGTTGTGTAAGGTAAAGATGTAGTATTTGTTTTAGAGATGAGTGAAACTAAGCGTAAGAGATTCCTGGCATGTTAATAAAGGTTAGAGATGTGAGTGGAAGCAGAGTGCACTTTTACACTGAAAATCCTACATTTGTGCTAACTTGACCTATCGCAAAAGCTTTCTCTAATCTCCTTCGAGCAACTTGACTTCATTAGAACTCACTGGTAAATTTTTGAAAGTAACTTTATTCAACAGCAAGAATAGTGGCTGGATATTTTTCATGCAAATTTCTTTTTGGGGAGAGGTTTGGGTGGAAATGACACGATTCTTGATATAAATAAATGAGGGCAAATGAAGAGCAAAACAAAGCCCATTAGAATTACCTTCTATCTACCTTAGCAGTTTCTGAACAAAACTGCTCTTGAGGAGATGGCAGTGGTGCCAGCTGCATACTCTGGTCTTAGTGAGTTCTAGGAAGGGAGTTTTCTTTTCACTTACCCGGGAACTGCATGCAGACCACAGGGTTCAATTAGTGTGTGTTATGGTAGGACACAAGTCTTCACAAAGCCTGCAAAGTTGGAGTAACAATTTTTAAAATAACAGCACTTGCCTTAATTACTAAAAGCTTAAAATTTGGCCTATTAGCATGAGCTCTAAAGTATTGATTTTTATTCTAACAAGTGGAACTGCCTAAGTTCCTTTATCAAGTAACATTAAAAAAAAAAAAAAAAACAAGCTCTCAAATCATTGTTTTGGGAAAATAAACCCTTATTAGGCTTTGACTTATCACAAAGAAAGATGATGCTTATTGTTTAAAATGTCTTATTTCACCATGCTTATGTATTTGAAAATACTCAGTAGTTTAAAAAATAAAATGCAATTACTCTTCTATAAACTATTTTGAACTCCCTGCCCAGAGTGTCTCTTTAGTAAGAGACACTGTTAAAGAAGTTGGATTGTTAAGGCAGTTTATAATCAACTGTACCTAATTGGGCATTCACTTGTGGACCTCTTTTCTGCCAACTAAAGAAAAATTGAGCTGCTTTACTCCTCTGCCTTCCTACCCAGAAACCGTGTCAGCATGGTTGCCTGGCTACCTGCTCATGAAGGACTTGATTAATAACAAATTGGCAATTTAACGAGCCACTTCCATGATCTCCAAAGAAACCAAAATACAAACACAATATTTAATCTTGCCAACCGAAGACGATGTGACTGCATGAAGTGAGTATGCTTTTTTGAACTGTTTACAGTAACTGGGGCATTAACTTACTGATAATTCCATTAGGTAAAGAGGGCTTTGTTGAAGTCTAGCTGTCTGAGTATATTTGGATCTTGACGAATGGTGACTTAAGTAACTCCCCATACCTCAAGATGTAAATATACCTTTTAATCTGTAAGTTAAAGCCTAATTAATTGTAAAAAGGAAAACTAGGGAAAAAAAATAAAAAGCATACTCGCTGCAGTAAGCATAGAGGACCACATTTTAAAAACATCCTCTAAATTGATTCCTAAACTCTGGGAAGGCAAATTTTGGGTCATGCAGATTTCTGTGGGTTTATGGCACTTCTACAAACACATCCAAAAACAAATCAATGTAAACACCATTAACCCTGATACAAAATAATAAGAGCGTCCAAAAATAAGGAAGATAAAATTATAGAGTGGATTGCCCTAATAAAACAATGTTTTTTCTATTGTTTTGAAGGTATATACAAAAGGATATATTTGGAATTTTCTCATCTTAAGTAGTATGATAGGTTAATTCATTTATTAGCCCTATCTTAGCTCTAATTTCAGATGTAAAGTACATTTTGGTAATCAGTAACTTATTTCCAGAATTCTTCTGGCTCTCTAAGACTTGTGTTCTATGATGACATACACTGCTTTTAGAATACATTTTTCTGATAACCTTTTTGTAATCCTTATCTTTAGGTTCATACTTCTGGAAGCAGTAACTTATTACTGCATGAAGAACTATGTTTATTTAACAGGTTTTTTTGTAATTCTAAAATTTGAAGATATGGTATGTAATTTGAACAACAATGCCTCTGTGTTTCAGGTGCTCTTCGTTTTAAGAGAAAGATTATTGGATTAAAAGATGAGTTTTACAACCGCTACATAATGAAAAGTTTTTTGTTTGAACCAGTAGTCAAAGCATTTCTCAACAATGGATCCCGCTACAATCTGATGAACTCTGCCATAATAGAAATGTTTGAATTTATTAGAGTGGTAGGTTCTATACTTTTTCGTTAGAATTTTGGTTTTGTTTGAGAAAATCAAATATGCATTGTTGGTATTTTGGTTTATTTGAGATTATTATATTTGGAGAGAATTTTTGAAAGAAAACCAGTGTTACCAAAAGCTTATGAGATTCAATTTGAACTAACAAAAAACAAAATAATCTCTCTCAGCAGCTAGTTTCAGACTATCTCAGGATAGTTTGAAAACTGATTTAACACTGTCACGGTAGTCGTTTTAAGAAAGTAAAATTATGGTTGACATAAGTATTTGGATGTGTTTTTTGTTTGTTTTGTTTTTAACTTTGAGGTTTTTTGAATTTTTCTTGACATTCCTCCATATGTCTCTAAAGAGCAAACTTCATTCTTTAATGATATAGTAGGCTAGTAGTTCTCAAACATTGGTGTGTCTCAGAATTATCTGTGGCATGCTTTTTAAAAATTTCGGTAAAATAAACATAACAAAATTTGCCCTTTTAACCATTTTTTAAAGTGTACAGTTCACTGGCGTTAAGTGTATTCACATTGTTGTGCAATCATCACTGCCATCCATCTCGAGCACTTTTCTGTAGTGTGATTTTAAATATATATGCCTAGGCACCACCCCAGACTTAGCGAATGAGAATCATCTAGGGTAGGACCTGAGCATTTACTTTGGAAAGAGCCATGGATAATTCTGAGGTACACCAAAAGTCAGGGGCTATTGAAGTAGCCAGTATTTGTTATGCCCATTTGCATTTGTTTGTCCCTAAGACTGGATAATAATTTTATGAAATTAAACCATTTTGGGTGGGTTTATGAGTTCACTACAATTAAGCCTCATATTTTGCTAATTTTTCCTATCATTTTTTATTATAATTCTTTTTTATAGGAAGATATAAAATCATTAACTGCTCATGTAATTGAAAATTACTGGAAAGCACTGGAAGATGTAGATTATGTACAAACATTTAAAGGATTGAAACTGAGATTTGAACAACAAAGAGAAAGGCAAGATAATCCCAAACTTGACAGGTAGATTACCACATATTTGAACCTATTCATTCAGTGACAGGTTTATGATGGTAGCTCTTTTTTGCTTGTTTATTATTTAGCTTGGCAGCAGAGGGGAAAATAAACAGATGGAGGTTGTAGTTTTCTCTAATGGTCAATGTAAATGTTTTCCTGACAGTGTTAGGTGGGTATCAGTATGATCTGTAGACTTTTCTCAGGCATATATCAAGTTAGATAATGCAAAAGAAAAAAAGCAAAACACTGATATGGCAATAAGGCTACTTTTGTGTCCGAAGTAAAATCAGAATATTATTGTATTTGCTTTGCTTTAAGGTTACAAATTATTTTAATGCAATCGTGTACATTTTTTTTAAATACCTGAGTTCACATTACTTGTGGTATATTTTAAAATCTGTAAATTAAGACTTAATTCCTAGTGTTAGCAAGTTTAATAACTGATCTGTGACAGTACAATTTTGATAATGGGAATTTTGGTTGCACTAGTTAACACTAGATATGGTGGAGTGTAGTTTTTTGTTATATGCTAGGTAAAATCTGTTTGTTTTTTTTTTCCCACCTTTGTGTGTATAAATCTGTATTATTCCATTTATCTATTAAGACTGTAATTTGGGATAATATTTGAAGACGAAAGTCTTTATATGAGTCTATTAATTCTACTTTCTTCTCTTTACTCATAGTATGCGTTCCATTTTGAGGAATCATAGATATCGAAGAGACGCCAGAACACTAGAAGATGAAGAGGAGATGTGGTTCAACACAGATGAAGATGACATGGAAGATGGAGAAGCTGTCGTGTCTCCATCTGACAAAACTAAGAATGATGATGACATTATGGATCCAATAAGTAAATTCATGGAGAGGAAGAAATGTATGTTGAAAAGATGGGCAAGGAAAAATTGAAGGCTTTCTCACTCTGGGTTTATCCTTTCTTTCTTGACAGAGTGATTAGTATCTACTTTGTGTCACAACAGATATTAAAAGACTCTTGCTTTATAGAGTGTGAATTTAATAGCTCTGTTGGGAAGGTATAGACTAAATTTTCCTAATTTGTCTTGAGTGAGATATTTCAGGAAGGGGAGGAACACTGACTATAATACTGAAGGTCTCCTTCCTTCTCAGTAGTAAAGTCCTGTGGATAAGGATGCTTAGTATTTTGCTAAGCTTTGTTCATAAACTGAATTTCAGTGTCGCTCTCTGGCAAAGGAGTAAGCTAGTTAATTGTGTTTTTAGTGCCATCTCACTTGGAGGTTTTTAAAAAGATGCATATGGGTGACAATTACTGACAGTATTCTCATTTTTAGTAAAAGAAAGTGAGGAAAAGGAGGTGCTTCTGAAAACGAATCTTTCTGGTCGGCAGAGCCCAAGTTTCAAGCTTTCCCTCTCTAGTGGAACAAAGACTACCCTCTCCAGCCAGTCACCTGCAACAAATCTGCCTGGTTCTCCAGGCTCACCTGGATCCCCAGGATCTCCAGGCTCTCCTGGATCCATCCCTAAAAATACATCTCAGACGGCAGCTATTACTACCAAGGTATGTTTCTGACTCCCAGACCTACCTAATTGAAGCTTTCCCAACAATAAAATTGTTGTGACTAGTAGTCCCTTTGGTTACTGCCTTTTGGAACTGGTTTTGTGAACTAGAGAATAATTCTCCCACCAGCAGTTGAGAAATTTCTGAAAGTTTTTATGACCAATTCAGAAGTTTGAATATATTCTTATTTTGGTTATTTGCATTTTAGAACCTTAAGTTCACATTTGTATGTGTCAAAACATTTACAGAAATTTTAAAGTTAAATTATTATTTACTTTTATCAGCTTTCCCAATTAATACCCAGATAAAGACTTCGTAGGAAGAAGATAATCTAAATATCTGGACACTCCTAACTTAATTTTGTCAAGCAAGGTTTATAAAAAAGAATTAACTGTCTACTATCACTAACATTTCATTTAGGAAGGATCAAAATTTTACCACCAAAAATGTAGTAAAGACATAATCTCAGAAAAAACCAATTCTTTTGGCCGCCTTATGTTTCCCCGGACTAGCAGTTAACAGACTGGCATGTGGAATTCATTGATCTGCGTCAGGACTAAAGTGAGCTGCAGTGGCTTCCGGTGACGGAGCAGGGCTGAGAGGAAGCCTGGACGGAGTAATGAGGAAGGGACAGGGCAGAGTCACTTGCCTAGCCTTGATAGTCTGTCTACCCTCATTTCTAGTGGTCTGTTTATTTTCTGTGGTTTTAATTTTGATGCTGTTTAGACTCTGTTAAAGAAAATTTTTTTAATGCATAAAGTCTTAAAACTTAAGTTTTGAATTTTAAATTCAGTAATTAGTGTTTATCTCCTGGGTGTTTCGCAAGGATCATAAACTGCTTAAAATTTTATCATGGAAAACTTGGGAAATATGTAATGAACTTCAGCTGCATACAATCTCACCTCCGAGAAATAACCAGTTAGTATACTGGGGTGGGGGGTATATCCTTTACCCAGGCTTAAGACATATGTATTTGAAAATGTAGTGTTTTCTTAAAATAATCCTTATTTCTGAACAGGGAGGCCTCGTGGGTCTGGTAGATTATCCTGATGATGATGAGGATGATGATGAGGATGAAGACAAGGAAGACACGCTCCCTTTGTCAAAGAAAGCAAAGTTTGAGTCATAATGGCAACTGCCTGTGATCAGTACCTGTTGAGAAAACTGGTTCTCTACCCCTCCCCACTACAAAATCTATAACAAAGCAGTGGTCTCTTGTGAATGACTGACACAGATCAGCTTGCACACTTGACTTCTGCTCATCAAGTGCCAATTCAGTGGAGCAGGAGGAGGGGATAATTATACATTTAGGGGGAAGACTGACTTACACCTTTGAGGTCTCCAGCTTGGACCACACATTGCCCTTTTCTCAGGGAAGGAAATGGAAACAAAAAGCCAACAGGGCAGGGGTTTTGTAAGTGGAACTCTGGATTGACTGGTCAGTTGCTACAATCAGAATATGCTTTCTCGGACCATGTTTGAGACTCAGAAGAATAGGCTTTTCTGCCCTAATTCTTCACTAGTTAAGAAGAATGCCAGCAGTTTCTTTGTATAAAGAGACCTGCCTTTAAAATCGTACATTCTGAACATTTTAGTCAAGCTACAGCAGGTTTGGAAAAACCTCGTTGGGGGAGGGGCGAATATGAAGTTTCCTCTTTTTTATCTGTTCCCTTTGCCCTTCAAACTGCAGATTTTTTTTTTTAAGTGGGGATTTGTCCCTACTTGATTAAAGATTGAGTGGAATTCTAGATGTGGTCATTTGTGTCATAATTTTTTTTGTTTCATTTTGTTTTTGATTTTTTTTCTCCTGAGTGTATGCTTAGTTGTTGAGTATATATATTTGGGACCATTAAAAATTTTTTTGATGTAATATAACCTAACGTTGTGCTGGTACCTGTTTTACCATGTGTAATTTTTGTTCTCCATCACAGTTCTTAAATTTGTTTAGAGTTTTATGAAAGAAAGATGGTATAGTTTTTATTGACAAAAGCAAAGTAATCTTACAACTATGTGCATACAAAAAGCAATACTATTTTGTGACTAAATATTTTATATTAAAATTTACATCAGCAACTGTCTTGAGAATTCAGGGAAATAGAGTGGAATTTAAAATTTCAGCAGTTTTGTTAAACCTAGAAACATGAAATTAGTATTCCAAAGAGATTCTGAAATTTCATATCTTGGGGAAATGATGGTACATTAAATCAAAATTGAGGATGAATAATTTTAAAATAACGTATTTGACTTTTGAGTAATAAAAAAAGTGAAGAGTAAGAGAAATTGTATTAGTTGTATTTTTCTTTTTTCTTTTTTTTAACTACTCCCTTTGGAATACCAGTTGGAGTTGTAAGCGGTGGTTCCTAAATAAATACCTGGTCAGAGGACCATCATCAGATACCACTTCATTAAAACAGTATGTTTAAATAGGTTCTTTTTATTGTCTTAGGTGTGCTAAAATTCTTTTAAGGAAATGAAAATAAGTATCTCAATTCCACATACCTTCACTTTTTTAAAAAGTGAAGATTTTAGAACTTACTGAAGAATGTATTTGCAAATGTGAATAAAAATTCATATCTAGTAAAAGGATACTATTTTAAGTATCATATACTTTAACTGGATAATCTAGCAAGCACTGTGTGCTTCTACCTTAGCTCCTCTTTTGCTTAGCCCTCAGTACATTGTGATACCAAAAACAAGGTTATATGGAATAGTTGCATAGAAAACCAGAAAGCAACAACTTGCTACAGTCAGTCATGAAAAGTCTTATTGTTGGCTTTTTTTTTTTTTTTAATGAAACTTTGGATGCGTTATTAACTGTAAGAGTTTAAGTGTATTTCACTACAGTATAGAGCTACTTCTGGGTCACAAGTTCTGGCAATTAATAATTTTAATCAACTTATCTTGCAAATAAAGAGAACAGAAAATAGGATGTAAGTTAATTATATTATGTCTTCCTTTATTACCTAGAAAGTCCCATGTGAAATGTTTGTGCCTTAAACATACAGTTTAAACTGACCTTTCTGATTGACTCATGGAACATGTATTTGTCTTGGTATTCTGGGGGTTCTTGGGTAGTGGGAAGAACCATCTCTTGTTTTCATGAATTGTGGTCCAGTATATTAAAAAAAAAGATACTAACTATTGGCCTTCAACATTTAAGGGATGCCCTTTCATTGATGGACAGATGGGTTACTGAAGCGGAACTTCACACATGCTGCTACAATAGGAGAAAAGTCTAAACAGCTGCTTGTTTCATGGAGGAAGACTATTAGCAATAAATTGCTAGAAACACAACACTTGAATTGACACAGTTCCATCTGACTGACTCAGAATTCCACACTTTGAAGTTTAAATACTATTTTGATAACCGATGTGAATATAATGATGTAAATACATATTTTAATGATACCTGTTGGTTCTTTTGCTCATTTTAAAATGAAAAATTTCACTTCTCAGAGTGATTACCTAGCAATTGCTGAAAAATATCTGTAATTGCTACAGAAAACACCCTGACATCCCATCTTGTCCAGAAATGCTACCCTGGCATTTTTTTTGATAGAATGAAGCCTGTTTGGGGTTTTCTACGCCTGATTGTACTCAGATCCTGCATGTCATTTTCTCTGGAGCACCAATGTGCAAGTCAGTTTTGTGAATTTGGAAATGAAGGGGAGACATGGAGCAGGGGGGGACATTCCTCGGTTTTTATTCTTTATTTAAGCAGTGGCCTTTGTAAAGCTTGCAAGATTAGAACAGCAAGGAGTTTACACTGGAAGATTTCTTTAAGTGGATAACTATGTTATCAACCTATTTCTAGTATTCACCATGAATAACTTTGTTTAAACAGCATTGTCAAAATCCCTTTGGGGGAAAATTTAGGACCTTCGAAATTCTTCTACACAAGGAAACTTTTTCTGCCATAACATCCATTTTGAGCAAGAGAATTATAGAAACATTTTTATGGAATGGATTATTGTCTACCATTATAGTGGGACATTGATACATGAAAAAATGGGGCAATCATCAGTGTTTGTGCTCAGTGCTAAATCAGTCTGATTTTTCTCTTTGGCCTTAATGCTTCATCTTGGCTCTTTTGAAAGGCAACTGTAGAGAGGCTCTCTTCAAATAGATAAACGTCCTAACTGTTGTTGGAGTCAGATGTCTTGGTCCTTAAAATAACTCTGGTTGGAGACACAACTTTCCTTGACCTTTCTGCTCGCCTAGGTGAGTTCTTCCATGGACTCAAAGGGCACAGTGATTTCTTCAACATGATGCTAAATTGGCTTAATTTCCATATATTCCCACCATGGTCTAAGTCACATCCTACCAGCAAATTCAGTGGACCCTCTCCATCTTTATATTACTTGACACTTACTTAGGCAGCATTTGCTACTATCCATTGTCTTCTTGATACCTTATTCTCTTGGCTTCTCTAACATCATGTGCTTTAACATTACTGACCTTTCTACTGTTTGATAGCTCCCCACTTTACCTCTTAAATGCTGGGATTCACTAGGGTTCCATCTTGGGTACTCATCTTTCCAAATTCCAGCCAGCCACATTACTTATATGTCCTTGATCCAGTCGTTCTGTGCCCTGAAAGACTGCCTTAACCTGTCATGTGCCCCTCTGAATGCTTTTCTTGCCTTGCCTGCTGATGAACTCATATTTATCATTCAGAATTGTTCCCCTGATACTTGGGACTCCATCCTTGAAGGAAGGGGTTATATCTTTTTCAACTTTGTATCCTTAGTATCTAGCATGATACCTAGCCCACAGATGGCTCGCCACAATGTTTATTGGATGAATAAAGGAAAGACTGAGCAATGTGCATGCAGTATAGAGACTGGGAAAGTCTTTTAGCTGATGCCCTTACACAGTCAAGTTTGACTCATTCTTGACCATGAAACTCCCTCTGTGGATATAAAGGGAGGACTCAAGACCTCTGTCCTGTCCTTCATACCTTTGAGCCTTAGGGTTAACAACACAAGGGGGTATTTTTGGTTCATACGATTAGCCTATCTTAAGTCATTTCAACAACTACTAAAATTCTACTTAAGCTTTCCTGGTCTGTTCATCCTGGGCTCCAGCATCTCTAACTAACTCTTTAACTCTCTTACTGGTCTGTTGGTCACAGTTCTTCACCTGTAAGTACAGACCCCTGCCTTTTATTGCTAGACTTAGCCATAGCTGTAGATTTCACAAACCACTTATCTATTGGTCTGATGTTTATTTTATTAAATCTCATGCTCTTAAACTTTTATATCTTGGTCTTTTTCCTGGGGTGTGGGTTCCTAGAAGGCAGGCCCAGATTTAGATGATTAGGTATATAGGTAGATTGGTTGGGTAGATAGATTTTCTATGTAGAATCAATGGATACTTCACAAGAATGATAAAAGGGATGCATTTTCTTCATTTCTGAAAGAACATTTTAGATAAAGAGCCTGAAGAATGTGATCACTCAAACTGTAGTACTGCATTCTAGCATTAAATAACCTTATACAGGAATGTGTTTCTGCTGTTTTGCAGAAAAGAAGCAGATCAATTAATTTTACTTTAATGCTGGTGTAATTCACAAAGGAATTGCTACTTCAGGTTTTCTCATCCTTCTAAAGTACTATTCTGGAAGAAGGTGAGGAAATAATGACATGTTTTATTAACAACTTCCTAGATGGTTCTCTGGCTCATAGATGTCCCAACAAAACCAAGAGCCCAGAAAAAATTGGCTTTTAGAATTCTCGGGTAGCTTTCATAAAGGGTCTGAATGTGATTTGAATTGTTATTAGTGAAAACCTTTTGCCCAAAGCCCTCCCAATTCAAGTGCTTCTTGGACCTACATTGGAAGACTAGAATGGGGGTGGCGGTTGGGGATGGAATGAACAAGAGGTTGAATGAGCACTCAAGAAACTCACAATATGTGCTCCACACATGTTGATTAATCCAACTGATACCAAGAACAAATTTCCTGGGAGAAAGTGGTGTAAAGCTGCAGAGACAAGGTGTAATTGCAATAGCATTGTCAGAATGGCCTGAGTTTGAATTCTTACTCTGCTACTGAGACCTTAGACAAGTTCCTTAAGCCTTGGTTTCCCCATCTGTAATGGGAGTAACATTACAAGTGTGAGGATTGTAGAATGAATGTGTGTCTGTGTGTGTGTGTGTAGATAAAGCAACTATCCCAAAGGTATATATTCAGTAGATGGTAGCTATTTAATATATTAATGTAGTCCAAATATGGAGGGAGACGGCTATGATGATTTTGTCTTTAAAACTTAAAACTATCCATTTTCAGGAGTCAATTCAGTCTATACAGTGGGGGATTGATACCTAATATATTGGTTAAAAATAGTACATTCAGGACTGGCAACATGACGAGCTTGGCAAATCTGCCCCACACAAAATAATTTAAAAACCAGGTAAAATTGTCAAAACCAACCATTTCAGGACTCTGGACATTAGCCAAAGGCATATAACAAATTGAGAAGAGTTCATTCAAGAATCTTCTTTTTAAAAAGTGGGAGTCTGGCATTTTGGCCTGAGGTTACTCCCATGCCCATCTTCCACTATTCCCTCAGCTCAACCAGCTAGGTAGTTCTACCAATGCAGGACAGCTGTGAAAACAAGCAGTTTCATTACTGGAAGCGGCTGACTTGATTGGAGTGGAGGAAAAAAAATACATGCCCTCGGTTGTTCACAGAAACAGTAGCCTGACCAAGAAAAATAGAAGATTCAAATTACTAAAATCAGAAATGCAAGATATTTGGTTGGGACACTGTTACAGAAATGAAAAGGATTACAAAGGAATACTATGAATAACTATGCCAATAAATTAGATGAAATGGACAAATTCCTAGCAAGACATAAAATAACTCAATAAGAAATAGACAAAAGTTTGAACAGACCAGTTGTTAGTAAGGAGGTTGAATCAGTAATCAAAAACCTCCCAACAAACAGAAGTCCAGGACCAGATGGGTTCACTAGTGAATTCTACCAAACATTTTAAAAAAATTAATACCATTCCTTCTCAAACTTGTCCAAAGTTTAGAAGAGGAGAGAACACTTCTAAATTAATTTTATGAGGCTAGCATTACCCTGATACCAAAACCAGACATGGATGCCACAAGAAAAGAAAATTATAGGCCATATCCCTGATAAACACAGATGCAAAAATCCTCAATAAAATAGCAAACTAAATCCAACAATACATTAGAAAGATCATATCCATGGTCAAATGGGATTTATTCCAGATGTGCAAGGATGGTTCAACATCTGCAAGTCAATGTGATAAGTCCCATTAACAAAATGAAGGATAAAAACCGTATGATCATCTCAATAGATGAAGAAAAAGCATTTGATAAAATTCAACATCCATTTATGATAACTCTTAACAAAGTGAGTATAGAGGGAACGTACCTCATCATAATAAAGGCCATATATGACAAGCCCACAGCTAACCTCATACTAATGGTATAATAAAAAGCTGAAAGCTTTTCTTCTAAGATCAGGAACAGGACAAGGATGCTCACTCTAACCATTTTTATTCAACATTGTATTGGAAATCTTAGCCATAACAATTAGGCATGAAAAAGAAATAAGAGGCATCCAAATTGGAAAGTAAAGTATAACTGTCACTATTGGCAGGTGATATTATATAGAGAGAGAAAACTAAAGATTCCATCAGAAAATAATTAGAACTGATAAACGAATTGAGTAAAGTTGCAGCAACAAAATCAATATACAGAAATTGGTGGTGTTTCTAAATACAAATACATTATCGGAACGAGAAATTTAAAAAACAATTCCATTTACAATTGCATCACAAAGAGTAAAATATCTAGGAATAAATTTAACCAAGGAGGTAAAAGACCTATACACGAGAAACTTTAAGACACTGATGAAAGAAACTAAAAACAAATGAATGGAAAGATATTCCATGTTCATGGATTGGAATAAATAATATTGTTAAAATGTCCATACTACCCAAAGCAATCTACAGATTCATTGTAATCCCTACCAAAATTCCAATGGCAGTCTCACAAATAGAAAAAACAATCCTAAAATTTGTATGGAACCACAAAGACCCTGAATAGCCAAAGCAATCTCGAGAAAGAAGAACAAAACTAAAGGCATCATATGTCCTGATTTCAAACTATATTACAAAGCTAGAGTGATCAAAACAGTATGGTATTGGCATAAAAACAGACACATAGATAAATGACATAGTACAGACAGCCCAGAAGTAAATCCACACATATACAGTCAATTAATTTATGACAAAGGAGTCAATATATAATGAATGGGGAAAGAATAGTCTCTTCAATAAATGGTGTTGGGAAAACTGGACAGCCACCAGCAAAAGAATGAAAGTAGACCACTATCTTACACCATACACAAAAATAAACTCAAAATGGATTAAAGAATTAAATATAAGATCTGAAACCATAGAACTCCTAGAAGAAAACAGATATTAAGCTCTTTGACATCAGTCTTGGCAAAGATCTTTTTGGATTAAGCAACAGAAGCAAAAATAAACAAGTGGGACTACATCAAACTAAAAAGCTTCTGCACAGCAAAGGAAACCATCAATAAAATGAAAAGGAAATAAAACCAAATGGGAGAAAATATTTCCAAATCATGTATCTGATAAAAGGTTAATCCAAAATATATTAAGAACTCATACAACTCAATAGCAAAACCCAAATAATCCAATTAAAAAATGGGCAGAAGACCGAATAGACATCTTTCCAAAGAAGACACACAGATCACAACAGGCAGGTGAAAAGGTGGTCAACATCACTAATCATCAGAGAAATGCAAATCACAACCACAGTGTGATTATCATGTTAGAATGGCTATTACCAAAAGCACAAGAGATAACTAGTGTTGGCAAGGATGTGGAGAAAAGGGAACCCTTGTGCACTGTTGGTGGGAATGTAAACTGGTGCAGCCACTATGGAAAACTGTATAAAGGTTCCTCAAAAAATTAAAAATAGAACTACCATATGATCCAGCAATTCCACTTCTGGGTATTTATCCAAAAAAAACCAAACACTAACTTGAAAAGATATATGCCCCTCCCCTCCATATTCATTGCAACATTATTTACAAATAACCAAGACATGGAAGCAACCTAAGTGTCCATCAATGGATGAATGGATAAAGAAAATGTGGCACATATATACAATGGATATTATTATTCAGCCATAAAGAAGGAAATCTTACCATTTGCAACAACACGGATGGACCTTGAAAGCATTATGCTAAGTGAAATAAGGCAGACAAAGAAAGCCAAAGTATGATATCACTTATATGTGGAATTTTATAAAAACAAACCAAATCCATAGATACAGAGAACAGATGGGTGATTGTCAAAGGTGGGGGATGGAGGGTGGGCAAATAGTTGAAGGGGATCAAAAGTTACGAACTTCCAGTTATAAAATAAATATCATGAGAATGTAACGTAGAGCAGGATGACTATAGTTAATAATACTGTATTATATTTTAAGATCTACTCTCTTAGCAACTTCCAAAGTTCTTATCACGAGAAAAAACAAATTGTAACTGTGGGGTGATGGATGTTCACTAGACTTATTGTGGTGCTCATTTTGCAATATATACAAATATTGAATAATTATGTTTTATACCTGAAACTAATATAATGTCATATGTCACTTATATCAATAATAAAAAAGAACTAGACAATTTGAACAGATCTATATAATACATGAAGAGATTGGATTAGTGACCAAAAAGCTACCCATTAAAAAAAAGCCATATGGCCCAAATGGTTTCAGAACTGAATTCTCTAATTTTTTACAAATTCTTCCAAAAAACAGAAGAGGACTCATTCTGTGAGGTCATTATTCCCTGATACCAAATCCAGACAAAGACATCACCAGAAAACTACAAAGCAGTATCTTACACATATGGTCATAAAAATTCTCAACAAAATACTAAGAAATGAATCTAGCAACAAATAAAAAGAATTAGACACCATTACTAAATGGGATTTATCCCAGGAATGTGTGGTTGTTTACCATCTGAAAATCAATGTAATACACCATATCAAAAGAAAAAAATACAAAACCTATATGATCATCGTCACAGATGCAGAAAAAAGCATTTGACAAAAGTCAACCCTCTTTCATGATAAAACACTCAACACTCTGGGGGGAGGGAACTTCCTCAACCTGATAAAGGACATCTACAAAAAACCTACGGCTAACATTATATTTAATGATGAAAGAATGTTTTCCACCTAAGATCAAACACAAGACATGGATATCTGCTTTTGTTACTTCTGTTCAACATTGTACTGGAGGTTCTAGCCAGGGCAATTAGGCAAGAAAATAAAAGGTATCCAGATTGGTAAGTAAAAAGTAAAACTATTTGTAGATGACACAATATTACAGACAGAAAATACTAAGAAATACACTATAAAACTATTAGAACTAATAAATGGGTTCAGCAAAGTCTCAGGATACAAAATCAATAAACAAAAATCAATAGTATTTCTATACATTTGCAATGAATACAAAAATGAAACAAAGGAAACAATTCCATTTACAATAGCGTGTGAAATTAGGAACACATTTAACAAAAGAAAAGCTGAGTTTATAACCTGAAAACTATAAAACACTGTAGAAAGAAAGAAGATCTAAATAAATGGAGAAACCTCCTACACTTATGAATTGGAAGACAATAGTGTTAAGATAGCAACGCTCTTCAAACTGATCTACAGATTCAATGCAATCCCTATCTGAATCCCCACCTGACTTCTTTGTACAAACTGAAAAGCTTGTAAAATGTATATGGATTTGCAGGGGACACAAAATAGCTAAAACAATCTTCAAAAAGAAAAAGTAGGAGGACACACACTTCCAAATTTCAAAATTTACTAGAAAGCAACAATAATCAAGAGTGTGGTACTGTGACTTCCCTGGTGGCCCAGTGGTTAAGAATCCTCCTGCCAATGCAGGGGACACAGGTTCAAGTCCTGCTCCAGGAAGATCCCATATGCCGCGGAGCAGCTAAGCCTGTGCGCCACAATTACTGAGCCTGCGCTCTAGAGCCTGCGCGCCACAACTACTGAGCCCCATGCCACAACCACTGAAGGCCGCGTGCCTAGAGCCTGTGCTCCGCAACAAGAGAAGCCACCACAATGAGAAGCCCGCGCAGTGCAACAAAGAGGAGCTCCCGCTCACCACAACTAGAGAAAGCCCGTGCACAGCAACAAAGACCCAACACAGCCTAAATAAATAAATAAATAAATAAATAAATAAATAAATAAATAAATTTATTTTTTAAAAAAAAGAGTGTGGTACTAATATATAGAAATACAGATCAATGAAATAGAATTGAGAGTTCAGGAATAAAACCACATCTCTATGGTCAACTGACTTTCAACAAGGATACTGTTATTGGCTGAACTATGTTCCCCCAAAACCTATATGTCAGAGTCTTAACCCCTAGTATCTCAGATTGTGTCTGTCTAGGTCTTTCAAAAGGTAACTAAATTAAAATGAGGCTTTAGGGTGAGTCCAAATCCAACATGACTGGTGTCCTCACAAGAAGAGGAAACTCAGACACAGATACACACAGAGGGAAGATAACAATCTTTAAGCCAAGGAGAGAGGCCTCAGAAGAAACCAAACCTGCTGACACCATGATCTTGGACCTAGCCTCCAGGACTGTGAGAAAATAAATTTGTGGTGTTTAAGCCACCTAATTTGTGATACTTCATTACCACAGGCAGACCTAGCTAATAAAGGTTTTGGTACTAAGAGTCATTCGAGAGAACACAATCTTAAGGATAAATTTTCTAACTTGTTCTGAGATTTCTGGAATTGGTTCTCTAATCTGATTAGACTTAAAGGCACTAATGACTCTATTTCCAGAAGTAAAGAAAGCACAAATAGTCCATGGTGTGATGTGGCATGGAAATATTCAAAATATCACCAGTGGACCCTTCTAATCAAATACTTGTAAGAGGCAAGGTTCTGGGCAATCATGTATATGACACCATGGAACATTTTTGGTCAAACTAACAAGTGTAATGAGATTGGCTGGTTGTTCCTAATTTCACTGAACAAAGTAGGGAAAGAGAAGGATGAGCCCAGGGATTCAAATTTCCAGTTCAAACCCCACATAAATGACTCAAATGCCTCTATGTCTGTCTGAAAGAGATCCTTATCTCCTATAGCTGTAAAGCAAGCACTGCAGAAAATAAAACCCAGAACTTCATGCTGTGAGTGGCTGAATTACAATGCAGATTGAATTCTGAACCTCACAGGGTATATACTGTTAAAGCTTGAGCATTGACTGGTGTTGTAGACTAGATTGTGTCCCCTCACAATTCACATGTTAAAGCCCTAACCCCCAATGTGACTATTTGGAGCTAGGGAGGTAACTAACCTTAAATGAGGTCATAAGGGGAGGTCCTTAATCTGATAGGGCTGGTCTTTATACGAAGAAACACTGAAGCTCTCTGCACTTGTGCAGAGGAAAGGCCATGTGAGGCCACAGCAGAAGGTGGCCACCCGTAAGCCAGGAAGACAGCCCTCACCAGAAGTCAAATTTGCTGGCATCCTGATCTTGAACTTCTAGTCTCCAGAACTGTGAGAAAATACATTTCTGCTATTTAAGCTACCCAGTCTGTGGTATTTTGTTATGTGGGCCCAAGCAGACTAATACAATTGGGAAGCAACGTGATCCTGAAAGTTGTGATAAAAGATATTTTCACATATTGAGGTATGGGGAAGTCATTCTGGCTTATACATGAGTTAACTTGAATTTTATGCTAACTAAAACAGCCTGTTTGTGGCCTGTCAAGCATACACTGTACATCTGCTTTAATTATTAAAGAAAAGGGCACACTGACCAGAAGTAAAGAATGTCCATGTTAAAAATAAAGATTAAATGCCTCCCTTCCTGGGATGCCCCTGCTGGTCCCCCATCCAGGATAAGACTCCCTTCCCAGGTGCCAAGGCCATATTGACTCGCTGGGTACGCGCTGATCCGCTTTTCTCTGAAACCCTGAAGGAATGTATCCCTGACTCGTCTGATGTTCTTTATTCTGACAAGACATAAAACTGTGCTGAAAACCATGCTTCTCTGCAGCAGTTCCTCACAGTTATCTGAGAGGCTGCCTTCCACGCTATAGTCCTCAGTTTGGCTCAGATAAAACTCGTTTCCCTTCCTATTATAGACTGTTTATTGATTATTTTCATCAACAGTTGGAATGGGGATATATGCAGAGATCCTGACGAATCTGGGAGCGGAGAACCCCTTAGTTCCGATGAGTCTTCTTTGCCAGCCTATCCAAGGAGATTACCCTGCTTTGCCTGAGAAAGCTGTAATGGTCCCCCTTGCGGCAGCTGCCTTGCCAGACCCTGTGGCCTCACCTCAGTGCCCACACCCCACCTCCCCTTTGCTTCTACATCTATAACTAGACTCAAGTCCCTTCAGTCTCCTCAAGGTGGGGTAAAAAGTGTGACCTATGAGGAGGTGCACTATTCCAAAAAGGACCACATAAAATTTCCAGTTAATACAGAAATCCGGGGAATGTGTGTGGGAATGGATATTAGAGTATGGGAAAATGGTGGAAGGAACAAGAAGGTGGGTCAAGCCGAATTTATTTATAGGGCTCCACTAGGCAGAGATTCTGTATTTAATGTTGTACTTTAGGGGGTTAAACAGGGTTCGAACAGTTTGGCTGGCTGAAACCCGAACCAAAAGGCAACTACAGTAAACAAAGCTGAAATGCCAGACCTGCCTTGGGATACTACAGAGGGAAGGATCCGAAGGCTTAGGGAGACAGGAATGTTAGGGACATCTGTCATTTGAGATCTGCTAACTCATCCTGGGTGGATACGATACACCTTTCACTACACCCAAGAAATCTGTGAGCCGAGTCCCAGCCACCTGGAAGAGCTGCGTGATCCATCATTCTTTTCTGTAGGTCAGGAATTTCGGTGGGAGCTGCTGCAATTAGATCGGGCAATCTAGGTGCAACAGGGGTCACTGGATCTGGGGGGCAGGGGCCAACACACAGCACGTGAAGGGAAATGCCCACAGTGGACAGACCTTCGAGCAGGGCACCTAGCTGTCCATTTTGCTTGGGAGGAGAAATGGCCAGGTGTGTGATTATATACCAGTTCATGAGCTGTAACCAGCGGTGTGGCTGGATGGTCAGGGACTCAAAAGGAACGTGACTGGAGCACTGGTAACAAGG
This sequence comes from Balaenoptera ricei, assembly GCF_028023285.1. Classification (NCBI taxonomy): domain Eukaryota; kingdom Metazoa; phylum Chordata; class Mammalia; order Artiodactyla; family Balaenopteridae; genus Balaenoptera; species Balaenoptera ricei. The sequence goes on along the minus strand of NC_082640.1, from coordinate 175,334,642 downwards.
AAGTCTGGGAGGAGGTACGTGGGCAGACCTCTATGAATGGGCAATAGCCACAAAGATATTTGTTTCCCCCATGAACGCTCACCAAGAGTGACCTTGGCAGAGGGAGATTTTAATCAAGGGAACAGGGTGACCCATTCTGTGGATACCGGTCAGCTTCTTTCCCCAGTCAACCCTGTCATCACCCAGTGGAGCGGCTATGGTGGCAGGGATGGAGGTTATGCACAGGCTCAGCACCATGGACTTCTACACACCAAGGTCAACCTGGCTACAGCCACTGCTGAGTGTCCAGTCTGACAGCATCAGACACCAATACGGAGTCCCCGATATGGCACCATTCTCTGGAATGACCAGCCAGCTCCCTACCTGGTAGTAGGTTAATTATACTGCACAGCTTCCACCATGGAAGGGGCAAGGTTTTGTTCCTGCTGGAATGGACGTTTACTCTGGATACAGATTTGCCTTCCTGCACATAATGCGTCTGCCAAAATTGCCAACTGTGGTCTTGTAGAATGCCTTGTCAACTACCATGGGACTTTACACAGCATTGCTTCTGATCAAGGAACTCACTTCACAGCAAATGAAGTAAATGCATGGGCTCGTGGTCATGGAACTCAGTGGCCTGACCATGTTCCCCACCATCCTGAAGCAGCTGGCTTGATAGAAGATGTTGGAGTGGCCTTTGGAAGACTCAGTTATAGCATCAGTTAGGTAGCAGTACCATGTAGGGATGGGGCAAGGTTCTCTAGCAAGCTACATATCCTCTGAATCTGAATGCTTGCTGTTTTTCCAATAGCCAGGATTCAAGGCTCCAGCAATCAAGGGCTGGAAATGGGCATGGCACCACTATTACCCCTAGTGACCCACCAGCAAAATTTTGCTTCTTGTCCCTAAAACCTCATGCTCTGCTGGCCTAGAGCTCTTAGTTCCGAAGGGAGGACGATTCCATTAAACTGTAAGTTAAGACTGCCACTTGGCCACTTTGGGCTCCTCATGCCTCTGAATCAACAGGCAAAGAAGGGAGTTCTGTGCTGGCTGGGGTGATTGATCCTGATTACCTAGGAGAAATTGGACTATTTCTCCACAATGGAAGTAAGGAAGAGTGTATCTGGAATAAAGGAGAGCCCTTAGGGCATCTCTTAGTATTACCATGCCCTGTGATTAAAGTCAATGTAAAACTACTACCACACAATTCAGGCAGGACTTCTAATGGCCCGGATCCTTCAGGAATGAAGGTTTGAGTCATCTCACCCAACTAATGAAGGTAAAGAGCCATGGCCATCTGAGGTACTTGCTGAGGGCAAAGGGTATATGAAATGGATAGTGGAGGAAGAAAGTTATAAATACCAGCTCTGACCATGTGACCAGTTACAAAAATGAGGCCTGTAATGGTCATGAATATTTACTTCTTCCTTATTTTGTTACGTGTGTGTCCGTGTGTATGTTTGTGTGTATATATATGTCACAACTATCTCTGTTTTTTCCCCTTCCTCATTCCCTTATCACATAACATAAAATGTTCTGACTTTATATATTTAAGTGTTGTTAACTGCATCATAGTATTTAAGTTACAGGATTTCAAGGAGAAAAGTGAGTATCACCCAAGGACTTTGCATTCTTTTCTGGGGAAAGAATTAGTACATTCTTGGTTGTATGCAGAGTATCTGTTACCATGTTAGATGGAAGCATAACCTTGTTATTGTCTTTATTCAGAGATCAAGTATGGTTTAAGGAGATGTGTTTGGGTACCAAGTTGATAAGGGTTACACTTGAGATGGTTAATTGTATGTGTCAACTTAGCTAGGCCATGATATGCTGAGATTTCATTAAACATCTGAATGTTGCTGTAAAAATATTTTTTAGATGAGATTAATATTTAAATCAGTGGACTTTGAGTAAAGCAGATTACCCTCTACAATGTGGGTGGGCCTCATCCAATTAGTTGAAGCCCTTAAGAGAACACAGACTGAGGTCCCCCCAGGAAGAGGGAGTTCTGTCTCCAGACTGTCTTTGGACCTGAGCTGCAACATCAACTCTTCTTTGGGTCTCAAGCCTGCTAGCCTGCCCTGAACATTTGGACTTGCCAGCTCCCAAACTGCATGAGCCAATTCCTTAAAATAAATAACTCTTTCCCTCTCTCTCTCCCCATCGTCTCTCTCTATATATTATAGATAGACATAAGTACAGATACACACACATCTTATTGGTTTTCTTCTCTGAAGAACCTTGATTAATACAGATACCTAGATCACTCAATGGGGAAAGGATAGTCTTTTCAACAAATGGTGCTGAAATGATAGCCACATGCAAAAGAATGAAACTGTGCCTTACCTCATACAAAAATTAACTCATAATGGATCAAAGCTTTAAGTGTAAGAGCTAAAACCATGGAATTCTCACAAGAAAACATAGGGGTAGAACTTTTTGATCTTGGATGTGGCAATGGATTCTTAGATATGACACCAAAAACATGAGTAACAAAAGACAAAACAGATAAATTAGACTTGAAATTTAATCTATGTTTAAAACTTTTGTACGTCAAAGGATACTCAAGAGGATGAAAAGACCACACACAGAATGGGAAAAAAATATTCAAGTCATATACCTGATAAGAGACTTGTATCTAGAATATATTAAGAACTCCTGCAACTCAAAAATGAAGACAAATGACCCAACTAAAAAAATGGCAAAGGATCTGAATAGACATTTCTCCAAGAGAGATATACAAATGGCCAATGCCATGAAAAGATGCTATACAGTATTAGCCATCAGGGAAATGCAAATCAAAACCAAAATGAGATGATACTTCACACACACTAGGATGGCTAGAATGAAAAAGTCAGATAATATCAAGTGTTGGCAAGGATGTAGAGAAATCAGACCCTCATACATAACTGGTGGGAATGTAGAATGATGCACTTTGGAAGACAGTCTGGCAGCTTCTAAAATTAATGAAAGACATGAACTAGCAATTCCACTCCTAGGGATATACCTTAGAGAACAAAAACATACATAAATGTTTATAGGAACATTATTCGTTAAGAGTCAAAAGGTGGAAAACAACACAAATGTCCATCAACTGATGAATGGATTAAAAAAATGTGGTATGTCCATACAATGGAAAATTCAACCAAAACAAGGAATGAATTACTAATACATATTAGCACATGAAGGAACTTTGAAAATGTTTGCAAAGTGAAAGAAGCCAGTAACAAAAGACTACATACTATATGAATCCATTTATATGAAATGTCCAGAATAGGCAAATCTATAGAGACAGAAAGTAGATTAGTGGTTACTTACGGCAGAGGAAGGGGGGAAAAAGAATGTGACAGCTAAAGGATACAGGGTTTCTTTTTGAGGTGATGAAAATGTTCTAAAATTGACTGTGGTGATTATTGCAATATCTAGGAATACATTGAGTTGTACACTTCGAATGGGTAAATTGTACAGTATGTGAATTATCTCAACAAAGCTATTTTTAAAAAGAAAAAAAGGTCTCAAAACAACGATCTAGTTTCCACTCTAAGAAGCTAGGGAAAAAAAGAGGAAATCAGACCCAAATCAAGAAGAAAATAAAGAATAGAAATCAATTAAATTAAGAATAGAAAAATAGACAAACTTTTTTCCTTTCGAAAAAAAATCAAAGTTGATAAACATCTACCTAGAATTATCAAGGGAGAAAAAAGAGAAGATACAAATAACAAACAGCAAAACTGAAAGCTGAAAGGAACATCAATACAGACACTCTAGACATTAAAAGGATAATAAGAGAATAGTATGAACAGCTTTTTGCCCTAAACTTGACAATTTAGATGAAACAGAGAAATTCCTTAAAAGACACAAATTACCAAAATTTAATCAAGAAGAAATAGATAACTTGAATAGTTTATATCTATTATATAAATTAAATTTGTAGTTTAAAACCTTCCAGCGATTAGAACTCCAGGCCAAGATGCCTTCACTGGCAAATTCTACCAAATATTTAGCAAGAATAATGCCAACTGTACACCTCTTGGAGGATACACAGAGGAGAGAACATGTTCTAATTCATTTTATGAGGTCAGCATTACTTGACACCAAAATCAGACAAAGACATTACAGAAAAAGAAAACTCCAGGTCAATATCCCTCATGAATACAGATGTGAAAATTCTCAACAAACTACTAGCAAATTGAATCTAAGAACACATAAAAATAACCAATCATCATGGCCAACTAAGGTTTATCCCAGGAATGCAGGGTTGGTGAAGCATTTGAAAATCAATTAATATAATCTACCATATTGATAAATGTGACTATGTAACAATGCATAATTTTTTCATGGCAAAAACAAACACCACAAGCAAAGTCAAAAGATAAATGATAAACTGGCAGAAAATAGTGCAACATATATCACAGATAACGGGGCAAAAAAATCTTATATGAAGAACCTTTAAAAAACTTTTTAGACATCCAATAATCTTACAGAAAAAATGGACAAAAGATTTTTAAACAGGTAATTCACAAATAGAGATTCAAAGGTAGCCTATGAATATGATGTTCAAGTTCACTCACAATTAGAGAAATGCAAATGCAAACTACACTGAGATTCCATTTCTCTCTGATGGGACTGCAAAGGCTCAAAAGCTTGACAACACCCTTTGCTGGTGGCGTGGTGGTGCAAACAGGTACCTAGGTCTGAACATCTAATCATAAAACGGTGTCTTCAGACCCCGAGAGTCAGGACACCAGTCAGAGCCTGCAACAGGCTCTAAAAATGCTTTGTCCTGTTCTGCCTTGGCCGTACGAGCAGAGATTTTCAGGTAACTTTTCCAACGGCCAGGAGAAGTCGATTTCCTGTTGATTTTTTAAAAATCCCCTTAAACAAGTAAGCCTTTGTTGAAGATATGCTCACTCTCAAGTGTTGAACAACAGACACCAGTCTCACCTATAGACTGTTCCAAATGAAAACATACTACAAGTCTGGAGTTTTGAAGTGAACCAGCCCGGTCTGGGACTGAGAATTGCCCTCTTTGCTTCTTCCTGCCATCTCTCTCCTCACTCTGTCACACTTGGGTAGGCCTGTACATTTCAAACCTTGTTTCTCCTCCACTACCCACATACTTCTGATGCCAGACACAACTGAACATGTTTACACTGTGATGTGTCGTTTAATCCTGCATCTTTACAGTAAATCTACCTTTGCCAAAATGGAGGCTCATGCTAGAGGCCAGCGGCAATGAAAGGGTGAATGGAAGCAGTGCGCTCTAGAGCCTTGCTTCTCCAACTTTCAAGTGCACAAGAATCAATCAGAGATCTTGTTAAAAATGCAGATTCTGATTCAAGTTGATCTTGAGAGGGGTCTAAGGTTTTGCACTCCTACTAAGCTCCCCGGTGACACTGATTCACAGACCAGGCCTTGTGAAGCAACAGGCTGTGCAAGACGTTTGGGTAAGGCTCCCAGGGATGGCGGCATCACGCAGTCTTTCTCCCTACCCCAACATTCAGGGAATCACCAACTCTTCTCTCCACCTCTTCTGCTCTAGTTTGGATCCTAATCATCCTTCAGGTGGATGACTGAAAAAATCCCCCAATTTACCTGCCTTTTCCCCTCTCTGATCCATTCTTTGAGATTGCACAGAGATGATCTTTCTAAAACGCCAGCCTAACCAAGTCCCATCCTGCTTCAGCCCTTTTGATGACTCCTTCTCTTCCTTAAGATAATGTCTAAACTCTTTAACTGGGCCCCTCAGGCCGCTCACAAGCTGCTCCCTGCCAGCCCCGCCAGCATCACCTCCCTATACGTCTCTGCCATGTGGGGTTACCTGCAGTTCCCTCCACATGCCCTGCACAAGGAGTGCCCACCTTTCTGCAAGACGAACTCTTGTTCACCCTTGAAAACTCTGGTCAGAGATCACATTCTCAACAAAGCCAAGGGTTACCCACGTTCTCCACTGTACTATTTCTATACCTTATACAGGCTTTCCAAGATGTTCTTTTATAAATTTACTTGTTTATTTTAGGCTGTGTTGGGTCCTCGTTTCTGTGCGAGGGCCTTCTCCCGTTGCGGCGAGCAGGGGCCACTCCTCACTGCGGTGCGCGGGCCTCTCACTACCGCGGCCTCTCCTGTTGCGGAGCACAAGCTCCAGACATGTAGGCTCAGTAGTTTTGGCTCATGGGCCCAGTTGCTCTGCGGCATGTGGGATCCTCCCAGACCAGGGCTCGAACCCGTGTCCCCTGCATTGGCAGGCAGACTCTCAACCACTGCGCCACCAGGGAAGCCCCAAGATGTTCTTTTAAAGTACTTTATTCACACGCTGCTCCTCCCTCCTATGCACCATAACGCTCCCAAAGTCGAGAACCACGTTTTAGTCTTCACTGTGTTTTCATTGAACACAGAGTTCTGAGCGGACACACAGCTTTGCGATCTGGCACATGTCTTCCATGTAATCAGGATGAGAGAGCAAGGGACTCATTCTGGATGCCTGGCTCTCAGTCGCGAATCTGCCAACGCCCAGCATGTTTAGGCAGATCACTTAACCTAACTCCTCCACTGAGATGCGATGATAAATGACGACGTAAGTGAGAATGCTTTGAAAGATATCGAGTGCTGTAATGATTTTACCAATTAAAAGTCACTTTTCATTGGTCACCTTGGGTATGCCAAGCACTTCACAGCGATGCTCCCAACCCTCACAACATCTGTGTGAGGAAGGTAGTAGGAGCCCACTGTGCAGACAGGCAAACCACAGTTAAGAAAAGTTAAGAATCTCATTTAAACCGACACCACTAGGATGTGGAAGAGCCAGGACTCACACCCAGATTTTTGTTGGCCCCAAATGCACACATTTTCCAGTCAGGTTTCATGTAAGGTTTTCTCAATACATAAAGGTATATTGCCTCATTTAATAATCCAGCTTCATAACAAATGACAGCTTTTATTTTTATTGGCCTAGATGCAGCTTTTAAAAACACTAAAGATTTAGCTAGATATAGGATTCTTGGTTGACGGTTTCTTTCCTTCAACACTTCAAGTACATTGAGTCATGCCATCTGGCCTCCGAGGCTCCTGATGAGAAATCTGCTCAATGACCTTCCTGGCAAATCTTCTCTCAGCTTCATAGACTTTCATAATGTACCGTATCATGTCTTATGCAACAGAACATTTTGTATAGTATCGTGAAGTCAGTTAAGTTGTAACCTTATTTTGAGACCAGAATTTAAGGAAAAGGAATTGAACATTTCAAGTGTAGACATTATGAGGTCTTTAAAATTATTACACATTTTCAAACTAGAAATAAAAAGGCCACTGCAGTATCCTGCAGATTTTTATTTATAACAAAGTGAATACCAATATCTAATAACACACGTAAAGAAAAATTTCTTTGGGATCCTTTTTCCTAAGTGTAAAGGGGCCTTGAACTCAAAAAGTGAGAAAACCACTGTGGTGTATCCCCAGCGGTGATGGGTCCATTTCTTGCTCTGACCTCAGAGTGCACCATTGTGATGTACTTCACAAAGCCCTATGAAAGAGAAAGGTGGGCCCAGGTTTTTGGTCCTTAGAGCCCAGGAAGCTGCTTTTGGTGACCTGACGGCCTTGGACCTACAGTTAGCTTGTGTTTTCCTTGTTTCTGCCATTTTGTTGATTTTCGTTTCTCTTTTCTCTACTCTTTTTTGTGTCATTGTTCTTTCTACAGTTAGCATAGTGAGTATTGTTGGTATAGTTAATACTTGATTAGCATAGTTAGTGTAGTTAGTACTAGTTAGCGCTGTTGGTACAGTTAGCGTAGTTAGCGTTGTTAGTAGAGACAGCATACTTAGCCCTGTTAGTACAGTTAGCATTGTTAGTTAGCGTAGTTAGCGTTGCTAGGTAGTGCTGTCAGTCAGTGTAGTTAGCAGATCACCAGGATGCAGGGCCTCACAGCCAAATCTGCTGGCAAGGAGGCTCATATTGATGACTTCGAGATGCTCCACACCATTGGTGAAGGCACCTTCGGTAAAGTGAAGTTGGCCCGGCACATTCTGACCGGGACACAGGTGGCTGTGAAGGTCATAAAGAAAAGGCGTCAGAGCTTCTCAAGTGTCCAGGCACTTTTCTGGGAAGTGTGCAGTCTGAAGGCTCTGAATCACCCCAATATTGTAAAACTGCTGGGGGTGATTGACACAGAGGAGACATTTTTCGTGGTGATGGAGTACCTCAGTGGGGGGGACATGTCCCGCTATTTGAAGATCCATGGCCGTATGACAGAGGCGGAGGCCCGCGGCCCGTTCCGGCAGCTGCTCTCCGCCCTGCAGCACTGCCACCGGAGGGGCATCGTGCACCGGGACCTGAAGCCACCGAGCCTCCTCTTTGATTCCAAGATGAATATCAAACTTACAGACTTTGGCCTCAGCAACAAGTGTGATGACACTGGCCAACTGGACACGATCTGCGGCACACACCCTTATGCTGCCCCGGAACTCCTCCTGGGGCAGAGCTCCAGCGGCCCTGCGGTGGACGTGTGGAGCTTGGGAGTAGTGCTGTACACCATGGTAACTGGGTCCCGGCCCTTTGCGGGAAAAGACTTCCAGGAGCTGCGGAAGGAAATCCTACAAGGGCAATACCCCATCCCACCTTATCTGTCTTTGAAGATAAGGGATCTGTTACAAAAAATGATTGCCCTCAACCCCAGTGACAGAGGCACCTTACCTGACCTCATGAGGCATCCATGGGTCAACATGGGCCAGAAGGAGCCACTCCAGCCACCCTGTGAAAAGGACCTGGAGGTGACAATGGTGAGGACTCCGGGCTTGACTTGCGACCAGATCCAGGACACTGGGACAGGCAGTGTGAGCTCCAAGAAACCCAAGGTGGAGGTCTCCATCATAACTCTGAAGCCCTTCTCTTGCGGGGACCTCTGTGGCAGTGAACTTGAGCCTTCTCCAAGCCCTGTGGTGTCCTCCCTGCAAACCAGGTGGCTCTACCACAGAGAAAATGTGCAGCTGCAGGAAGACCAGCAGGCGGGGCAGAAGACCAGTGAGTCTGCCTGTCCCCCACCCAGCCTGGAGGCGAGGACTGCCACCCCCAGCCCAGCCCCCCAGTGTGGCACTGGGACATCCACCTCCAGCAGCAGCAGCAGGATTGGAGCCCCAGAGGGAAGCAGCTGCCCCCGGGTGTGTCCAACACTGGAAGGTCCTCCCACGCTGGGCAGCCTGAGAGTGTGTCCTCATCCACTGTCTCTGGCCAGAGCCAGAAAAAGCAAGGGGTGGCTGGGAGAATCTGGAACTTTATTTTGAAACATCTTTGTTGAAAGCTGCCCAGCATGAGGCGTCATAATAAAGTGAGCCCATGTGAACCCCATGGATGACCGAGGCAGAAAGGTCAGGCCGCCGCGCTCCCTGGGGCCCGGTGCAGGGGAAGAGGAGTGTGTTCTCTGCACGGCCTTCAGAAGCATCGTATCCAAGACCCTGGCCAGCTCAGAGGATGGTCCGGAGCAGCCCGGGCGACCGAAAGTGAGGCCACCGTGGCTGCAGGTCTGCCCCTCAACCCCCACCTGGGTGAAACTTGAGAGACTGGACTGTCATTCCTGGGGCACGTCTCCCCTCCCCTACTCTTCTGTCTTCCGTGTTGGTGGGGGAGGGGGATAGTTCTTGTTCCAAGGACTCCTTGGTTCTTCCAATTCTAGTTAATAAACTTGATGCTCCAGAGAGATGCATCACACTCTGCTTCGCGTCGTCCCTGCACAGAATTGGGGCTGTGCATTTTCCAGTGAGACAAGCGTGCAGCCATGGAGCGCTTGGAGGTAGTCAGAACAACTAAAGGGAAAAATGACCTCAGAGAATTAGCACAGTGGCTCCCAACAGCAACAACTGCTGCCCTGCAGGGCAGAAATGCGGAAAGTGTGTGTTACCTTCCTGCACTACCATTCCCGAACATTTTCAGAAGGGCCGAGGGGAACTTTTGGTCCCTGCGGCCTGTGTTAATTACAACAGAGAGGCCCATTAATAGGATCACAAGGTCCCGTGAACCAGCCTCTGCGTGGTGTGGTAAGGTCCCTGTGCAGCTGAGTTTCATGACTGTTGTGCAGCAATAAAGCAGTCTTTATTGAATTTGTTAAAAAATAAATAAATAAAAAATAAAAACACTAAAGATTTAACTTGACCTGTGTTCATTTCTTACTCCATGTTGAGAAAAGGTTCATGTCTTTTTTAAAAAAATAAATTTATTTATTTATTTATTTTTGGCTGTGTTGGGTCTTCGTTGCTGCACGCGGGCTTTCTCTAGTCGCGGTGAGCGGGGGCTACTCTTTGTTGCGACGCACAGGCTTCTCATCACAGTGGCTTCTCTTGTTGGGAGCACAGGCTCTAGGCACACGGGCTTCAGTTGTGGCACACGGGCTCAGTAGTTGTGGCTCGCAGGCTCTAGAGTGCAGGCTCAGTAGTTGTGGTGCACGGGCTTAGTTCCTCCGCATCATGTGGGATCTTCCCGGACCAGGGCTCGAACCCGTGTCCCCTGCATTGGCAGGCGGATTCTTAACCACTGAGCCACCAGGGAAGTCCCTATTATAAGTTATTTATATATATATTGGGTGGGCCAAAAGGTTCGTTCAGTTTTTTCCATAAGATGTCTCTAGTAGCACTCAGAGCCATTCATTCGAAACAATTTTGCTAGATTGTATGTTACAGCTGTCATATCAGGGTGAATTTAAAAAAAGACATCAAAATTGGTGAATTTTTGTGTAGCCATTTTAATATTGAATATGGAAGAAAAAAAGCAACATTTTCGGCGTATTATGCTTTATTGTTTCAAGAAAGGTAAAAACGCAACTGAAACGCACAAAAAGATTTGTGCAGTGCATGGAGAAGGTGACTGATCGAACGTGTCAAAGTGGTTTGCAAAGTTTCATGCTGGAGATTTCTTGCTGGACAATGCTCCACGGTTGGGTAAACCAGTTGAAGTTGATAGCAATCAAATCGAAACAATAATTGAGAACAAGCAATGTGATAATGTGATACCATGTGGGAAATAGCGGACATACTCAATATACCCAAATCAAGCACTGAAAATCATTTGCATCAGCCTGGTTATGTGAATCATTTTGATGATTGGGTTCCACATAAGTTAAGCGAAAAAAACCTTCTTGACCATATTTCCTCATACGATTCTCTACTGAAGTGTAATGAAAACGTTCCGTTTTTAAAACAAATTGTGATGGGTGATGAAAAGTGGATACTGTACAATAATGTGGAATGGAAGAGATCGTGGGGCAAGCGAAATGAACCACCACCAACCACACCAAAGGCCGGTCTTCATCCAAAGAAGGTGATGTTGTGTATATGGTGGGATTGGAAGGGAGTCCTCTATTATGAGCTCCTTCCAGAAAACCAAACGATTAATTCCAACAAGTACTGCTCCCAGTTAGACCAACTGAAAGTGGCACTCGACAAAAAGCGTCCAGAGTTAGTCAACAGAAAACGCATAATCTGCCATCAGGATAACGCAAGACCGCAAGTTTCTTTGATGACCAGGCAAAAACTGTTACACCTTGGCTGCAAAGTTCTGATTCATCCGCCATATTCACCAGACATTGCACCTTCGGATTTCCATTTATTTCAGTCTTTACAAAATTCTCTTAATGGAAAAAATTTCAATTCCCTGGAAGACTGTAGAAGGCACCTGGAACAGTTCTTTGCTCAAAAAGATAAAAAGTTTTGGGAAGATGGAATTATGAAGTTGCCTGAAAAATGGCAGAAGGTAGTGGAACAAAAGGGTGAATACATTGTTCAATAAAGTTCTTGGTGAAGATGAAAAATGTCTTGTATTTTTACTTAAAAAACCGAAGGCACTTTTTGACCCACCCAATATATTCATACACTTTTCAGATTCTTTTCCTTTATAGGTTATTATAAGATACTGAATATAGTTCTCTGTGCTATACAGTAGGTCTTTGTTGTTTATCTATTACGTACACAGTAGTGTGTTTCGGTTAATTCCAAACTCCTAATTAATCCCTGCCCCCGCTTCCCCCTTTGGTAACCATAAGTTTGTTTTCTATGTCTGTGAGTCGATTTCTGCTTTGTAAATAAGTTAATTTGTGTCATATTTTAGATTCCACATGAATGATATATTTGTCTTTCTCTTTCTTACTTCACTTAGTATGACAATCTCTAGGATGGACCTAGATGTTGCTAGGACCTACATGTTGCTGCAAATAGCATTATCTCATTCTTTTTTATGGCTAATATTCCACTGTGTCTGTGTGTATGTCTGTATCTATATCTATATCAATATATACCACATATTCTTTATTCATTCATCTGTCAATGGACATTTAGGTTGCTTCCATATCTTGGCTATTGTAAATAGTGCTGCTATGAACACTGAGGTGCATGTAGCTTTTTGAATTAGAGTTTTCGTCTTTTCCAGATATATGCCCAAGAGTGGGATTGCTGGATTACATGATAACTCTATTTTTAGTTTTTTAAGGAACCCCCATACTGTTTTCCATAGTGGCTGTACCAATTTACATTCCCACCAACAGTGTAGGAGGGTTGCCTTTTCTCCACCCCCTCTCCAGCATTTATTATTTGTAGACATCTTGATGATAGCTTCACACATGACTAGTGTGAAGTGATACCTCATGGTAGTTTTGATTTGCATTTCTCTAATAATTATCGATGCTGGACATCTTTTCATGTGCTTTTTGGCCATCTGTATGTCTTCTTTGGAGAAGTGTCTATTTAGGCCTTCTGCCCATTTTTTGATTGGGTTGTTTGTTTCTTTAAGATATTGAGTTGTATGAGTTGTTCATATATTTTGGATGTTAACCACTCATCAGTTACATTGTTTGCAAATATTTTTCCCATTCTGTAGGTTGCCTTTTCATTTCGTTCACGGTTTCCTTTGCTGTGCAAAAGCCTTTAAGTTTAATTAGGTACCATTTGTTTACTTTTGCTTTTGTTTTTTGCTTTCCTCTAGGAGTTTTATAGCGTCCAGTCTTACATTTAGGTCTTAATCCATTTTGAGTTTATTTTTGTGTATGGTGTTAGAGAATGTTCTAATTTTATTCTTTACATGTAGCTGTTCAGTTTTCCCAGCACCACTTATTGAAGGGACTGTCTTTTCTCCATTGTATATTCTTGCCTCCTTTGTCATAGATTAATTGACCATAAGTGTGTACATTTATTTCTGGGCTTTCTATCTTGTTCCACTGATGTACGTGTCTGTTTTTGTGCCTGTACCATATTGTTTTGATTACTGTAGCTTTATATTCAATAGTATAGTCTGAAGCCAGGGAGCATGATACCTCCAGCTCCATTCTTCTTTCTCAGAATTGTTGTGGCTATTTGGGGTCTTTTGTGTTTCCATATAAATTAAAATTTTTTTTGTTCTAGTTCCGTGAAAAATTCCATTGGTAATTTGACAAGGATTGCACTGAATCTATAGATTGCCTTGGGTAGTATGGTAATTTTAACAATATTGATTCTTCCAACCCAAGGACATGGTATATCTTTCCATCTGTTTGTGTCATCTTCAATTTCTTTCATCAGTATCTTATAGTTTTCAGAGTACAGGTCTTTTTCCTCCTTAGGTAGGTTTATTTCTAGGTATTTTATTCTTTTTGATCCTATGGTAAGTGGGATTGTTTCCTTTTTCTTTTTCTGATAGTTCATTTTTTAAAAAAATATTTATTTATTTATTTGGTTGCACTGGGTCTTAGTTGTGGCAGGCAGTCTCCTTAGTTGTCGGCTCACGGGCTCCTTAGTTGTGGCTTGTGGGCTCCATAGTTGCGGCTCCCTGGCTCCTTAACTGCAGCACATGGGTTCCTTAGTTGTGGCAGGCGGGCTCCTTAGTTATGGCTCACAGGCTCCATAGTTGTGGCTCACTGGCTCCTTAGTTGTGGCATGCGAACTCTTAGTTGAGGCATGCATGTGGGATCTAGTTCCCTGACCAGGGATCAAACCCAGGCCCCCTGCATTGGGAGCATGGAGTCTTATCCACTGCGCCACCAGGGAAGTCCCTGATAGTTCTTTGTTAATGTATAGAAATACAACAGATCTCTGTACATTAATTCTGTATTCTGCAACTTTACTGAATTCATTGATGAGCTCCAGGAGTTTTCTGGTAGCATCTTTAGGATTTTCTATGTATGGTATCATGTCATCTGCAAACGGTGACAGTTTTACTTCTTCCTTTCCAATTTGGATTCCTTTTATTTGTTTCTCTCCTCTGATTGTTGTGGCTAGGACTTCCCAAACTATATGAAATAAAAGTGGGGAGAGTGGGTACCCTTGTCTTGTTCCTGATCTTAAAGGGAATGTTTTCAGGTTTTCACTGTTGACTATGACGTTAGCTATGGATTTGTCATATATGGCCTTTATTACGTTGAGGTAGGTTCCCTCTATGCTCACTTTCTGGAGAGTTCTTATCATAAATGGATGTTGAATCATTTCAAAAGCTTTTTCTGCATCTATTGAGATGATCTTATGGTTTTTATTCTTCAGTGTGTTAATGTGGTGTATCACACTGATTGATTTGCGAATATTGAAAAATCCTTGCATCCCTGGGATAAATCCCACTTGATCATGGTGTATGATCCTTTTAATGTATTGTTGGTTTCAGTCTGTTAGTATTTTGTTGAGGATTTTTGTATCTATGTTCATCAGTGATATCCGCCTGTAATTTTCTTTTTTTGTGATATCTTTGCCTGGCTTTGGTATCAGGGTGATGGTGGCCTCACAGAATGGGTTTGGAAGCATTCTTTCCTCTGCAGTTTTTTGGAATACTTTCAGAAGGATAGGTGTTAACTCGTCTCTAAATGTTTTGTAGAACTCATTTGTGAAGCCATCTGGTCCTGGACTTTTGCTTGTTGGGAGTTTTTAAATTACCAATTCAATTTCAGTACTGGTAATCAGTCTGTTCATATTTTCTATGTCTTCCTGGTTCAGTCTCGGGAGATTGTATCTTTCTAAGAATTTGTCCATTTCTTCTAGGTTGTCCATTTTATTGACATACCATTGCTCACAGTAGTCTCTTATGATCCTTTGTATTTCTGTGGTGTTGGTTGTAGCTTCTCCTTTTTCATTTCTGATTTTATTGATTTGGGCCCTCTCCCTTTTTTTCTTGATTAGTCTGGCTAAAGGTTTATCAGTTTTGTTTATCTTTTCAAAGAACCAGCTTTAAGTTTCCTTGATCTTTGTTATTGTTTTCTTCATTCTATTTCATTTATTTCTGCTCTGATCTTTATGATTTCTTTCCTTCTACATTCTTTGGGTTTTGCTTGTTCTTCTCTCTCTAGTCGCTTTCGGTGTGATGTTAGGTTGTTTATATGAGATTTTCTTGTTTCCTGAGGTAAGCCTGTATTGCTATAAACCTCCCTCTTACACCTGCTTTTGCTGCCTCCCATAGGTTTTGGATCATTGTGTTTACATTTTAATTTGTCTCTGGGTATTTTCTATTTCTGCTTTGATTTCTTCAGTGATCCACTGATTGTTTAGTAGCATTTTTTAAGCCTCCACGTGTTTTGTGTTTTTTGTGGGTTTTTTTCGTATAGTTGATTTCTAGTGTTATAGCATTGTGGTTGGAAAAGATGTTTGATATGATTTCAATTTACTTAAATTTACAGAGGCTTGCTTTGTGGCCCAGCATGTGATCTATCCTGGAGAATGTTCCTTGTGTACTTGAAAAGACTGTGTATTTTGCTTTTGGATGGAATGCTCTATAAATATAAATTGAGTCCTTGTGATCTAATGTGTTATTTAAGGCCTGTGTTTCCTTATTGATTTTCTGTCTGGATGATCTGTTCATTGATGTAAGTGGGGTGTTAAAGTTTCCTACTATTGTTCTGTTACCATTGATTTCTCCTTTTATGTCTGTTAATATCTACCTTATATATTGAGGTGCTCCTATGTTGGGTGTATATATATTTACAATTGTTATATTTTCTTCTTGTATTGATCCCTTGATCATTATGTAGTGTCCTTTGTCTCTTGTAACAATCTTTATTTTACTTTTTAAAAAAAATTTATTTATTTATTTATTTATGGCTGCACTGGGTCTTTGTTGCTGCATGCAGGTTTTTCTCTAGTTGAGGCAAGCAGGAGCTACTCTTCATTGCGGTAGGCAGGCTTCTCATTGTGGTGGCTTCTCTTGTTGCAGAACATGGGCTCTAGGTACACGGGCTTCAGTAGTTGTGGCACATGGTCTCAGTAGTTGTGGCTCACAGGCTCTAGAGTGCAGGCTCTGTAGTTGTGGCGCATGGGCTTAGTTGCTCTGTGGCATGTGGGATCTTCCCAGACCAGGGCTTGAACCCGTGTCCCCTGCATTGGCAGGCAGATTCTTAACCACTGCACCACCAGAGAAGCCCACAATCTTTATTTTAAAGTCTATTTTGTCTGATATAAGTATTACTACTCTAGCTTTCTTTTGATTTCCATTTGCGTAGATACCTGTTTCCATCCCCTCACTTTCAGTACATATGTGTCTCTAGATCTGAAGTGAGTCTCTTGTAGGAGGCATATATACTGATCTTGTTTTGTATCCATTCATCCATTCTGTGTCTTTCAGCTGGAGAATTTAGTCCATTTACATTTAAGGTAATTATCAATATATATGCCATTTTGTTAATTGTTTTGGATTTTAAAAAAATATTTGTTTATTTATTTGGCTGTGCCAGGTCTTAGTTGTGGCATGCAGGATCTTTGTTGCCACGTGCAGGATCCTCATTGTGGCAAGAGGAATTTTTTTAGCTGTGGCACGTGGGATCTTTTAGTTGTGGCGTGCAGGATCTTTTAGTTGCAGCATGCAAACTCCTAGTTGTGGCATGTGGGATCTAGTTCCCTGACCAGGGATCGAACCCAGGCCCCCTGCATTGGGAGTGTGGAATCTTAGCCATTGGACCGCCAGGGAAGTCCCTGGATTTGTTTTTGTAGGTCTTTTTTTTCCCTTTCTAGTTTTGTTCTCTTCTCTTGTGATTTGATGACCATCTTTAGTGGTATATTTGGATTCCTTTATCTTTTTTTGTATATACCTATTATAGATTTTTGGCTTGTGGTTACCATGAGGTTTTTGTATAGCAGTCTATGTATATGTATGATTGTTTTAAGTTGCTGATCTCTTTATTTCAAATGCATTTTAAATACCCTGCATTTGTACTCTCCTCCCCTCATGATTACTGTTTTTCACATCACATTTTACATCTAATTGTTTTGTGTATCCCTTAACTGCTTATTATGGATACAGATGATTTTACTACTTTTGTCTTTTAACCTCCCTACTAACTTTGTGTGTGGATGATTTCCTACCTTTACTATATGTTTGCCTTTACTGGTGAGCTTTTTCATTCCATAATTTTTTTGTTTCTTGTTTCCTGTTGTGGCCTTTTCTTTTTCACCTAGAGAAGTTCCTTTAACAGTTGACATAAAGATGATTTGGTGGTGCTGAATTCATTTTGCTTTTGCTTGTCTGTAAAGCTTTTGATATCTCCATCAAATCTGAATGAGAGCCTTGCTGGGTAGAGTATTCTTGGTTGTAGGTTTTTCCCTTTCATCACTTTAAATATATCATGCCATTCCCTTCTGGTCTGCAGAGTTTCTGCTGAAAAATCAGCTGATAGCCTTACAAGAGTTCCCTTGTATATTATTTGTTGCTTTTCCTTTGCTGCTTTTAATATTCTCTCTTTAAGTTTTGTCATTTTAATTACAGTGTCTTGGCATGTTCCTCTTTGGGTTAATCCTGTATAGGACTCTCTGTGCTTCACTGGACTTGGGTAACTATTTCCTTTCCCAGGTTAGGAAGGTTTTCAGCTATTGTCTCTTCAAGTATTTTCTTGGGCCCTTTCTCTCTCTCTTCTCCTTCTGGTACCCCTTTAATGCGAGTATCAGTGTATCTGATGTTGTCCCAGAGGTCTCAAACACTCCTCATTTCTTTCCATTCTTTTTTCTGTTTAGCAGCAGTGATTTCCACCACTCTGTCTTCCAGCTCACTGATCCATTCTTCTGCCTCATTTAGTCTATTATTGATTCCTTCTAGTGTATTTTTCATTTCAGTTATTGCATTCTTCATCTCTGTTTCATTCTTTATATTTTCTAACTCTTTGTTAAGAACTTCTAACTTCTCATTCTGTATCTCCATTCTCCTCCCGAATTCTTTGATCATCTTTACGACCATTACTCTGAACTCTTTCTTGGGTAGGCTGCCTATCTCCACTTCACTTAGTTCTTCTTCTTGGCCCTCGTAGGAGGCATCCTATGCATCCCAGCAGAGCACTCCCCTTGCATCACCCAAGCTATATGCTCTAGGGGTTCCCCCTAAGAGAGCTGCATGGGTCCTTCTGTTGTGGCAGGCTAACTATGAGGGTGGTCTGGTAGGCTTGGTTGGCCCCTAGTCTGAATAGGTTGCCAGGCCCTGCCTTGTATAGATGCAACTGGCTGCTGTTCAGTGGGGCCTGGTCACAAGGTGGCTGGTTGCAGAATCCTAGGGGGCCCCAGGGCTAGGGTTGGCTCACTGGTGGGTGGAGTCAGGGTCCTGAAGACTCTGGGCTGCTGCCCACTCCCTGGCAGGTGAAGTCAGATCCTGGGGTTAGTGCCAGACTACTGGCAGGCAGAGCTGGTTCCTGGAATCTGGCTGCAGGGCTCAGGGATTCCAGAGCTCGTTTCAAATCACTGGTGGACTGGGGCCGGTTCCTGACACAACTGGGTGTGGGGTCTGGGGTGTCCTGAAGGTTGCACTGGCCTGCTAGTCAGCAGGGCCAAGGCCCAGATGGGCTCAGGGTAAGGTTGGGCCTGCTTTGTGGGATCACAGTTTTCTTGCTTCTGGTGTCTGCCCCCTTGGTGGATGAGGCTGGTCTAGAGGCTTGTGCATGCCTCCTGGCAGGAGGGGCCTGTGCCTGTTCACTGGTGGGTGGAGTTGGGCCTTGGCCCTCTGGTGGGCTAGGCCATGTCTAGAGGTGGCTATGGGCTCTTTAGTCTTTAGGCAACCTAAAAATCCAATATGTCAGCTACCAGGAGTGTTCACACAGCTAAATTTTCCCCAATATTCACAAGTGTCTATGTTCCCAGCATGAGTCACAGCTGCCCCCCTCCTCTCCAGGAGACTCTCTGAGACCAGTAGGTACGCCTGGCCGAGGCTAATATCAAATCACTGCTTTTGCCCTGGGTACCAGCACATGTGAAATTCTGTGTGTGCACTTCAAGACTGAAGTCTCTATTTCCCCCAGTCGTGTAGGGCTCCCGCAGTTAAGCCCTGCTGGCCTTTAAAGTCAAATGCTCTGGAGACTTGTCTTCCCAGTGCTGGATCCCTGGAATGGGGAGCCTGATGTGGGGCTCAGAACTCTCACTCCTGTGGGAGAACCTCTGAAATATAATTATCCTCCAGTTTGTCATTTGCCCACATGGGGAGTATGGGATTTGATTATATTGTGAGTCTGCTCCTCCTATCCATCTTGTTGGGGTTCCTTCTTTATATCTTTAGTTGTAGATCTTTCCTGGTAGGTTTTGGTTCTTTTAAATCAATGGTTGTTCTGCAGATTTTGGTGTGCTCATGAGAGGAGGTGAGCTCAGGGTCTCTCTACTCCACCATCTTGGCTGCTCTCCTCTATAATTCCACTTATTTCAATACTTCAAGAATTTCCAAAATGTCAGATCTGTGACAGAATATAAAACTATTATAGAAGATGACTTTTTATTCTATATGCTTGTATTTCATTTATTTTACACTGGTTTATGCAGAAATTATTCTGAAAAAGTTGTATTTAAATCAAACCTTTAAAATGAAAAATGAAATATCAAAGTTAAATGAATTCAACTGAGAACTGACCATTTAATGGACAGTTGTGACAAACTCTGCAGGCATCAATATCCATTCAACTTATTTTTTAAGGTCAAGTTTTCTTATGTAGGTTTGACTTTTTAAAAATATTTTTAAGCTTTTCCTCTAAGATCAGTAACAAGGCAAGGATGTCTGCTTTCACCACTTCTATTCAACATAGTACTGGAAGTTCTAACAAGAGCAATTAAGCAATAAAAAGAAATAAAATACATTCAAATTGAGAAGAATAAAATAAAATTATTTATGTTTGCAGACGATATGATCTTAAATGTAGAAAACCATAAAGATTCTGCAAAAAAAAAAAGAATGATGAATTCAACAAAGTAACAATATAAAATTAAAACTCAAGAATCTGTTGTGTTTCTATGCACTAACAATGAATAATCAGAAAAGGAAATCAGGAAGACAATTCCATTTTCAGTAGCTTCAAAAAGAATAAATACTTAGGAATTAACCAAGGAAGTGAAAGACTTGTATAATGGAAACTACAAAACACTGCTGAAAAAAGTTAAAGGAGACATAAATAAATGGAAACACATCCCATGTTCATGCATTTGCAAGGCTTGGAAAATGTCAATAGAATTGACCCTTGAGCAACTTGGGTTTGAATTGCATGGGTCCACTTACATGCATATTTTTTTTCCAATAAATATGTATTACAGTAGTACATGATATGAAGTTGGTTGAAACTGTAAATGTGGAACCTTGATTACAGAGGGCTGACTATAAAGTTATATGTGAATTTTCGACTACGTTGCAGGGGTGGCATCCTTAACCCCCCTGTTGTTCAAGGGTCAACTGTATTATCGAAAGCAATCTATAGATGCAGTGCAATCCCTACCAAAATCCCAATGATTTTTTTTGCAGAAATATAAAGCCCACCCTAAAATTCATATGGAAGCTCAAGGGACCCCAAATAGTCAAAGCAATCTCGAAAAAGAATAAACCTGAAGAACTCACACTTCCTGATTTCAAAACCTACTATATAACAAAAATAAGAGTTGGTTCTTTGAAAAGATAAACAAAATTGACAAACCTTTAGCTAGACTAACCACGGAAAAAAGAGACGAGAACCAAATCAACAAAATTATAAATGAAAAAGGAGACATTACAGCTAATACCACAGAAACAAAAAGGATCATAAGAGGCTACTATGAACAACTATAAGCAAACAAACTAGAAAACCTAAAAAAATGGGAAAAAATCTTAGAAACATGCAACCAACCAGGACTGAATTAGGAAAAAACAGAAAATCTGAATAGACCAAACGCCAGTAGGATATTGAATCAGTAATCAAAATCTCCCAACTAAGAAAAGCCCAGGACCAGATGGCTTCACAGGTGAACTTTAACAAACATTTAAAGAAGAATTAGGGACTTCCCTGGTGGTCCAGTGGCTAAGACTCTGCACTCCCAATGCAGGGGGCCCAGATTCCATCCCTAGATCCCACATGCTGCAACTAAAGATCCCACATGCCACAACGAAGATCCTGCATGCTGCAACTAAGACCTGGCACAGCCAAATAAATAAATATTAAAACAAAAAAAAAAAAGAAGAAGAATTAACACCAATCCTTCTCAAACTCTTCCAAAAAATATAAGAGAAGAGAATACTCTAAAACTCATTTTATGAGGCCTTATACCAAAGCCACAAAGAACACTACCAGAAAAGAAAACTACAGGACAACATCCCTGAAGAATATGGATGCAAAAACTCTCAACAAAATACTCCCAAACCAAATTCAGAAGCACATCAAAAATATCATTCACCATGATAAAGTGGGATTTATCCCTGCGATGCAAGGATGGTTCAACATATACAAAATCAATGTAATATATCACATTAATAGAATGAATGAAAAAAAACCATATGATCATTTCAATAGATGCAGAAAAAGCATTTGACAAAACGGAACATCCATTTACGGTTTAAAAAAACTCTTAAAAAATTAGGTATAGAAAGAATGTACCTAAACATAATAAAGGTCATACATAATAAGCCCACAACTAACATCACATCAATGGTGAAACACTTCCTCTAAAATCAGGAACAAGACAAGGGTGCTCACTCTCACCACTCCTACTCAACATAGTACTGGAAGTCCTAGCTAGAGCAATCAGGCAAGAAAAAGAAATAAAAGGCATCAGAATTAGAAAGGAAGAAAAAATTGTCTATATATGCATATGACATGATTTTATATATAGAAAATCCTAAAGACTCCCCCACCAAAACTGCTAGAATAAATGAATTCAGTAAAGTTGTCCCCCAAAACTGCTAGAATAAATGAATTCAGTAAAGTTGTAGAATATAAAATCAACATACACAAATCAGTAGCATTTCTATACACTGACAATGAATTATCTGAAAAAGAAATAAAATGATCTCATTTACAATAGCACCAAAACAACAAAACACCTAGGAATACACTTAACCAAGGAGGTGAAATACTAATCACTGAAAACTATAAGACACTGATGAAAGAAACTGAAGAAGACACATATGAATGGAAAGGTATCTTGTGTTCATGGATTGGAAGAATACTGTTAAAATGTCTCTACCACAAAAGCCATCTATAGAATCAATGCAATCTCTATCAAGATTCTAATGGCATTTTTCTTTATAGAAGTGGAAAAAACAATCCTAACATTTATATGGAACCAAAAAAGAGCCTCAATAGTCAAAGCAATTCTGAAAAAAAAGAACAAAGCGGGAGGCATCACACATCCTGATTTCCAACTATATTTTAAAGCTACAGTAATCACAACAGTATGGTATTAGCATAAAAAAAGACACAATGGAAACAGACCAATGGAACAGAATAGAGGCTCCAGAAATAAATCCATGCACTAACAGTCAACCAATATTTGACAAGGTGGCCAAGAATACTCACTGGAGTCTCTTCAACAAGTGTTGGAAAAGCTGGATATTCACATGTAAAAAAATGAAACTAGATCTCTATCTCATACACCTTACAAGAGTTAACTTGAAGGTGGTTCAAGATGACAACATAGGAAGACCCTGAAATCACCTCCTCCTTCAGACACACCGAATCTACAACTACATTTGGGGCAATTTTCTTTGAAAAAGACCTACAAACCAGCTGAGCAACTCTTCACATTAGGCAAATGAGAAAAAGGAAACACAGAAGCAGGTAGGCAAAGCTGAGACACAATCTTGCCAGAAACCCCACCCCTAGGGCAGTGACCCACAGTTGGGAGGGAACTCACAAACCTGGAGCTTCTCCCTGAGGAGCAAAGGGTTCCTACCTTACACTGGACACCACAACTTTTTTTTTTTTTGGCTGTGTTGGGTCTTAGTTGCTGCGCACGGGCTTTCTCTAGTTGCGGCGAGTGGGGGCTATTCTTTGTTGTGGTGCGCAGGCTTCTCATTGCAGTGGCTTCTCTTGTTGTGGAGCACGGGCTCTAGGTGCGCAGGCTTCAGCAGCTGTGGCACCTGGGCTCAGTAGTTATGGCTCATGGGCTGTAGAGCGCAGGCTCAGTAGTTGTGGCGCACAGGCTTAGTTGCTCCACGGCATGTGGGATCTTCCCAGACCAGGGCTCAAACCCATGTCCCCTGCACTGGCAGGCGGATTCTTAACCACTGCACCACCAGGGAGGTCCCTGGACACCACAACTTTTAGGATCTGCACCTGAGAGAGAAGCCCCCAAAACATCTGGCTTTGAAAACCAACAGGGCTCACATTCATGAGACCCTAAGGGCTGTAGCAAACTGAAAAATGACTCTTAAAGGGCTCAAGTGTGAACTTGCTCACCCCAGGGCCCAGTGCAGAAGCAGCTATTTGAAAAGTACCCAAACTTTATACGAAAGAGATTCATTTGATAACCTTAAAGCATCAGCCAGAGGGGCAGGAGTCTTCTAGGATACTCTGGGGATGGAGGTTGTTGGGTGCCATTTTATGCTCTCCCTCTGCCGTGCTAAAGGCAGGGGGCATCATCTTTATTCCCATCCTCAGTGGGCACCATCTTCACACTCAGTCTCTGCTGTAATCCAGAGCACTGGCAGCTCCTGGAGGGGAGCTTTTACATGTCAGGTGCCCCCGTTTTTATGTCTGGTTCCCAGGTTTTTGTGGCTGCTGTCCAGGGGACACCCCTTGATCATTTAGCTCTGGTGGTCAGTGGGGCTTACACTCACAGGTCCCAAAGGACGTAACCAATAAAGAAAGAGTTCTTAAACAGTTATGACCTTCAGGGCACAGCAAGAAGCAACAGACCCCAGGAGCTCAGTCTTTCTCTGAAAGCAGCCTAGTAGTTTATCATCATAGCTGCAGCCTGAGGGGAGTTGACTGTAAGCCTTTCCAGAGACCTCGAAAGGTGGGTGCCATCTTCACGCTCTTCCTCTTCTGCATCCCCAGAGCACCAGTAGAGCTCTTACACATGTCTGGTGCCCTGGATTTTGTGGTTTTCCCCCAGGGAATGCTTTTTGATCACCCGGCTCTGGTGGCCTGGGGGGCTTGTGTCCCTGAGCCCCACAGCACAATAACAATTAGAGAGACAGTTCTTGGCAGACACCACCCCCAGGGCACTGTGCAGACAGCAAACTGAAACACACCCCCAGTCCTTCTGTGAAAGAGGCCCACTTGCTTGTCCTGGAGCTTCTGCCTGAGGGGTTAGGCTTCAAGTCTGGCACACATCCACGTGCCTACAGAGATCCTCTCAGGGGATGTAGGGCAGGGGACTCCGTCTTTGCGTTCTCCCTCTGCCTTGTTCCAGCTTGCCTGTATCTCCCAGAGAAAAGCTTTACACTCATTTACAGCCCCAATTTTCGCAACTTTCACCAAGGGGACACCTCCAAACTGACGGACTCTGGTGGCCAACAGGGCTTATGCTTGCAGGTCTACAGAACTCTGCACAGTTGGATACTTTATAATTGCATACTTAAAAGCTGCTGCCTGAGGGTCTGGCTTCCAATCAGCCTGAATCTAGGTGCTGAGATCCTCCCCTTTGAGACGTGAACAGGTCTTGGCACACCCTCAACTACTGGGAGCCATTAAAAGTAAAATAAGCTTGCTTGCACAATCATAAAGGTTTGAAAGACAACCAAGAGCTAGGGCAAGTGTGAATGACAAAGTTCATCTTCTACATGAGGCCACTCCTTCAAGACAAAGAGAGGTGGCTGTTTTATCTAATGCACAGAAACCAACACATAGTCAAGCAAAGTGAGGAAACAGAATATGTTCCAAATGAAAGAACAGGAATAAACCTCAAAAAAAAACCTTAATGAAAGAGATAAATAATTTACCTGATAAAGAGTAATGGTCATAAAAATGCTCACCAAACTTGGGAGAAGAATAGATGAACATAGTGAGAACTTCAACCCAGAGAAAATATAGAAATTAGCAAATTGAAGTCACAGAGCTAAAACATACACTAACTGTACTGACACTAGGGGGGTTCAACAGTAGACTAGATGAAACAGAAGAAAAGATCTGTGAACTTGAAAACAGGGCAGTGGAACTCATGCAATCTTATCAGCAAAAAGAAAAAAGAATTTAAAAAGTGAAGACAGGGAATTCCCTGGCAACCCACTGCTTAGGACTCGGTGCTGTCACTGCCATAGCCTGGGTTCAATCCCTGGTCGGGGAACTAAGATCCCGCAAGCCACGTAGCATGGCCAAAAAAAAAAATAGTGAAGACAGCTTAAGGAAATTATAGGACAACATCAAACACACTAACATTCTCATTATAGGGGTCTCAAAAGGAGAAGAGAGAGAGAAAGAAAGGTGCAGAAAAGTTATTTGAAGATAGAATGGCAGAAAACTTCCCTAGCTTGGGGAAGGAAACAGACGCCCAGGTCCAGGAAGCACGGACAGTTCCAAATAAGATAAACATAAAGAGACCCACACAAAGACACATTATACTTAAAATGTCAGACGTTAAAGACAAGAGAGTCTTAAAAGGAGAAAGAGAACAACAACTTCTTCTATATAAGGAAACCCCCATAAGACTATCAGATATTTCAGCAGAACCTTTGCAGGCTAGAAGGGAGTGGCACAATATATTCAAGGTGATAAAAGAAAAAAACTTCCTGGCAAAGTTATTATTCAGAATTGAAGGAGAGATAGAGTTTTGCAGACAAGCAAAAAACTAAAGGAATTCATCACCACTAAACCAGCCTTACAAGAAATAAGGGACTGCTTTACACTGAAAAGAAAGGGTGCTAATTAGTAACAAGAAAACATATGAAAGTATAAATCCGACTGGTAAAGGTAAATATATAGTAAAGATAGCAGACTAATCACTTATAAAGCTAATATGAAGGTTAAAAGATAAAAGTAGTAAAAAACAACTATAACTACAGTAATTAGTCAAGGGATACAGAAGATAAAAGATGTTAAATATGACATCAAAAACAAAAAACTTTGGGAGGGAGTAAAAATGTAGAGCTTTAGAGCATGTTCAAACTTAAGTCATCAACTTATAATAGATTGTAACAAATATAAGCTATTATATGTAAGTCTCATGGTAACCACAAAGCAAAAACCTGTAGTAGATACACAAAAGACAGTGAGAAAGAAATCTAAGCATACTACTAAAAAAAGTCATCGAAGAACAAAGGAATAGAGCAAGAGATGAAGAAAGGAAGAGAGAGGAACTACAAAACATCCAGAAAACAATTAACAAAATGGCAATAAGTATATACCTATCAATAATTACTTTAAATGCAAATGGACTAAATTCTCCAATCAAAAGACAGAGCAGCTGGATAAAAAAACAAGAAAAACACCCCAGTATATGCTTCCTATAAGAGACTCACTTTGGATGTAAGGACACGTATAAACTGAAAGTGAAGAGATGGAAAAAGATATTCCATGCAAATGAGGAAACCAAAAGAAAGCTGGGGTAACTATACTTACATTAGACAAAATAAACTTTAAAACAAAGACTGTAAAGAAGAATAGCATTACATAATGATAAAGGAGTCAATCTGACAAGAGAATATAACATTTGTAAATATTTATGCACCCAACATAGGGGCACTTAAATTTATAAAGCAAATATTAACAGATCTAAAGGGAAAAATAGCCAGCAATACAATAATAATAGGGGATTTTGATACCCCAATTACATCAATGATCATCCAGAGAGAAAATCAGTAAGGAAACATCAGCTTTAAAGGAAACTTTAGACCATACGGCATTAACAGATATATACAAAACATTCCATCCAAAAGCAGCTGAACATAAATTCTTCTTGAGAGCACATGCAACGTTTTCCAGGATAAATCATATGCTAGGCCACAAAACAAGTCTTAGTAAATTTCAGAACACTGAAATCATATCAAGCATCTTTTTTGACCACAATGGTATGAAACGAAATCAATTATAAGAAGAAAGCTGGAAAATTCACAAACATATGAAGATTAACAACATGCTGATGAACCAATGGGTTAATGAAGAAATCAAAAGTGAAATTAAAAATACCTGAGACAAATGAAAACTGAAACACAACATACCAAAATTTATGGGATGCAGTAAAAGCAAGTCTAAGAGGAAAATACATAGTGATAAATGTTTGCCTCAAGAAACAACAACAATCTCAAACAAATAACTTTATACCTCAAAAAACTGGAAAAAGAAAAACAAAGCCTAAAGTTAGTAGAAGGAAAGAAATAACAAAGATCAGAGTGGAAATAAATGGAATACAGACTAAAAAGACAATAGAAAGATCAATAAAACTAAGAGCTAGAAGTTGGTTCTTTGAAAAGATAAACAAAATTGGTCAACCTTCAACCAGACTGACCAAAAAAAAAGAGAGGAATCAAAAAATAAGATCAGAAATTAAAAAGGAGACATCACAACTGATCCAAAGCATGGTAAGAGACTACTATGAACAACTATAGAACAAACTGGACAACCTAGAAAAAATGAGTAAATTCCTAGAAACATACAACCTTCCAAAACTGAATTATGAAGAAATATAAAATCTGAATAGACCAACCATTAATAAGGAGACTGAATCAATAATCAAACACTTCCCAACAAACAAAAGTCTAGGGCAAGACAACTTCACTGGTGAATTCTACCAAAACATTCAAGGAATAAATATCATTCCTACTCAAACTCTTCCAAAAATAAGAGGAAGAAACACTTCCAAACTCATTTTATGAGACCAACATTACCCTGATAATGCAAAACCAGATAAGGATGCCACAAGAAAATTACAGACCAATATCACTGATGAACACAGATGCAAAAATCCTCAATAAAATATGAGCAAGCCAAATTCAACTATACATTAAAATGATCATATCTATTATCAAATGGGATCATTCCAGGGATGCAATCATGGTTCAAAGTCTTCAAATCAATCAATGTGATACACCAGATTAACAAAATGAAGGATAAAAAGCATATATGCAGAAAAAGCATTTGACAAAATTCAACATCTGTTTATGGTAAAAACTCTCAACAAAGTGGGTAGAGAGGAAACATACCTCAACATAATAAAGGCCATCTATGACAAGGCCACAGCTAACATCATACTCAATTGTGAAAAGCTGAAAGCTTTTTCTCTAAGATGAGAAACAAGATAAAGATGCCTACTCTCACCACTTTTTTTTCAACATGGTATTAGAAGTCCTAGCCAGAACAATTAGGCAAGAAAAAAAAATAAAAGGTATCCAAATCAGAAAGGAAGAAGTAAAACTGTTACTGTTGGCAGATGACATATTATATATAGAAAATCCAAAAGACTCCACCAAAAAAACTACTAAACTAATAAACGAATTCAGTAAAGTTGCAGGATAAAATATCAATATACAAAATCTGTTGCATTTCTACACACTAATAAATATCAGAAAGACAAATTAAGGAAATAATCCCATTTAAAATTGCATCAAAAAAGGGACTTCCCTGGTGGTGCAGTGGTTAAGAATCCACCTGCCAATGCAGGGGACACTGGTTTGAGCCCTGGTCCAGGAAGAGCTCACATGCCGCGGAGCAACTAAGCCCGTGAGCCATAACTACTGAGCCTGCGCTCTAGAGCCCGCAAGCCACAACTACTGAACCCGCGTGCCACAACTACTGAAGTCCGTGTGCCTAGAGCCCGTGCTCTGCAACAAGAGAAGCCACCAAAATGAGAAGCCCATGCACCGTGATGAAGAGTAGCCCCCACTCACCGCAACTAGAGAAAGCCCGCGCGCAGCAACGAAGACCCAACGCAACCAAAAGAAAAAATATTGCATTAAAAAAAATAAAATACTGGGCTAACCTGGTGGCGCAGTGGTTGAGAATTTGTCTGCTAATGCAGGGGACACGGGTTCGAGCCCTGGTCTGGGAAGATCCCACATGCCACGGAGCAACTAGGCCCGTGAGCCACAACTACTGAGCCTGCGCGTCTGGAGCCTGTGCTCCGCAACGAGAGAGGCCACGATAATGAGAGGCCCGTGCACCACGATGAAGAGAGGCCCCCGCTCGCCACAACTAGAGAGAGCCCTCGCACAGAAACGAAGATCCAACATAGCCAAAAAATAAATAAATAAGTAAAATTTTAAAAATAAATAAATAAATAAAATAAAATACTTAGGACTAAATTTAACCACGTAGGTGAAAGGCCTATATACCGAAAACTATTAAGACATTGATGAAAGAAATCAAAGACACAAATAAAATGGAAAGATATTCCATGTTCACGGATTGGAAGAATTAATACTGTTAAAATGTCCAAGCTACCCAAAACAATATACAGATTCAATGCAATCCCTATCAAAATTCCAATGGCACTTTCCACAAAAATAGGAAAAAATAATCCTAACATTTATATGAAACTATGAAGACCATGAATAGCCAAAGGAACGTTGAGAAAGAAGAACAAAGCTGGAGGCATTATGCTTCCTGATTTCAAACTATATTACAATGCTGTAGCAATCAAAATAGAATGGTATTGAATAAAAACATCACATATGTCAATGGAACAGAATAGAGTCCAGAAATAAACCCACCCATATGTGGTCAATTATTTTATGACAAAGGAGCCAAAAATATGCAATGGGGAAAGGACGTTCTTTTCAATAAACAGTGTTGGGAAAACTGGACAGCTACCTGCAAAATAATGAAACTAGACCCCTATCTTATACCATACACAAAAACTAACTCAAAATAGATTGCTGAATGTAACACCGGAAAACAACAAAATTCTTAGAAGAAAACATAGGCAGTAAGCTTCTTAACATCAATCTTGGCAATGACTTTCTAGATCTGACACCAAAAGCAAAGGCAACAAAAGCAAAAATAAACTCAGACTAAAAAGGTTCTGCACAGCAAAGAAAATCATCAACAAAATGAAAGGCAACCTATGGAATGGAAGAAAATATTTGCAAATCATATATCTGATAATGGGGTTAAAATCCAAAATATATTTTTAAAAAACTCATACAACTCAACTGAAAAAAACCAAATAATCCAATTTTAAAAATGGGCAAAGGACCTGAACAGACATTTTTCCAAAGAAGATATATGAATGGCCAACAGGTACGTGAAAAGATGGTCAGCATCATTATAATCATTAAGGAAATGCAAATCAAAAACCCGAGAGAGTACCTCACACCTGTTAGAATGGCTAGATTCAGAAAAACAAGAGATGACAAATGCTGGCAAAGATGTGAAGAAAAGGACCCCTGTGGACGGTTAGTGGGACTGTAAACTGGTACAGCTGCTATGGAAAACAGTACGGAGGTTCCTAAAAAAATTAAATATAGATTTACCATACGATCCAGCAATCCCACCTCGGGGTATATACCCAAAAGAACTGAAAGCAGGGTCTTGAAGTGATACTTGTACACCCACGTTCACAGGAGCATTATTCACAATAGCTAAAACATGGAAGCAACCCAAGTGTCCATCCACTGATGAATGGATAAGCAAAATTCAATATATACATACAATGGAATATTATTCCGCTTTAAAAAGGAAGGAAATTCTGCAATATGCTACAACATGGTTGAATCTTGAGGACATTATGCTAAGTGAAATAAGTCAGTCACAAAAAGACAAATACTGTATGATTCCACTTAGAGTAGTCAAAATAATAAAGACAGAAAATAGAATTAGGTTTGCCAGGGGCTAGAGGGAGGGAGAATGGAAAATTATAGGTATAGAGTTAGATATACAAGATGAAGAGAGTTACGGGGATGGATGGAGGTGAGGATTGCACAACAAAGTGAATGTATTTAATAAAATTAATTAAATTGTACTGAACTGTATACTTAAAAATGGTTAAGATGGTAAATTTTATGTGTATTTTAACACAAAAAATTAATTATGAAATTAACATATGCTCATTATAGCAAAAAGTAATTAGACATTAACAAATACCCAGTCTCCCCCCCTCCTCAAAGTTGTACAAATTATTTAAGCTCCTATCAAATTACAGAGATGCCCTTAGCTTACATTGCTGAGCCAGCATTTTCTGAGAAGGGGAAAAAATTCCTTTATCAGAATGAAGAACATAATTAAAATACTACTTCTGTCTAAGAAGCAATGCATAAAGCAAAGAAATTATTTTTCATGCAGAAATGAACAAGAAAAAAATTTAAGTCTCAGACACATGGAGTGAAAGCCAAGGTCTGGAGGGACAGGCAGGGGATAGAGGGCTACTGCTTAGTGTTTAGTAGATGGTCTGTGTGTTTGCTTCCTGAAGCTTATGCCCCAACCCGATGGAGACTTAGGGGAAACAACTCCTATTAAAGTAGTGGTAGAAGGGGGCAAAAGATGAGACGACAGTGAGGAAGATACCTTTATAGACCCTTTTACATGCATCACCTGAACCTCAAAATTACTCTGTAACGTCATACAGGGAAAATGTTCTTATTCTGATTTTATGGAGTAAGAGGATTTCTAGGAAGTGCCTTGTCCATGTCATCCAGCCCTTTGAAGCCTTCCACCCCTGCAACCTGGGCACCATCCAGTTTACCTGACACCCTGCCTCATGTAGGAACAATATTGCTGAGCCAGCTCCTTCTGAATGGGGTGAGATGGGGTTGAGCCAATGAACTGCTGATGCATCAATGATAAGGAATCAACACAGCAGCTAACTGACCCCAAAACACAAATTCCTGACGTGTTTGTGGCGCAGGGACTGTCAATAGCCCCTGGTGACAAATTCTCTCCCCAGGAAGGGAAATGTCTTACCACAAATGTCAGAAAGCATTTGTCCAATGTATTTCTCAGTGTGAAAGATTATGCTTATCAAATAACTTTAAAGATCACCTCCCTGTCTTTCCAGAAGAGTTGGGGTCAATGTGAAAAAAATTTTGCGTGCACAGAACGGGGCTTCTAAACGGAGATGGGCATAGATACACATTTTACCTATTTTCCAACTGATTTTACAATATAGGCAATTAAGTAATCAAGGAATTAATGAATTTCTGGTGCACAAGAAAACCACATAAGCTCGAAACTTTAGTTCTTCTGCAGTCTCCCGCTTTCTTTTCTGTCACCCTGACTTCCACACTTCTCTTTAGGGACCCCCTAGCCGACTTGGCTACTGGGGCCACAATCTCACCCCCTCTCACCAGCTCAACAAGGTACTGCAGAACTCGGCTGCAATGCCACACTTCACCGGTAGATGTCGCAGCCCCAACACTTGACAGAGTCAACGTTCACATCACTGACAAGCAAACCAGCAGCCATTTAGCGCCTACTGTATACTTGCCGACAATTATTTTAGGCGCTTTCAGGTCAATACCGCACCGGTGGGCTCATCTGGGAAACGCGTGAAGATTCGATTAGTTAAATCGTATAAAGTGTTTTGAACAATGACTGAATCGTAGTGTGAAATTATTACCGGCCCAAGGTGCGGTGGCAGAGACCACCCGGGGTCCACCGCAGCTGTCTCAGCAGCGAGGTCTGCGTCTGGGCCCAGGGCTTGCTTTCCATCCAGTTGGGGCACTTGTCCTTTTTCCTGTCGCCTACCACCAAGCTGCTGGTACGTCCTCCAAGTTGGGATCCGGAATTTGGCTCCTCTCCGGCAAAGTAGCGGTGTGCTGGTGGGTGGAGGAAGGGGTGTCACAGTTAGGGCGGGTCCAGGTCAGGGCGGCCCCATCACCGCTTTCCTGCGGGCACTTCTAAAAGGCGGGCAGCCTGGGAGGTGGCACGGTGGGGCGCAAGAGGTCGCGCTCCTAAGGTCTAAACTCAACACAAACTTTCCTCCTTTGACTTCCGGGCCTGCGCTCTACCCGCCCGCGAGACAGACCCCGGCACCTGAGGCACGCGGTCTTGGCCCTCCCGCCACGGAGCCGGGCGGGGCCTCGGCTGCACCTGGGAGGCTGCACTTGCCTGGGGCCGCCAGTCTCGGGCTGGTGGGCTCCGCTGGGCCCCCAGCGTGCGGCATACCCGGGTCGACTTCGGCGGGCAGGGCGCCCCGGTCGCCCGCCTCCCGGGGGAAGCACAGGCTTGGACCCACGCTCCAGCGCTCCGGCCCGCACTTGGCGCTGGGGCCCTGTGGCCGACGCACACGCGCAGAGAGGAGCCAAGTGCTGCGGCCCCAAGCGCGCGGAGGGTGCGCTCAGCGTAGGTGCGCGGCGGCCGCCCCAGGTGCCGGCAGCCGGGACGCCCCATCCCCCTACGCACGTGCGGGCCGCCGCCCCCTCCGGGCAACCCGCGCAGCCGCGCCCGCGCCCGCGCCCGAGCCCGGGCGCCTGGCCCCGGCACCGCGAGGCGGCGCGCCGACCGCCCAGGGCCGCCGAGGGGCGGGGCCGCTGCCCGCATTGTTCCTCCCCGAGCGGCGGGCCCTCCCCTTCCCCCAGTCCCGGGCGGGGCGCGGGGCCGCCGAAGCCGCGGAACGTGGACTCGCGCCCCGCCTTTGTCTCCCGGGCGCGAGCCGCCGCAGCCCCGCGCCCGCCGCTCGCTGCCACAGCCGCTTTGTGCCGCGGCGCGGGGGACGGGGACGCGGGGCGCGGAGCCGGCGGGCGCAGCCTCAGCATGGACGTGACCGTCTCGGAGCTCATGGAGCTCTTCCTGCAGAGCCCGCTGGTGACCTGGGTGAGTGTGCCCGGCCCCTCGCCCCATTG
The DNA here is from genome assembly GCF_028023285.1 of Balaenoptera ricei. Taxonomy (NCBI): domain Eukaryota; kingdom Metazoa; phylum Chordata; class Mammalia; order Artiodactyla; family Balaenopteridae; genus Balaenoptera; species Balaenoptera ricei. The sequence continues at coordinate 175,300,829 of NC_082640.1, read as the reverse complement.
TTGGGGCACTGGCTCCTCTCCCGCCCGCCTGCAGTCGCAACAGACCCGACCCGGCCGGGGCCCCGGAAAGCCCCTGGACGCAGAGGATTCATCAGGTGCCCCCGGCCGGTCATCAAGTGTCCCGGAGTCCGGGGGTATTTCCAACTCTGGAGCCGGCGCACCCGGCGCAGGACCCCGCCGCGCTCTCGGCCCGGCTGGGGGCTGAGCGGGTACACCTGTTCCCACCGGGGCGTTGGGCTGGAGGCCCTGGAGCGACAGGCTTCCGGTGGTCACCCTGGCTCCCCATGGCTTTGACCATTCGAGAAAAGGACCCATTCCCCAAAATATCCTCGTGTAGTTTCTGAACCCCTGAGACCAGCGGGTGAATGGCGGTGGGGATTAGGGGGTTCCCAGTGAGAACGTGTACAGGCTGCGCTGGGCGCACTGATTTCCAATGGATTTGAGACGTGAGAAATTTATTGAAAAGTCCCTTTTATTTTTTTTTTTCCGCTCTGACACGCCGGAGAAAAGTGGCGAGGAAGTTTTCTTTCTGCTGTCTCGCGTCTGTTGCCTGGCGCGGGGAGGGGAGCGAGGCCCTGGAGAAGGGTGCTGTTGAAGGGTGGGTGGTCTTGGGTGACCCCCTTCTGCCCACAGGGGCTCTGCCCTCCTGGAGAGCTTTAGACTGTGCGCGTGGAGGTGACTTTTCCTGCCTTTCTCTCCGCGTCTCCTCCCCGCAGGTGAAAACTTTTGGCCCCTTCGGAAGCGGCAACCAGGACAACCTGACAGTGTACATGGATTTAGCGGACGGCATCTTTTTGAACCAAATCATGTTGCAAATGTAAGTTATATTCGGGGAGGAAGGAAGGAGGGAATGATGCCTCAGAAAGTCGAAATTTAAGGTTGTAGAAATGGAATGTGAAGTTGCAGTGGAGGGTTCTTTGCACGTCAGGCCACTGGTATCTCAGCATTAACGTGTCTTTTCCTCGTTTGTGGGGTATGGAGAACTCCAGGACAGTGGGTTGGCAGCTTGTTTGATGAAAGGAATTTGAAATTGAGTGACTGTCATCCACATGGTGTAGATAGTGCAATTGACTTCGAACTCAGGGACCTGATTGTTGTTTGAGTAATGACACCAAAAAAACCCTTTCTTTTTGGGGGCAAGGAACTGTAACGGAGAGTGTCTGGTTACAGGAAGTGTCGGGTGGGACCAGAGCATCCGTGAGTGACTCTAAAGTTTCATTCGAGGTCAGGACGCCTGTGTTTCTGAGCTCCCCTTCATCTTCCATTTTCAGTTGCCCCAGAGCAAGTACAGTTGGTTAAGTCCCTTCTCAGGAACTGGATTTAAAGTCACTATGTTGGGAGAGGCGCAGGGAGCCAGAATACTGTGGTACTGTTTGTCTTGAAGCTTGAGGCTTAAACAGGGTCCTGGTGGAAGTTACACTTGCTAGCATGTTGGTCTGACCACATCCTTTCCTGTTGCTGAATTCTGCAGAGCCTGTCTGATTGACAGCCTGCCACATGTAGATGTTGGCTCCTGCCGCTGCATTCTGTTTTTAACTCAGGAACTGCAGGGAACGTATTGGCACCGAGTGTCAGTGTGATTCACAGGCACTTGAAGCAAAATAAAACATCCTGATGTTCTCTGTGGATCAGGCCCTTATGCTCACCTACTCACCTGCAACTAAGCAAGTTGTCATACTGGAGCATGAACCCGTTAGCTGATGAGAATCAGCTTCGTTTTTGGCCCGCGTGGGAGGAGGAACAGTCAGCTTTGGTATATTCAGAAAGTGGTTTAAATACATCTACCTACAAAGACCTATTTTAAAAAATTTCCCGAGAACATTGCTTCTTTGGTTTAAGAAGTTACTTGATGTCGTGCTCTGGGAGAGACATCTGAGTCTTAATTTTTTTTTTTTTTTTAAGGCACTACCACTGTTACCAGTCTTGAGTTTGATTAGATTCTAAAGAGACAAATCTGTTGTCAACTTTGGCAGCACATCTCCGAGAACATTGATGAGAAGGAGTTTTCCTCGGGTTGTCTTGTGGCATATTCAAGTTCTGGCAACTCTTCCCCCCTCATCCTGTTAGACCCCGAAAATTGCTGGATTCCGTGGGTACAGCAACCAGTGAAACTTAGAGCTGTCCTGTTTAATTAAAAAAAAGCAGCAGTATCCCCCGGCCTTTTCATTCAGCTTTTACACCCAGGCAAGGGGAGAACAAAAGCCCTGGGACTGTTTCTCTTTCTTCCCTGACCTTTGGAATTCCTGAAGCGTTTACCACTTGCTTGTAAATCAGGAAAGCCTGTTGGACCATTCCTTTGCGAAATGCCATCTCATCACTGGTTCACACTCGGCTCGCGGCTAAATTCAGTTTGAAGGGCTTCTCCCTTCCCCTTGACAGTTTTAAACGTTATTTTCTCCTCTGTGCTTCGCCAAGGTAATCGTGCTGGAAGTGGGAACTGATATGTTTGCGGCTCTTCAGGCCTCAAGCAGTGCTTCTGGGTCCTCTGGCCAGGGTTGGACACTGAGGAGGGGACAGTGGGGAAGATGGGTGGCTTTCCAGAAGGAGGAAATCAAGGAGGCAGAGGCGCAAGCAGCACGCAGTTTACTGACTGGGTGATCGGAATGACCCTGCTCCAGGTGATAGAAATCAGAGCATTGTTTGCTCTTGAAAGTGGGCAGGGATTGACTGGAAAGGGGGCACAAGGGAACTTCAAAGGGTGGTAGAAATATATTGACTGGAGTATATTTCATCTTTCAAAACTCATCAAGGTGTAACTTAAGATATATGCATTTCACCCTAAGTGTAAAAGTTACCTCAAGGGGACCTCCTGGGTGGTCCAGTGGTTAAGACTCTGTGCTTCTAATGCAGGGGGTGCGGATTCGACCCCTGGTCGGGGAACTAAGATCCCACATAAAAAATTACCTCAAAAAAAAAAAAAAAAACAAACGAATTTCAACCCTAGTGTTGAAAGCCTAGGTAGCCAGCTTGGGTTCAAACCCTAGGTCTCTCTCATGCATGCTTTGTGACGCTGGGCACATCACTCAATCTCTCAGTTTCCTCACCTGTAAAGTGGGAAGGAAAGTACCTTCCTTAAGAGATGGTTGTGAGGATTAAATGATGTTAGTAGTTAGCATAGTGCCTGCCACTTAATAGGTATTGGCGTTGGTTGTATCCACCTTCTTAATCCAGAAAGGATTTGGGGCACCCTCTAAGAGTTCTTTTTTTTTTTTTTTTCTGTCTCCCTTTCTCCTACATTCCTAGTCTCCTAGATTACTGCATACTTCTTAGCCTTAGCTCTCTCCCAACAAGATCTAGGGCAAAACTGGACTCTGGGACCCATATCCTAGCCCCACATCTAACACTACTTAAGCCAAGCCTGTTTTCACTTCTGCCAAGTGGAGACACGTTGGGCTAACTAGCAGGTGAGCGATAAGGCTGTTCTGCCTTATCTCCCACGCTAGTAGCCCCAACTGTGTTCAGTTCGCCTATCTTAATAAATTCTCTCCAAGTTGGTAGAACCTGAGGAAATTGCAGAGAGCATTGTGCTAACCTGTTGCTGGAGTTCAGATAAGAGGCGTGTTACCTAACACTTCAGAGCCATATGGAGGCTGGCTGGGGGTCACGTGACTGCACCTGGGCATTGTCTCTGGCAACTGAAGAAGGCTGCGGTAGTAGTCTCTGGGCCCTGGCCTCCTGGTGACATCAGTGCCTGGAAGCTGGAAAGCCCTGTGGGCTCAGCTTTCAGGGGAGGCCCAGGTCTAGGAGAATTCCTGAATGAAAGTGAGGCATTGAGTGGCGTGGATGGAGATGCTTGGGAAAACTTGCTGAATAGCTCCTCTGTAAATGCAGTTTCTCTGGGTGCCTACTGGTAGTCAAGGGAAAAACTAGGTGTCTGCTTCACTTTGGACACATTTTTCGTGGTCTCATAGGAAAATTAAGAGCTTTGACTCTAGCATCAGGCAGACAAGTTCACATCCTCCCTCTGCCGCTTACTGGTGCTCTTGGGCAAGTTACTTTTACTCTCTAAGCCTCAATCTCCTGATTTGTAATAAGGGGGATGGTATTTTATGGATTTGGGGAGGATTAAATAAGATTATGCATGTATAGGAAATGCCCAACAAATGTCAGTCATCATTATTGTTAGCGTGAAGCCCAGAGATGAGTTTGTGTGTGTGTGCCCACGTGCGTGTGATGGTGCACATCTGTACACGTGAGAGTGGACACCTGAATTGACGTAATGGCTGTTGAGTTCAGCTGAGAACTTAGGACTGGCTGGGGCTGAGAGCTTGTGCTTGGGCAAGGCCTGCGTTAAATCCAACACTGTTTACTTTGTTCAGACTCCTTTCTAACCCCTTGTACTAGCTGCAAAATTACGGATAATATATTAGTTATTCAGAAGTTGGTAATAGCCTCAGACCAATGTGAGAGTTTCTTAGGCTTCTCAAAAGCATTTGAAGGATAATTTTTTGCCTTAGTGTGCTGGAAGAGGAGTTACGTTCCCATTTTGCAGATGTAAAAGCTGAGGATACAGGGGCAGATACTGATTAGTTGAATGAGTTTGTGTTGGTGCTAGAGAGTTGGAGCAAAAAAGATTTTTACTCATGAACTTGAGTGATATTCTTTCATGGCTGCAGCATATGACACTCTTCATGCGGCCTTTGAGTCTGTAAAAAATTACACAAAATTCACATTTGTTGGAGGGAGGTTGGAACATACAGATGAGCAAAACAAACATTGCCTGTAATTTTACCATGTCGAGGTAGCAGAATTAATATTTTGGTGTTTCCCAGATGTTGTCTATGGTATATACGTATAATATATGTTCCTAATGTACTTTTATACAAATTTGGGCTCAGGCTACTGCTTAACACCTTTTTTATTAACCTATGATAGATTATCAATATCTCCATCATCTGTATCAAACATAGTTTCTCGATTCAGGGTTTTTTTTTTTTTTGGATTCAGTTTTAAATGTAGGAAGTCTTTGGAATATGATGAAAATTTGGGGGCTGGCCTTTTCACAAAGGAGGGAGGCAAGGTTGCTATAAATCTAAATTATAGTTCTCTTTAAAATTTTAGGGAGAGTTGATTTCTTTTTTTCAAGTTAGAAGTTTTTATGAGAAGGAAGCCCCAGGGGCCCACACTTTGGACTTGTATCTCTCCAAGTTCGGACAATGTACCAGATGCTTTGTTGCACCCTTGTCTCTGTCCTGTCCTCTGACATCCTGATGTGGGGCTGTGTGGCTTTGCTTTCTAGGGCTGTCATACAAAGAAGATCCTTATTCTTAAGGATGGCTTTCAGGGAAACAGTCTTGCAGTGGTTCTATGATGTCCTCTTCTTGGGATCAAGAACCAGGTACCACGTGTGCCAGTGCGGACCTGGCCTCCCTAGAATAACATTTTAGTGCTGGAAGGATCCTGTGGTCATCTTGCAGATGAGCACAATGGGGCCCAGAGAACTTTGGCCAGTCCTGGCCCCATTTCCAAACCAGAATCAGTAGCTCCTAACCCACTTCCTGCTGAGGGACAGGTCGGGGTTACACAGTGCTGGGCAGAGTGGGGACAGGCCTTCCTTCACCATAATTGACTTTTGTTTCAATTTGTTTCCTAATCTCTCTTTACCCTGAGAGCCTGAGTTAAAGGAGGGAGTGCTAATGATCATGATAATTAGTCTAATTATTCATATAGAACCCCCTCCCCGACCCACGTCACCTGACAGCCTCCCAGGCCCCGACCCTGGATCCTGGGTGTGTGTTGTGCCATTGCCCGTGCAGTGAATGTCCACATGTTTGCCAAGGTCGTCCAGCTTCTGGCACTCCTCAGGGGGTCCCGTCTGACTTAATGTAAGCTGGGACTACAATAACGACAAAACAGAAAAAGCCCTGCATGTTCTCGAAGTTCTGCTATTTTAGGAAGCACGTTCATTACTTTATGAAATTGCTTCTCATCTCTTAAGGTTTCTATGGCAAAGGGAAGAGAACTGCACCCTTAAGATAAATTACTTTGTCGTGCTAGGTGCACTTCTGTAGCTAAAATGCCTTTGTGGTTTAAATTCTGAATGCCTCCTCTGCTGCTAAATTAATTTCCACTGAACTGTTAACCTTTATTTTCTCGGTAATGAATGGCTCCAGGAGAAACCTGTAACATGTAAATGGGTTGGCCAGATTCTAGTACTGTGTGGGGACAATAAGAAACGTTGTCCCAGGACAGTTGAAAAGAGGTCCTCTGGTTGTCCCAAGGAGCCCGTATGACTGTTTTAGGAGATACAGGATTATTGAATAAAGTCCATGGCTGATTGTATTGCATGTGATTCATAAAGGGGTTTGCATATACACAATACAGTGTAGGGACTCATAGTGTTTATATCAAATATTTCCTTAATGGTTGAATTTTAAACAGCTTGTGTTATTAAGAAATTGTGCTTATAGTGGCATTTGAAATAATTTCTATTTTTAGATTTTTTTTCCTGTTTGTCAACTTTGTATACATTATTGGCTTTGAATGAGCTGAATGGCATTGAAATTGATTTGCTTAACTCCCCAAATTCCCCTTCTTGTGCTCTCATCATCATCATCACCATCATCATCATCGAGGGGCCCGAGTACCGAGGAAGGAGGAAGAGGCCTGTCTCTCCTCCATCACACCAGCCCCTGGGAGGCTTAGCACCCTTAGCACAGGACTCGGATGACAGAAGAAACTGTGAAGACAGCCCTCATTTGAATGAAACATCCTTTGTGGTGCCTTGGGACAGTCGAATGGCAGAGAGGGCTATGTTAGGAAAAGCAGTGTGGGGTACATGGGGAGAGGGAAGAGAAATCCGTTCCGTTGAATCTGTTCTCTTCAAATAGGAAATATTTTTGACACTGAGAATTTTTGAGAAATGTCCTGTATGGAGATGAGTGAAATTATAAATCACTTGATTCAGATTTCTAGTTTCATCACAAGCAGACCTGACTTTTGCCTGAGATTGGAAAATAAATGACACTTTGGGGGTTTCCCACATGAATTATTTGTGTCTCTTCGCATTTCTCGTAGGGTGTGTTGTACACCACATAGTATCGAAGACTCATGGTGGCGGTTTTTTGAGATAGAATTGTGCCCCTGGAATGTAAATCACAGGCAAGAGCAATTTTGTGACATAGGCAGGAGACAAGTTTGAAATGGAACATTAATGATTTTACTGGTTTATGAAGTCAGAAAGTGTACTGTTTTCCCCTTTTCCATCTTTCTTGATATTTCATGTATTTTGCTTTGGTCAGCTTTGAATCCTTTTTAATCTTGAAATATATTTGGGGGTAGGTTATTGATGTTTACACAGTGCAACTTTTGGGTCTGCACTGACACTTGGTTGTTTATGGGTACTCTGGGGCCAGAAATAACATTGCTTAAGGGCTGGTGGGGGGCTAGGTGCTTGGGGGGGACAGGAGGTGCTGTGGCTCCGCGGAGGTCCACGGCTTGGCAGTGGCAGAATTAGGACTTGACTTGAGCCACACTGTCACAGCTGCATAGTAACCTAGGCTTGGAGAGGACCGAATGCTCAGTAGCAGCTGGGGTAGGATGGGGTGTGACAGATGCTGGGAGATGCAATTTTCCATTCTCATTTTTCTTCCCCTAGAGATCCCAGGCCAACAAATCAACGCATCAACAAACACGTCAACAATGATGTGAACCTTCGCATTCAGAACTTGACCATCTTGGTGAGAAACATTAAGACCTACTACCAGGTGAGGCGGGCCCCTCCGCGCCGCCCTCCCCGGGTTCTGTGCGTCCGGCAATACCGTCATTTGAACGGTTTCCCCACAGGAAGCCGAGAGGAAACGGTGGTCGGGCATCTGCTTGTTGAAACTTGGTGTGTTTGCACATGCATCCCTTTTTTTGGCATTGTGAGAAGGGTCAGAGGTGGGATTGCTTTACTTTGTCCAGGGAATGTTCTTTGAGCCGTGTGCAAAGCATCGTGCCTGGTGCTGTGAGGGCCCCAGAGACGAGCCTTGGTTCGCAGCCGCGGCCCAAGCACACAGTCGAGTGGGGCCTGGCTGGCACGGGCTCTGGGAGGGGCAGCCCGACACGGTTATCACCCACAGCTCCGTGAGTCTGTGCAGGAGTGATTCAAAGGGTTGAGGGAGAGAAGGGACCACAGAAGGGTTATGTTCAGGCCAAATATATAATCAGTGAGTGCCCAGCTGGCAGACGGGAGCGCCGGGTTCACAGTATGGGGTGTCTGCTTGTGAAATGCTCCCCATATCTCATTAGCAGGTAGTCGGTGGGTCAGACGACAGGGCCCAAAGGGGGAAGGGCTGTGAAAATCCCCATCCCAGCCTCGGGAAGGTTGGGTGAGAATCTTTGACGATGTTCGTGATCTTTAGATGGCCGGCGTCGATGGGAAACAGATTTAAACTTTGCACCTCAGAGCCCTGATTGTCAAACTCAGCAGTGAAACGTTTTCCCCCATATGATTGTCTTGAGTCCCCAGGTGAAGCCCTAGCAACTCTGGTTGACTTGAGGGCTGGGGGACTCTAGCGCCCTCAGCTCAGCCCCTCTTTCTCCAGGGCATCTCTGTGGGTTCCCAGGACCCCAGGGAACACAGTTTGAGAATCGCTGCTCGAGAACCAGTCCCTTCCAGATTCATACTGGGGTTTCACTGAGCCCTCTGCCTCTGAGACCTCCCCCAGCACTCAGCTTCCTGGGCTGTAACTTAGTCTTGGTTCTGGGGCTGGGGAGCATCTTCAGAGTCATGAGGTCCCTGTCACCATGAGGAAGCCCTCCGCCCAGCTGTGGCTTCCCTCTCTGCCCTCGTGCAGTGGTGCTGCTTCTGAGGTCACTGAGGTCGCTGGCCAGGCAGCCAGGTGGAGTTTGCACTGTGGCGTTGGGCTGGGTGCTGGGTCCAGTTCCTGCAGAGGGCTGTGGTTGCTGCTGGATTTGAAGAAAGGAGGGAAAAGGAGGGAGTGGACAGTGTCTTGGGTTTTCTGAGATGATTATTTCCATTTTCCTCCCACTGGGGTTGGGGTACATGAGAGGGGGCTTGGGGTGCTGGGATGTTTTGCTTGTGTGGCCAATTCAGCAAGCCCCTTGTGCTCATTCCATGGCCCATTGGTGGCACAGCACTGTGGACACTCCGAGCAGCCTTTGGGAGGCTTAGCACCAGGCCCCTGCTTTAGTAACAGATGCCAGCTGTGCTGAGGAGGGGTCCGGGGGTGAGCGAGAGCCCTGTGAGAACTGGATCTATAGGGGTGACGGGGGTTTGTTTCCTTGCTGAGGAGGGCCACTGTCAGGGCTGGGCATGCTGTCAGCAGGTGGGTCTCAGCTAATGCTTCCCTCATGACAGCCATAGTCAGGGGAAACAGGTGCTGCCAGTGAACTTGGGCCTGGGCATGGAGGGGGCTGCCTGGTGGCCATGGTGGCGGTTTAGCAGCTACTCGGGGCTTGATCTCTGGCTGCAGGCACCATTCATGGTAAGCAGTGCTTTCGATGCTGTGTGCTAAGTGCCAGGGGAAGCAGATGGTGCTAACAGCTGGAGACAAGACCCCTGACTCTGGACAGGTGAGTCTCCTGCCCCAGGTGTGGCTGGGAGGCGGTAACCCTCCCTGGAAGCACTGGGGTGGAGGTGAGGTTTCTGGCTCTGTGCGCAGCATGGAACAGTCAGGTGCTTGCTGCAAGCTGTTTGGCCTGGCAGATGCTGCCCTCTGGGCTTGGCGGCCCAGTAGGACACATGCTGGTGGCACTCAGCAGCTCTGACAGTCCAGTCTGGGCCGGCCAAAGGGCTTGAGACCCTCTACTTGGAGGTAACGTGCCCCTCTTAGGGCACCGTGCCGAGTTCCAGAAGATGGGAAACAGTCACAGGAAGGAAACGATCTCTAGTCCATTCTCAGGGCCCAGAAAGACTTACGGGTAGGAAAGAGGCCCCTGCATCCTTGTTCTGTTTCTGCGCTGTTAGCTCTTTGAGGGCAGGTCTGGTGTGTGTTGGCAGCCTCAGCTCCAACCCGGAGCAAATGTTTGCTGAAAGCACTTGCTAAAGGCCATGAGCCGTCCCTGACCCTCAGCCAGCCTTGCTCACTTGGAGGAAGCTGGCAGGACACTGCCATTTGGGCTGACACAGCTTAGGTGTGGGCAGTGTTCTGTTGTGTATTTTTTCCTTCCAACTTATGATAAAATAAAGTTTAGTTCTGGTTGTATAAGTAATATGTGCTCTTAATAAACAGCTTAGAAAACAAACAAATAGCAAGAAGAAAAGAACCACTCATAACCCCACCACCCAGAGACAATCACTATTAACATTTTTAGAGCTTCCTTCCAGTTTTTGCATGAATAGTTTTTTGTTGTTGTTTTGTTTTTTGTTTTTAGCGTCTTTATTGGAGTATAATTGCTTTACAGTGGTGTTAGTTTCTGCTTTATAACAAAGTGAATCAGTTATACATATACATATATCCCCATATCCCCTCCCTCTTGTGTCTGCCTCCTACCCTCCCTATCCCACCCCTCTAGGTGGTCACAAAGCACCGAGCTGATCTCCCTGTGCTATGCGGCTGCTTCCCACTAGCTATCTATTTTACATTTGGTAGTGTATATATGTCCATGTCACTCTCTCACTTTGTCCCAGCTTACCCTTCCCCCTCCCTGTGTCCTTAGGTCCATTCTCTACATCTGAATCTTTATTCCTGTCCTGCCCCTAGGTTCTTCATGACCTTTTTTTTTTTTTTTTTTTTTTAGATTCCATATCTATGTGTTAGCCTGCGGTATTTGATTTGTTTTTCTCTTTCTGACTGACTTCACTCTGTATGACAGACGCCTGAATAGTTTTTGTTTTACACCATTGTGGTCGGGCCATATATACAATTGCTTACCCTGCCTGTTTCCTTAGCACCTGACAATTGTAGCATAAACATACAATAACAATAATTGGTTATTATTGTAAAGGGATATTCAAGGAAGTTTCCCAAAAGCAGTACTGCCCAGCATCTCCTTGTGAGAGAGACCCTGCAGGTTGTAAGGGCTTGGGGTGAAGTGAGACAAACGTGGTTCTTCCTCTGGCTGGGGTGGCTGGGGAGGGCGGGAGGTCACCCCTTCGGGAGGGGGACTTCCTCTTGCCATGGCTTTTCAGTAGACACGCCAAAGTCATGGAGTCCAGCCCCGGGTCTTGTCTGCAAAGCAGTGGTCTGGCCGCCCCCAGGCTGTCCCCTTCTTTTCTGAGGCACGTGGGGCGGGAACAGTCAGCAGGGACAGGGGCCTCTCGTGAATAGCACGGGCTTCTTTCACAAGGAAGCTCAAGTTTTGCCCCTGAAAACCTCTGGAGACCAAAAAGGTCCTTGACATTTTTCTGGGGCAGAGGACAGGCAGTGGGTGAGAACCAGCACGGCCAGGTTCAGTCTGACCACCAGTGTCTCAGGCCTCCCTCTGACCTGCTGCTTGGACTCTTCTGGGATTGGCGCCTGGAATCGGCATTTTCAGAAGTTCCCCAGCTGTTTGAGTCTTAACATCCTTCCGACAGGAGGGGGAATCAGCAGGCTAGAGAGAGAGAGAGAGGTGGTTCTCAAAGTGTGGTCCCCAGACCAGCAGCATCAACATCACCTGGGAACTTGTTAGAGATGCAGGTGGTCAGGCCCCTCCCCCAGACCTGCTGTGGAGGTCCAGTAGTCTGCAGCTTACCAAGCCCTCCAGGTGATTCTGATGCACATTCGTGGGAACTAGTGGGTTAGAGCATTTCTAGTGATGCCTAGGAGAGACACCTTCAGCCAGGTCTCCTGGGGCGGAGAGGGCTCAGTTCTCACCAGGTAACTCCTCTCCATCACATACAGTGGACACGCATCTCATCTGCCCCAGGATGGGAAGAGCAGAGGCTCTGAGGAGAGGCTGCAAAGATGAGAAGGTGACCAGAGGGAATAGGTGTCACTGAGGGAGTTGCTGGGAAGGGGCAGAGGAAGCCAGAGTTGGACAGGACCTTGGGGAGAGCTCCCAATTCAGTCTGTGAATTTTAAGGAAGGAAAGGCTGGTCAGGATGAGCATCCACAAATGGGACATTTGCGGAGAGGCCTGGAGGAAAGGCGGGCCTGGACCAGAACTGCACGCTGCTTTGAGCCGCCTGGCTGGTTAGTGTTGAGCCCAGCATCACATAAGGCTTGTTTTTTTTTTGTTTTTTTTTTTTTAAATTGGTCCTTCAATTCACTTCTTTTTTTTTTTAAGATTTATTTTTATTTATTTATTTATTTTGGCTGCGCCGGGTCTTCGTTGGGGCACGTGGGCTCTTTGTTGTGGCATGCAGGGATCTAGTTCCCCAATCAGGGATCGAACCCGGGCCCCCTGAATTGGGAGCGTGGAGCCTTACCCAGTGGACCACCAGGGAAGTCCACATGAGGCTTGTTTTATTCACTCAACAGCCAAACTCTTTTTCATGTGAGTCCTTTTCAGTTAAAATTTGGATTTATAGAATGGTTCATTGTTTACATTCAGGGCCTTGAGTATGGACATTGAATGCATGTTCATTTGATCGTGGAATCAGTAGGAAAATAAGGCTAGTAGTATACACAGAAATCCCCGGCGTGGCAGGTGGCTGATATATGTTTATCCTTGGGGGATTGCTCATGGTGTCAGCTGCCGTCCCCTGCCCTGGACACCTGTGATCTAGCTCCTTCTCACGACACTTAGAGCCTAATTGTCCTGTGAAGTTTCTGAGGTTTCTTTGGCTTTCTGCTGGTGGGAAGCACTTCACACAGCGGCCTGGACAAGTGCAGTGTGTGTTGGTGGAGATGTAAGTCTTCATTGTTGACTCACATGTGGATATCGATCCTGAAATCGGGACCCTCAGGTGCATGTAGGGACCCACCTGCAGGGCTGACTCTGAAATGGGAAATTGGCTGAGTTTCTCTGAGCATCTCCCCTCGCTGGCCAAGCACTGGGACAGGCAGCTTTCCTTCTGTGGGCCTCCTGAGTTCCCATCTGTCCGAAAGAGGGTGGGCCCTTGTGGTTCTGAAATTCTGCAGTCGCATAATGGCCAGAGACCACCAAGATTTAGAGTTTCAGGTGACCTCAAGGAAGCTCTGTAGTTCTGTATTATGAGTTCCTGGAACTCGGCTCTTCTGGTTTCTCACATGGCTGGAAGGCTAGAATGGACCCAGAATATTGTTCTTTATCTCAGAATAGTTTCTTCTCAGCAGAAGAAACAGTCCAGGGTTGCCCTATCTTCTATAATCTCTTTTTTCCTTCATTGCTTTGAAAAATTAAAAATAAAACAGTACAAATGGTTATAATGAACACCTGTGTATCTGCTCGAAATAAATATGAACATTTTTTGAATGTTTTTCATTCAAAAATGAAATATTCATATGAATATTTTTCATATTTGCTTCAGACCTCTCTTTCAAGAATTTTTTTCTGATTGAAGTCCCCGGTGTGCCTCTACTGCATCCAGGTATCCTTCCCTCCCTCCCTGGAGGTACTGCTGTCGTCAACTTGTGTGCGTATACGTATTGTTTTATGTCATCTCTTCAGATAAAACCTCCATATACTGCCTGTACCCCTTGTCCACTCAGCCTTGCTTTTGCTTTTGAGATCTGTCAGCTTTCTGTGGCATTTGTATTAGATAAGCATGGGCTGACTACTAAAAGTTAGAATTATCTTTAGGAATGTGCGCACTCAGTTTGAAAAAACGGAAGACTTGTCAAAAGTAAGAATAGAAGGAAATGTGTATTTGACATTGTTGGTGGGAACAAAGTAAACTGTCTCATTCGTGTAGTCTCAGGGTTTTTAGGTGAAGTGATGTCTCCTTAGGTGGGTGTGATGTGCTTTGCTTTGGTGGCTAGAGACCGTGTTCAAGGGAACTTAGAGTCTGCTCAGTCCCTGTCTACAGGTACCAGTGGCTTTTGCTTTATGAGTAATACAGTGTATTGAATTTGTAGGGGAGAAATTACTTTGTCCACTCTTTAAAGGTTAAAGAGTAAGGCTGTGAGACGGGTATTCTTGTTGTAGCTTATATCTGTGTTTTGAGGAAATTAAAAGTAATGTTTTTGATTATAATTTCTTTTTAACTTTTTTTTTAACATCTTTATTGGAGTATAATTGCTTTACAATGGTGTGTTAGTTTCTGCTTTATAATAAAGTGAATTAGTTATACATATATCCCCATATCTCTTCCCTCTTGCAATGATTATAATTTCTGATTGCAGATTGGGAAATATAAAGAAAATTAAATCTGCCCACTATCTCATCACCTAGGCATACCATTGTTAACATTTTGGTATTTATGCTTCCTGATTTTGTGTCTGTTACTACATGTGCTTCAAGATGTGGATTGTATGTAACCTTTATTTTCATTTACTGTGTAGTGAGCATTTTCCCATGTCATTAAATATTCTTTCATAATATGAGTTTTAGTGTCTACATGGCACTTCATTATGTGGCTGTACCACTATCATTGATACTGAGTTATTTCTGTCTTAGAATTATAAACAATACCCCATGAACATACTTGGTCCATAAATCTTTCAACAACTGTTTTTATGTTCTTAGGATAAATTCCTAGCATGGAATTCCTGCGTCAAAGGGCATGAACACTTGGAGGACTTTTGCTACTTATGGCCAAAATTACCTTCTTTACAGGCCTTTTGTTTTTCTTTACTGAATTGCACCTTTGTGCCCTTCACCCATTGTGATGGTACCTGTTAAAATGATGTGTTCTATGTTGCCACTGAACACTGAAGTTTTCTGTGTCTCTGCCATGTGGATGAAGGTCTGAGATTATTTTTACCGTACATCTGGGCGAACTGCCTTGAGTTGGTGGATCACTGGATCCTGGTTTGGAATCTCCAGCGGGGTTGTGGCCTGGTGACCGAACACAGCAGTGAGGCGAGGTGGTTCAGCCTTAGGACCGAGAGGCCTTCATCAGAGGGGGTCCCGTGCCCCATCCCCATATCAGCAGTGGGAGCCTTTGTCTGCCGCAGACTTGACCCAGGAGATTACCGACTTCCCTGTGAATGCTCTCAGTCTAAAGTTCAAGAGAAAGCCTTCCAGACTGAGTTGGGCGGTGAGGCCGAGGAGGGCGGTGGTCTGTGTGGACCCCACCTTTCCTCTTTCCTTCTTCTTGCTTCCCGTCCCCCATTCTCTCTAGTGTAGGGTCATGAAGTGTGGGATGAGGAAGCTCTGGTGGCCCTGCCGGGGGTCACCCAGTTCTCTTCTCTGTTCCTCCTCCTTGTTCTTAAGGCCAGTCTCCATGCCTGAGATGCTGTGTCTTGTGGGGTGGGTGATGGACCAGGTAAAGCAGCTGCTAGAACACCTGTGTGTGCACAGGACATGATGTCACAGGACATGGGAGGGGGTTTCCCAGCCTGGGAAGGGGCGAAGCTCACAGAGAGCTTTCTGAAGGGAGTGACGCTTGGCCTGAGTCCTGAAGGATGGGCAGGGAGTTAGACTGGCAGAAAATGGAGTGCATGGGGGGTGTCCTGGGAGAGCAAAACCTGCAAAACGTAGAGACATAAAGCAGCCTGCAGGCTGTCACCTCTGAGTGGCTAGAGCTTGGGGCTTCTGTGAGGAGTGGTGATGGTGAGGCTCGAAAGATACGTAGGTTCCAGAGGGCGGATGCCATGCTAATGAATTTGAACTTCATCCTGAAGGACTTGGGAGTCTTTATAGCATGTTTAAAGAAGAAAGTTTAGAACAGAAAACTCTTGACACCCGTATTGAGAATGGATTGGTGTCAGGCGAGAGTGGGGAGTCAGGGCAGGTCGTGGCGGCCTGGACCAAAGCAGGCGCAGAGGAGAGAGGGGTATTGGTCACGTGGGGCCGCGGACGGCAGCTTGCTAGGTGCCCCACCCGGAGCGAACATCTCGGGGGGCATAAAGTGCTTTCTCAGGTCCGGGAGAGCTGAGCCCTGCAGCAGGGTGCTTGCCCCCCGGGCTTCAGGGCAGGGCCCGATGGGGTTGAGTGGCAGTGGCTCCAGGTCAGCCCGACAGGGGCTGGAGGGGGGGCTGCAGCAGGGTGGCAGCTTTCAGGGTCACCTGAATTCTCTTTCTCCCCACTAAGCAGAAGGCGTTTAGTCCTGGCCTGTGACCCTCCCTGTCTTGCTGGCCAAGGATGGAGCGGGCAGGGCTTCGGACACCTGGTCATGGGCCGCTCAGTCCCACACCTTTCCAGAGGCAGGTTTGTTTCTGCAAGATGTGAGACCAAGTGCCAGTTGGACTTGGTTCCTTTTTTTCTCTTCTCTGTTTTTAGAAGAAATGCTATGGAGGCGTACTGAATAGTAAGCAGGAACTTTGGGACCCAGCTCTGTGCCCCAGTCAAAAGGCTGAGAGAATATAACTGGGTGCCTGCTGTAAGCCACGCACTATGCTAGGAGCTTTCAGCCCTGTCACGGTGAGGAAGAAACTGCTGTCCCCATTTTACAGATTAGGAAAGTGAGGCTCGTGGAGTAAGGTGCGGAAGCCCCTGGGAGCTGCAAGTTTTCTTGGTCATCGGCTGCTTGGGGAAACGTCTAAAAATGAAGCTCTCTGCAGTCATGTAGGGAGATGGCTTGCTGTGGGCAGACCAGCTGTTCTTTGAAGGTAGGCAAGGCCATTCAGGATATCTGCACCAGTGTGGGATGGGTCCTGAGCCCGAAGCCTCGTCCGGTGGGCCAGGCTGGGAGTGCTGCTTCCCCAGGGTCTCCTGCTTGGGCTCCCCCTTATTAACCAGATTTCACACCAGCCGGGAGCTGCAGAGGAAGGGGCTAGATTGCTTCAGGCGCCTCCTGAAACCAGCACTTCCGGGGTTGGGCAGTGGGTGGTACAGAGGGAGCAGCTGGCCTCAGACTTCACCCTGCTGCACCCCCCAGAGCAGCAGGAAGCAGAGAATCAGGGCTAATTGCAGAGGGTGGGGAGGGGTGAAAGGTGGGTCTGATGTAATTAGCGGAGCCAGAATTTGACCAGGCCCTGGAGGCTTAAGGCCCGGAGACCGGGGCGTGGGAGGTGGGGTGTGTGTGCGCGCATGCGCGTGTGCGCGCGTGCGCGGGCACAGCTGTTGACAGAATCTTTCTGGTCTCTCTGGGCTCCTCCTCCTGGCCTTGAGTCCAGACCTTGAATTGCTGGGGGTTTCCCTGCTCTCTCTGGGCAGCCAGGCTCTCCTTTGCCTTGAAGGAAAGGAAGCAGCTTTCTCTTGGAGTCTTCCCTTTGCACCCGGGATGGCCCCTGAGGCCCCCGTGGGCTGCCGCCTCGCTTTGATCTGTTCTACACGGAGCTGAGCCCAAATGCGCAGTACACAGTTGGCCCTAAGACCTCCTCACGTTTACAGATCTGGACTTCCTCAGTGTTTCTGATACATGTTCTCTCGCCATGTGTTTACTTTTTTATCTTTTGCTCAACTGTTCTCTTAATCCATGGCCATTCGTTTAAAGTGTTAAGTTTTCGAGCCCTTCATGGAAGGTCCGTGCACCCAATTCCTTTTGTAACAAAAAGGAGGGAAATGGATTTCTCAAGTTTTTAAAGAGAAAGAGTCTCTCCCTCGCCTTGCGTTTTGGTGGTAAATGCCAAGATCAGCATGTTTGATATTATAACTGGTTTGTGAGAGGGACTCATGGGAGAACTTGCCTGGGCAGGCTTTGCCCTCCATAAAGCTGGCTGCGTGGCTCGCGTCCAGGGCTAATAACAGTTTCTCTTACTCAACTGTTCTTTGTGGAAAGGCAGTTTCTCTGCTGCTTTGCCGTGGCATTCAGGGCCTTGGTCCTTTACGATAGTAACTTCAGTCTTATTTTTCTAGTAATGAGAATGACAAAGTAATGAGGATGAGGAAGCGCTTGTCTTAAGTCAGTGGGCTCAGCTGGGATTGTTGGAGAGGCTACAGCTTGTACCCCCAATTCTGAGTTTGAAGTTTTGAGAGGAGGTGGAGGTTTCAGGAGGGTAAAGAGGCTGTCAGCTGAATGCTGTGAGGGTTCCATTGGTTTGGGATTGGGTTTCAGCAGGTTAAGGGAAGAGGGATGGTGCTCTAAATATGGGGCCACTCTCCGTGGGAAAAGGGGGGTGCAGTGTAACTTTGGGGAGGAGCCTTGCATTGCCCCCCATAGCTGCCCACCCCCCTGGGCTGGCCCTGGCATCGGCTCCAGCTCTGCAGGGAGAAGTCAGGTTTGCTTTCTCAGCTGGGGGTAGGCGCTTAGCTGTCGCGCAGTGGCAGAGGACGAGCTATCTCTGTGGGGTCGCTTCTCCAGTGCCCTAGAAGGTCAGGAAGGTGAAGCCAGAGGAGTAGGAGCAGGATGGAAGGGGAGAGGGCAGAAGTAAGGGCGAGTCATTTAACTTTTTCAAGGGTCTAGAAACTTGTGTGTCACTGTTCCTAGCCATATGACTTGGGGTGCATCATTTGATTTCACCTCTAAAATATGGGTAACACCATATTACAGATCATGTGGGGCTCAGGTGAAATGGTGCCTAGTTTCTGAGTCAGTGAAGAACAGTAATAGCGGTAGCTCGTCCTCCCAGGCTGCCTTTGCGGGGCTGCTCCCGTGCGTTCACGCTCTGCAGATGCAGGGGCCACGTCACCTGTGTAGGTGGAGGACCGGGGACACAGGAGATGCACACCAGGTACAAATAAGAAGAGAGGAGGAAAAGCAGCTGCAGCCTCCTTTGTCTGCAGAGGCAGAAGGTGGAGTCGTGGGCTCCGTTGAGCTCAGCTCTCAGAGTTGTGGCCTTGGGTAATTTCTTGTCTGAAAAGTGGGGATATTAATAGTGCCTGCCTCAAGCATTGCAGCGAGGGTTAAGGAAGGGCCTTGGACAGGTTCATGCTGGCAGTGCTAAGATGCCCACCAGTCTAGCAGAGGTGGGGGTTCGTTACAGAGACCCGCCACTCTGGGCTGTGCTTTCCCCGTTTGTTAGTGATCGGATTATGGAGGGGCCCTTCCAGAGGTTACACTCTGATTTACTTGGATTAGTCCAATACGCGTGCGCATACGTGCTTGACTCTTGCCCTACACATTTTTCTCCTATACGATTTTTTAATTTAAAGCATACTGTTTGCTTCCAGTGAACTGACTGTCTGAGGCACATTATCTCTTGGCAGCCTCATGAATGTCTCTCCCACCAGCAATGACACGCCTTAAAAGTAGGTACCGCATCTCTGTCTCTGTTTGCCTCTTACCGCACCAGCATGGAAACTTGCCCGCCGTCAGTCAGCGTGTGCTAGTGACAAGATACAGGGCAACAGAAGCCATGACTCAGTGGAGTAAGTAATTCAGAGAATAACGTCATTGCTTTCAGGGAACATATTACTGGCCTGGGCCCAGGATCTCTCTCCAGGCTAAATTAACCCTATAAAGATCCTCGACTCCTTCCCCATTGCTAGACAGTTGAATAATTGGAGCACAGGGCCCTCCTTCATTCATTCTCTGTCCCTTGAGTGCCTGACACATGTCAGGGACTCAGGCCCTGACTGTTAAGGGGGTCAAGGGGGGCAAACCAGGATGGAGATGCAGTGCAGTGGGGTGAGGGGGAGACCGGAGCCTTTGAATCCCACTCTTACAGGGGTCCCCCGCGGCTTTCACGCCAACCTGCAGGCTTTTCACGTGGTGTTTGCTTTGTTGATGGAGATGCCATATGTCAGGTACCCGGGAGGCCCAGCCCCTGGGGGGTGGAAGTTAAATTGATTGTTTTCAACTTTGTCTAGCCAGCTTGGCTCCCTTGAGCTTGCCGGTGTTTAGGCTTAATGACTTTGAAACTTTAAAAATAAATGCCTCCTTTTCCAAACCACAGTAACCAAACGGGCGGTCCTCCTGTTCTTGGAACCAGTCAGAATAGTTGATTTCCCTTTACATTGTGGAATCATGTTGCTTAAGATATCAGAAACTCTAAAGCAGTTTTGGCGTTTCTGTGCTAAGTTGGTCTTCTAAACACATTCCCCACCCCCATTGTTCAGATGAGAATTTGTGACATTTAAATGTGACAGAGTAGAGCTTACAAAATTGGATTTTTGCAAGGTGAATGGACTGAGTCTCAGCTGTGGATGTCCCAAGCTTGAGATGCCAAAAGAAGAAATGGTGGTTTCTGATAACTCCAAGCTCTCCTTGAGCCACCTGAGACTGAAGCTTGTCCAGACTTTTAGAGGAAAGCAGAGGAGGACTGAGGTGTGGGTCACCTGGGAGGATGGCCGTGCTCGGGTCTGTCCAGCTTCTCTTCTCACCTACCATTACCCTGCTTTCTTCCTTTGGGAGGGAAACTCCTCTCAGGCTGCCTTTACCTTGTCAGCCCCTCACCTGCGTCCCAGGGGAGCCTCAGGCCAGTGTCCTCCCCATCATTCTGGAAACAGCCGGCAGCTGAGTCTGTCACCCCTGCCCCCCCTGCAGCCTCTCCAGGGGCTCCTCATTCTCCTGCACAGGTGGGAATCCCCTCCCCCACCAGACACCACACACAGCGCTGTGACATGGGACAAGCAGCCCGACCCCTCCAAGTCGTTTCCTCCTTTGTCCAGTGGGGATAACAGCCAAACTCGAAGCCCTGGGTCGTGACCGTTCAGAGAGGGCGCCTGCGTGTGAGATGCCTTGGCTTGGCGCTGCTGTAGAGCTGGAGCTGGTGAGGGTGGACCGTGCTGGTTCCTGGGCTGCAGTGCCGTTTGTGCTGCCCCGTCCTCTGCACTCAGGCATCGTGCCTGGGCACTTCTCCCGCCAGAGCACCTTCCCTTTGTCTGCCTCGGTGAAGCCCACGCAGATGCTCTGAACCTGAGTTTAATTATTTTCATGATCACCCTCATCACACTTTTCAGCTCTCATCTGCTTTGTCTGGGTCCTGCACGAGTTTGCAGGCTCCCTCAGGGCAGGGACTTTGGCGACCTTTGCTCTCCCAGGGTCTAGGAGCACAGTAAATGCCCTAATACCTGCTTCCATCCCGTGAACTGGGTCCAAAAGAAGCAGACGTGACTGGCCCAACCGTGCCCGCCTGGGCCGAGGGTCCTCCCTGGGGCACGTTTATGGGATGGGCTGGACTCTCAAATGTTCCTACTTTAATGCGTGGCCTGTACTGAAACCCTGGGTCTTTATTGACCCTGGGGTTCAAAAGGTGGGATAAATTGATTTCTAAAGGCAAAGCCACTTTGATAAGCCTTTGATCTCATGCTTTTTAAACAGAAAGTAATTGGAAGTGGGACCAGTGAAGCCTTCCTCTGTTTTTTCCCTTTGGAAGTATTCTCCTCTGGTTCTGACCGAGGTTTCCCCCTTGCTCTGGAAGGTCAAAGTCAGTACCTCAGAGCTCCGTGTCCATACCATCCCCAGCTCCAAAGTTACTGGGTTTGGTTTTGGGGGGGCATGGGGGGGCACATTTGGGAAGGGGTGATCCAGTGCCTAAGTTCATAGGTCATTTAAATTCCAGGGTGTGTTTGAACTCCTCCTAGGTACCGTCTCAGGAAGGGAGAGCTTGAGCCCCTGGAGATGGCCAGCTTGGTGGGAACAGGGCGAGCTGGAGCAGCTGTGGTGGTGGCTCAGTGGCCGCCACCCTGAGAGATCCCAGAGGTTTGGGAGCAGACAGATGGAGTTGGGAGGTGAATTCATCATGTGGCTTTGAAATCCAAGCGTACGTTCTGCTGTGGCTGGAAACAGTTTAGAATGTGTGAGAAGCGGTAACTAGACTTTATTCTAGAGTAGACCAGAAATAAATAAGAAAGGAAGAATATGGTATGCTCAGGAGAACTTGACTTTTGGTCTTTTAGGAAGCTGCTTGATTTGGAAATCATCTTTGACTTAAAAATCAAGGAACTGGGCTTCCCTGGTGGCGCAGTGGTTGAGAATCTGCCTGCCGATGCAGGGGACACAGGTTCGAGCCCTGGTCTGGGAAGATCCCACATGCCGCGGAGCAACTGGGCCCGTGAGCCACAATTACTGAGCCTGCGCGTCTGGAGCCTGTGCTCCGCAACAAGAGAGGCCGCGATAGTGAGAGGCCCGTGCACCGCGATGCAGAGCGGCCCCCGCTTGCCACAACTAGAGAAAGCCCTCGCACAGAAAAGAAGACCCAACACAGCCGTAAATAAATAAATAAATAAAAATAAAATGACTAATACTCTTAAAAAAAAAAAAATCAAGGAACTACACCCACTTTCATAGTGTTATTCACAGAAGCCAAAGGTGGAAGCAGCACAAGTGTCCATCTGTGAATGAATGGATTAAGAAAATGTGGGGCTTCCCTGCTGGCGCAGTGGTTGAGAATCTGCCTGCCAATGCAGGGGACACGGGTTCGAGCCCTGGTCTGGGAAGATCCCACGTGCCGCAGAGCAACTAGGCCCGTGAGCCACAATTACTGAGCCTGCGCGTCTGGAGCCTGTGCTCCGCAACAAGAGAGGCCGCGATAGTGAGAGGCCCGTGCACCGCGATGCAGAGCGGCCCCCGCTTGCCACAACTAGAGAAAGCCCTCGCACAGAAACGAAGACCCAACACAGCCATAAATAAATAAATAAATAAATAAAAATTTAAAAAAAAAAAAAAAAAAAAGAAAATGTGGTACATGCATACAATGGAATATTATTCAGCCTTAAAAAAGGAGATTCTGCCACATGCTCTGACATAGATGAACCATGAGAACATTATGTTGAGTTACATAAGCCAGTCACATAAAGACAAATACTGTAAGGCTCCACTTATATGAGGTACTTACAGAGTAGTCAAATTGAGAGAGACAGAAAGTACAATGGTGGTTGCCAGGGGCTGGGGGGAAGGATGCTGGGAATGGGGAATTAAGTGTTTAAGGGATGGAGTTGAGTTTTGCCAGAGGAAAGGAATTCTGAAGATTGGTACAACAGTGTGAATGCACTTAACACTACTGAATTGTACACTTAAAATTGGTTAAGATGGTAAATGTTAACGTGTATTTTATGTGGTCTTTCTGCTATGTGTATTCTACCATAATTTTACCCAAAAAGGGACTGAACCCACACTTTTTCCTTCTGGAGGCCCTTGTTCTCTCCATTCTCTCATTCAGATAGGTACACCTGTGATGCAGGCAAAGGAAGTATAATAGGATGTTTCCACTCCATTCTATGGACTTGGGGATTTTCTGTGTTTTTTTGGGGTTTTGTGTTTGTTTCTAACTTGTTCAGGCTCTGGGAATAGAATGAGACCAGCTGTTGGCTCTTTGCGCGTGGAACCTGGAAGGTGGCTTCGGGGACACCTTTAGGAGGATGCGGTGGGTGTGACTGTGGGCCGTTACCTCCTAGGGTCCAACAGTGTGGATTTGGAACAGCCAGTTAGAAAACCAAGAAGTTGGACTGGTGGGTACTCCAGCCCAAGGTTGTACAGTTGGGGCTTAAGTTAACGCTGATACAGCTGAGGTGCCAGCTGTGTCATCTCTGCATTTAGCATAGAGCATGAGGCGGGATTTGGGCATTGCACTGAATTAGATGGGTCCCCACCCTCTCTAATATGGTAATGAGGTGGAGATGCTAGGAGCATAAATTGAGAGGAGGATAGAAGGTTTTTGTGGAACGTATGGCCGTGTGCCAGATGCTGGTCTCAAGTATTTTCTGAAGGAATGAAGAGGGCATCCAATAAGAATGTCCGTGATGTTAATCATACAGGGTGTGGAACCTCAGCCCCAGCTTTAAAAGTGGTGGGTCTTTCCCACTTAGTGGCTAAATGACCATACATGGCTAGCTGAGCAGAATCACTCAGCATTTCTTTCCTTTCCATTTTTTTTTTTAAACGCCTTCTTTTTTGTTTGTTATAAAGAAAAAACATTTTCACTTGGAGTCAGCATGGGGGTTTTTCTACATTGAAGCACTTAATCTTAAGTCTGAACAGCCAAGATACTCCTGTTGGTGATGGGTAGTCCTAGGGTATGAGGACTTCTTAGCAGTTCATGCCTAAATCAAACCGTGATTAAACTGTCAGAAACAGAAGCATCCCTTTCTTTTTTTTTGATGCTCAGTGAACTTCATTTATTTTTTTTTTTACTGAAGTATAGTTGATTTACAATGTTGTGTTAATTACTGCTGTATAGCAAAGTGATTCAGTTGTACACACACACACACGCACGTATATACACTCGTTTTTTCTATTCTATTCCATTATGGTTTATCACAGGATACTGAGTATGGTTCCTGGTGCTATACAGTAGAACCTTGTTGTTTATCCATTCCATATATAATAGCTTACATCTGCTGACCCCGACCTCCCACTCCACCTCCCCCCCTTGGCAACCACAAGTCTGTTCTCTGTCCGTGAGTCTGTTTCTGTTTCACAGATAGGTTCATTTGTGCCATATTAGATTCCACATATAAGTGATATCATATGGTACTTGTCTTTCTCTTTCTGACTTACTTCACTTAGTATGATAATCTCTAGTCACATCCATGTTGCTGAAAATGGCATTATTTCATTCTTTTTCATGGCTGAGTAGTGTTCCATTGTATATATGTACCACATCTTCTTTATGCATTCCTCTGTCAGTGGACATTTAGGTTGCTTCTTGGCTATCGTGAATAGTGCTGCTATGAACATAGGGGCGCATGTATCTTTCTGGATTAGAGTTTTGTCTGGCTATACGGAAGCATCCCTTTCTTCTTGAGGTCTTTTGGGTCTAGGTCACTGATATCAGCTTTAGACTTGGAATCACATGTGTCTAGAAGAGCAGTTGGTGACTTGCCCCTGACGAAGCCGGGGAGGATGAGGAGGAAGGTGGTGGAAGAGGCCAGGGTACACAGTGCCCGCTCTTCCCATTTTAGTGTCTGGACTTGGAGGGAGGGCTGATGGAACCACTTCTTCTTTCTCCTTACTTACCCCTGCCTGACCTGTAAAGGCCCCACTCCATTAGCCGTTAGCTGCTGAGGCTTTAAAATGAACTAATTTGACCCTCTTCCAGGCAGAGGACAGGAGTGTTCCCTGCACGCTTGGTTTTCCTTGGATTTGGTGCTGGTCTGGCATCCAGACTAATATCCTGCCTTGGGCTGGTGAACAGTTACTGGGGGAGGGGTCATATTCCATCTGGGAATGAGCTTTCCCTGCCCCTGTGAGGGAGACCTTGGCCCACTGTGCATAATCAGGAACCTGGATGCTTTCTTGTCCGCCTTGTATTTTTATCACATAAATGATAGTAATCAGAATAAAACTTTGCCTAAGAAGAGAGAAGGCAGATGTTCCCCACTATCCTGCCAACTCAGCACATTAAAGTGGTTCATAGTTCACTATCCTTTGGAGCCTGTGGCCGTTCCCTGGGAAGGGAATCTGTGGCTCTCATGGGGACAGCTGATGGCTATTAATACCCTGAGGAAGTCCTCTGTGCCAGCCGCAAAGGGGAGGGGTTAACGTCTTCCTCCCCAAGCATGCTTCTGGGCCACGGCCCACTGTGAGAACACATCTCTGTCTTTCTTTGGTTGAAATGTCACGTGTTGCGCTCCTTTTTTTAGTCATCTTCTGTGTTCCACAAGTGGCTGTCGGCTTTGCCATGTGCATCTTTTGTTTACGGATCTGTTTGAGAGCTTACTGTGAGCATCTGAGCTGAGCCTGAGCACAGACGCAGTCTCGGTCTGTTCTTCGAGGTTGCTGTAGCTTGTGTCACACAGGAAGGGCTGAGGCCCTCAGCCAGGATCTAGAGTCCCCGTGGCAGAGATGACAGACACCCTAGCCTGGGGCATTTCCAGAGCAAGTGCCGCCTGGTACCTGCCCGGACTTCAGAGGGCAGGAGGCCTGGGGGTTAGAGGTGGCATCAGGAGCTGTGGAAAGCTGGGCTGAGGCGGCCCAGAGCTGCAAGGAGGGGGACCGGGTCGGGGTGGGGAGATGGGCTGTGGCCACATGGCGAGTTATCAGCAGAGCTGGAAGCCAGTTCCCACGTGACATGACAGAAATCTGGTCATAGTTGGCTGGGGCTCATTACCACCCATCCTCTCTCTTTCTTGCTGGCCGGGGGCACAGTCGGGACATCCCTGGGCTTCATAAATGTTCCTCTGCGTTATTAAGGCTCAGGTGACTCTAATGGAGGGTTTTGAACGAGTCCCGATGGCGTGTGGCTGGTGGAATGTTAAAGCCGGAAGTGGCCATGGGTGTTTCTGGCCCCGCCGGCCGCATAGCGGGATGCCGGAGAGCTCCCTCCACACAGTGTGGAAGCCCCTCCCCGGAGAATGAGAGATTCTGATGTAACTGGTCGGTGGGCTTGGGTATCAATATCGTTTAAAAGCTCTCTTAGGTGCTTCTTTTTTTTTTTTTTAATTAATTAATTAATTAATTAATTTATTTATGGCTGTGTTGGGTCTTCGTTTCTGTGCGAGGGCTTTCTCCAGTTGTGGCAGGCGGGGGCCACTCTTCATCGCGGTGCGCGGGCCTCTCACTCTCGTGGCCTCTCTTGTTGCGGAGCACAGGCTCCAGACGCGCAGGCTCAGTAGTTGTGGCTCACGGGCCTAGTTGCTCCGCGGTGTGTGGGATCTTCCCAAACCAGGGCTCGAACCCGTGTGCCCTGCATTAGCAGGCAGATTCTCAACCACTGCGCCACCAGGGAAGCCCTTAGGTGCTTCTGATTAGATGATTCTGATGTGCAACCAGGCCGGGAACCACTAATCCTCTTCCCCCTGCTCCTCGTTCAGCAAATGGGAAAAGAGAAACACGGGCCATCGAGTGGTTTTCTTTGGTCCTTTCAGTGACTCGAAGTCACAGGCAGTTTGAGTCCAGGACCTGTGAGGTCTGGGCTCCTGTCCCCTGAGGTCACCTCATCCCCTCCTGGCCTTGCCTTCCCGGCAGGCATCCAGGCATCAGCCAGGGATCCTCACGAGGCTGCGGAAAGCCTCGTGGAAGTCGCTGGAGGGGCTCTGGCTCGTGTACCTGGTGTGGGCAGATGGATCGGAGAACACCTGAGTCTGCTTCCTGGTGACTTTTCCAGCGTGACAGGACGGGGCAAGAGAGCTCGGGTTTTTCTGTTTGCACCTGGCTTTGAACTTTGAGGAGGAGCGCTCACAGGCTTGGTGCCATCTGAGTGTGGCTTCTGTGGCACATGCTGCCCTAGAGGCTGGGCCTGAGCGGGTCGCAGGGAGGAGACGCGGGGCAGCCCGCGGGCCAGGCCTCCCCGGGCTGAGGCCTCGCTGCCTCTACCTGGGGGTCCCAGCACCGCGGTCAGGAGAGCACGGAGCTCCGCAGGCGCCCCCAGGGGCTCACCTTCTCACCACGGGCCTTTGAACCTGACCGGCTTGTCTTCAAGCCCCCAGCGGTAAGGCTGGAAAACACACACTGTTGCTGAAGGCCTGGGCGACGGTTCTTAGGTGAGCTTATCGCTCCTGCTCTGGTTGCCATGTGATGTAGTTATCTTGTTTTAAATTTCAGCCATCCGGAGAGCTGGTTCAGGAATGTCAGGTGCTTCTGGTCCCGTGAGCCCCTTCTCCGTTGAGAGTCCTTTGCAGAAAGCCCTGGGTGCCCCTCACCCCCATCCCGCTCCAGGCTGGCAGCCTCTGAGAAGGCCCTCCTCCCCCTGAGCACCTGCTGTGTGCCCTCCGTCTCCAGGGCCACCCTGGGAGGTGCTGCGGATGCAGGAACGGAGGGGCCACCGAGAGGTTCAGCCACGTCACTCGGCCACGAAAACACCTTTACCAGGTTCAGAGCCCAAACTATCTGACGGCAAATTCCACAAACAGATGAAACAATACTTGTGTAAACATTTTGTGTTTCCAACCCTGAGGTTCATTTTCTTTTCCAACACAAGTCCTTGCATTAGCAGCTGTGCTGCTTTTATGTGAATGGCTACACCAAAAGCTGATACCACCTTGGGCCTGATCTCTCTACTTCCCTATGCCTCAGTTTCCTCATTTATAATATGGGAGTCACAACAAGGTTGCGCTGAGGATAAGTCAATGTAGTTAAAATAAAAGAGGAGGGCCTGGCACTTAGTGATTTGCAATCACTGCTATGGTCGCAGCTGAAAGCAGAGGGTGCCCGGAACTGGCCCGTTGCAGTGGGCTCTGGTTGCCCTCTCCGGTGCCATAGTAGGTTCTGAGGCCCCTGAGCTGGTCTAGGGGACTAGACTGGTTCATAACCCACGACAGCAGGGCCCTGGATCCCGCAGGTCATCCCCGCGCTGGCGTGAGGAGGAAGGGCCTAGGGAATCAGCGAGGACTCCCTCCTGGTTGAACAGTCATGTCACACACTATGATGTGGGTGTCGTGGGACGCCTACAACATGCCACACAGGCTGTGTGGGCAGAACACACAGATTACCCTCTAGAATGGAAACTGCCAGCTACCAGGGCAGGGAGGAATCCAGATGTGACCGTGACGAGGATTGTGTGTGTGCCCACGTGTGCAAATAGACACAAGCCCTGTTCTAACACGAGTCTGCTGCTGCATTTACTTTTTTAATTATAGGTTCGTCATAGGAGAGAGAACACTCAGTCATTAAAGGACTATTAAAAAGTATGAGGTAGATGCTTCAGGTATTATTAGCCCCATTTGTCAGATGAGGAAGTAAGGCCCTGGGATGTTAACTGACTTGCTCAGGGTCACGTGCAGCTAGTGGGTGTCAGGCCTGAAATTGGCACCCAGGCCTTTGTGCTCCTGGTGCAGTGTTTTCTTCTGTGCCGTATGGCCTCTGAAATAACACACGTGGATAGTTTTTCAGAGATGAGGAAGTGGGTGGAGATGTGCCATAAGCAGCGAGCCATGTTCCCCATCCAGGACAAAAATAGTTGGGGTTTTAAAACCCCAGAATATCCAGACACCTGTTTGGCACACCCTGGACTACCCAGGAAGGGCACCAGCTCCTGCCTTCAAAGCTACCTGCCACCTGGTGACCTGAAACCTGTCTGTCTCCAAGCACAGGTTTCATTCCTGCCTGTTGGCTCACTTTCTTACTGAGGCTACGGGAGGCTCCCACCTTCGTAATGCGTGCCTGGGTACCACTGTCTGTCCGAACTGGAGGTGATGTGGGCCGTGGGCCCCAGGGGGCGGGGGTGACAGGGAGTGCGGCCCTGGCGTCTTTTCCCCTATTAAAGTTACTTGCTTCGGTTGGACAGCAGAACCCTGGGTAGGGGAGAGATGGAAAGGCGTGTTGGACCGTGACAGTGGTTGGATGACATTTGTTGGTAGACCTCTTTTCTCCCTAGATTGTTAGAAATATCCAGAGTCCTATAGATCAAATAAATCCTTGGCCAACAGCCTGCACTTTTCACCTGGGGTTCTGAGGTTTGGGGTCCTGCAGACGTGCGAACCTAAACCTCAGAGCAGACCCAGCCTGGGGCACTGTGCTCCTGGTGGACCTTTCCTGTGTCAGAAAGGGAGGATTTGGCGGTGTAGGTCTCACCAGGTGGCTTGTTGGAAAAGGCTCTTGGGGGTCTAAGTGATCACATTGCGTTGCTTTACGGGGAGATGTTACTTTGAAAGAAAACAAAGAAAAAAATTTGTCTTTAGAGAGTAGGGACTGTATTGTCCTTGGATGCTGGGTGGATGGTGACCTAAGAGCCACCCTCATGCTGTGGATTTGAGGGGCAGGATTCAGAGCATCAGATGCAGCCACATGTCCTCCTCTGGTGACCAAGGGTGTGCCAGTGGGCCTGGGTCCACCTGGGGGCTGTCTGTGACCAGGGAAGTGAGGACCTCAGGGCCCAGAGTCCAGCAGTGCAGGAGAGAGTGGCTGATGGTGGGGGGATAGCAAGCTGCCTTCTTCCCTGTGCTAGTGCACGGTTCACAGCACAACAGTGAAAGTCAGGGTCTTTTCTCCTGAGAATATTTGGATGATCCTCATGGCGTGGATTTTGATGCATTGATTCTCTCACTTCAGTCTTACTGGGCGCACCAGTGCACGTGGTCCCCAGGTGTGATGCCCTCTGAATGTCTTCCCAGGATGCATAGGGTGCCACGGTCCCCCAGGTGTGGTGCCCTCAGGATGTCTTCCCAGGATGCACAGGGCGCCTGGTCCCGGGGTGTGGTGCCCTCGGAATGCCTTCCCAGGATGCACAGGGCGCCTGGTCCCCAGGTGTGGCTCTCCAGAAGGCCTTTCCCTCACACGGATGCAGAATTGGCCTTCCTAGTGGAGATAGAGGGATGCTGCCTTTCTGCAGGTTTCACAGCATCACCTGTCACTGGAAAAGTTTACACACACAGAGAAATTTGTTTGCCTCACTGTCGGGAAAATGGGCCTCATGAAGTTTGATGCGACTGCGTTCCGATGGTACAGTCCTCTCTATTGGCGACTCCTGCTCCCTGCCCCAGCACGCAGCGGACAATAAAATGGTTTACAATCTGCGGGAATGCTTGTGTCTTTTCCCAGCGCTTCGTTTCCCCCGAGAACAGCGCTGTTCCCAGGGGTGTCCGGTTTCCCACTGCCATTCACCAAGCCCCACACCGTCCTTAAGCAGCAAGAACTGGTTTTACCAGGTAAACCGATACCTCCACGGGTATCCTGGGCGAATAAGGATGGGGCGGCTTAATAAGTTACTGGCGGACCTTTGAGGAGGCCGAATGGCCCTGGCTCCTCACCTCTCCTGTTCCTTAACACTTGAGTGGGCAAGCAGAAGGAGGGAGGGCCTCCCCTTTCCTCCAAGTGGGGAGGAGGGCTCGCTCGATCAGACAAAGCCAGTCTTGCCTGGGGCCCACGGTGGCCCCCTGAAGTTCCTGGCTGGACCCCCACTGGGGCAGGGCAGGCTTGGCCCTTAAATAGACTCCCTGGGAGATGGGTCTCTCTGTCCAGCTGACTGCTCCAGGCGCAGGGGCCTGGCAGAGCCAGTGCACAGGGGTGAATCTTTCACCCCATCTCCAGCTCTGCAGCTGATGGTGAGGAGAAGGGGCTCCTTCAGGCAGCTGTGGGCTTGTAAGCTTTTTACGTGGTTTGGCAGGAAGGCCCTGGGGCTTGGGAGCCTGACAGGTGCTGAGGAGGGGATATGCAGTGGAGCATGGGAGCCAGATCCCCTGGGGTCTTCAGCCAGACTCTCACCTTACCTCCGAGGCTGTGGTCAGTACCTGGAGGAGCTGCGAGGAGGGAGGACAGCCCCAGCCTTGCGGGGGACAGGGAGGCGACTTCAGGAGTGAGGGCCTCCTTCTCTCCTGGAGCAGTCGGGGGTGACCGTAGGCCTGTGCCACAGGGTGTCACAGAGGCACAGTCAGCATGATGCCGCATGTCCTGAGTGGGTACAGTTTAGGATCTAAACCTGGTGGCAGGGCCAGGTTTGGAGGGTGTGGTTGAGTCTGTGCCTCATGTCCAGGAAGGCTGTGGTCTCCCCTTGAGTTTTCTGTAGAACACCAGACAGTCTGGGACCCGGGGACCACCCGCTCATGCTTGCACCCACTTCTCAGACTGAAGTTAGACTTGGTTTTATTCCCCAACCTTGGGGGCTGTGTCTTTTCCCCTCTTCTCTCTCTCACCTGCTGGTTGGCTTCCTTGGGGCCCAGCATGGATCAGCTCAGCCCTTGGCCCCCAGGAGGGATGGAGAGATGAGCAGACGTCCTCCCGGCTCTGGAGGAGCTCAGGGTTAAGACACTGCAGGATATAGTGGAGGCTGAGCTGGAGATGACACAGCTTTGTAAGGGTCTTCATTCCTAACAACCAATTCAGAGTCCAGATACTCTGGGGAAGGATTAACTGTTCCCACTCTCTGTATGATCTTCTCCTAGGTGCTGTGTTGTGGGACCACCATGTTTATGGTGTCCTTAGAAACCGTCTAGTCCAGGGAATGGCAGGTTGGTTTAGATGGCATCTTTTGGGTGAAGATGGATTAGTTGTGGCTGCTCAGAGTGCTGTGTTGAGAAGAGCTAGGAGGCCTTGCCCTGGATCTGTGGGCAAGAGTGCTTTAATCGATTAGTGATGTCTGCCATGCAAGTGGGAGGAGGAGGCGAGTAGTGTTTGCTGCACAGTGTGTGTTATCTCTGATTTTACAGATGAAGAAACTGAGGCCCAGAGAAGTTGTGACTTGTCTCCGTGTTGGGTCTGGAACTGGAGCCTAAGGCTGCCGCTCCCAACCCAACGCTCTTCCCGCTGCCCTGACACTGAAGAGCCCATCCTCGCAAGAGGCCGGACGTACAAGTGTGAAGCAGTGAGGAGAAAGTACCAGACTGGGCCATTCAGAAAATACACCATAGAAGAAATCAGGTTGAAGGCAGGGAGATGGGCTTTGACAGGAGAGAGGAGTGAGCTGGGTCTTGCAGGAAAGGCCTGATTTGGATGGAAGACAGTTCTGTCATCCCTCCATGAGGACTCTCACCAAGGCTGTGGGCAGAAAGTGCAAAAGGTGCCACCCTCAACTCTCTCAGTGTGTCAGGTTTGAAAGTACTCTTTTTCAGGAGCAGGAAGAATGGATGACTTTCTGGGCATTGAGAATGCAGAGAAGACAAAATCCTAGACCCCAAAGATTCTTTCCACGTTTGCCAGCTGGTTTGTCCCACCTGCCCTTTGCCCAGCACCTGTGCTCTGGTGGTGTTGAGACTTGGGGTTTGTAGCCCTTGTGGTCCCTTTGGTAGCGTGTGATGCGTCTGATGGGTCACAGCCCCCTTCATAGGACAGGCTCCCCACGGAGTAGCCTCTGCACCTTTAACTTCCACCCAGCCAGTGCCTCTTTGGGAGCCATTGTGTGATGCAGGTGTGGCATATTCCGTGATGGGAGCAGCTGCTGTCAGCGGGTTAAACAAAGGGTGGATCAAGGCCTACACTGCTTCACGTCCCAGTTTTTAGCTCATTTTTCTTGCAGGATGAGGAGTCAGTTTGGCCCTTACAGGAGTTGCTTGATTTTTCCACCAACCACGTTACTCCACCCTTGTGTGTCGTCATTCCCCCCATTTCACAGTCTCCTTGGCCAGTGGTTGGAGTCACAGAGACCTGCTCGGGGCAGGGGGGGTGCAGGTCAGAAACGCTGCCTGGAGCCTCTGCAGGTTCACCAGCAGGAATCCTGTATGCACGCTCTGCCCGCCCCTTCTTCCTCTTCCCCGCTACCCATCTCTCTCTCCCACTTCTGGGCTGTCCTCCAAAAACATTCAGAGTGCTTCATTTTAATAAGCACATAGGGAAAAAAATTTCAAAGCATGTAATTGTGGTTATGTAAGAAAACACCAGTATTCTTTAGAGATGCCTTCTGATGGAGGGGTGAGATGACAAGGTGCTAGAGTTTGCTTTAAATTTTTTTGTTTTATAACAAAGGGAGGAAAGGTGGATGAAGCAAATCTTACACATTGTTGAATTGGCATGTTGGGTACATGGGGGTTTATTGTTGTCTCTCCTTTTATTTACATCTGAAATTTTTCACATTAACAGTGTTTAAAAGTGTATAAGATTCTACTGAAAACTTTGTGTGTATAATTTTTGGTGCTCTTCCATAAAACTGCTTTAACCTGCTTAGAGATGCATGTCTGGCTGACATGCCAGCACTTTGCTCTGTGTCCTTGCTTCTTCCTCCTGCTTGTTGAAACTGGTGTGCTCCTTTGTGTAGTGTTTTCTGAAAAGTTGTAGTACATTCAACCACCCCAACGTGACGAGAATTCTATCAATAACATTTTACAAAGGTTTCGGGTACTCTTGCATAAATGGTAATGTGAGTTTTGTTTTTATTGGATAAACATTTATTGAGCATCTGTGTATGGAGACAAAACACATATGAGGGAATGAATGCTCTGGGACAGGGGCCCTGCCACTCTCAAGATCAACTAGAAGCTGGGAGGTGCGGGTCCTTTTAGGATCCCACCCCATAGCACGGAGGTGCTTTCTCACAGTGGGTTTGTTCAGGCCCCAATATCTCACTCCCTTTTAAGAGACTGTAACACCTATATTCAACCCCAAGCACCTTTGCCTTTACTTAAGTTTTCTCATCCTGCTCTCCGGGTAAACTCTTTCTCCACTAATTAAACTTCTTACAGGCAGAGAAAGTTGATTTTTTTTTATGTTGGTTTCAGGCAGGCCCACTGGAAATGGGGAAGGAGTCAGGCACTCCAGTGGGAAGCCCAGGTGCCGGTGTAGGTACAGACCTGGCCGTGGAAGGCCATCGCTGGCACCTGGCTCCAAGGAGAGTAGGTGCTGGAATGGAGTGGAAGGAGGTGAGCTCACGGAGTCCTCTCTGGGGCACTGCCCACATCCTGCTCATGTGGGCTTAACGCGAGGAGGTGAGGAGTCAGGGGCAGTGAATGACGGACTGAGAAAATGCTGGCCATGGGAGACCGGGTCAGACTTCGCAGTGGCTCGTCCCGTGGGCCCCCAGAGACAAAGGCCAGATTCTGTACACAGACTGTCCTGGGGTGTCTGTGTTTCAGCCCTTGACCCCAGGCTTGACCCTACTGGGATGTACTTCTTGATGTAATCCTCTGACTGCAGTATCATCCTTGCCCTTCCAGCCCCCTCCCTCCGGCAAGAATTGGCCTGTTGAGTGGGAGGCCTTGGTGGGAGGGACACCAGGTTTTAGAGTCACGTTGGCTGGGGGCCAAAAGCCAGCTCTCGCACAGAGTAGTTTGAGATGCTGGGTCATCATTTGCTCCCTGCGAAGGAGGCGCTGACCCAGGGAGTTGGGGAGGGATCAAAGGTCTTGATGGCTAGTGTGTCGCCAGTGATCACTGCAGTGTTTCCTTCTCATCCACTGCGGAGGGAGTGCGAGTCGGTGCAGGCACTTTGGAAAACAGTCTGGCATTAAAGCCTAAAGCTCAACATCCACATGCCCTCCGGCCCAGCTGATTTCACGCCTAGGTGTATACTGGAGAGAAACTCCTGTGTGTGGACTCTGGGAGACTTGTACAAGAGGGTTCACAGCGTGTCTGTGCACAACAGCAAAAGGCTGGAAGCAGCCCAGATGCCCATCAGTGGGGGAATGGATGAATACGCTGAGACGTGACCATACAATGGAATATTATACAGCTGTCCAGACAAATTAACTGCAGCAGCACGCAATGATGTAGACGAATTTTAGCAGTGTCATAAATATTAGGTAAAAAGGGGATGTGCTCCCAAAGATTACATACAGCACTAATCCTTTTCTGATAAAGTCAAAAGTAACTAAAATAAATGTGCTTTTTAGGAACATGTTACAGATGCAGTAAAACTGTAAAAAAACAAAAAAAAAAAGGCAGGGGAATGTGCACTTCTGATTGAGGTTGGTGGTATCTGGGATGGGAGGGGTCGGGGTGTGGAATGGGGCACCGTCTGGTTAGATGTAGGTTCTTGTCGAGGTCCCAGCCTTTGCTGGGGTTGGTGGGTTTGCAGGTGGTTATTACGTTGTGAAAAATACTAAATGAAAGTGAGTCATGTGTGACTACAGATGAATGTCAGGAGCCAAGGATTATGATGAATAATTAACCCAGTTCTGTGCGTGTCAGGTCCAGCACTCCCCCACTCCCACCCCAACTCGTTTTAGCAAAGGCTGTGATGGCCCAGTATTCGCTGGGCTGGGGCGGAGCCTACGTTCCCGTTGCTGCCCTGCCCTACCCCCCACTCCCTGCTTTTGTCCGGCTCAGGCCTCCGGCCTCCACGGTGCCTGCTGGCTGGAGTGACCTCGGCCGGCTTGTGGCTTTGCTCTCCCTTAACCACTTGCTTCCTATCTGTGTCACACAATCGGTGCCTTGTTATATATGGCCTCACCCACTAATCGGTTCCACATGTGTGTATCTTTCTAACGCGATGGTTATTTCCACAAGGCCAGAGGTCACGTTTTATCTCCTCTTATGTGGCAGGTCACTCCCCTGCTCCTGTTCACGCGCCCCTTCTTCCTTAATAAAGGAGCCCCCAGCCTCCCCTCCAGCTGGGCATGGCCATGCCGCCGAGGGACACGTAAGTGGCAGTATTGAGCGCTGCTTCTGAGAAGCCTTCCTAAGAGGAGGGGGCAGCGTGCCTTTCTTTCTTCCCCCTTCCTGCTGCCCGGACTGCAGTGCCGCGCCCAGGTCCCTGACACCCTGGGGTGGGGGGAAGGGTCTCGTGGTCTGCTGGTCTTCTGATAGCTTGAACCCTGCGTTAAGTCCCTATTTCCATGTCTTTGTGGCTCACAGATGAGTGTAATTCTCAGGGATCTAGCATGTAACCACCCCGCCCCCGTGGCTCTGAGCACCATGAGTGCGTAATGATTGCACCCTGAGTCCTGTGGATTAAAAAGGTCAGCAGCACCTTCACTTGGCACCTGGACTCTGAGGAGCTGGCATTGGGTCCCGGGCTCCACTCCCCTGCAGGTGACCTGGGCAGGTCACCTAACTCCTGTGAGCGCCCCTAGATCTGGAAGTTGGGAAGCGTGCCTGCGACAGTGGCCGTCCAGTGCCGCGTGCCCCAGACGCTCACTTGCTCGGAGTGTAATTTTCACGGCCGTCTCCACTGCAGAGTCGTGAACGCCCTCGAGGCCCGCCCCCTGCGGCGGCCTCACTTTCCGGGAATGGCCTTGTGGCTTCCAGGACCCATCTGCCCATGTTGAAGATGCCCCTCCCGGCCTGATGCGTCTGTCCCTCCCTGCTCACTGCGACTCCTCGGCTCTGCGGACATGCGAGATGAGATGAGCTTGCTTTTTCAGATGGGGGACCTTTATTATAGCTTCTGTTTATTTTTTTTTCTTTAGCAAACTGTCTCGGTGGACACAGGGTGAGGGCCACTCTGTGCAGGGGGGCTGGCGGCCACGCTGGTGTGTGGCGAGCGACAGAGGGGGCAGCTTATGCGTGCGTGGAGCTGCAGCCAGAGCCAGGCCTGCCCGGAGCAGTTCTGGACCGTGTCCAGCCACGTTTGGCCTTGCTTTCCTGGGTCTGAGTGGCCAGGGTAGTGGCAGCGTGACCGTTGGCAGAAGAGGCCTTTCCTACCTCGGCAGGCCTGGCGTGTCTGTGGGCCATCAGCCGTGGCCCGAGGCAGCGCCGTGGCTTATCCTGCTGCCACCATCTTACCCCGGGCTCGTGGCCCCAGCTGGGAGGCACAGCACATCCCGCTTTTCTGCATCTTTCCTCTCTGCTCCTGGGGATTTATGATGACTGGTTGCTGGCTTTCCAGCGTTCCTTCTCTCCTTTGCATTCATTCAGGGAACGTGTATTTAGAGCTTGTCCCATGCCCGATGAGAGCCCCGTTCCCGACTCTGCGCTTGATAGTGAGGGTGGTTGACAAATGCCCGTCTCCACCACGAGTCTGAGTTCCAGGCGGGCAGAGATCCCATCTGCTTTCACTCGCCATCACACCCCCAGCTCCTAGTGCACTGCCCGGAGTAGACCCGGGCTTGTTTTCACAAGTAAGTTTATTCCTGTGTCACAGTTCAAGCACCTGCCCCACTGGACACAAGATGGTGTGGACACACTGGAAAGGGTTGGACCAGAGTGAGATGTTCCTCACACATGCCCCCCACCCCATGCCTAACAGAGCCTCCACGTTACTGTGTGCTCACTTAATGTGCAGAGGTGAGCCTTTAACTTTCTTTGGCTTAGCCTGGAAGAGTCCACTTGCTGCAGTGGCAAGGTGGGCACAGACTGTCATCCTGCTCAATTCGGGCTCGGGAACAGCTGGTGAGGGTGCCTGTATTTGCTTGAAGTGTGGGCTCTCAGCTGGCCCTGCGGGAGGCCGGGCAGCTGGCCTGCCTTGTGACCAGGTGCTGGGGCAGGTCTGTGTGCCTTAGTTCTCCTGCCTCTTCTGAAATGTTCTTTAAATCTGGTGGTCCTTACACCCACCTTGCTCACATCTGAAGAAAAGCGTCCCTTTTCTTTTTTTTAGAGAATGAAAGTTAGCAGATGTAAACTAGTATATCAATGTATAGGATGGATAAACAACAAGATCCTACTGTATAGCACAGGGAACTATATTCAGTTATCCTGGGATAAACCATAATGGAAAAGAATATGAAAAAAAAGAACGTTTATATGTGTATAACTGAGTCACTTTGCTGTACAGCAGAGATGAGCACAACATTGTAAATCAACTACAATAAAATTTTTTTTTTAAATAAAGAGGATAAAATTTTTTAAAAAATGAAAGAAAGAAAGGGGGGCTTTTTTTTTTTTTTGGTCCTCAGATCAGAGCCTCATGCAGTAGGGCTCAGTGATCTAACTGTGGGGCACTGTTTCTGCCCCTGTCCTACAGGGTCCACATTCAAGGTCTTCACCTTGTGAACACACACACCGGCCTGGGCCTCGTGGCCCTTCATTAGCTCATCTGACAAATGCCGAGTGAGCCCCTCCTTGTGCCAGGCCCTGGGGGGCAGTGGGGAGGGAGATAGTCCAAGTGACCACCCTGGGGAGCCTGCAGCCTGGTAAGAAGAGTTGGAAAGTGAAGCTGGTTTAGCAGAGGAAGTTCAGGTCGCGGGTTTATAACTAGTGGCAGAGGATTACTGGTCCCTCCCTCACATCCCTTCACAATTTTATACGGTGTTACAGTGCTTATCACGCTGGGTTACACAAGGGTGTGCCACCCGCTTAAGTCCTGGCTCAGGCAGACATCACTAATCAATCATCACACTCTCTGCCTCTAAGCCCAGACCTGGCCTCAGAATCCTTCTTAACACAGCACTCCAGATACTGCTACCAATAACCTGTGCCTGACACCCAGGCTTAAACCCTCTTTATAACCCCTGGTATCATGGTGAGTTACTCGTGTGAGCACTCCTTGTGCCTCCCAAGGCTTCAGAATGGGCTGTCAGACCGTGAGGACCACTGCACTGCTGGCTCTGGTTAGGCTGGGCCACCACCAGTATCGGGCTTAGTGGGACTGCACAGCCTGTTCTAGCCACCTTCCCATTTGCTCTCCCCTCTTCCTGGAAGTCTCTTATTCCACATGTCCACCTGACATGCTCTCTCTCTCCACTTGTGTTTGTTCAACTGTTGATTAATCAGAGGACCCTCTTTGACCACCTGTCTGTAATAGCTTTATTTTCATTCACTCTTGGGTCGTCCTACCCTTAATTTTATTCTTAGCACTTCTTACTTCCTGGCACATCGTATGACCTTTTCATTTACCTCTTTATCTCCCTCATTTACTGTGGCATCCCCAGCAATCAGAAACATTTGATCAAGTGCATCTTGTGTTGGCAAATCCTAGTGGGCCAGGCACACCCCCTGCCAGTTAGGATTAAATGAGGTAATACAAAGTGTGGAGCCCAGGCTCTGCTTTAGCATCGTTCAGAAGAAAGTGTTCTTTGCACTCTAGCAGGGAGAGGGCGTGTTCAGTTGAGACCCTTCCTCCCTGTGGTCAGTTGGTTCAGTTTAGCCAGCAGCTGGCGAGCGTGTCTGCTGCGGGCAGCACATGCAGAGGCCAGGGGTGGGGGAGAATTCAGAAGTGAGCACGCTACGGTGCCTTCCCCCGAAACCCAAGGTTCCCAGTCACCTCGAGTATGGGGTACACTGCGCTGGGGCTCAGGGGGCACAGATGAAGTGATTATTTCCAGCCAAGGGGTTTGGGCAGGGAAGGAGGCACTGGAGGTGGGTGTAGGGGTGGAGGGGATTGCATCAGGTGCCCACCCCCCCAGCATGGACAGCTGCCTTGAAGTCGATACCATCTGTTGAGATTTTCACTTCCTGCTGAGATGGTAGTTATTACAAACTCGTTTCTTAACCTTTCTCCTCCCCAGTTTTTCAGCTGTGTCCTGAATTGCCCTCCCCCCGTTTCCTGCTATAGAATAAGTTCTTGGTGACAGAATGAAAGAACCTTCCAGAGTTTCTTGCTCTCTGGGTGAAGTCTGACCATTTGTTGCAAACTCCCATGATGACGAGAAGTGACTGGTTTGCAGGATTTGTTTGCTTGTACCACCTGTTTCAGTGGCAGCTTTTTCAGAGGGGCACGCGGGGGCGAGGGGAGCAGTAATATGGT
Source organism: Balaenoptera ricei (assembly GCF_028023285.1). Lineage (NCBI taxonomy): Eukaryota > Metazoa > Chordata > Mammalia > Artiodactyla > Balaenopteridae > Balaenoptera > Balaenoptera ricei. Next base: position 175,261,246 of record NC_082640.1, on the reverse strand, counting down.
CTCACCTCGCTCCCTTATCCGCCACGGAGACTTCACTGCTCCCTCAGTGCTCCCACAGAACTTGACCCACTTCTCCAGCCTTGACCATTCTCTGAGGCTCAAGTTCTGTTGCTGTGCCCAAGGCAGGGATCACTAATCAACCATGCACACTTTGCCCCTGGAGCCAAGACCTGCGCTTAGAACTCTCAGCCTAGCACCCCGCCAGCCCTTCAGAGTTGAAACCTCTGCCACCCTTCGCAGTAGAAAGTGTCATGTGTGTGCTTTTCCTCTTGAGACCAGAGGGAAAAGAGAGAAAGCAAGAGCAAAGAAGGGACATTGAGAGGCTCCTGCTCAACCCCTCCTCCTGCCTGGCCCTAAGCCCCGAGGGATAGAGCAGGAAAGGGGTGTGGTTGAGCCCAGGGGTAGGGAGGATTTCCCTGGGCCTGGGGATCTCCAGGACAAGCCCCTGCACCCCAGTAGCTGTGGCCGTCTCTTTATGGGTTTCACTTTCCAGTCGCTGCAGGCCTCCTGCATGTGTGCACCGCAGGACTGTTCTAAGTTGGGACCCTTGGGGCAGGAGGCAGGCGTGCTTGTTCTCCCTGAGCGTGTCTGGGACAGCGCCCATTGGGGGCCTAATTACATGCCAGGCGCTCCTGTGGCTTGGGTGTGATACCCCCCTGCCCAGCCACCTGGCGGGGGTTAAAGCAGTGATAGGCTGGCGGTGGACCTGGCTAGGGGACTCCAGAGCCACTGCTGCCACTGTGGAGATAAGCACAGAGCGGGTGCCAGGCCCCAGCTCCCTGTGCAGGGCTTCTCTTTCTCCATTCTGGGGCTGCAGTGGGTGGGGGTGGGGTGGGGGGAGACACAGGGTGGGAGAGGGTCTTCTGTTACTTCCTTTGCCCTTGTTGCCACCTGGACGGCACCTGCTCTTTGTTTCCATTTTAGCTGAATGCTCCCTCCCGGAAGCCTTCCTGGATTAGTCCTCCTGTGTGCTCCCATCGTCCCCCAGCTCAGATGCCTCACATCTGCTCTGTTAGGGCACCAGGCTTGCCAGCAGGCCCGTCCCCTGCCAGGCTGTGGGCTCCCCCAGGGCAGGGCCCCGCCCCATGCACACACTCACTGCCCCCTCTCGGTTTTGTTGAGCTTGTCTGTCTGTCTGCATTTCCTAGATTTGAGGACAGAGGTCTTGTCTGTGTATTCTGCCACCACCACCTGACCAGCACACCGCCTGACCCCCAGTAGGTGCCCAGGAAATACCGTGGTGTAATTAACAGAGTGAACGGCTACCCTTCTGCTCTCCCTGCCCGCCAGCCCCCTGCCCTGGGGCGATGGGCGTTAGGCCTGGCTGACTCGGGCGCAGTGATGCCCCGAGGCCTGCGATGCCCACGCTCTGTGGTGGCAGCGGTGGCCTGGCTTCCCTGCCTGCCTCTCTCTGCCCTCACAGGTCCTGGCAGGCTGCCACCTGCCGCTGATGCGCCCACGCACACTCTGCCCCTCCTGCTCCCCCGTGTCCCCCGGGAGTGAGGGACTGGTGCAGCACCGTCGGGTAGTGGGTAAGGGCTGCCGGCGTGTGCCGCCCGCCCCGGCCCGGCCCTGCCTGCCCTGCCTGCCCTGAGTGGTGGGTGGAGCAGAGTGGGGCACAGTGGCTGCAGAGACGCATGATCCCCAGCGCAGCTGCTTGCTGGGACAGGGGACGGCCGCCCCTCTCCCGCTGAGCTCTTTGGGCGTGCCCAGGGCAGAAGGTGCCAGGAAACCAGCCTAGAGCCGCCACCTGGCTAGGGTGCAGGGGAGCCGGATGGGTCACGTGGACCTGGTGGTGTTGGTGGCTCCACCAGCCCCGCATGACGGGCGTCCCCACCCTGCTGTGACCCCGCACGCTGCGCTCTGGCCTAAAGGTGGTGCCGGCTGTGAGCCCCGTGCCCTCCCTTGCCTGCGCATCAAAAAATGTTAAATTTTGCAAGAAGCCCAAGGAAAGGAACGCTATAGCTGCTGATTTGTAGCTTCAGGATCCCTCACCACCATAAGATAGGGTTCTTTGCGTCAACCCCAAGCACGGACGCTGCTGTTTTGCTGGGAAGAGAGGACAGGGCAGCCCTGAGCCACTCTAGGCATTGAAGTGTGAGGATAGGACCCCCCCTCCCTCCCCATCCTGCCTAAACCTCTAAGTCCTTCTTCTCCCTCCCCCAGATCCCCACTGCAGCCTGGTCGTGGCGTGTAGTGGGCCCTCAGTAGACACTGTTGAATAGAAGTGAGCTCCTTGGGGCAGAGGAAAGGAGCCCTAGGGCAGAGCTGAGAAATCCTGGCTTTATAGACCCAAATGGGGATGCTACACCCCTGTGACGTTCCTCTCCAGGCCTCGGTTTCTGTGTTCCGTAGATAATCTATAAGGCTCTACCGGTTTTATTTTTTCTTTTTTTAAATATTTATTTATTTATTTATTTTTGGCTGTGTCGGGTCTTAGTTGCAGCATGTGGGATCTTTCGTTGTGACGTGCGGGCTCAGTAGTTGCGGCGCACAGGCTCCAGAGCACGTGGGCTCTGTAGTTGTGGCGTGTGGGCTTAGTTGCCCCGCGGCATATGGGATCTTAGTTCCCCGACCAGGGATCGAACCTGCGTCCCCTGCATGGGAAGGCAGATTCTTAACCACTGGACCACCAGGGAAACCCCCTCTGCTGGTTTTGAGTGCTGATTCTCACCACCCTCCGCTGTTGGCTGGGGTGGTATGGGTCCAGCTTGCCATCGCCCCCGCTGGCCTTCTGCTTGCTGGTGGCCTCACCGCAGACGTTCTTCCCTAGAGCCCAGCTTTAGCCGCTGGTGACGAGGCTTGTATTTACCATGGAAAGTGGTTCCTGAGACACCATTTATGGGCAGAAGTTCTTCTCAGAGGAGATGAATGTGGTACCCTGCCCGTGCTTCTGGAGCTGCCCCCACCACCTTCCTTGGTCCAGGGGCTCAGCACAGATGCTTCCTGGCATCAGAGCAACCCAAAGGGAGGGTGGCAGGCATTCTCGGGGACATTTGAATTGTCCTCCTGTTCCGTCCCTGTGGGTTTCCCCTGGCTCTTCTGGGACGTGTGGGCACTTGGCTGTTTTCAGAGTTGGCAGCCCTGAGTTAGTAACTGTAAAGATGTGCCAGCACCCTCACCCCACCCTCCCTCTAAAGGAGCCAGACATCCCTTAGAGATGGTCCCCCTCCTGTTACGGATGAGGGTGTGGCTCACAGAGGGACCGTGACTTGCCTGAGGTCACACAGCGAGTAGCTTTGCCCTCACTTGGTGTTTGAGTTTCCAGGTGTTCCTTCCCACACGTCTCTTCCTCCTGGGTCAGCTCAAAGGAAATATTTGTTTTCCTCTCTGGGAACAAAGGCTGGGCTTGGTTTGTTTCTGTGAATGCAGCCACGAGGACAGGCAGTCACCAAGTGTTCAGGGGTAGGGGGTTTTCTGACGATCTGGGAACCACAGATGGCCCGGGTTGGTGGCCTTAAATCGCTGGGTTCTGAGACTCGGTGTGGCCTCATTAGGGGAGCCGGTGCTCCTGGGCTTGTGCGGACCTGAGCTAGTTTCAAGCCCTGGGGACCCCAGGATTAATTGAAACTAGGTGGAACAGATGGGTTGAGTCTATCAGCAGCTTTACGTGACAGTCTCTTAACATAAAAGCACTTCATTACCCACTCATTTCGCCAGGGCTTCCTGCCCCAGTCGGAGGGAACGTGGCGGAAACGAGAGCCCCTCGTCCAGATGGAATCACAAGCACGTGGCCCGTGGGCCCGTCTCTGAACAGGCGGCCGAGGATAAACCATCAGGCTTACGTCTCCACTCAGCAGCTAAATTAAAAAAAATCGTTCTCCTGGCTGTAACATCGCAGAACGTGGGCTGTGTCGCTGCGTTTGGGGGTCAAGTCCCTGTTGCTCTCAGATGGGATAGCATTGTGGGAGGCATGATTGGTTGGGGGTGGAGGCAGCAGGCTGTCACTAGGTATGAGACAAGCGTAACTCTAGAAAGTGCCCCGGTCTGTGGTCTCGGGGAAAGCTCACCAGCCCAGAGCACCCAACCTGGCCCTCGCTCTGCATCCCGCCGTTAAACCCCGTTACCAGCGTTGTGCTGTGGTTCCCTCCGAGTGGAAATGCTAGTGATTCTCGTCCTGACCACTTCACATGATGTTGGGAGGAGGAAAGAGAGGGGACCCTCCCTGTGTTTGGGTGTGTGTTTTTGTTTGGGCCAGGATGTTGTGGAAGGGAGTTCAGGAGCCCCTCTTGGACAAATCGAGGTGGGAGTCCGGAGGAGTGCTAATCGATGGCAGGAGTATAAGCCCCGTGATGTGTGCAGAGACTGCCAGGAATACTACTCCTGACTTTCTAGGTCTGTCCGTGTGAGCGTCTCGGCCTTTCAGAATCCCAGAGGCACCTCACCTGTGTGAACCTTAGCTGTGCGGTTTCTGGAAGAGTTACGGCTGTGGGGTTTGCAGTCTCTCCTCCTCTCTCGGGGCACTGTAATAGACGCTGGGGACATTGGAATACGTGTGGTGCCTTTCCCATCTGAGTCACGTCTGCTGTTTAGGAATTTTAAATTCCCCTTGCTTTGCTTTGTTTGCTCATAAAACTATCACATTTGGGATTTTACAGTTGGAAAGCCTGGCATATTCAAACCAGCATTACAAATTCACTTTGAGATGTTTTGAACTTTGGTTAACATCTACAAGCCGTGAGATCTTCAGGCACGTGGTGGCCGATTTGGCTAGGTAAAATAGGAAGTAACTTAACAGGGGAGTAAAGTAACTTGTAGTAGTGGAGCAGAGTAGTTAGTTTTTAGGACTTGGTCCCCTTGTTCATGTGAGAAAGAGAAGACACCACTTCCAAAAAAGAGACTTAAAAAAGAATAAAACCGCACTCAGTATAAATTTTGAGGAATGTTTTCTGATCAGTCTCATTTTGTCAGCTGTCACTTAGCTGCTTTTTGCTGCCTGTGCGTGGGGAGTCACTGGCGAGGCAAAATGTGAAAGTGCAACAGAAGTGGGCGGGTGAAGCATTAGGAGTTGAGGGGAAAGAAAATCATATGTGATTAAGGGCATCAAGGATGGCTTCATGGAGGAGGTGACATTTTTGCTGAACTTCAGAGGATGGATAGGATTCTGACGTGGTGATCGGGGCCAGTGATGTGTGAGGACGAAAGAGCGCCCCAGTGGGAATTGCAGAGTATGTACAGTACACTGTAACCAAAGGTTTGACTTGCTGGCCGCACTTAGCAGCTAATACATTTCCTGGCTCTCTCCTTCACCTGCGGGACTCTAAGCATTCTCCGCAGCCCAGCTTAGAAGCTGCTGCCTCTGAGACGTTTTCCCAGACTTGCCAGAGTTTGGCAGTGCTCCCCGTGCTGTGCTGCCCTGACACCTGTCGTTTTGTGCTGTGACGGTCTACCTCCCTGCCTTTTCCGCCAGCTGAGAGTTCTCAGCTCACAGCTAGGCCGCTCAGTATGTGTTTCTGAGTATCTGAACCCCAGATTTAAAGGTGTGCTGGGTGCGCACTCAAAGCTGTTATTACTTGTGTTACTGATTCTCAGTATTGGATAGGTCTCTGTGTTGCTTGGGCTGTGTGGACTGCACAATTTTGCTGTCTGGACCATCCTGATCTCCTTGGCAACCGTGAGCATCATCTTCTTCCTGGATGCCTCGTGTGGGTGTTTGTCTTAACGTCTCTGGGATCTCCCTCTCATTTCCTCTGTATTAACAACTCCTTTTCAAACTCTCATGGAGGGTCATTCCGTGCACCTAAACTCAAGGCATTTAGCAGCGTTTATTCTTCCTTCCTGGCAAAATGTCGAGCCATAAAATTCATTTGGCAAGAGAAAAGGATTTCTTCCCATTTCGTCGTGAAATCATTGTGCTTAATCCAACAATCCCAGTGTTACCAATGGAAACTGAAGATAACCTTTGCCATAGACACGCAGAGTGTTTCCACCCTGCAACTTTCCGGGACCTTTCATTTCTTCCACCAGCGGAGAAAGTGACCTTTCTGTTTGAGCATGCACAAAGGTTGACATGAGCCTTGGCACGATTTTAAGCCTTTTCAGTGAGGCCCCTACGTTGCCTCAGGCGGTGGGTGAACTTCTCCGGGATCCCTGAGCCTCCGTTTTCCAGGGACTGGTGCTCTGGGAGCCCACCCCTTCCTGCAGGGCCTCCTGCCTCAGGTCCCAGCGCAGGGCCCAGGGCTGTAAGCCAGCCTCTGCCCTCATCCCTCAGTTCTCCTGGCTGGCATCTCTTCTTCCCGGCCGATGGAGGCTTTGCAATTTCTGATGGAGGATGCTGGAATACAGTTTGATTGGGGGGTTAGGGGGCGGTGATTAAAAGAACCAATAATCCACAGCATTTTTCATGTTGGATACGTTGTGAATTGTCTCAGGAGAAGGGCTTTTTTTTTTTTTTTTTTTTTTTTAGTGGATCTGTCATGTTCACGGTTCAATATCTGGTAAATAGATGCTGCTGACATTCTTTGTGGGAAGCCATGCCACAGGGTTAAAATAATTTAAGGTGTTAGAACCACATTACAGAATCTTCTTTAAATGTTGGGAAAGCTTGCTCTTGTCCTGATCACTCTAATAGAGAGAGTTCTGTCATTTTAGTATATTTCCTTTGAGGGTTTCTTCTTTTTTAGCATATCTTTAATTTTCTACATTCAATTAGGTATCCTTTTATTCACTTAAGCATTTTTTGCCCTCTTCCTAACTGAGATAGCGGCCGTATCTTCCATTACCTAACCATTTCCCAGTGTCAGTTTGTGGCACAAGTACTAAAGTGCTGCTTCCTTACCGCACACCCCGTTATACTTGGATTTGTATTTTGAAGGTGGGTGTTTTAGAGCCTCCATTTAATATTCTGCTGTTGACAGTTTTGTGGCGAAGTAGACAGCTTGCTAAGAGTTTGGGGTACACACACTTATTCTCAGAGGTAAGTTGAGGGGGTCAGTTTTGGGGGGGGCCGGAGCTGAGTCCTCCCGTTCCAACCAAGGGAGGAGGTCCTGGAGAAAGCACGGCTTATCTGAGGGCTTCCAGGACGTTTACTGCCATGGCTCAGTGGGTGCTCTATTTATAAGTTCTGGATAGAGACTGGCTAGAAAGGAATTTGGAGGCCCATCTCCCACAGGAACTGAAAAATTTGATGGAGGCAGCTGGGCGACACGCAGAAAATGAGCTTCACCTGCAAGCCCCGGGAACCACAGGTCACCTCCGGCCCGAGGGACAGACCAGGTGGAGTGAGGCGTCCAGGCTTGTCCTGGGGTCCCTCCCAGCTCCCGCTGTGCGGCCCCCAGCCTCTGCCTTCCCTCCCCCTGTCCCCCTGCCTCTCCCAGAGCCCCACCTCCAGAGGGCAGTGACGGAGCCCCCAGATCTTGTTATCTCAGGACTTAGCACCACTGACACCCATAACGTGCAGGCACTCGGGAAACCTCGAAGCTTCCTTGGGAGGAGTGAGCTTTGAGGGAGTTTGGGAGGGAAGGAACATTTAGGCTGGAGCGCTGGCCTGTGTGAAGGCTGGTGACAGGAGGGATGACGAGGGCCCAGGTGACGCCCAGAGCCAGCTGGGAATCGCAGCCTGGGCCCCATATTGGGTTCTGACACGTGGGGAGCCGTGCTCACCGGCAGGGACGAGCGTTTGGTGTCGTGGGTTCAGTGAAGCCACGCGCCTGGGTGCTGGTCTCGTTTACTCTGGGGGGGATGGGAGGTCCCACCACCACCAAGGCCACTTGCTTAGTTGTAATCACGTGTGAGTTCTGCGCATGGCCTGGTGCCTCTGGAATCTGCTCTCCCCCTCCTGCATCATCCTTCCTGCCACTAGCAGAGCTCTGTCACCTGTGAAGCCTGGACTGGGGCACCCCCTCCCGTGTCCCGGATTTTCCCCACTGGGTACATTTGTACTTGTCATGAGAGGATTCTAATAGGAAGGGAGCGTCTTCCTTCCACTCGGCTTCCTGGTTCTGTTCTGAGAGCTTCTCTCCACCCGTGACCCCTGGGAGCCAGTGCCATGGCCTCGAGACGGCCCCTCGGCACTCCCTGTTTCCCCCCCAGGTTGCCTCTGGAGGGTCCAGATCAGGAAGCTGTCAATCAGGGCAAGCTGTCAATCCGAGGGCAATCTCTGGGCTTATTGATACTGTGTGCGAAACCAGATGCAGCCCCTGGGACCCCCAGCTGGGGTGCCAGACGCTTCCTGGAGAGTGTCCTGCCCGTCCCATCCCTTCCCCAGGTGTAAGGGCCTTCTTTGTGTCAGGACAGCCCTGGGAGGAACTTCAGAGTTGATAAGATCCTAAATTTTAGATTTGCAGCCTGGGTGGGGTCGGGTGGGTTCTTTCCCCTTGTACTTACAAAGCGCTTTCTAGCCCCGGCCCCCTTGCTACATGAGAATCCAAGTACCACCACCCTGCTCTGACCTACTTTTGTGACTTTTCTTTTAGTTTGTTTAAAGTGGTTAGCAACGAGGTCCCTCCAGGATGCAGTTAGTGCAGTTTCGTTTATGAAAAGGAAAATCTGGGGTTTCCCCGGCATCTTATACTAGGATCTCAGAACAAACCTAAAGCAGGTGCACGGAGGAGAGGGGATGGGGGTACAAAATCTGCTCTGGATCTCGGTGCTTAAACCCATCCCCTGCCCTGCTCTTCCTCCTCCGCAGCCCAGTTCTCTGTGGAGGGCAGGGGTCTCTGGGAAGGCTGCACCCCAAGCCTGACTCTTCCCTCCTGCCATCAGGCCGCAAGGATGGGATGAGACAAGAGGCCGCAAGGCTCGTGTGTGCTCTCATCCCTCATCCTGGCCTCGGGATGTGACAGTGTCCTTCGTTTCTGCCTTTGCAAAGGCCCGGGTGGCACCAGGAAGGCTTGTTGGCAAATTTGGGGGCTACTCAGAGCACACCTTGGGGCCTGTGCTCTCCATCCTCGCTCCGTCCTCACTCCCGCAGCCAGCCGGGGTGTGACCAGTGCCCGCCGAGCCGGCCGGTGTGTCAGCTGCGGTCTCCACAGTGGCTTTCTGTTCTGCGTACCAGGCAGGAGGGTCCACTCGTCAGCAGCCTCCTCACGTCCCCACTAGCCGGAGGGCCTGGCCTGTCGCCCTGGAGGCCCCGCTGCCCTGAGGGGACGCATTTGCTCAGCTTTCCTCAGGGAGTCCCCTTGTCACCAGTGTTGCAGAGCACGGCAGCCACTAGCATGTCACATGTGTCTGGCGGGGCCTCCAGATGTGGCTGGTGTGACTGAGGAAGTGAATTTCTAATTTATTTAGATTTAAAAGCTGATACTGGATTCAGTTACTGGAAAATTTTTAAGTGTGTTTGGAACAACTTTGGTATGCGACTCTGCTTATTCAGATCATGTTTCCAATGACAGTTTAGCATCTGAATTGCGATGTGCTGTGAGTGTAAACTACACACTGGATTTCAAAGACTTAGTGTGAAAAAAGGATGTGAAGTATCTCATTCATGGTTTTATGCTGATTATGTGGTGAAACAATATTTTGGAAATGTTGGTTTAATTAAAGTATATTATTTGTATGTTGTCACTTGTTTCTTTTTACTTTTTTAAGGTGACTGCTAGAACATTTGAAATTAATGTGTTTCATGTTGTAGTTCTGCCGGCCAGCTCTGACCTTGGCACTCAAACCTCTGAGCCTGTTTTTGCTGGAAATGTGATTGATGGTCCTTTGGGGGGAGCAGTTAAGGTCTTGGGGGTATCTTTGGCCCCCAAATTTTGGATTAACTTTTGGGAGGCCCATGATGTTTTGAGAGGAACACATCAATGAAAAAAAAATTTAAAAAACATATTTTTTTTGTTTTTATTAAACATAAAAGCATATTTTTATGTTTAATAAAACATTACTTCTTAATTGTGCAAGTGTTACATATTTCTTGTGGGAAAATTGGAAAATACTGATTAGACGAAATTAACCATCCAGTTTTGGAAGGAGAATACATGGATTTTCCAGCAATGTTTTCTAGCAGTGTTTCCAGCAGTCTTTTGCTTAGGTAATCATTAGCATAAAAATACCACTTTGCATTATTGCAGAGACCTTCAAGTTGATTTCACATTCTGTATCTCCTTCATAAACGTGTGCACCCTTCTTCAGGCACCCTGATAAATAGGGCTGGTGCTCCAGGCAGTTGGACCATGGCAGAGGAAACCAGCCAAGACTTCAAAGGGGGCTGTAGCTGGTTGGACACTGATAAGAAGGAAATCATCTAGAAGTTGGGCCGAGCACTTGAGTTTAGTGTTGAGGCTGAATAGGGACTCCATGACAGAATGGACCCATCTGGTTGGGAGTCCTTCCTTGTGCTGGAAGTGGATTTACCTGATTTTACTCACAGTGTGTGTTTTGCCCCCAGGCAGGGACTGTGGAATCCTTTGGTGAGCTCATTCAATTGAGAAACAGTTTTTTCCGAGTCCACTTTTCCAAGCCCTGAAGGAGAGCTGGAGCTGTAAGACAACTCAGACTCTGTCCAGCACTGAGACTTGTTTGAGAAAACATTGGCCACCTCTGATGTGGTGACACGTGACCTCAGATAGTAAAGAAAGACATCCTCCAACACTGAGTGCAGAGGGGCCCAGTGTGTTTGGGAGTGGGATACTACTCCTGGTTTAGCATCCCCTCCCCTCAATTTCTGGTGTGGCAGGAGCCATGGAAAGATAATAAGGAGGGTGGCTCAAATCATTTTGTACATTCTGTGAAGGTGTTGGCCTCTCCAGGCGTGCTTGCCTAGGCCACCGTTCTCAGGATTCAGAGAGCTCTGAGGTGTCCAGCTGGGCCCTGTGGGATTAGCCGACTGTGTTAATTGTCCCCTTTTTCTTCATCAGTGCTGGTTGGCAGTGTACTGAGTACAGAGATTCATCACGTCATCAGTAGAGCGACTGCTGGAAAAAAAGTCGTGTCTCAATGGAGACATTTTTTTTTAAAGGCATAAGAGGAGCTTTGTTGGTCACGAGTTTCTATAGTGACCACTTTTGTAAGACCAAGAATACTTACGAATCCTACTACCTTGCTTGTCTTCTGTAAAATCAGATTTTTTTATCTTCCGATTTGTGAAAAGCAAGGCACATCTGGGCAGGGAAGACCAACGTGCCCTGAGAATTGCTCTGGGAAGCATGAGTGGTGAGTCGGCACCCTCCAAGGAGAACTTTGTTAGCCATCCCTACCCCAAGGGGACATGGCCGATGGCTGGTGCCTGGGCCTTCTTTCAGAGGCCCTTGGTGTGAGGGCAGAAGGCATCTCACTTCCTGTGTGCCCCCTCTCTGACGGGCACAGAGTAGCTGTGATTTATCCCTCCCCCAGGGAAGTCACTGCTGAAAAGAGAGAAGTCTCACTTACAGCCTGTACCAAAGACCTGCTGAATGCTAGGATCCCGAATCGTCAGCTTGTAAAGACGCAGTAGCATCCCTTTAAACTTTATTCTGTATTTTTTAATTGCACAAGCAAACCATACCGTAAAAATAAAGACATCTTTTAAAAAGAAACTCCTAATCCTGCTAATCTAGCATCTGATATATCTTCTTTTCCCCAAAGTCTCTGTACACACGCAGACCTAATTTTTATTTGGTAATAATCAAGGCGGAAGCACAATTAGCTTTTTTGACTTTTCATTTATTGGTATCTTAACTATTCTTTCCTGTTATATAGAGTTTTCATAGTTACTGTTTAATGGTTGGCACACTCATCCAGCAACTTGGTAAACTGTAATTGTCTTAATCAGTCTTTATTTTGTTTTCTGTTCTTAATGGTATCCTTTCCCCTTTGTTTCTGTAGGAAGTTCTCCAGCAGCTGATCGTAATGAATTTGCCCAATGTCTTGATGATTGGCAAAGACCCGCTGTCTGGTGAGTGAAAGCCACCGCCCGACACACCACCCCACCCCCTGTAGAGCCTGGGCAGTGCCATCGGCCCTGGGCAGCTGTCAGAGGCAGAGCTCTGGCTGCCAGCTTGGAGCCAGCACAGTGAAAGCACGTGATCATTCGGGTGTGATTGTAAAGGGTGGGTTTATTACCCTGAGGCATCACGCCAAGAGCACATTTCTTCCTTAAGAATATATCCTCTGACCCCTGGGATTCGAGCACAGAGGCAGGCGAGGCCTCGGGCTTAGGGGCCCGAGTTGTATGGTGGACCCCCAGGGGTCTCTCCTCACACCATCATGGGGTGTGGTCTCTATTGGCAGGAAAGAATCTTTGGAGGGAGCTAATGTCCCTTCCGCTGGGATCCTGTGCTGCTTTATTCCCCTCATGGTAGATCTCACCGGGACATCCTGTCGTGTGTCTGTTTTCACGTCTCCCTCTGGTCTCTGAGGCCCGAGTGGGCAAGGTTCTAAGTCCTAGTCTTGGACACTCGGTGTGACTTTGAAAGACTGAAATGTCCTCCTGGACACCTTCCAGAGAGCCAGAGCTTAGTTCATACCTGACAGTTAAGACACTGGGTTGGTTAAACAGGGTGATAGATTTCCTCCCCTCCACATTTGTGTGCGTACACCTGTACCCATGGCTCATGGATGAAAGCTTGCAGGCCCCAGGGACAGATGTGCTTGCTGACTGGAACTTCCCTGGTTCCCGTGGAGACCTTGTTAGCCTCCTGGACTAGGTGTGGAGTCAAGGAACGCAGGAAGGATCCCCCACATTAGAGGCTTTGCAGAAGGAACTGAAGCTTCCCTCTGTCGGTACCTCCTCGCCCTGCTCTCCCTGGAGTCTGGCTGTCCTTGCTCCTGTCCACGTGAGCTCAGTTGGCTGGAGAGCAAAGCAGAAGTGTACCAAGTGACCCGTCGAGGACGTTTCTCATAGAGGAGCCCTGGCCCTGAGAGAAGCAGCAGCTTCTGGGGCCACCGGGCTGAGGGCAGCTGAGCATTTAATCACTTTGTTCGTGGAGGCGGGCCTCCTGGGTCCTCCTGGGCCCCACTTCCCTTTTTCTCTACGGGAGCCAAAGGAAGGGAGTTCCTTGACCTCCTGTTCGTCTTCGGCGCCGCTGACCCGTGAGCACCCCCAGCCTCACACATTGGCTCTGCAGAGCGCACCCAGGCCCACCTGGTGGCCCCTGGCAGTGAACACCCTGCCCCACTTGGTACTTTAATAACAGGGAGCCCTTGGTTCACGCCACCCCCAGCTCTGCCTTAGGGCCATTTGTTTACTGGCTTTATTTCATGGTTCCCCCAGGTAGAGGACGCCAGATGCCGCCCTGGGCTCCAGGGACAGTTGGGACTCTTGTGTTTCTGCAGGAACATCAGGGAAGTGAGGGTCTGCTTTGCTGAGCAGAACTGTGCTGCTTGTCCTGACTTATCTGAGGGGCTGATGTTAGAAGAGAGATGCCCGGAGAGGTTGGTGGTTCAGGCTTAGTTCTACTATTCCATCTGCTCTAGAGACAGCATCGTAAGATGAGGAGAGGAAAGCAGCGGAGCAGGAGAGAAGGATACTCCCTGCTTGAGCCTTTGGTGAGCCTACTGTGTGCTGGGCATTGGACACGTGTTTAAAGATGGAAAGGAAAATGCGCTTCTGGGGTGTGACCGTGCCATCCCATTTATAGATGAGAGAACGGCAGCTCACAGAGTTGAAGTGGCAAGCCCTCAGTCACTTAGCCCGTGAGCAGAGGGGCCGATTGGGAATTTGCTCCATCCAACCCACGAGCCCGAGCTCCTGTCCGTATCACACACAGACAGGTGTTAGCTTGAGCTGTAGGCGATTGCCAGTGTTCAACCATTTGACCTACAAAAATGACGGCGGCATATGATTCAATCTAACACTAACCACGTCCTCCTCCCCCACCCAGGCAGCCTGTCACCCCATCACCCCATCATACTGCATGGCTTGCCACCTTCCCGTTGTCAGTGCCCCCCACCACCTGCTGCCATTTGGAAGCCTGCCCTCTGGGCGCCCCTTCTCCGGCAGGCACCTCCACTCGCCAGAACCCTGGCTCCAGCCCTCCCCCTAGCTGAGTCTCTGTTCTGGCCCCTTTGAACCACATGGGGCCAAGAGACTGTCCACATGCAAGGAACCCAGGTCGCACCTCGGGTCTGGCGCTGGACAGAAACACCTGCAGAGATGTGGACGCTGATTTTTTTTTTAATAGCTTTATTAATGTATAATTTGCATACCATGAAATTCACTTATTTTAAGTATACAATTTAGTGATTTTTTTTTCATAAATGGACAGAGTTGTGCAACCTTCCCCAACAATCCAGTTTTAGAACACTGTGGGGAAGCCGCTTTTAAGGTGACAGGTGAATTGCCTGCCCTCTGGTCCCCAGCACTGTATAGAATCAGTGCACATCAATTGAAGAGGTTCTGGCCCCAGTTCTGATGGAGAAGTTGGAGAGATGAGATCGGGAGCCCTGGGAAAGTTAAGGACGAGAATCCCAACCGCTGCAGCAAGCTCAGAAGGCCCCTGGCAGGCAGGGCCTGACTGACAGCAGCTTCTGCGGGCTCTGCTGAGAGGGGAGGGGCTGCCTCCCCTGAAGTCAGGGCTGGAGGGGTGAGAGCTGGGCGCACGCATGGGTAGGTTTTGACAGGAGTGTCGGGGGGGCTCTGAGAGCAGAGGAGGTTGGCAGGAGAGGTGCACCAGCGAGAAGACACAAACATGAGTGCCAGAGACATATTTGTGGAATAGTGTTTTCTGTTTTAAATTTTAAAAATAGATGCGTGAAGCATTTGGGGTTTCTTTTAAAATAAAGAACAAAGTTGGTTTCTTTCTTGTGGGGCGGCTTTTTTTTACGAATTCTGCCACATGGCTCAGGAGCATGCCTGTGCTCTTTTTGGCTGATGTTGACACTGTACTGTTATTTATAACGTTTCAGTTTTCTGTTATTTTTTGTTTTTGGTAAATGCATCTCAGTGGAGCCAGGGCAGGGGCAGGACAGATCCCAGCAGAACATCTAGTCAAAACACACACACACACACAACACACACACACACACAACACAGACACACACACAGACACACACACACACACACACACACACACACACACTCACTCTAAATGATCCCAAGACACCAAGCATTTATCCCCCTTCCTCTGACCTAAAAAAGGAAGCTGTCATGACTAAATACTATTAGACGATTTTTCTATATGTCTATCATCCTGCACCCATCAGACAAAAGGATGTTCTCTTTTTTCCTACCCTGGGTGGGATTCAAGGATGGTTTAATGAATGTGAGAAAACACTTCATGTACTTTAAAAATCTGTCCTCAATGTCTGCCCTCCTGGCCCCCAATCCCCATTCTCTTATTTCCTGTTTGTACCTCGAATGACCTCTGGATTTCCTCTCTGATTGTGTGTGATTTTATAATCATCTCCCTGGATACCCGTCCGCGGGGAAGTGTCTGTCCAGCGCCTCGTTACTGTAGACGCCGCTTCTTGGAGCCTGGCCTGGGGTCCTGCAGGACCCTGCTCTAACCCTCCCTCACGTCCATACAGTGGCGTGTAGCAGAAAAGCCTTCCCCGGTGGCTGGGCCGTGTGTGGACCCCAAGGACTGGATGTTGTAGGGTGTCCTTTGTCTTGTTTCCAGTTGGCCAAAACGTATCCTTCTCTCCTACCCCACACCCATTCCTCAGGCAGTGCCCTGGCTTTAATTTCCAAACAGCTGAGCTCTTCTCTCCTCCTGCCCCGCTGCCCACCGGTTCCAGCCACCACCATCCTCCTGGCTAGCACCGGAGTGGCCTTCTGTCTGCCTGCCTCTCTACCTTTGCCCCGTGCTGTCTGTTGCTGTCTGTTCTCAACACAGCGGCCGCTCCTGTTAGAAAGTTAGATTATGTCACTTTTCTCCCTGTGCTGTGCACCGGCTGTTCCCTCTGCCTGGAATGCTTTTCCCAGATTCTCACAGGAACAGATCCTTCCAGTCTTTGCTTGAATATCACCTTCTCAGTGCAGCCCATCCTGATGACCTCCCTGTTTGCAGCTGCATCCCTCCCTCCTCCTCAGGACTCCCAGCCCTCTTATCCTGCTCTGCCTTCCCTTTCTTCATAACACTTAACGCCCTCCAGTATACTCTCTCATTTACTTATTTTTCCATGTCTGTTGCACTGCTTAATTTTCCCCCTCTAGGATGTCATCTGTCATGAGAGCAGGAATCTTGGGGGTTTTTGTTGTTGTTGCCAATGTCTTCTAAGTGTCTAGAGCAGTGCCTGGCACATAGTAGGTGCTGAATAAACAGAGCATAAGTGCTGGAGACCCACTTTGTCGTTTCTCTCTCCTGTCCCCACTTCCCTCTTCCATCAAGCTAGTGATCCTTACAGATGTTAACCACATGCTCTCACAGATACAGCGGTCAAGTGTCCGTGGTCAGGGTCAAGTGAGAGTCGACCTCTGCCCAACACCATGTGTGTGGCTGCCCTAGGCCGGTAATGATGCACTGAAAACTGCCTGCACCCCCGTCTTGCCAGCTGTGCATCCATTAAACATATTTACATGGCTTATCGAAGAGCGTATTCTACATGAGAACCAAGAGATCACAATGTCCGCGGCATCTCTAAAATGAGGGAAGGCGTTGGCCAGAACTTCAGGCTCTGGTTTCTCAGCAGCCAGGCCTGTCACTGTGCCACACACACGAAAAAGACTAGATTTGTCTGACAGGAAGCCAGGGTGTTAGCAAATTAATTTCTGCAATGAATCATAGAGCAATCATGCTGGAAGAGAGCACTGTGTTTTCTTCCAAGGTTTGTATCCAAGTGCAGTAGTGGTTTTCAGACTTGTGAATTGCTGATCACTCCTAAGCTGTTTAGAATGGAAAGGGTGGAGCCATGTAGGTGCAGAAACCCAGCCCAGAGAGGGGAGGGAACTCATTCAGAGGCACACAGCATGGTGGTCCCATAGGTAAAAGATGTATTTGTTACCGTAAGTTACGCAGATGGTTAGGTATGTGGACGGTCAGCCACTGGTTCCAAGCAGGAGGACCAGCCACTGTCATTATTCTGCCTGGTGTCTCTTGAGTTCTAAATGCCAGGCAAGATTCCCGGGTCCAAGGAGGGGCTGATCCCGTATTTGCACCCTACAGGGTCATGTCTGTGAACACAGCTGGAACCTTTGAGGATAGCCTCCCATTAATTGCTGTTCGGTGATCTGGTCCTCGTCCTCAGTTTTTTCTCTCGTGACGGTTACAGAAGGGGCTTCCAGGGACAGAGAGAGCACCTTGAGGAGTCTGAGATCCTGTGCCCCCAGATTCTGTAAACATCCTTGCTTCACAGCTCTTGCAGACCTCCATTCTCCTGCTGCTCTGGCCAAAGAAACCAGAAGGCCAATTTCTGACCCTCCCAAATAGAAGACGGGAACGCGCTTGCATCCCTCCTCCTCACAGAGGAGCTCAGCCCAAGCCCCTCTCCAGCTTTCTCTGTCAGATGCCCGCCATGGGTCCAGTGGCCATGGAGACGAATAGGCTGTCTCTGTTCAAGGAGCCCCCAGTCTGCATTGGGGCAGGAGGGGAGGAAAGTGTCCATGACTAGCCTGTTGCAGGGCGAGAAGTGGTGCGAGCATGCGTCCCACAGAGTGCAAGGCGGGCAATCAGTTCTGCCTGGGCAGGTCAGGAAGACTTCCTGGAGGAGGCGGTATGTGGCAGAGCCTCGAAGAACCCTCGACAGAGCAGCAGAGGGAGGTGTCCAGGTGTGACAAGTTCAGAGGAGTGGAAGTGTGCTGGCAGTCCCATGAGGAGCGGCAAGCTCAGGGCACAGGGAGGAAGTCTCTGTCACAGCTGAAGTTTAGGTTTCAAAGGCCAGCGGGAAACGGAACTCCTGAAACTCCTTGGAATTTAATATTTAACCCTCTAGGATTTACTTGCTCTCCTATCAAGGGCGTCCTTGATGTGCTTCTCGGATCCCATGGAAACCTTCCCTCACTGCACCGCTCTGCCTTTTGATGACGAGCTGGAACCCCTGAGGGCCAGTGCACCCAGGGGCTGGCTCACCTCCAACCCCAGTGACCGGAGAGAGGCCTCCAAGTCTGGTTTATTACAAACAGTCTTCCTGCCGCTGAGATTGTTCTTTTAGAAAGCGGGCGGGCTGCCTTCCCTCCCCTGCCACCTTCCTGTGGCTCTGCCCGCCCCAGTGCCCTGCTTGCCAAGTGACGTGGTGGGTCGAGGGTCTGCCATTAGGTGTTAATGAGCGATTCTTGAGTTCTTTTTCCCAACCTTAAGCTATTTTTTCATTTCTCCTGAATTCTGATCATGTTTGTATATATATATAAAACTTTCGTGTTTGCAGAAACCTTAGGTCCTTTAAATGAGGAGGGAAGAAGTAAGTAAATAAAGAAAAGCTAATCTTGCAGGCATTCGATCCTCTTCATGCTTCCTGTTTTCTCCTGGAGGGAGCAGGTTCAGAAAAGCACCCACACGCGATTTCACATGGCATGGCTTGCGGCCTGCTTCTTTGCTTCTGTGCGGCCTGCTGGATTGAGAAATGAATTCTCCGGTCCATGTAGCGCGCAGGGGGTTGCTGGGCCCTTGAGCTGAGTGCCAGCACTTAGCTTTTCTAGGAACGTGAAAAGCTTGGTTAGCAGCAAGCACAGCAATCGTTAGCGCGTGGCCAGATGCCAGCCCTCGGAGCAGCCGCGGGACCTGCCTGGAAACCAGACTCTGTTTGGTCACCTCCTGGTGATGGGCTGTACACAGAGAGGGGGCGCCCCGGCTGCGTGACCGTGCATGGCGTCCAGCGGGACTGCTCTCTGTGGCCGTGGCTGTCCGAGGAGGAGGGACGAGCTCTTACTTGTCAAAGGTCTCTGTGTTCACCGATAATATTGGGGCTTCGCGTTTTCTGCCTGGTGCGTGGGAGGGACCCTTTCTCAGATCACCTCCAGCCTCTGCCACCGTCTCACCTGCAGCCAGTGCAGACTCTGGGTCGCAAGCTGCGTTCTTGTGGTTTGCTGCTCCTTTTCTGATCCTCAGTCGTTTGGTGCTAGGGAATGAATTAGTTCTCAGCTTCTGCGGCCTAGGCAGGCTGGGCTAAGGAGTCCTGTCTGATGATGGCGCTGTCTGAGGGGCTTGACGTAGCTGTTGAAGTCGCTGTCTGGGAGGGGCTGCCTTGCGGCGTCTGGGCAGAGGTTCTCGTTACCCACACGGGGTGGTGTGAGGGATCCCCGCGGGGGGGGGGGGGGCAGGCGTGGGGGGGTGAGGGAGAGACGGTGGGATAACGGGGCCGGGGGTCCGGGTACGCTCTGGAGCCACCCACACCATTTCCAACAGACGTGTGGCTTCGTGCCTGCGAAGTCCACATGTGATAAACGTTTGTTGAATGACTAATAAATGGGGGAGCGCCTGGTGGGGGTCACACGTGTAACGTTCTAGGTGTAAGCAGTCTTAAGTGAGGGTTTCCTAGGAGTCGCTCTCCAGGCTGTGAGGTGCTTGCCTCCCATCCCATGACCTGGGACGGGTATTATTATGGAGGGTCCCTAAGTGCCCACCCGCGAGGAATTACCGTCCACACTGTTCCTCATGGAACACAAGGTAACCGTGTCAAAATAATAACAGCTCTTCTCAGTGTAAGCAGAGCCCCCCAGGAGGGCCCATAGAACTGTGCCCGTGCGGGTGAGTCTTCAGATGTCATTATGCATTGAGGAGAAACAGGGTCACGTTCAGTGCAGTGCTATCTTCAAATCAGTGAGACAGCCCCATAATCATCCTTATGAAATGACTGGTTTTTAACTAAGAAACCAGGGAAAGCACAGTGAGTGGTTGACTCCAGCACATAAGTCAGAGGAGAGCAGAATGTAGAATTATTAAGAAAAAAAAAAAAAATACACACACACACACAGACACGTATATCTCCATCTCAACAAGAATGGAAACTGAAAACGTTCTCTTTGTTTTTCTCCCTGGGACACGATGCTAACAGTTACCGTCAGTCACTCAATCAGCAGACGCTGGCTAGAGACCTGCCCTGTGGCACGGGGATCAGACGCTAAACCAGAGGGAGCCCTGCTCTGGAAGGAAATGTAAATAAATAATGGCAGTTTCAGGGAGGGGGATGGTAGCGAGTTAGGAGAGAGCAGGTGGTGACCAAATCTCAGTTCTGTGGCTCGGCTTGTCTGAGCCTCCTCTTGTTTGTAACATGGAGCTAATACTGGCCTTTGGGGATTGCTCTGGGGATTAAGTCAAATGATAGCATGTTATATGAAAGTGCTGTAATGGACTGTAGACGTGAAGGGCACTTGGGGAGGGCAGGATTAACTCCAGTGGGTCAGTCCTTCCAGGCTGAGAGGGTTAAACCCTCACCCTGGCTGGCGACTCACGGACCCAGGGCCTCTGGGGTTGTGGTCCTCCTGGAAAGGGCTGTTTGCCTTCCTTTGTCTAAATCCCCACCTTGACACCCCAGTGATCACTTATACACAAGATTGATTTTCCGTATCCAGAGAATGTATGAACATTCAAATGACTGCGTCTTAGAGAATCAAAGAGTAGAGCCAAAAGGACCCCACTGATTGTGTAGCAGGCATGGAAGCTGGGTTTTGTTTCATGTGCCAGCTTTCATTGCGTGTCAGGCAGTGGCTACATCGAGAGTGCTGTGTTCAGAAGGATTCTGAGGCCTCCTTCCAGGCTCGGTAAGAAAGTGTTGTGATTGACTAGTTATGTCTGCCACAGACTCAAGATTAGAAAGTCAGGGAATTTTCCAATCCTGATCTGATTCAGTCTCCACATTTTAGAGGCTGGTGTACTTTAATTGCCCCACTATATTTCTATCCCCAGGTCCACCTTTATCACACATGCGGTATCAGTTTCCCTTCTGTTTTGGAAGCTGATTGCTACACACATCTGTAGCTTTATGTATAATTTAGGTCAGCCTATATGCATTCCGTTTCTGCTAAGAAAGGCTGGAGTGAGTTTCTCTGTGTCAAGACTCCAGGAAGCAGGTAGTAAAGTAAGTAAGTAAGATTTTTCTTAGACTCGACCATTAGGCTCAGGCTGTCATGGGATTCCCCCTGGGGTTGTGGGTAGGTGCAAAGGGTGTCTGATGTGTTCGGCCCTCCCCCCACCCATTGGTTGCTTGTGACTCACTAGGTACAGAAATCCACGTTGCTTCCTACCCTGCCTCCCATTTCTCATGAAAACCCACTCTAATAAGCTTAAGCACAAAGCGTTTATAATTTGACAAGCAGCACCATATTCTCTTGTGTCTAGGCCTTTTCATGTGCTATTCCCTGTGCCTGAAAAGCCCCCAAATCTCTCGTCATCCTGGGGTCTCAGCTCAGAAGTCATTTCCTTTAGGAAGCCTTGACTGATCTTTACTACAAACTAGTTGTCCTTCCTCTGGGTTCCCATAGAAGTTGCTGGTTTTCTTGGTCTGAGCTCAGAGGACTGTGTTGATTATGGGTATGTTCTCAGCAAGCACCCAGCACCTAGTAGGTGCTTGGGAGGGAGCTGTCTGTAGGGTTGTTTCTTCTTTGCCTGTGTAACTGTGTCACTGAGCCATCCTTGCCGGCAAGGACCCGGTAGAGAGTCTTATGATGTGTTTTGGAACTATTCAAAACCCACAATCTGGTAGATTTTGAAAATAGCAGAAATCCTGAGAGAAATTGGGCATCAGCTTTCTGTGAGAAATGAGGGAACTTCTGCTTTTCTCTCTCTCTCTCTCTTTTTAAGTTTCCTAGGAATTTGTGTAGGGGTAAAAACCACAGGATACATTTGTTAATAGCAAATGTTTTTATTTACTTAGCTTGGTGAGAATGAGCACAGCACCACTTCACGTGAACGAAGGCAGAGGTGAATTTCCTAGTGCCCTGTTCACCACCAAAAAGTGTATTTTAAATAATTATTCCCTGAACATTTTTCTAAAATTAATTCTCTGCTTTTAAAATCCTTTTTCCCCCTCTGTTACAAAACCTAACAAACTGGAATTCCATACTTTTCCAACAGTGCTCTGGATCAGATTTAGTTTTTTCTTGCTGTCTGATGGGTGTAAATGAATGAAGGAAGGAATGAATGAATGACTCACGGTTGTTATTGTGTGTAACTACAGGATGCTGAGGGAGCAGAGCCCTTCATTCTTTCACTGAACAGCCTCAGACTGTAGTTTTAAGCCCTCGTGTATGTGTGCAGGATTTCCCGTCTCTTCCTTGCTATCGGATAACTGGCTTATCCTCTCGCTACTCACAGTGGGCCTTTCTTGCGCTCCTTTCCACTTTTAATTTGCCGGTTTTGTCTGCTGTAGGCTGGGAGAAGGGATCATCGGAGTTGTTTAAGTTATCCAGAGTATGATATAATTAGATCCTCTGGGGCCTTTGCTGTGAAGAGTACATAAAGCTTCTTCGTGAACTCTGACTTCTGTTTGAGCTGATCCAAGGCCCTTAAAATGCTTTCTTCTTGTGTGTCAGCTCTGCTGGCTACAGCACCAGGTACACGGCCTATGAAAGGTGAATCATTGCAGACGAGGAGCTGGTGACAGCTGTGGGGGGGGTTCTGTAGTTGTTATATGCACCAAAGGGCTTACGAGGGTCCCTTGCCAGTCATCTGGGGACTGACCGTGAAGGGAGAGAGGTGAGGACGGCCACGTGGGCTGGCATGAGCACTATCGCCAGGGGAAGATTTTGGTGAGACTGATTGGAGTTTTTAATACTCTGGCGGGCATGTCCTTTTCTTTGTATCAGAACTAAAACCGGGTATGTCCTTTTCTTTGTATCAGAACTAAAACCGTGACTGATCACCACCTCAGCCTTCATAGAGAAGTGAGTCATTGTGGTGGTACACGTATTTATGTCTATGGATTAGAGCCTCTTGGGCCAAATAAAAGGCCTCAGGTGGAAAAAAAATCCATTAAAGTCTTTGAGAATTTTTCCGTTTCAAACATTGATGAAGTTCTACACTTATTAGCAAAGAGAAGGTTTGATCATCATGGGTTGATCTGCAACACCAGACCTGATTGATTCTTAAGAGTGTGGAATCTGAGTGCTCTGCAGGGACCCTTTGGTCCAGCCCCCCAGCCCATCCCACCCACCTTCAGACTAGGCGGTGGGAAGGGGGATGCCAAGCCCCCAGTTCTGAGACTCGACCATAATAATGTCATCTCAGGAAAAGCTGTTTTTAGCTATTTCTCAGGTGAGAGATATTAGGATGAAGTCACATGTTACTCCATACACGCCTGACACCCAAGGACCCGAAGTGAACCACAGCACTAGTTTTGAACATGAGTTTGGTTTTCTTCATCCCAGGTGTCATGGATGATGCTTTGGACCATTTTAGCACAGTGTGAGTGGGTGTTGGTAAGCCTTTCAGGAAAACAATGCTTTTTCTAGCATGTCCCTTCTCCCCCCAAAGAGAACAGGATATTATGAAAAGGGCAGAGAACCGTAGAGCTTCTCACCCGAAAGGCACCCTGCACGTCACCCAGGCCAGCTGCCTCCCTTTCACAGATGTGGAAACAGAGACTGGGAAACAGAGTACGGCTTGTTCCCGTCACAGGCCTCCTGGTGACCAACTCAGGTCTGGAGCTCCTGTATCCTGACTCTGTTTATTTAAGTGACTGAAACTGATAAACAGATGAAGACACATTTGGCCTCAAGCATAATGGAAAAGACACAGTGTAAAATGATGAAATAGGATTTTTTGGCCTGATTGGCAAAGCTGAGAAGGAGTAGTAAAACAGTGTTGGTCTGGGCGTGGGGAAGTGGAACTTACGGTATATTGGTTGTGAGAGAGAAAAATGGCAGAGCCTTTCTGCAGGGCAGTTTGGAAGTAGGAAAAGCTTGAAAGATGAGTTTATCCTGAAGGAGGGAGTCAGGATGTCCATAAAGAATTAGCTGTAAGATGTTCTTTGTAGCATCGTTTAGATTAAAATATTGAAAAATCAGATCTCTGGAAAGTGAGTGGTTGAATTCGTTTGTGGCCTTTGTACAAAGTAAGTATGAGACCATCAAAAATGATGTGTGTGTGGTGTCTGGGACTTGCTTTGGGGGATGCTCCAGCCAGACATTGAGAAACAAAGGCGGCAGCGGTGGGGAGGAGATGGAATAAATGTGCAAAATGCTGGTAATGTGAAGCGGGTGACGAGCATGGGGGTTCACTTTACTCTTCTCCTTCGTCTGTATGAGATTTTGCAGGATGGAAAGGCAAGTTTGTGTCCATTCTTATTTCAGAGTCGATTGAGTATTTTCCTGTGGGGACTGTTCTCATCCATTGTACTTTGCTTACCACACACACTAAAAAGCGATGCTCATATTCATTAATTATCATGGAAAGATTTTATGATACATGTGAACGGAAAAGGGCCACAAATAGTTATGGACGGCATTCTCATTTGGTTTAAGAAAAAAACAAACCCATATGGAGAAAACAGATGGAGTGTGTACACCTTAAGTGCATATCACTGGGTAGAGAGGGTTTTTTTTTAGTTTATTTGATTTTTTTTTCCCCCTGCAGCAGATCTGTATGTATCACTGGTGAAATTTTACAAACAGTTGAGCTTAATTAACTGTGTTGCTCTTTTGATTTAGGGAAGAGTATGGAGGAGATTAAGAAGGTGCTGCTGTTGGTGCTGGGCTGTGCTGTCCAGGTAGGGACTGGGCAGGGGGCAGAGAGGAGGGCTCTTAGGTTTGGGTTTGTGGGGATAAAACACCCCCTTCGGTGAGGTAGGAGTGAAGCTGCTTTCAGCCCAATAGGATGGAAGGTCGCAGGGTTCCTGCGAGAGACGTGACACCGTCTTAGGTGGCAACCATTTCTAGCACCAGGGCACCTTGGGCAAGAGGCCAGGTGGGGATCCCTGGGGCCGGGTGCCATTAGCAAATTGTCCCCAGTGTAGGAACATCTAGAGCAAGGGTCAGCACACAACCTGTGGGCCAAATTTGACCTGCCACCTATTTCTGTAAACAAAGTTTTAGGGGGACACAGCCATGCTGATTCCTTTACAGATTACCTGTGGCTGCTTTCACACTACACCAGCAGAGCTGAGACCCATGGCCTGTCCAGTCTAAGATTTTTTTTTTTTTTTTAAACCATCTGGCCCTTTACAGATGAAGTTTACCAACTACTGCCCTAAACCAGCTGTTCTTGATCTTTACTTGTTTAAGAATCCCCTGGAGAGCTTGTCTGTGTCCCACCCCCCCGTGTTTTTAAAGACAACCCCCCCAGGTGATTGTGCTATACGTAGTCTGAGCCGCTTCTAGAGAATCCTCAGTGTGAGGGGGCTGGCTGGTAGGAGGGCAGAGCACTCTTGATTATAGAAGAAAAAGCCAGGGATGGGGTAGGTGTCTCCTTTTGAAACTATTTCTGTGGCTCTGGCGGCCCTAGGTTGCCCTTGTAAAACAGTTTCATTAACACTTGTAACCCTCCACAGTGTGAGAGGAAAGAGGAATTTATCGAAAGAATCAAACAGCTGGACATTGAGACACAGGCCGGGATCGTGGCCCATATACAGGAGGTAGGTGGGGAGCTTTTGTGGGGCTTAGCCGTGGACCATTGCTCCCATGGCACCCAGCAGGCAGGCCCTCTCCACCAGTGAAAATTCTAAAGAGCACATCACCCATTAATGATTTTGCTAATTTTAGGTTTCAGACACTACAGACAAATTGATTCGATTTGGAAAGGTAGCTGTCAGCAAGCTAAAATAAAGTGGCTGCTAAAATGAAAAAAATTTTTTTAAAAAAAACCTCAATCAAGTCTTCTTTTGCCTCTTCTTCTTGCCTAATATGGATTCAGACTATTTTTAAGAGCTGTCAAGTGGTTTAGGCTCAGAATTTGATTTACAGTCCCTGAAAATGTATTCTGGCAAATGTCACCCTGCTTCAAATGGTTGATCCTTATAGAGAGATTCACTGCTTCTGTCACTGACACGGCAGAGAAACCACTGCCACCCCTTGGGAAGTTAAAACCCAGCGAGTCCCAGAAGGGCTGTATCCGGAGACTCGGCCCCCCGGGTGGGGTCAGGAGGGCTCTGCACTAAGAGCAGCCCCTCCCTCCGCCGTTGACTTTGGCAGAGGTGGTATCAACTGAAGGGCTAGTTTCCCTGGAAACCAAGCACCCGCCTGAGAGTTAGTCCCCAGACCTCCACCCCACCCTCCTCCAAAAGAAGCCTTGTACGTTTTAATTATCTTAGGAGGTATGGTTCAGCCTTCCATCTAATTGGACAGATGAGATAAATGCATGAAAAAGACATGAGCAGGAGCACGTAGGAGCAGGTGTGTAACTGGCAGAGGCAGCTGAACACAGAGCTCCCCACGCCGGCTCTGGGGACAGGCTCCTGGGCTTCCACAGCCGCCTAGGGCACTGTGGGTTGCAGTCAGGATTTGAAGCAGGAGACGGAGGCAGCTTATGGCAGGTAGAGGGTCCAGCAAAGCCCATCAGTATTGTAGGAAATAATTCTCAACCATTCGTGTCAGTGACCTGTTAGCCTAAGAACCATTCTGCCTTGTAACTTTCCTCGTGTGTCTGTGTGTTTTGAAAATGTATCTGGGGACTAGGTCCTCGAGACTAGCTAGGTCTTTGCTACTCACTGTTTCCCCTCCCCTGTTCTGCCAGCAGGATATTTTTTTTTTTAAAAAGCATGCACCCAAAAAAGAAGCCCTGCGAGATTATCAAGTTTGGTGACTGGCTATGGAAACAGGACTTCAGAATTAGTTGGGTGCTTCTTAAACATTCAGGTGCCCGGGCCCCATAGGAGACCCATTGAGTCAGAACTGGGAGGAGGAGCATCATAAGCCTTTCATTCCAAGCTCCTTGAGTTACTGGTGTGCAGCTGTGGTTGCACCCCTGAACCCCCTTTCCAGAGGCCTTTCCCAAACACTGGCATGGAGCAGGCCTGGAACCCGGCCTCCCAATCCCAGTTCCGGGCCTTTAGGGCGCCCTGTACAATGGGGTGAGATTTCTCCTAATTCTCGGAGATTTACTGAATCCCAGCTTTCCTTCGTAAGGGAGGAGAGGTAAGAAAGCAGGTGTTTTTTGAGAAACTGAAGAGCCCTGTCTTTGTTTCTTTGTTTTTAAACTATTCTGTCTCTCCATTTACTGCTCTGAAAAACTTAAGAACTTTTGTTGGTGTGCCTCTCTGGTTTCTTTTCGTTTTCCCCTGTTGAGGCTCGAGTGTGCTAATACTCACCTTCCCAAACTGGAAGTATGGGGACTCGAAATTGATCTTCTGCCTCCTCTGGCTGGTCTGGGGGTGTCGGGTTGAGAAGGTCAGGTCGGCAGAGTCGTTGAAGAGGCTGCCCAGTGTAGACATAGCTACGGGCCTCCACTCACATCTGATGGAAAGGGAAGATCCAGGAGGTCTTCTGTGGCCTGTGGGGATGAGATACAGGCTTACCTGAAAATTGTTAGACGATGAAATATTTCCCAAAAAGTAATGTAAGATTGTTATGTACCCAACATTCCAACATAAGATTTTTAACATTTGCCATATTCGCATTAGATTCTATCTTTTTTTAACATACAGTCCCTCTTTGTAAGTCCTGGCATCCCTAGGACTTACCTTCTTTGTGTTGTAAATTGATGCTTCAGTAAGAATATCTGAGGACAGTATATTTTTAGGGAAATACTATATTATAAGGAGAGCTCTCTGGTATTAAAAACAATCCGTGTCCTCTTGGAGCCGGTGTTGAGACTGACTTAACACCCTGCCTGACTTGTGCTAGTGGAACTTGGCTGAGGGGCGTCTGCACTCGCTTGAGGAGCCCCCTGCTCTCCACGGAAAATCTGTCAATGATGTCAAGGGACCGAGTCAGCTGTGACCCCACCCCCTGGCTGCGGGGTCGGGGAGCTCCCGGAACCCCCGGCCGTACCCTGCCCACCTCTGCAGCGCCTGACCTGTGCCCGCAGGTGACCCACAACCAGGAGAATGTGTTCGACCTGCAGTGGTTGGAGCTCCCGGACGTGGCCCCGGAGGAGCTGGAGGCCCTGTCGAGGAACATGGTCTTTCACCTCAGGCGGCTCATCGACGAGAGGGACGAGTGCACGGAGGTGCGTCTGCGTGTGGGTGGTGGGCTGGCAGGTCCGGGAGGGACGCCTGGGCCCTGGCCACGCGGCCACCCTCCTCGTCCTGACTCTTTGTCTCAAGCCTGCTGCCCCCTGGTCCTGTCTCTCTGGTTTCGGGGTGGGGGGCGGGAGCCGGGCACTTTCCCTGCAGCCCACGGTCACCTCCGAGAGCCCCGTGGGAAGGTAGTTGTTCATCGAACGTGGAGCTCAGAGACCCTCCTCGTTCACATGCTCCTTTTTACATCCCGTTACTCCTGCTTCCTCCTGGTTTCTCAGTCTCGGCCGACGCCGCTCACTTTCTTCCTGTCCGCTGACCACTGTGCCCCAAGTTCGGGTGCAAGCGCTCCTTCCCTTCCCCCGCCCGCCCCGCTGCAGCTGATCGTGGACCTCACCCAGGAGCGGGACTACCTCCAGGCCCAGCACCCGCCCAGCCCCCTCAAGTCCTCCAGCGCCGAGTCCACGCCGAGCCCCACCAGCAGCCTCTCCAGCGAGGACAAGCAGCACCTGGCCGTGGAGCTGGCGGACACCAAGGCCAGGCTGCGCCGCGTCAGGCAGGAGCTGTGAGTCCTCCGGTCGGCTGGGCTGTTTGTTCTGCTCTTGCACTGCGTGTCACAGACACCCGTTTCTAGCACGTGTGGTGCAGCGAACAGGAGAGCTCTGACTCGGGCCCTATAGCGTCAGCTGGGCTCCGCTCTGAGCGCCATCTGCGACCCTCCCCGGGCCTGCGCGAGGAACCTCCCAGGGCCTGTTCTGCCAGGTCTCTAGGGCTCCTGCCTGTCCACGCTCAGGCCGTCTGGGCGTAGATGACCACCCACTGGTATGGTTTTGGGCTGGAGGGAGGATGTGGCTCGCCCCCGTCTGGTGAGCCGGCCCCGTTGCCTGCAGCTGGTGAATATGCCACTTTGCCCATCGCCTCGGGAGCTGCCCGCCTCCACCTCGTCACCAGTGGGCCCTGCTGCCTGCCTGGCAGTGAAGTGGTGCCGCTGCAGCCGGGGTCTCCTTACCTCTCTGTGCCCCCAGAGGGAAACCCACTGCCCAATGGATGCAGTTTGAGGGTGGGCATTGAAAAGTTAAAAATGGAAAAGACTTGGAGTCAGGAACATTTCCGCAAGCCCCACATGCCAGTTCCCCTCCTCATCCCCAGAAACGCAGTTCCCTTTCCTTTTCCTGCTGGGGGCTTGCAGGGTGGTGGGCCGCTCCGCTGCATGCCAAGTAAGCCTTTTCACCACACTCGCTCCGAATCGCCCCCAGGGAGGAGAAGACAGAGCAGCTTGTGGACACCAGGCATGAGGTAGATCAGCTGGTGCTGGAGCTGCAGAAAGTCAAGCAGGAGGTGAGCAGGAAGGCCTGTCTGTGTGTCTGTGTGTGTCGAGGGGACGGGGTGGCTGGGACTCCCCGGCGACTGTGGCCCAGGGGTTCGGGAATGCAACGGTGGGAGCTTCCAGCAAAGGCTTCTGTTTCCTTCCCGCTCAGAGTAACACTGCCCGAGAGCCGGTTGTCCTGAGAACGGCTGAGGGGGTGACTGTTTCTTAGTGACAGCGAGCGGGGACCCCACGCGGTGGCCTGCACGTGGAGCCCCTCGGCCACCGAGATGTCCTGGAAACGCTGCGCTTCAGAGACTTGGCCCTCTCTTCCCTCCCCAGAGGGGTGCCCTAAGCTAGGCTCCCCTGTCTTTGCCTGTCTCCCAGAATATCCAGCTGGCGGCTGACGCCCGGTCTGCTCGTGCCTATCGCGATGAGCTCGATTCCCTGAGGGAGAAGGCGAACCGTGTGGAGAGGCTGGAGATGGAGCTGGTGCGCTGCCGGGAGAAGCTGCACGACGTGGACTTCTACAAGGCCCGCATGGAGGTACGCGCCCAGCCTCCGGGTAGATGCAGGGGAGGGTGTCGGGGCTGAAGGGGGCCCAGAGACCAGGATCCAGGTGGGGTCACTGATGCTTTACCCACCAATCCTGACTGCCTCGCATCAGCTGCAGGTTCCTGGACTCTCTTTTCTGAGAAATGAAGTATTTTGTCCCCGTTGCCAATCTTGGGGTTTGGAGATGGTTCTAACTAGCGGGGTGAGATCAGGATGTCAGGACGTACTGAGTAGCCTGTTTGACGGTAAGAAATAATCCCCAAGTCTCTTCTCGCCACCTAGGTGGCTTTTGAAGGGGTTGAACGCAGGTCGCAGGGGCCCTGTGTTGCCCTCTCCCTGCTCAAGGCCTCCTGCCCAGCTGCTGGCAGGCGTGCTTGGGGACGGCTGTTTGGCCCTGACATGCTCCCGGGCTGGGCGGAGGTGGGATGGGGCAGGCTGTGCTCCAGGGCCCATTAGTTCCTCAGACCTACTTAAGGAGCGTTTGTTCCCTGAGGAATGTTAGTGGCACGTTGGAGTCGGTGCATTGTCCTTGCAAACCACCTGCAGACGTGCCATCCGCCCTGCTTAGCCAGAGGCTTTGTGTGGACCTAGAGCCCTGAGGGCAGGGCCTGGGTCCTACCTGACTACTCGGGGAAGAAGCATGAGTTTTTGTCTCTTCTGGAACAAGACAGTGTTAGGTGTGACAGGCAGTAGGGCAGAGAGAGGAGCATGGTCGTGCTCTCGAGCTGGCTCACGGCTGTGGACAGCCATCACGCAGGGGCGCTCCTCTGCATACGGGGGGGTGACAGGCAGCGCAGGTGCCCTCCCCCGGAGCCTGTCCAGTCTCACCGCTGAGAAGCAGCTGCATGTCACAGAAGGAAGAATGCATTAGTGCCACGTGGGAGGAAAGTTAAAGGACAGGGATTCAGGGAGAGGGCGAGGTTAATTTTGGTTAGAATAATATGGAACACAAATTTCCATGTTTTGTTTTTAAACTTCTGGTGGCTTTCATGTGGGTCCTAGTCTAGTTTACATAAGGATTAAAACAGCAAGGAGAGGAAAGCGGCGTGGGCACCCCTAGGTACAGTGGGACTGTGTGGGGTGGATGCACGGGGTGGTCCTTGACTTGCTTTTGCAAAGCATGGTCTCACCTCACTGCTCTCAGGGCACGGGGGTTGCTGTCCAGAGGGCCGCGTGGGAGGAGGACAAAGGCAGAAAGATTGCCTGGGAGATTCCTGTTGTCCCGTGGTTTGTTATGGTCTGAAATTCCCAACACTGAGGACAGGTGCATTGGTGCCGTGTGCGTCTTGGGTAAAGATAAGGTGGGCCTGTTTCCGCTCCTCTCTGGGATTTATAGCTTCCTGGTCTGTGCTGGCTCTGAAAGAAACAGTAGTCTGAGAGGCAGAGACATAGCAGGGCACGGTCCTAGCTGCCACACCAACTTGGTGGGTGTTGGGCAAGTCTTGTTCCCATCTGTGAAAGGAGGAGTGGCCTGGGCGTCTCTGAGACCCTTGTGCCCTGGCGTCTCGTGACACAGGAGCACGTTTCCAATGAGCTTACGCTAGCAAGCCCCTCTCCACAGAGATGGGGGCCCCTGGAACCAATCCATGCAGTGATTGCTGGGTTGTTGGCAAGGCAGTCAGGAGCTGGGTTAATGGTCAGTCCTGGGGTGCGGTGCACACACACATCACATTCTTACGATATTCCCCCGCAGTGCCCAGGTTCAGTAGGGGAGATGGGCTATGGTCTGGTCTGCCCTGCCCTGCCCATCCGGCTGGGCCTGGGGAATGGGGCCCCAGCTCGACTTCCACCCTGGCCAAGCCCCTCTGACCCGAGGCAGGGTTCCTCACCTGCGCTCTGGGGTTCCAACAGCTCTCCCCACAGAGTGCAGTTCATGAAGTCAGAAACTATATCTCTGTCATCTTCAGCAGGGGGAGGTGCTCAAGATACATTTGTTGATTTGAGTCCCATCCTTAGGATCCTCAAGGTGCTCTCACCTTTAGTTTTTATTTTTCACCTTTAATTAAAAAGAAAATCAAACCCTTCCCACTCTCCCCTGACCCTCTCGAGCTACCCCGGTCCCTCTCCGAGCCTGTTTGAAAGGAGAGAACACCAGCTGTGCCCTTCATTGCCTCACCTTCTAACCCACTCCTCCAGGTCTGCCTCTACCTCTGGTCGCCTGAAACCATGCTTGAGAATCAGGGTCCACGACTCCTGTGCCAGTCCGGTGGGCACTTCCCAGCCTCCCTCGCCCACCCCCTCTGTGGGCTCGGACATCACCACCCTCCACCCCTCACTCACCTGGCTTTCCTGAGTCCCGAACTTCATCTTCTTGGGCCCACGCGGGTGGTGGTCACCTTGCTCTGCTTCTACCATCTGGCCTTTCTCCATTATGTCTTCTCTGCCTTCTGCCTCTTCTTTAGCTGGCACGTACAGACTGACAGGTCCCAAATCTTCATCCCTGGGCTGGGCTTCTCCCGCACTCCAGACCTCAGTCTGTCTTAAGGTCAGCGTGTCCAAATCCAGTGTCTCTCCCTCCTTCCAACCCGCCCATACTGTCTCTAGACTGGACTCACCATCCACCGAGGCAGGTACTCAAGCCAGAGCCGGCTCGGCCTTGATTCTTCTTTCTCCTCCACCTCCTCCTGCAGCCCCAGGTGCTCTCCATCCTCCAGAGCCCATTTCCCCACCTCCCAGCCTGTCCCTGGCCGAGGCGGATGTTTGGAGAGTGAGTCCCAGTGCCCGGCCGGCCTTCTGCATTGTTGCTTGTTCACATTATTCCAGTGCCTGCGCAGGAATAACATTATCTTTATTCCAGAATGCCCTCCACAAGCATCTGAGTTGGCCGTTCTGCCCCCACCTCTTCTCGTTCACATCCACCTGGGCTGCTGCCAGAGTGACCTTTCTAAGAGCTCCTCAGGCACCTCCCCGTTGCTCTTGGGATAAAGTCCACACTCCACCCCTTCTTCTGACACCCACTCTGGTCCCCGTGGAACTCTCTGCTCCGGCCAAACCGAGTCCCCTTCAGGTCCGCTGGTGCCCCCTGAGGCCCCTCGGCACAGCGCATCTCCCAGGCACAGGGAGGGCCGGTGAGGGGTGGGCAGGCCAAGCTCTGCGGGCTGCATCCCCAGCCCCGCCCCCCATTCCTTTAGGCCCCTTCTTACCCCCGGCAGACTCATCGCGTGGTGTCGTAATGATGCATCCCCTGTTTCCCACCCACACCGGGAGCTCCTTGAAGACGGGGTCTGTGCCTTCCTGACCTTGAGTCTGGGTCCTTGGTGCCCACATTGTCCAGCTCAGAGATGGCCAAACTTCCATCAGTCCCGGGGCGGTGTCCGACCCACCGTCAGCTCTTACAAGTGAAGTGTTATTGGAACACAGCTACGCCTGCTCATTCACACGGCCCGTGGCTGCCTTTGAACTGTACCTGCAGAGGCGAGTAGTCGTGACAGACTTAGGACCCGAGAAGCCAGAAATATTTACTCTCTGGCCCTTTACAGACCCATGATCTGGCCCACAGTAGGTGCAGTGAGGTTTTAAATGAGCAGCAATAACTGTGTTTATGCAGCTTTTTCCACACACCAGGAACTAACTGTGTTAAGCTCAAACCGTATCACCACATTTAAGCCTCCTGATGGCCTGGTGAGGTTGAGCAGCCAGCGTTAGGTCCTCTCATTTTTTCAGGTAACGAAACTGAGGATAAATTTATAACTTGCCCAGCATCGCAGTCGGTGAAGAGGTGGACCAAGGTGGCGTTGAAATGCCTCTCTCCACCTCTGGGACCCCAGCCTTGCCGAGGAAGGAGGAAATAAAAGGGGTGGGGTCACGCAGACAAAGGGGTGTAGGGGAGGGGAGCCGGGGGAGAGGGTGACGGCGGCCACTGCCTCAGATGCCATGGGGTGGGTAGAGGGACGCCCGGCCTCTGGCAGTTCATGTCAGCACCTGGACATCACATTGTAAGCCAAGAATGTTGAAATGCAGAGAACTAAGATCACCTTGAGCAGGAAGACTCTGTTCCCACTTGGGACTCTGTGTTTCCTAATGACTTTTAAGGAGTTTTGATAAAATTCGGTAGAAGAAGAAGTTAGAGCAGGACAGACCTGATGCTTGGTTTATGGTTCAGTCCACCACGCTCCTCGAATCAGAAATTTAAAAGCAGGCTGGTCCTCTATGAAGCTTAAGGGGCTGCAGCGGAACCAGACGGAGGTTAGCGAGGGGCTTGGGTGCTGTGGTCCCAAGTGCAGGGGGCAGGAGCCCGTTGTTTCTTTGGTTCTGTCCCACCTCCTGGAGTTCGGTGCTTTTGTTAGCCTGTCGCTTGGTGATGCTCAGTGAGTACTGCCCTGAACAGTGTCTCACGGGGGCGTGACAAGGTGGTGGTAACGGCAGCCGACCTGCTTACTGGGCCTTGGGCCCCGTGCACAGACTACTTCACGTGTGCTATCTCCTCTGATCCCCACCTCAGCCCTGTTTTCGTGCCCAGCAGAGGACGAGGGATCGGTGGTTGAGAGACATGCGTTTGCTTCAGGCCCCACGGCTGGTAGCGCACGTGGCGGGCGGGGGACCGGAGCCATTGGCCCACTTTCCCAGTCACTGCTCCTGGTCATCACGTAGATGAGCAGGGGCAGCTCTCGAGCCATTTGGGGACCAGCCGTCAGGCCTGGCCTGTGATTTCCTAAACGTGGCCCCTCAGCTGATTGCTGGGCTGGGTCAGGCCTTTAAATAGGCACCTGATTCAGTTGGGGTCAGGTCCTCAGGGGCGGGCTGGCCTCAGGCAGCTGCCCAGAGGCAAGGAGGCGGGTGTCTCCCTAGGGGCCAAGCCCTGGGCTTCCCGAGGGAGCTTGGGCTCACTTTCTTGCAGATCTGGCTTCTCACTTCTGAGGCAGTGAGGTGTGCAAGGCTGGTTATTTCTGTTGCCTAATATATGGTGGAAGTTGATACCACCAGAAAATTGAGATGTTTTTGAATAGTATTGATAGTTAGAAGTCATCCTACCCAGTGCTATATTCTGCTCCTGGTCACCTTTGTCTGTCCCTGCCTGTTGGAAATCTCTGAGGCCTTCAAGGCCCACCTCGCATGCCACCTGTACTTCACCATCATGGCATGATTCAGCTGACAGGTGTTCATTGAACACTTCCGTGAGGCCCACAAGAGAAGTGGAATAGTCCTGCCCCCAGGAGTTCACAGTCTGGGGGAGAAGGACAGGCCAGCTCACCGTTGCCTCACAGCATACCCAGGGTGCTCTGGGAGCCCAAGTACCTGACTCAGCAGGTGGGACAGAGAGAATCTGCCACCACTTCTCAGAGGGGCCAACTCAGGCTGGGCTTTGGAGGTTGAATAGGAGTTGGTCGTGAGGATGAAGGGGTGGCCTGTGCTGTGGGAGCTCAGGGCTGGGAGTGCTGGTGTGTAGGCCTGTTGGAATGCCAGGTGAGAACAGTGGGGACGGGACGGTGGCCAGAGAGGGGGGGACCAGGTCTTCTTCCTGCTTGAAACCCCTCTGTTTGCTGTGGCTCACACTGTTATTGATATTCTGGGCCTCTTATCCACACGAGCCCCTTGAGGATGGGTTGCAGGCAGCTTGAGGGCGGTGGAGAGAACACAGGTCTGGAACTCTCTGGCCCAGGTTCAAGTCCCAGCTTCACCCCTTGCTGGCTTTGTGACTTTGGGCTTATTCCTTAAGTTACCCAAATCAGCCTCTTCCTCCGTAGGAAGGCACTGTTCCTACCTCCCCCAAGGGCCATTGTGAAGAGTGAGTGGGGCAGGGACAACCACACAGCGGACATCATCTCCAGCAGAGAGAGGGCGCCAGGGAATTTAGAATTTCAATGATTATACCTTTTATGGCTGCTGGGCTTTGATCAGAACTATGTCCGCTGATCGGAAGGCTTGCAGTTTTCCCTCTACCAAGTATCTTGGATTCTGGCCTTTGCAGGGCGAATAAACGGGTGGTGGATAAGCAGAGCTCCCAGCCCAGCTCCCAGCTGTTAGAACCCAAAAGCGGGGCAAGCCTCAGAACACTGCCCACCGGGAGAAACGGACACGTTCCCCTGTGCGCACGTTCACCAGCTGAAGGCATTCAAGGGAATCTCATTCCCCCGGAGGTGCTGGAAGAACTCTGGGGTGAGGAGAAACCGAGAAGCCCCTTAACCGGTGGGGGAGGGGAACAGAGATGAGGTGAAATCTCTGAATCGCTTGTGTGTGCTGGGCTGCGTGCACGGGACCAAGAGTTCCTCGGACCCCTTGCCTGTGAGGGACCCTGCAAGGGAACAGCCATCATATTCTACACCCGGCACGTGCCCGGCACACAGGAGGCCTAGGGACTTATTTATGGGGTTCACAGTCTTAAAGACTCCCTGTTTCCAGGACATCGCTGAGAACTGTTGTTTTTCCAAGAGTATGTGTGTAAAATGTGCAAATAAGAGCTGTGCATTCAACGAAAGCTTGTCTGAATAGCTGTTTTTCCCGAAGACCCTGATCAGTGGAATGAATGTTGAATTGAGAGGACTAGACTCAGTCCTTGAACCTAGGACAGACTCTTAGCCCCACCCCTTCCTTGTTAAGGAAATGGAGGCTCAGCGAGGTCCCGGATCTGTCAGTGGAGTCCACTTGTCCGACCAGACCAGGTTATAGATGTCACATGCCTTTGCACTGTGGCCGGCATAGGAAAAGTTACCTTCCCGGATTTAAATATTTTCTTTCAGTCGAGAAAGTCCATTTGGCCTGACCCAGTGAAAAAGGTGGAGGTGCTCAAGAGTGGAGACGAAACTCTCGCAGCAGCAATCTTATCCCTGGATTGTTTGTTTTGGTCCAGAGGCCTGGAGGAGCTCTGGTCTCAGAGCCCCGTCGTCCTGAACCAGGTGCCTTTATCTGATGGTGCTCATGTCTGTTTTTGCTGCCCAGGAGCTGAGAGAAGATAATATCATTTTAATTGAAACCAAGGCCATGCTGGAGGAACAGCTGACTGCCGCTCGAGCCCGGGGCGATAAAGTGCACGAGCTGGAGAAAGAGAACCTGCAGCTGAAATCAAAGCTTCACGACCTGGAATTGGTATTGCAGGCTGTTGTCGCTCAGATCTGTCCAAACAGATTGGGGAGGTTTCGGGTTTGTGCTGCGCCCCTCTCTGGCTTTTCCGTCACTGGGTTTGGTGCCACTGCCGACACAGTAACTCGCTGACTGCAGAGAGTAGCTCGCTCAGCTCAGCGGGCTGAGGTGGGCACCACTGAACGCCTACAGACGGGTAGGACGGTACCTCTGGGTTGCTTTTCTGTACAGATGAGCTAATGTGTGTGTCCTCTGCAAGAAGGGTCTCTGCTGGCTTTTATGGTGTGGGCTGAGCTGTGATTTGTGAGTTTCTTTACAGGCTTCTCAAGGCATGTTAGGTGCCCTAGAGCCTCGAAGCCACCTGTCACCATGGTACTTGCTCTAAAGCCCTGGGCCGTTAAGTCACTTTGTTCAGACAGCATTCAGTTAGAGACCTCGGCTCTCTTATCACCTCCGTTGCCAGTCAGGGTATGTTTCAGTGGCTGTAACTCTCAGAGCTGCGCCCTGTGTTGGACTCATTTCTGTGCAGGGAAGTGAGCAGGTGCCTGGGGTCCATTCATCCTCGGGGAATGAGGGTGGATGCACGGGGGCCGGGGCCTGTCCAGAGGGGCCCCCCGGCCACGATCTCACTCCGTCCTTCTTCCTGCACTAGGACCGGGACACGGATAAGAAGCGAATAGAGGAGCTGCTGGAAGAAAACATGGTCCTCGAGATTGCCCAGAAGCAGAGCATGAATGAATCCGCCCACCTCGGCTGGGAGCTGGAGCAGCTGTCCAAGAATGCAGACCTGTCCGACGGTAGGTAGCGCCCGGTGCCTGGGAGCCAGTCTGGCTGAGGCCGCTTCCTCATCCAAGGAGCGGAGCCCTCAGCTCTGAATCTTCCATGTCAGGCCATCCATTCACCCCAAGTAAGTAGGATTTCCTTCAAGTGCCATTTGGAACTGTTTCATTACCCTTCTCCCCAGGGAGAACATGAGGGGTCTGGCAGCCTTGATGTCAGGACATGAAACACAAATCAAGTGTTGCCAGGTTTCCCATTTCCCATATGGACGGTCCCAGGAGCTTCCAGATTACAGCACGCTGGCACCGGAGGACATCATAGGCCTGTCTGTGGATGGTTGAAAGCTCTGGATGGCAGGAGACGTCCCCAGTGGTCACTGATCCCCACTAGAAATGTACCTTGGGCATTATTTCCTCCATTCATTTGCATAATTGGGCAAGACGGGTGCAGTCTGTTCTCTGTCTCTCTGGGTGGGAGCTGCTAAGAGGCTGCTTCTCACAGGACCCAGGCCTCTTCTTTTCCCTCCTGTGCTTGCACCGCTGCCCCTGCGCAGACAGATGGGGTGTCGGCCAGGGGAAGGTGGGTGGGACAGCAGTCAGCACTGCAGCAGGAAGCTTCGGCGCCCAGCAAACAATGAGCCAGTTCCTGTGTTCAGAAATAGCACACGTGCCCCTGATAGTGCGCGTTATTGTTTACTTAGAGCTGGACAGACCGAGGTAGGGCTTTTGGCTGGCTTGGGGGCTGCTTCTTCAGTTCTGATAAACACCCCCTCAAATAATGGCAAGGTCGTTGAATGTAGCTGGAAACGTCTTCTCTTCGAGGGGTCCCATCAGTTCCAAACAAAAAATCAGCTTATTAAACTGCTCATCTGTGAGGGAAGTTAGTCTTATCTGTGCTTCGGTGCCCACACACTGTGCTGGGCGCTGAGAGTGGGATCACCCTGATTCCCGGCTCTGGGAGGAGTACAGGTCCATCGGGGAGGACCACTGCCCCCTGGTGGAGCAGAGTAGTGGTGCAGGCCTCCTGGGACAGTCCCAGACCAAATGAGAGTCTTTCTGTTAGAAACCAGGGTGACCTGTGGGGTCAGAAAGCCTCACCCCTTTAGATGACTACTCAGTATAGTTTGTGGGCCCTTTCAGGTCAGTGAGCATGATTTATTCTTGGTGTTCCCAACTCCTGGTGCTTAGCTGGGAGCTAATGAGCATTGACTTGAATGAAGGCGTGATGCAGGCAGAGCCTGAATATACTTTTGCATGTGTGGTGTGCTGCCTTCTTGATTCAGAAAGACCTGGCTTAAAGTCTTGGCTCCTCCACTGGAGGTTAGCTGGGTGACCTCTTTTAGATCTCAGTTTCCTTATCTGCCAAATGGGGGTAATGAAGCTGCCTCATAGGAGGAGACAGTGAAACATGATGCCATGCCTGGCCCACGGCCAACAATAAGGGACAGCTGTTCTTATTGCCACGGTCTTATTGAAATACATCCCATCACTCTGGTTGCTTGGGGTGCTAATGAGCATAGCACTCAGTAGTAAACTGTTGTGTCATAGTAATAGTCTTTGAAGCACTGGCTTTTATGGGAGAAGAAAGGAGGCTTGTGGTCAATGCTGTTGTTTAACTTGTAGGACCTTAGGAATTAGTCGCCATGAGTACAGAGTTTCAGTTTGGGATGATGAAGAAGTCTGGAGGTGGATAGTGGTGACAGTTGCACAACAATGGGGATATAGCTAATGCCACAGAACTGTACACTTTAAAATGGTAAATTTTATGTTAAATATATTTCACCCTAACTAGAAGATGTTCTTTTTTCATGAATGCTGCCAGGGTACTGTCCCAGTGATCCCAGGCTGAGAATTAGCTGAGTTTTAGCTGAGGTTTGTTTCATTTGTAGCGTAGTTTCATATGTTGCAAGCACGTGTGCTTATGTGCATCAGCGCTGGGCCTGGGTCAGAGCCGCGGACACTCTGTCCACCTCCACTGCTTCACTGCCTGTTGTTGCTTGGGGTCTTCAGGACGTTCAGGCTTGTTGGGTCTGAACTTCTGTCCTCAGTGGAAGATGAGAACTCAAAGAGGGTGGCACATGCCTTTTAGTCCTTACGATCACCCAGAGGATCTGAACACACACACTTGTTTCTAGCTTGATGTGCTCACTATGGAACCCATCGTCCTGTATGTACCCCTGCCCCTGGGGTGATGAGTAGGAAGCAGGTCAGGGCACAGCCCTCTTAGCAGTGTCATAAGGCTCCCAGAGCTGAGTCCGTGGCACTGATGGGACAGGTGGGAACAGAACAACACCAACCCCTTCTTTCAAGGACTTTCATACACGTTCCTTTCTCCTCCTGAAAAAGCCCCATGACTTACCTAAAGTCATGCACCTGCTGGTGACAGGAAGGAGCTAAGAACTCCCATTCCTGACTCGCAGGTGTATGCCCCCTTCTCCATTTGTATTCGAGCTCTTTGAAAGAAAGCAGAGTAGATAATCTCCCTTTTTCTATCTTTAGCTTATATTTTCATCACACTTAGAATTTTTAAAGCAATTTACATATGCTGTCTCATTTTTTGTCAATGTAATTGTGAAATTACAAAATGAAATCTCTGTCCAAAGGACCTTAGCCAGGGATGGCAAGTACTGGGCATACGTATCCACAGAGCCTTCTGCCACCAGTGGCAGACATAACTAGTCGATTATTGTGCCCCTCCTGCTGAGCCACCCAGACTCCCACTACTCTCAGAGCTGGCACAGAAAACGTCGCCTATTTGCCATCTCTATTAGGCTCTAAGACCCTTGAGTTGTACGGTCAGTCAACTTGGTTAGCAGCTTGGTAAAAAACAGTTCCCAGCAGTTAACACAGTCTTTAACTTTTGCATTGGCTTCTTCACTGTAATCTGCTTTCCTCTTAAGCTCTGGGCCCAGCTGAGCCAGCAGAGGGACCGAAATTGCCTGAGGGACTTTCAGGCACTAACAGCGACGGCAGCCTGTGAAATGGGGGGCACCC
Organism: Balaenoptera ricei; assembly: GCF_028023285.1. Lineage (NCBI taxonomy): Eukaryota > Metazoa > Chordata > Mammalia > Artiodactyla > Balaenopteridae > Balaenoptera > Balaenoptera ricei. Next base: position 175,220,758 of record NC_082640.1, on the reverse strand, counting down.
AGCCAACCTACGGGAGTGCTTCCCAGGCCCCTCAAACCTAGGGCATGGGGGCCTGATGGCCCCAGCTCATGGCCGGAAGCAGAGGCTCCTGGATCCCGGGCCTGACTCGACTTTGTGCTTCAGCCTCCAGGAAGTCGTTTGTGTTTGAGTTGAACGAGTGCGCCTCTAGCCGCATCCTGAAGCTGGAGAAGGAGAACCAGAGCCTCCAGAGCACCATCCAGGGGCTGCGGGACGCGTCCCTGGCGCTGGAGGAGAGCAGCCTCAAGCGTGGGGAGCTGGAGAAGGAGAATCACCAGCTCAACAAGAAGGTAACCCGGCCCGGGGGGGGGGGGGGGTGGACACCCCTCCCCCAGCCCGGTCTGCACTATAGAGACTAGTCGGTGACCAGGCAGGGCAGTCAGGTGTCGGTGAGGATGCACCGCTGGGAGAAAAGCAGAAGCCAGCGCAGCCGCAGTTAATTATACAATACTAGAAGAACAAGAGCAATTGTGAGAGGAGTCAAGAGGCAGCGTGGCTCGTGCCTGCACTGCCTTGAGGGAATGTCTCGGACAGTACTTGACCTCTGTGTGCCTCCTTGTCTTCATCTGTGAAATGGGGTTAGTGGGCTTCCCACCTCATACGTGTTGCGTGGACTCTGTGAGCTAGTAGTGTGTGTAAGGAGTCTGGCACGCGGTAAGGGCTCAGTGAAAAGAAACCAGTGGACCGTGAAGAAGCATAGGATGGGTCATAGGGGAGAGGAGGCAATGATGTAAGACGTACCTACGTGTGTGGGGAGTAGGGACCATTGATGGGCATTTTAGGGCACTGCTGGTGGTAAAACAGGATCAGTGCTCACCTCCTCCCTCCCAGTTTACGAGATGGGGAAGCAGAGATGGCGGAACTGTATTTGCCTTTCAGGACAGCTGCTGGGTCTTCCCAGGAGCACAGGAGAACCCAGACATCTGGGAGAACAGGCAGAGGCTTACAGACCAGTCTTCCTTCTACAGTTAGGAGGACCCGCCCATTTGCCCTGGGGATTCAGTCTCAGGTGCAGGAAGGGGCCGTTCAGAGGCTAGGGATCGCCTCCAAGTCTTGGTCACTCCAGGTCAGAGGGCCTCAGAACACCTAGGCCACATTGCGATGGCACAGTTGCATCGTGGGCTCCGAGCACACCAGCTGCCAGAGTCCAGCTGAGGAAGAGGACACAAGCCCCGTTGCTTGCTGACCGCCATGCAGGCCTGGTGCTTTCGGGTGTCCCACCTGCCCGTGAGTCCTGCCAGCGTCATTCACTGCTGCACAGGCGGTGGGAGGGACGCGGGCTGCAGGGAGAGACCTGGGCTCCGCTGGTCCTGGCTCTGCCGGTCCCTTATCTCTGTGTGAGGCTTGGGACGGCCCCTCCTTCTGTGAACTGGTCTCTGGAGCCCCCTCTTGGGACCTCCCAGGCTTGATAACTCGCTCTTCTTGTCCCTTTGAAGCATTGTGTGCCTTGCAGCATTTCAGCCGACGGGCATTTTGTCCTGTCTCCGTAGGACAATAGAAAACCCCACCCTATCTCATGCCGTGTCTCTCAGTGTAGAACAGCATGGAGAAGGCAGCTGGACAGTTTAGGTTTTTTAGATTCACATGGCCCTAGCACAGGAAATGTCTTTATAAGTGGCAGTTCGACCTTGGCCAAGAGAAAAAAGAATCAGCCTTTAGAAAGACGAGAACCGTTGACTCCGTGGGTCCTCACGGGTCTGCTGCAGAAAGCCCGCAATGTAATAGCGCTGGCCCAGCGCCCAGCAGCCCTCTGAGATGACCGCTCACGCTTTTCCCCGCCCTCGTGGTTCACCCTGGCCCCTCCTCTGCACAAACAGGATGGCAGTGGGTGCTGCCTGCCCGGCATTACTCCTCAGCCCCCTGTCTCTCGGTCCCCACCCTCCTGCTTCCTCTTGGGGTCAGCTCCCTGGTGGGACACCAGCCCTCTCCTGCCACGGTCCTTAGGAGGCATGTCTTGGCATAGGATTCCCTGGCAGGAGGGAGGGGCCGCCGTTCCCAGGCCCGTCCTGTGTCTGGTGCCGGGATCCCTGGGAGGCGGCCCTCTGCCCATCCTGCTCAGCCTGCCTGCGGCCCGACCAAACCTGTCCTGGCCCAGCAGGCGTGGTTTTGCTCTCTCCCCCCAAGAGCCCAGCACTGACGGTGCCCCCTAACATTGGATGGGTGGACACCTCAGCCCCAGCTGGAGGGCTCGCTGGACCCTAATCCAGCTCAGCTCACCCCAGTTTCCTTTCTCCAGCCTCAGCCATCCCACCCTGCTCGACTCCTCCCCATGTGGCCTGTCTGGGCCCCAGCTGACACTCCTCAGTCAATCAGTGAACCCCCAGGTCCCGCTGGTGCCAGCCTGGCTCTTCCACACCCCAAGCATAGCCCAGGCTGCGAGCTTGCTTAGGTCTGAAATGTCTGTGGAAACCCTAGTTCCCTGAAGTTAATATCCTCCCCTCTAACCCGCAAAACTTCCACGGACCTTAGAGAAGCTGCCTCCTTCCTGCGACTGTGAATCTGCATTGATGTCCTAAGAGTTTATTCCTTAAGCCAACAAGTAAAGAACCCTTATTTTCAGGGGAAGGGGGCAGCCCTTTGGGGGCCTGTTACTAGAAGGAAAGAGCAGCCTGGGGCTGAGAGGCAGGCCCCCTGGCACTCACATGCTCTGGGACCCGGAGTGGCACCCGCAGCCCAAGCCAGGTGCTTCAGGAAGGAAGGACAGGAAACCTCTCAGGGCTGGAAGGCCTGCAGCCAGCCCATATCTCAGCCCAGCGAGTTCACCCCAGGGGCACCGAGGTCCTTCAGGGATGGGCTCTAGTTCCATGGCAAAAAGAACCAGAAAAGGAGAGGGATGGCCTGGGTGTGGGACCTGGGGAGATCACATCTTTAGACCAGAAGCAACAACAACAAGAAATGCAAAGGTTGGAATAATGTTCCTTTCTCTGGGAGAGAAAGGGCGGCAGGGATAGGCTATTAACAGTAAGGTTGGGGGTAAGCCAGCAGGCCCCCCTGACTGTGAGTGAGGACTGGGGGGTCGGCCACGGGGGTGTGTCCCAACTCTGCCCCGTCCTCATTGCGAGGCCTCGGGCAAGTCGCTGAGCCCTTCTGGGCCCAGTGTCCTCCTGAGTACTTGGTTAATAATAGCAACTGCTCGTTGCCTTTATTCCTCAAGGCCGTTGTCTCAGGTGTAGGCTCTGCCATCGGAGGCAATCCCTGGTGCCCTGCCGAGTCCCAGGCCTTGTGCCGGGAAGGGGGGCAGAGATATGGAAGGATTAGAAATACGTTCTTGCTTTTGAGAACCACTCAGATGTTTGCGTGTTTTCCTGTCGACCCCAGCTGGGTGGGGCTCCCCAGTCCTGGGGTCCCCGGGTTGGGGCAGGGGGTTGAGGTGCTGACAACATGATATGACAGTAGGAGTATGAGCTCGGCCCAGCTCTCCCCGCTGGTAGGGGAAGAAGCTTTCCTGCTGCTTCCTCCTGTGAGGGTTTGAGAGCTCCCAGATCTGTGAGCCAGGAAGGCAGGGTGCCCCTCACCCAAGGACAAGTACGCAGAGTCTGCTTTAGAGCAGCGATCCTTCCGGGAGCTTTGGAAATCTCTCCGCGCAAGGCCCCGGCCCAGATGGGCTGAACTGCAGCAGGCTCAGACCTGCTGCTCCTGGGGGTCGTTGGGCATCTCGGGGTTATGCCCCGAGGTCCAAGATCTTTCAAAGCTTCGAGAACCATCTGGTCTTTGCAATCTACTTTTTCAGAACAGCCATCCCAAACCAGCACATCAGGATCGTTTAGGACCATGTCAAAATGCAGACCGGCTGGTCAGGAGCTCTGTAGGTGGCCAGGCCCAGAGCTCTCACGGGGAGGGGCAGCGAACGTTGCTGCACCCCGTCGCCTGCTAGGCATGTGCCGAGCACGACACAGTGACAGAAGCTCTCAAGGATGCTCGCTGCTGGTCCTGCGTCAGTTACAGAAACTTGCTCGTGGTGACGTCATTAGTAGGGAGGGACTGGACTCTGAACTCTGTCCCTGTGACACCAGAGTCATGCCTCTTTCCCAACTCCAGTCCCCCACGCTGAGGGGTTTGGTGTTGGCGGGAAGGGGAGCGGCAGCCTTGAAGCCCTCCCAGTGCAGACACCAGCATGGGCATCGCCTAGGATCCCAATCTCAGACCCTGCCCTGGACCTACTGAGTGAGGATCAGGATTCACCACCTCATCCAGGTGTTAGACGCGATGAAGTAGCTAGTTCATGTTTTAGGACGGTCAGGCGGGGTGACCCCAGCGGAAGAGCTCCGTGTCAGGGAGGTGATTGGATGGTTGTCCAGGCCAGAGGGAAGGTGGCCCGGCCCTAGCTAGTCAGTGGCGGTAGAGCAGCTTGGGTAGAGAGGGCAGGACTTGGGGACAGAGTTACTGGAGGGTGAAAGAGGAAGGAGGGACATAGCAGAAGACCACTCTGAGCAGCTGGGCGAATAGGCGTGTCACCAAGTGAAGCCCGTGGGACAGCCAGTGGTGGTGGCCCCGGGCATGTGGTCTGACCCTTGGGAAAGCGGACAAGTCCTGAGATGGGAGCAAGGAGCCCGGAGGCACTTGGGCACATGGCAGTGAGGGTGAGGAGAGGTGGGCTGGGAGGAGGCTGACGGATGGTGCCTGTGAGCTGGAGATGCAAGTCGTGGGGTAGGAGCTGAGGGTAGAGGGTGCAGGGAGGTCCCTTCTGAGCAAGGCCTGGACACTTTCCCTTGAGAAAAGGCCCGTTAAAGTTTTCTGTGGGGCTGGTGGGTTTTGAATTTGTTTTAAGACGTAGTTCACTTCGTGAAGCCAACTGTTGCCCGGCTGGGTCTTTCGGGTCTGCAGATCGAGAAGCTGCAGACCCAGCTGGAGAGGGAGAAGCAGAGTAACCAGGATTTGGAGACCCTGAGTGAGGAGCTGATCAAAGAGAAAGAGCAGCTGCAGAGCGACATGGAGACCTTGAAGGCTGACAGAGCCCGGCAGGTAGGCACCTCCCGAGCAGATCCCTCTCCTGGAACCCCTGCCTGCAGGAGGGAGAGTCCAGGATTTAGCCATTTCCTGGGAATCCATCGGGGAAACGTGCATTACCAGGTACCTAGCCTAGCTGCAGCTCAAACCAGCAACTCTCAATCAGCTGTGGGGGGCGTGTTTGCCCCCCAGGGGACATTGTCAGTGCCTGAAGACGATTTTGATTGTCATGACTTGGGGAGGAGAGAGGAGATGCTCTTGGCATGCGGTGGGTGGGGGCCAGGGATGTGGCTAAACGTCCTGCAACACACAGGACCAGCCCCGCATGACAAAGAATGATCCAGCTGCAAACGTCCATAACGTCACACCGAGCACCTGAGGTTTGTTTGCCTCACGCCACAAGAAGTCCCGGGTAGGAGGCAGTCCGGTGCTGGTGCAAAGGCTCTGTGATGCCGTGCAGGGGCCAGGCCTCTCCTCCTGCTCTGCCAGTCTTAGCAGTGGCTGCCACACACCCTCAGGGAATGGGAAGAAGAAGGTGGAGGGCAAGGGGCAGAGGGAAACCCTCCCGGGACCTTCTGTCACATCTTATTGACCACACCCAACACATGACCACCCCTACCTGCGAGGGATCCTGGGGTATCCAGTATTTGAGATTTTCAGCCTCTGATGTAGAGCAAAAATGGGGGGAATGGGATGGTGCCACGTTTGGTGAAAAGACAGGCAGGGCTTCTGCCCAGATGTGGCTTACATAGAGGGCAGAAGGACAGGCGACAAACAAGGCAGTTTCAGACATGTGCTCTTGAGGGAATAACGCAGAGAATCCTGCTGGATGCAGGCGCTGAGGAGTCATGGTGCAAGGCTGTCCTGAGGAACTGCTCACGCTGAGCCCTGGAGAAGGAGGGGGAGCCAGTGATGCTGGAGACCGGTGGTGGGGGGGGGGTGGTCCAGGGCAGAGGGAAGACCCTGTGCAGGGGCTGCAGGAGGGGAGTGGCGTAAGGGGAGCCCACAGAGGTGGGCGGCCAGGATAAACCTACCAAGGGAATCACTATCATTGTTTTACGTGAGAGGGAGAGAGATGGGGTTTATGTTTCCAAATCATCCTGGCCGCCATGAAGGTATTTTAATTTGAACCGTCTCCGTAGGGGTCTCCGTGCTCTTCACCTTGTGTCCACATTAACCCCTGGGAACGTTAGGACTTCTTTTTTTTTTCATTGAAGTATAGTTCAGTTCTGGTGTACAGCAAAGCGATTCAGGTGTGTGTGTGTGTGTGTGTGTGTGTGTGTGTGTGTGTGTGTGCGCTCTTTTTTTCAGATTCTTTTCCATTATAGGTTATTACAAGTTATTGGATATAGTTCCCTGTGCTATACAGTAGGACCGTTAGGATGTGTTTTGGGTACATGATGGGATGGTCTTTTAGGGCCTATGCTTTAGTCCCCCAGATTAAATCAGACTTTAACCCCAACTCTCTGAAATACGTTTGTGCAACAACCGCCGTCTCTCCCGTCATGTTTTCCCGCAGATCAGGGACCTCGAACAAGAAAAGGACCATCTCAACCAGACGGTGTGGACGCTGCGGGAGAGGTCGCAGGTCAGCAGCGAGGCCCGCGTGAAGGACGCCGAGCAGGAGAGCAAAGCCCTGCACGGGACGGTGGCAGAGGCCGGCGGCCGGCTGAGCAGGCCGGAGCTGGAGCAGGCGCAGGAGAAGGCGGGGCGGGCGGAGGAGCTGCAGCGGGAGCTGCGGCGGCTGGAGGAGGAGAAGGGGAGGCTGGCGCAGAGGGTGAGCTCCCTGCAGGCGGCGGGCGAGCGGGCGGACGCCGCGGAGCGCGAGAGCCGCGGGCTGGCGCTGGAGAACCGGCAGCTGCGCAAGTCCCTGGACGCCCTGCAGAATGTGCAGGTGCGGCTGGCCGGCCTGGAGCTGGACAACAGGCAGCTGGACGAGGAGAACCTGGAGCTGCGCAGGGTGGCGGAGGCCACGCGCTTCACGGGCGCCAAGGTGGCCCAGCTGGAGCGCGAGAACCAGGAGCTCAGGAGGAGCGTGGAGCTGCTCAAGGCGCTGGGCAAGAAGTCAGAGCGTCTGGAGCTCGGCTACCAGAGCCTGAGCGCCGAGAACCTGCGGCTGCAGCAGAGCCTGGACAGCGGCGGCCAGAAGGCGCAGGCCCTAGAGCGGGAGCTGGGGCAGCTGGAGGCCGAGAACCAGGCCCTGCGGCGCGACCTGGAGGCCCTCCGGCTCGCCAACCGGCAGCTCGAGCGGGCCGGCCAGGACCGGCAGGCGCTGGAGCAGGAGGTGGCCCAGCTGGAGAAAGACAAGAAGCTGCTGGAGAAGGAGGCCCGGCGTCTGTGGCAGCAGGTGGAGCTCAAGGACGCCGTCCTGGACGACAGCTCCGCCAAGCTGTCCGCCGCCGAGAGGGAGAGCCGCGCGCTGGACAGGGAGCTGGCCCGCTGCCGGGACGCGGCTGGCAAGCTGAAGGAGCTGGAGAAGGACAACAGGGACCTCACCAAGCAGGTCACCATGCACACGAGGACGCTGACCACCCTGAGGGAGGTGAGTCGGGGGCAGGCAGCCCCTTCGGTGGGGGGGTCGGCAGGGTCACCGTGCTGCCCGACAGGGGCTTCTGGAATAGGGGTGAGACAGGGAGAGGCCCCTGGCATTTGTCCCCTGCTTCTAAACAGAACGATGCCCAAAAGCATAAAGAAGAAGTAGAAATCACCTGTTAGGATCTTACTGCCCAGAGATGACCAGGGCTAATAGTCCAGCGTATTTCATTTCTTCTTTTTCCTTGTGCATTTGTGTATACACACACTTGATACCCTACCTTCTCCATCCTAGCCCTGTTCTGTTTCTCATTATTACTATACTTTTTTCTCATTACATTAAATAGGTTTCAAGCCATGATTTCTAATGGCAGTGAGGTATTAATTTTACGGATTTACTATGATTGCTTTCTGGACGTTTAGATTGTTTCTGATTTTTCCCACTATTTTAAATAACACCGGGACTTCCCTGGTGGCGCAGTGGTTAAGAATCCGCCTGCCAACGCAGGGGACACGGGTTCGAGCACTGGTCCGGGAAGATCCCACATGCTGCAGAGCAACTAAGCTCGTGAGCCACAGGTACTGAGCCTGCACTCTAGAGCCTGCGAGCCACAACTACTGAAGCTTCTGCACCTGGAGCCTGTGCTCCACAACAAGGAAGCCACAGCAATGAGAAGCCCGCGCACCGCAAAGAAGAGTAGCCCCTGCTCAACGCAACTAGAGAAAGCCCGCGTGCAGCAATGAAGACCCAACACAGCCAAAAATAAATTAATTAATTAATTAATTTAAAAAATATAACACTGGACATCCTTGCACACATGCACCTTCACAAATGTATTTATTTTCTTAGGATATATGCCTAGAAGTGCAATTACAGGATGAAAGGGTACAACTGTTTTACAGTTTCTTGGTAAATACGTGTCTTACTTTTCCCTGGTAGTTTTTGCGTGGCTCATCCGGGCTTTCCTGCAGTGCCTTAGGGTGAGTCACTGCTCTAGTAAACGACTCCAGCGTCTGAGTGGCCCATCACAGAAGCTGAGTGTCCACACGTGTAGAAGTTCCGTGTGACTGTTCGCAGACACCTGGTGCCCTCCGTAATGTGGCCCGGCTGTCCCACAGTGGAGCCCTCTTCTGGCTCCCCTACCTGCAGCAGGTAGATGAAGAAGAGAAGGACCACACTTCATGGGGCAGAATATGGTCTCATAGCCGCCGCACCTGACTGCCAGGGAGGCTGGGAAATGTGTTCCAGCTGTGTGCCAAGGAAGAAAAAGAAATAGACTTGGTGACCACGGAGAGGTCTCCACATTAAAAAAGGATCACTGACTGTCAGTGCAGGCAGATCGGTACACTGTGGGGGAGAGATGCAAGACACCAACCTGACCCATAGCCCCTGCCTCCGTAAGCACAGGTTAGGTTATGCTGCAGTAACGAATGACCCCAGAATCGCAGGGCTTATCACATCCAAGGCTGGTTTCTCTTTCACAAGAGTCCAGGTGGCTCTCTGGAGAGCCTGTCCTCTGTGCTGGGGCTCAGCGTCCCAGGCGGCTTTGATCTCACGGCTCCACCATCTCAGCGTGGGGTTCGGGCAGTTCCCGAGGCAGGGGAGAGGCAGCTGGAAGATGACACACTGGCCCCTCCACGCTGCAGCCAGGGAGCGACCCCGGAACGTTTGGCGAGCACCACCCTCCGTCACACTGCCGTTCCAGGCCTTGGGGTGTGGTAGGGGGTCCTCGTGTGTGCACGTAGCTGTGACACTGGGCAAAACACGGTATAACTACCTGGAGAGCTACAGAGGTGTGGACTAGAGTAAGTGAACCCCTAAATGAGGTCAGCGTCCACTTTTGAAAAGTAACTCAAAACCAGTGTTTTAAAGTAAAATCTTTCTCCTCTTTATACTTTGTTCTGAGTTCTCCGCAATGAGCTAACTAAATAGTTATTGATCCATTACTCCGCGGAAATGGCAATCGCGTTCACAGAATTCAAACCCGCTCCTCAAAGGTCACCATACATGGTATTTCAGACACCTGTCTGGATGTGTTTGGAGCACGTTCGATCCTTCCTGGACACGCTGCCACGTGGTCTGGTGTCTTGAACTCCGGGGGCTGGGAAGGTGTGCTCATCCGTTCCCTTTGGAGACATCCCTGAGGTTCACCGTCCCCATAGAACCGCCTGCTTGGCCCTCGAGACACCCGAGCTGGCCACGGCTCGAGAAGGTGGTCGCTCAGCCCTGAGACTGGCCTGCGCCCGGCCCTCCTGCCATTGCTGCTGGGCTCCTTTCCCACGCCCGTCCGCACTGTCCCCACAGGACCTGGTGCAGGAGAAGCTGAAGAGCCAGCAGCTGAGCAGTGAGCTGGACAAACTGAGCCAGGAACTGGAGAAGCTCGGCCTCCACAAGGAGCTGCTGCTGCGGGATGACAGCAGCAACGGTGACACGTGAGGACCCCTCCCTGGGTGGCTGCAGGCTTTCAGGGCTCACGTGCGTCCCCGCGCCCCGCCCCCTGCAGGCTCCACGCCCCCCCACCCCCACCCCTGGAGCTCAGTTTACTTTTTACACCCGAGGGCCTGTTGTCACAGGTGCTTTATATCCCGGGCCTCCTTCCTGGACGTTCTCAGGCAGGAGTGGAAGGAGATTCTTTTGTCCAATGAAAAGGCTTCTTAACTTTTTTCTAGTTAGGCTTTTGTCGAGCAGTTTTAACTTCACAACAAGAGTGAGGAGAAGGTGCAGAGATTTCCCGTGGACCCCCTGCCCCCGACGCGTACCCTCCCCCATCAACACCCCCCCCCCCCAGAATGGTGCATGCATGACGCTCGGTGAACCTACACCAGCACCTCGTCATCGCCCAGAGTCCGCGGTTGACATTGGGGTCATTCTCGGTGTTGCATGTTCTGTGGATTTTGACAAACGTATGATAACCTGTATGCACCCCTATAGCATCATACAGAGTATTTTCACTGCCCTGAAAATCATCTGTGTTCCACCTGTTCGTTCCCCTCTCCCTCCACCAGCCCTTTAATTTTTTAAAGTTTTAACTCTTGCTGCCTTTGCCAGCAGTGCTTTCCTAAATCATCTCGCTTTTCAAGGAAATCCAACATCTTGGACTTTTGTTGGACTTGTAACCAACGTGATGTCCTTTAGGTGTGGTGAAAAGGCCACACAGATTTACCGCTTACCTAGCACTGTGGTCTTGGATGGATTCCTTAACCTTTCTGAGACTCTGTTTCCCCAACTGTAAAATGCCCATACCAATACATAAAACGGCGCCTGGAAAACTATAGCAGTGATGTTTCATTGATGGTGTCCCAGACATATCTATGCCAACAGCCTGGGGAACAGCTCTAGGTGATGGTTTTTGACTCCTGCAGTTCTTCTGGGCCAAATCTTGCAGCGTGATGCGGAAACCAGCTTAGTGGAGGAGGGATGTGTTGGCAGCTGGGAGACTGGGAGCTTGTGGGTAGAAGAGGCAGATGAATTCTACTGTATATTTGTATTTTTCAGGAAATACAAGATTTTGGAGAGCATAAATGAATCGGCATTCAAAACAACACTAGCCAGGAAAGAAGAAAAGATTGTGTTCTTAGAAGCACAGATGGAAGAGAAAGCCAGCCTGAATCACCACCTACAGAACGAGCTCCAGGTGGTAAGAGCAGCCCCCTTAGGGTCAGGCCGTGGGTCCTGGCTGTGAGGTCCCTGCCTCACCTTTCCCAGCCCCTCACCTGAGTAGCAGAGGGGCGGCCTGTATGCCCGTGTTCTGGAGCGAGTGTCGATGGAGTGGACGCCTGAGGCTCAGGGGAGGGAGAAGACTGGCCGCGGTCACGTGGCTGTAAAGTCGGGGCTGAGTCCCGGCTGCTGCCCGGCAGTCGCCTCCGCAGGGAGGGGGCAACATGCAGGACGGAGGTCGTGTGCCCTCCCCCCAAGAGCAAAGGCAGGAGTCTGGCGGGTCCAGTGCCGGGCGAGGGGTCGGGCATGCTGAGGGGGACGGGTTTGGTGCGGGGCCCCGAGCCCGGCCTCTTCCTGCCCCAAGTCTGCTTTCCCGTTCCCGCACCCGCAGTTGAAGAAGGAGTGTGAGATCCTCAGGAAGAACCAGGAAGAGGGGAAGCAGGTGCAGAACTCCTTCAAACACCCTGTGGGGCCGTTGGTCGAGGGTCACCTGGGGAAGGAGCGCTGGGGGCCCAGCCCCAAGGAGGCCACGATGGAGCTGCTCCGCGTGAAGGACCGGGCCATCGAGCTGGAGCGCAACGTGAGTGGGGAGAGGCCGTCCTGCCGACAGTCCTGCAGACGGAGCAGGAACTCCCATTACCGGGAAGGACCCAGGGTGTCAGAAGCTGTTGAGATTTATCCAGGTCTCGTTGGCCTCTTCTTGAGTTTCCTGGCGAGTCCCGTTTGCTCCTTGCCACTTGAGGTCCCTTCAACCTTTCTGACTGAAGGGGCAGGTCCCCTTTTTCCCCGGGGACTTGCTCTATGCCTCCTACACTGGATCTGGGGCATCTCCACCAGCACTCTGTTTCCGCAGTGTTCTGTGTTTCGGTGCTCTTCTGGGGGTCGACAGACCACGGTCCGCCCCCTGTTTTCATAAATAAGGTTTTATTGGCCCACAGACACACCCTTTGCTTACATATCGTCGCCGACCCACGGCGACGGCAGGGGTCACTGGCTGAGGTAGAGACCCTATGGCCGGCAAACCCCAAAATAATATTTGCCGTCTGGCCCTTTACAGAGCAAGTTTGTCCATACATGTCTAAATCCCTGATCTTGTTTGATGTCTTCCCAACAGCCTTATGAAGTAGATAGTAACGATTTTCCTTTGACAGATGAGAAAGGTGAGACGGAGTTTAAGAGACTTGACCCTAAGCCCCATGCTGGTCAGGGACAGCGCAAGACCACACCCCAGGCGTCCGGGCCCAGTCGGTGGCGTATCTTGCTCCGTCTTTATCAGTCTCGTGGAGCATGAACCGCCTTGTTCTACCCGCTGTCACCCGAGTCGGGTGAGGCTTTAGGGCAGGTTCTGGCTCCCTGTTCTGTGCGAGAAGCTCACAGACATGCATTCTCAGGGTGGTCAACAGAAAACAGAGAAGAGCCCAAAAGACAGAAAGGATGAAGCAGCTTTAACTCCAGCTCGCCTTTGCCTCACACTCACATGCTCAGGTTCTTTGCAGTATCTCCATCATGTGTATTCACTTCTATTGTGAAAGCACGTAGAAAAAAATTTTTTTCCAATTCTGTTGTCTTTCCAAGAGGGAGAATGTTACTTCTCTCATCCGGTGGATTTTGGCTTTGGCCCCCCCCAAAGGGTTCCTAACAACCCTGTACCTGTTAACCAGCCGTCCCTGCGGCTGGTTAGCAGGTACGGAGCCGGCATCTGATTGGTCTCATGCTTCCCCCTTCCCCAGAACGCGGCTCTGCAGGCTGAGAAGCAGCTGCTCAAGGAACAGCTGCAGCACTTGGAGACCCAGAACACGGCCTTCAGCAGTCAGATCCTGACGCTGCAGAAGCAGAGTGCCTTCCTGCAGGAGCACAACACCACGCTACAGACGCAGACGGCGAAGCTGCAGGTGAGGGCATGGCTGGGCAGCTCTTGCGGGGGATGCTCTGTGTCTCCTAGAGACCGGCTCCAGCACTCTGACGACTCCTTATCAGTGAGACAAAGCATGGGAGAGTTCGGTGTTTTGTTTTATTTTTTAAAAAATTTATGTATTTATTTATTATATTTTTGGCTGTGTTGGGTCTTCGTTTCTGTGCGAGGGCTTTCTCTAGTTGCGGCAAGCGGGGGCCACTCTTCATCGCGGTGCGCGGGCCTCTCACTATCGCGGCCTCTCTTGTTGCGGAGCACAGGCTCCAGACGCGCAGGCTCAGTAGTTGTGGCTCACGGACCTAATTTCTCCGCGGCATGTGGGATCCTCCCAGACCAGGGCTCGAACCCACGTCCCCTGCATTAGCAGGCAGATTCTCAACCACTGCGCCACCAGGGAAGCCCTGTTTTGTTTTTGAAAGACTCATTGTAAACCGAGGTTCCTAGCCTCAGGATCTTTGAAGTTGGTTTTCAGTGACTGAACACGGCTGCCCAGGCAAAAAAAAGTTTATTTCCCTGCTTTTCCCTTGCAGTCTTGTCTGTTTCCCAAAATCTGTTTCTTGAGAGGCTGTTAGGAATGACTTGGAAAAGAGGTTCTGGGATCAAATAAGTTTGGTTCAACAGAGTTAAGCACATTTCTTCACTGTAGGACCTGGTAGAGCCTTTTTGAAGCAAATGTGAATTTTTGATCTCTACGAGTGAAGTAAGGCATCAAGTAGCTCCCGGGCTGGTGAGAGCATCTAGCCAAAAGAGTGTTCTGGACCACACATTTTAGGATGTTGGCTTTTATTTACCATTAATAGATCGTGGGAAAGTAAATGATCATTTATTGCAGTTTCTGAGAAAGGTGTTTGAAAATATGTAACGTATGGGTCAGAGACAATAAATAGAGACTGTCAAAGAGGTTGGGATTTGTTCTATTAAAACAAGCAAATAGGATGTTGGTTTGTAGTTTTGTTTTTGTTGGGGTTTTTGGTTATGCTTGTCATATCTTTGGTCTTGATATGAAGGTAATTCTGACCTCAGAATGAGATAGGAAGTGTTCCCTTCTCCTAAATTTCTAATAATTTTGGGTGTTGGATGGGTGTTCTGTAAGCGTCAGGTTAAAGTTAAGGTAGGTTGTTCAGGTATTTTGTGTCCTCAGTGATGCTCTATCTTTTAAAAATAGGCTTTTAAAAGTATTCAAAGAGGATATCCAAGGAGCTTGTTCAGAGAGAGGACCTAATTTGCCCCAAAAGGTCACGTCTACGGAGAGGGGCTCAGGACTGAAGCGCCACGCAACAGTCTGTTGATGCCGTCTGGCCTCCTCCAGCAGTTCCTTAAGTCCTGGTAGAACTGTCCTGGGTCCCAGCTGCATCTTGCCTGTGCCGATGGTCCCTGTTATCTCGGTGTCAGCCTCCGGCCCCCTCTCCCTCTCGGCAGGTGGAGAATTCCACTCTGAGCTCCCAGAGCGCCTCACTCACCGCGCAGTACGCGCTGCTCCAGAACCAGCAGACAGCCAAGGAGAGCGAGATCGAAAACCTGCAGAAGCAGCAGGAACAGCTGACGGCCGCCTACCAGGCCCTGCTGCAGGACCACGAGCACCTGGGCGCACTCCACGAGCGGCAGTCCGCGGAGTACGAGGCCCTCATCCGCCAGCACAGCTGCCTGAAAACACTGCATCGCAACCTGGAGCTGGAGCACAAGGAGCTCGGGGAGAGGTGTGTGCCGGCGGGGCGGGCTCCCCCGGGTTCCTGTCCCCGCCTCTGCTCTGTGCCCCTCAGGTCTCCTCTTGGCCTGCAGCTTCACACCGTCTGGGGCACCGGAACTTTCCAAAAGGGAGGTAAATCAAAGTCACCCTTAGCAATATGGAGTTCGTGCAGCTGGAGACCGAGTGTCGGTGGATCTCCAGGTGGAAAAGGGGCGTCATGGCCAGTCTTGGCTCAGGGAAACCTGTTGTTGGTGTGGGGTCCCTGCTCCTCTAAGGATTTTCTTCTCTCCTCCCTTTTCTCTCCAAACTAAGAATAAGGAGGAAGTTCACCGCAGTTGCCAGTTTACAATGACGCATCTTACCCTGGCTTCTCAGTTCTTTTCTTGCCTGTCAAGGTCTGGGCTGCGTTTTTTTTTTTTTAATAAATTTATTGATTGATTGATTGATTGATTGATTGATTGCTGCGTTGGGTCTTCGTTGCTGAGCACGGGCTTTCTCTAGTTGCGGTGAGCAGGGGCTACTCTTCGTTGCAGTGCGCGGGCTTCTCATTGTGGTGGCCTCTCTTGTTGCGGAGCACAGGCTCTAGGCGCGCAGGCTTCAGTAGTTGTGGCTCGCGGGCTCTAGAGCGCAGGCTCAGTAGTTGTGGCGCACGGGCTTAGCTGCTCCGCGGCATGTGGGATCTTTCCGGACCAGAGCTCGAACCCGTGTCCCCTGCATCGGCAGGCAGATTCTTAACCACTGCACCACCAGGGAAGCCCTAATTTTAAGTATATAGAAAGTAAACAGAATGGTAGAGTGAAACCCCTGTATACCCACGACTGGTTTCTGCATTTATCACTATTTTGCCACCCTCGTTTCATCTTTACTTCCCGTTCTCCAGCCCCACACTCTTCTTTTTTTGTAGGTAAAATTTACATACCTTGAAATGCACAAGTCTTAACTTTGCACTCTTGACAAATCGGGGTCCTGGGTTTTGTGTGCATTCAGTCAACCAGCATCACCTGAGCTCCTGCCCCGGCAGATCCTTGATTGTTCCAGGCCGCTGGGCAGGGGTGGCAGGACCCAGAGTCTGGGAGCAGGTGTGGTGTGCACATGGCTCTAATGCAGGAGAGAGAGGCTCTCAAACACTTGGCACGGGTGGGTCGATGGGTGAGGGGGAGCAATTGGCCTTGTCCTGTGCTTGTGAGATGGCCCTGCTGCCAGTGTTTTCCTTGACTCGGCCTCAAGATGCTAAGTAAAGCTGAAGTGCAGGGCGTTTCATCACAGACCCAGGGGGGTTGTTGGGCCAGCAGAGCCTCGTGAGGGCATCTGATGATGCTGTGGGCACGGGGGTGATGGCGTTCGTTTATCCACTCACCCGGTGCTTCCTTTCTGCCTCTGTCTGGAGTCCTCCACCCCTTTGATCCACCCGGATCGCCGTCCTTCAGGGGCTGCTAGCCCAAATGAGCATCTTCTGCTTCCTCCTGCACCCATCCTGGATCCATGCGACACTTGGTAAACACCTACTGTGTACGGGGTGCTGTGTCTAGCTGTGGTAGGAGAGGCACCCAGTTGACTAATGATGTGGAGTGAGAAGTGTTCGCTCAACTCTAAAGCTAGCACGGCGCCCAGCACTCACCAGGCACTCAGGTGTCCTATTATGTGTTATAATAACATCTTATGATATTCCTCATGTCTGCTCAGCAGGGGAAGGTTTTTGCAGGTGGAATTTGGACTGGCTCTGAAGGAAGAGTTCATTGTTGCTTTCCCTGTAATTCTTTGCTCAGTACAGCACAGAACCACTGTGTTACCCAGTACTTTGTCGCACAGAGGCTGGAGGCCCCTTGGGTCTGTCTGCAGCAGGGCTACACGTTCAGGAGTCTGGATACCTGGAACACAGGGGTGATGGCTCTACATTCATTTCATTTGACACTTAAATCAGACACTCACTCATTCGTTCTCTTAACACATACTGAGCACTGTGCCTCGTACTGGGACTCGGTGGTGAGCCAGACTCGCCCGGGTTCTGGTGTAGTTTACTAACGGTCAGAGAGATGCTTGATCAGTGGGCTTTTCCAAGACGTTACAGCAGGGAAGCGGGAATCAGGGACCTTGATGGTCAGCCGGTGGCCCTAATTTGTCAGACCTTGGATGACTTTTCCCAGAATTGTTAATCTGGATGAGAAAGGTCACCCCTGAAAGCCAGGCAGAGCCCCACGCCCAGAACCACGTCGGGGATCCTCTGCTCTGAAGCTAAAGGCCACACAGATGTCTGTCTGTAAACAGCTACCTGAGCAGGTTTCTGAGCTTGATTCCACACAAGCACAAGTCTGGATTCCAGTCAGGTGGTGCGAGTACAGCTGCGTGGGGACAGGTGGGGTCAAGGTAGAGGTCTGGAGATGCAGGCTGGAAGCCCCTGGACTTGGGGGCTCTTGAGTCATCGTGAGCTTGGAAGGTTCCAGCAGGTGGGAGGGACAGCCTGGGCTTATCGGGGACTCTGTCCTTGTGCTCTGCTGCCCTCCAGAGATAGCTGTGCAGTACCCCATACAGAGGGACAGAGGAGAAAATACAAAGAGGAAAATGAAAGGGCCGGAAGGAGGGGTGTGTGTGTGTGTGTGTGTGTGTGTGTGTGTGTGTGTGCGCGCGCGCGCGCGCGCGTGTCCCCCGGCAGCTGCCTGGGCCCCCCAGGCAAGCCTCTGCCCCCCACTCGAGGTCTGACAAGAGCAGGAAGGGCTCCCGAGGGAGAGTAGGGCTCACCCCGTCCCCAGTGAGCAGGGATTTGCTGTGAGATGAGCTGTCATGTGCAGTGGAATTCAGCTGTTTATTCCGTGGTTTCTTTTAGATCAGTTTGTGTTGAGTGAACCCCTTGGTAAGTCCTTTGCACTCCCTGAGAGGAGGGTGTGGGGTTCAGAGGACGTTGTCTCGGCATTCCCCGGGGGCCAAGGGAGGAAGGCTGCTGTGACAGGGAATCGAGGGGGCCGTGGGGGCATGTCGGGTGGGAGGAAGAGGCCTCTGGCCCTGGGGCTGGAGGAGACCCCGAGCCTTCCCGCCTAGGCGCTGCTCGCACCCCCCCGGCGCCTCTCCCAGCCACCTCCCTCCGATTCCCTGCCACGCAACCTTGCCCCCTGCCCGCCCCCCCTCAGCTCTGCAGAGAGAAGCCACCAGACGAGCCCCGCCTTCTCTGCGGAGGCTTCGCGGTCTCCCGGGGTGTGCGTTGCCTGTGGGAAAAGAAGGCCCGGGACGGGCTGCCAGCGGTGTGTCCCTCCCACAGGCACAGCAACATGCTGAAGCACAAGGCGGAGCTGGATGAGCTGGAGAAGGTTCTGAATGCCGAGAGGGAGGCTTTGCAGCAGGAACAGAGGACGAGCGCCGTGGCCGCGAGCGAGAACCGGAGGCTGCAGGAGGAGCTGGACAGGTAAACGCCGGGGCCCAGAGGGCCCACCTGCCCGCGGGCAGCAGCATCTCACTCACTCTGTGCCCGCTGAGCGGAGGTCAACCTGGTAATACAGCCCCTGCCATGCTAACAGCTGGATGGTAGTGAGGTCAAAGGGATGGTGCTGGGATGCAAGGACCAATGTGGTACCCAGGGACAGCACGTCGTCTAAGCTGGTGGTCCTCACCTCCTGCCCTGAGATGACAATGGTTGTGTCAGCCACAGGTACCTTCGTCATCTAATGGGTTCCCTGTTTGTGTATTCACCTCCTTGCTGACATTTATCTGTAAGCCCCAAATCAGCGCTCGTGGAGCTATCATGGACATCTGGGTGGTGAGACATTTGGGGTCGCCTGACGCATACATTTCCAGCTGAGGATGAACAAGGCGTTCGACCCCTGCAGCTCATTCTGCAAACGAGCGTCCTTTTTGTGGCCTGTTGAGTGCCATGGTTTTCGTATTTTTGTGCTTTGGGGTGAGGATTTCGCTGTTTAAAATGGCCCACGAGCAGAACGCTGTCTCGTGTTCCTAAGTGCAAGGCTGTGATGTACATTATGGAGAATATGTATGAGTGAGGTAGATAAGCTTCCTTCAGGCGTGAGTTACAGTGCTGTCGGCTGTGAGTACATCACACAAGGTGTCTTTAAACAGAAGCCACGTAAAACGAGGTATGTCTTGATCAGCTGACAAAATTGTGTGACCAGACTCACAGGAACCCACCTGTGTGTTTACCCCAAGAGCTAATTTAGTGTCTCAGGGATCTTATAGAATGTTACTACCAAGAGTAACGAGAATCTACAGAATTATTATCCTTTTTTTAAAACAGATGAAGAAACAGGCGGAGATTAAAATTGCCTTGTTCAGAGTGGATGCTTGTCGTCAATGGCAGAGTCAGGATTTGAAGCAGGTCTTGTCTCTGGCATGGCCATGGGTGCTGCTTCCTCCCCACCTCCTTGTGTTCACGTGTACCAGGGGCTACAGACTCAGGTGCCAGGCAGGTCAGGCACGTGGGTGAAGAGTGCCAGTGGTAGACCAGACATGAGTGACATGGAGAATATACACTAACAGTTGTCAGCTGGGAGGAAGGCCCCGGGGCCACCAGATTATCCCTTTGTTTATGCCTTTTCTCTTAAGAGAAGCTGGACATTGCAATGTTGGTGTGAAACTTTCACAATTTATATGTTGACCCACTAATTCATTTAAAAAACACTGTAGCCAAACAAGACACATCTGTGTCTAAACTGAGTCCATGAGCCCCTGGTACTTCGAGCTTTCTGTTATAAATCTTCCCCCGAGAAAGCGCAGTTGGATAATAGTTATTATGATGGTGATAATTTTAGTGGATTTACATCATACCCCAGCATCTCATATTTTATTTATCTCGGGAGTTGAAATTAGAAAGGGGCTTGGAACTGAGAAGAAGAGCTGGGCATAGACAAAGAGTTTTAGAGCAAAAATGTTCTGGTTCAGTATTTAGAAAGAAAGCTTTTAACAACAGAACCTTTTTTTGCCAAGTAGGCAGATATGCCAAAGCTTTAAATACATAAGAGATCATAACAGTGACGCTCTGTTGAAGTGGGTGTCCGAGCCTGCCTGTTCTGTCTCCCCCAGTGCAAGGTTGGGGACGCCAGGGGCACCTTCATAGAACCCCAGAGAATCCAGTTTGAAAGCCTCTGATTTTGTTCAGCTCCCTCATTGTGAGGCCCAGAGAGGTTGTGGTTTGGCCTAAGGTTGCACAGCTGTGACAGGGCCTGGGAGCGCTCCTCGGGCCTCAGCCCTGTGGCTCTCCACCCCGCCAGGGTCAACTTCCTGCACCATCAGCTGAAGGCGGAGTACGAGGAGCTGCACACCCACACCAAGGAGCTGAAGACCTCGCTGAACAGCTCCCAGCTGGAGCTGAACCGCTGGCAGGCCCGGTGCGACGAGCTGAAGGAGCAGCACCAGGGCATGGACCTCTCTCTGGCCAAGCTGGACACCCACTGCGAGGTGCGGCCTGGCGCTGGGCAGGGCCTCGGGACGCCGGGACGCGTCCCCTGCGGGGACGGCCTCGGGCTCAGGGGGGTTGCGATGGGTCCTTCTTTGGCGTCTGTGCTCGAAGACTGTGTGAAGGTGGTCCAGAGGCCGAGAGGAGACCAGAGGCATTTGAAAGGGGGACCACAACTGGTAGGGATGCGTTAGAAAACACCTCTGCATCCGACCTTTGCTTTTTGCAAAGGGTCAGAGCAGGCGCACGGGAACAGCCGGGTACTGTTTTATTTCTGTCCTCTTGGCTGTGTCCACACGGTTTTTCCATTTCTTTGCATGTAGCAGCTGCACTGTTGTAGAGAAATGTCACAGATTTTTTTTCCGTGCTTGGGTTTGTCTGACTGGCTCCTGATCCCGGGGTAGTCGGGATGGAGCTTGCACACAAATCCCCTGGTTGCCAAAGGGGCAGAGCTCTGCCTTCTGGTACACTAGGTTGGAAAGTACCTTCTTAAGCAGCAGACCCCTCTCAGATGAAATTGTAAGCAGACCCCGGGACAAGTAAGACAGGCAAAGTGGATGGCACAGGGAAGAGCAGCTGGGTCCTGTCCCAGCTCCGGGACAGCCAGGACCCCAGACACAGCTCCTCTTGCCCTTTGTTTGTTGAAAAACACTCTGAGGAGCCTTTTCCTTTGAGCTCACGGTAGCCCTGCGGGGCGTCACAGATGAGGAAGCAGAGGCCAGGGTTCTGAGACGCCCAAAGGCCCCTCTGGGCTGCGTCTGGGGCCTGTGGAGGAGGCGGGGGCCAGGACACAGGCAGACAGTGGCTGAGGGAGCCCCGTCACCACAGGCTGTGCCTCACAGGGCGGTGCTTTAGGATTTCCCAGGGGACCTCAGGCCAGGGCCTGCAGTAGGAGATTGCCACCCAGTCTGTCTGAAGCCAAAGCTTGTCATTTTCCTGCTACACCAATCACGATAAATGTATTCTAGAGCAAGAGTTGGCCATCCTCGGCCCAAAACTAAAATCCAGCCCCCAAACCTGGTTCCATACGGCCGTGAACTAAGAATGACCTTTACATTTTATAATGGTTGAGAAAATGAAAAAAAATGTTTTGTGGCAAGTGCAAATGGTATAACACTTAAATGTCAGTGTCCATAAGTCAAGTTTTATTGGAACACGGTCACACCTGTGCATTTACGTATCGTCTCTGGCTGCTTTCCTGCTGTAACAGCAGAGTTGAGTGGCTGCAACAGAGACCACCGTCTGGCCTGGAAAGCCTAAAATATTTGCTACCTGGCTCTTTACAGGAGAAGTGTGCCGACCCTCGTCTAGGACAGAGCTGGCCACTAGAAATAATAATGTAGCCGCCAGATATAATTTAAAATTTTCTAGTAGCCACATTAAAGAAGTGAAAGGAAACAGGTGGGATTAATTCTAAGTAATATATTTTGTTCAGCCAGTATATCTAAAATGTCATTTCCACATGTAACCACAAAAAATTCATTAATGAGATCTTTCACATCCTTTTTTTTTTTTTTAGTGAAGTCTTTAGGATCTGCTGTATTCGCCCTTGTGGCACACCTCCTCGCGGGCTAGCTGCGTTTTAAATGCTCAGCGGCCACGCGTTGCCCGCGGCTGTCAGATTGGACAGCGTAGCTGCCAAGGGAAGCGGCCGTTTGGGGCCTTTCGAGTTGTGGCGAGCGCAGATAGTACTGAGATGGACCTCTGGGCGCATGTGGCCTTTTCCTTCTTTGGGAAGCTAGATTCCCAGCAGCGGACTCACGGGGTCGCACGGTATTTAAGACATCGTTGGTCTGTGTTTTAGCTACTCTCCCGCCTCAAGGGGAACTTGGAGGAAGAAAACCATCACCTCTTGAGCCAGATCCAGCTGTTGAACCAGCAGAACCAAATGCTTCTAGAACAGAACTTGGAGAACAAGGAACAGTACCACGAGGAGCAGAAACAGTACATGTAAGGGGCCCGGGTGGGGGACGCCTGGCGACACGGGGGTCCTGGCTGCTCTGGCCAAGACCTGCCCCGTTCTGGGCGAGAATAGCGCCGGAGCCTATTCTTAACAGCCTGTCGTTCTCTCTCTTTCCCTGGAGTGTTTCTGGGTCTCTGCAAGTGGTGGTGGTTGGCTTTCATTTGCTTTTTAAAGGCACTGCCCACCGCCAGAAGCTTCTTAGTCTGCTTTTGGAATTAGGTGCACGTCTAAAAATACAGCCGTGCCAGCAAGAGAGGTATCTCAGGGAGAGAATGCACAGCGGAGGCTGAGCACAGGTGCCATACCCAATCCCTTTCTGTCGCCTGTGGCTGTGTTCCCTGATCGTCTGGAGCGGTGGGTTACCTGTGTGCCACGGTGTTCATTTATGTGGGCTTTGCTGTGGCCCCTGCGCTGGTAACCAGGGGACTAGTGGGGGTGATGAGATGTGGGCATACCAGACAGAGGTTGAGGAGCTTCACGGAGAAGTGGAAAGAAGAGTTGGGCTTCTGCTGCTGACACAGGATGGGGCGAAGGCAGGGCAGATGGGGGGACGTGAAGGCGGAGCACGGCAAGGGTCTGGGTGCAGGGAACATGCGGGAGCCTCAGCGGAGGAGGCTCCCGTGCCTGGCCGACGGGTCGGGATCCACTGGGAAGTGTTTAAAGGGTGCTGGTCTCGCAGGGCCTAGGAAGCTGCCGGAGGTGAGGTCAAGAGGAAGAGCCTGGCACTGAGAACCTTGTGGTTTGGAAGTGAAACAACCCAGGATGCATCCGTGGATCCAGGGGGTTTCCACCGCTGTGCCGTGTGGTGGAACTGTCCTTGCTCGCGGGTGGGAATGGCTGGCCGGCGTGGGGAAGGCAAGAGGAGACAGGCTGCAGAGGGACGTGGCCAGAGGTGGCTCGCCACCTACCAGGAGATGGTTTACCTTGAAAGCCGCACTGTAATTTGGGGATAGAAATGACCGTTGCCTGAAGTTGGCCCTCTGTCATCCAGCTGATAATAGTTGCCAGCAGACACTGGGCAGGTGCTAAGTAGAGGAGTAGGCGCCTGGACCCCAGGGGGATGATTGGATGACAGTCCTGCGTTAGGGAGCGTCTGCAGAGGGCCAGGGGTTGGCAGGCTTCCCGGAGGCCGCGCCGAGCGGGGCACTGTGCTGGGGGCCGAGAGGGGCACGGGACCTGTTCTCTGAGTTCGTGTGCATCTCCGGGGTGAACCCAGCCGCGCAAGCACTCCGAGCTTAGGGCAGGGCAGCACGGCCGTGAGGACGGAATAACAGACCACAGACGTCGAGTCCAGGAGGCTGGGAGCAGCGAGGGGTTGGGGCTTGGGGGTCGGGGCCCAGTGGTTCACAAAGCTGCCACTTTTCATGATGCGCCCGCTTCGTGGGGAGCTCCTGGGAAAGTCCCCAGTTTGGGTGGAACCTTGGCAGCTTCTTGACAGAAAGAAGCCTGAGCAGAAAGTTGCCTCTGGCCCAGAGGCCTCATTTTCCAGTGAGGAAGCCAAGGGTCCGAGCTGTAAAGGCAGCGCAGGTGGTGAGAGGCTGGAGGGGACAGGAGTTGGTGGCCCTGTGGGCAGTGTTGTGTGGAGTTCACCTGCCTGACTCCCTGAGATAAAACAGAAGCTCACCCTTCGTATCAGGGAGGCCAGAACTTCCCTCCCGGGAAGCAGAGGTGCCCTCTGGCAGCCCAGGGTTCAAGAGGTATCTCTTTGGTCTTTTCTGTGTTTTTGAAAATACAAACTGGTTTCCAGCATTTACAAGTCAGGAGATTTTGCTTCGCAGTCTGAGTTTCTGGCTGCTCTGAAAGATGGGAAGGTCTACGTGCCACCCCAGGCAGCGATCTGCTGGGGTGGCCCAGTTGTGCCTCAGTCCCCACCGCCCCCTCTGGTTCTTCCAGGCCCACTTTGCTCCTTATCTTCTCTCTGGACCCTAAAATCTTTTGAGTTTGTTCCCATGGAAGTTTTATCAGAAACCCAGCATTGGAATGGGTCCAGGTCAGAGGTCTGAATTTGCTGAAATGACTTTTTCAACCTTGATGCCCACCCAACTCCCTGAGGGCAGACCTCTCCCACCACCAAGGGATTGTTGATGTGCACGCCCAGGAGCTGGCCTCGAGTCTGACCCTGGGGTGTCCCACATCCTGAATGACCTGGCCAGAGAATCCTTGCTTCCGAGCTTGGGTCATCAGACGGTTATGGGTTTGCTCCCTTGAGTTCACTCACAGCTAGATCCTGGGTGCTTCAGCAGGCCTCTTCAAGGCATTAGGGCTTCTGGACCTATGTCAGATGCTTCCATTCGCGTATTCCCAACTCAGCAACCATGATGGTCATGAGCGCTGCGATGTCCACTGGGCCAGGTCCCAGGCCGCACTGGTGAGTAAGTTCCTTTGTTTTATTGTCTTTTCCCTCTCTCCACAGAGACAAGTTAAATGCCTTACGAAGACATAAGGAAAAACTGGAAGAAAAAATCATGGATCAGTACAAGTTCTATGATCCTGCTCCAAAGAAGTGAGTTGATTTAAGCTTCAGGGACTTGAACACAGAACAGAAAACCTTCCTTGTTCACGCTCAGGGTGAAACTTTTTGTAGGGCCTGTGTCTTCCACAGTGACAGATCACCCGTGTGCACATCCCTCCCACGTCAGAAAGATTTTAGAATTTCTTTCAGCCCCATCCTCGTGCTTGTCCTGTGAGGGGTGGCAAATGCCAGCTGACCCTGACGAGACACAGGCTTAATTGAGCCGCAGCCCTTCTAAGGGGGCAGAGAGTCAGTGGTTTGGGAGCCATTAAAGCGGGATGGAAGGGTTGCCTTGTCGGCTTCTTCTCAGGATTTAACGGGGTGTAGAAAACCATGTTTCTGTTTAGGGAAGGAACCTTGGATAGGACACCAGGCCCAGCACTCACAGTCTTCAAACAGGGGCACCTTTTGGCCCTTATACAGATTCCTCTGGATTCACTGAACCCCAGGGCGGCTTCACAGACATGTCCCCTTCTCCAGAGGGCAGTGGGTTGCAGGGCTGGCTCCATCCCCCAAGACTGCCAGCCTTGTCCAGCACCGCTTCCCCCAGGAGTCAGCCCTGCACGTGGTCCTGTCCCGGCCCAGCCTCAAAGGCAGAATCACTGTGCATCCTTCAAGGCCTCTGTGTTGAAATCACACAACCACAGAATTTCAGAACCTCAGTCTCAGCCTTCTCTTTGACAGATGGAGAAGTTGAGGCCCAGACGAGGAAGCGGCGTGATTTGTGTAAACACAGTGCAGTTCAGTTCAGAGCAGGACTGGGACTCGGGTGTGGTTCTCTTTCTGTAACACCAGGAGCCTCCATTTCCCGTTAGCTACAGCTTCATCGCTTACTCATTGAATTCCCTGTTTTTAATTCACACGGCACACTCTTCCCTGCCCTCTGCCACCTCGCCCGGAGTCCTCGGTGCCGGGAGTGGTCAAGGAATGCCAGCTTATTACTCTTACTGTGAACTTTAGCAGAGGATGAGGAGGAGTGTGTCACTGAAAAGGGCATTTTGGCAGAAAAATTGCCATCTAATAGATCACATTAGCAGAGCACTACTTCCTTTATTTCCCAGAGATAATCAAGAGTTAACGGGCGTACTTGACGTTCTGTTTTCCCAAGAGACTGGTGTGAATTTCTGACCCGATACATGCATCTAACTATCCCCGAGCGCATGCGTGACCGAGAATTCTGTTCTACCTCCTGAGCCCCAAATACAATGGTCATGGTGGTGGTTACTGGCCAGCTTCCCAGGCTGGTGATGGGAATCCCAGCCCACATTAGGGCACCCAGTAACCTGCTGGAGGGGGCAGTGAGGGTTGATTGTGTCCTAAA
This sequence comes from Balaenoptera ricei, assembly GCF_028023285.1. Classification (NCBI taxonomy): domain Eukaryota; kingdom Metazoa; phylum Chordata; class Mammalia; order Artiodactyla; family Balaenopteridae; genus Balaenoptera; species Balaenoptera ricei. The sequence goes on along the minus strand of NC_082640.1, from coordinate 175,194,813 downwards.
AATCTACTCCTAACTAGGAAAAACCACTGGATTGGAGCCAAAGCTTTAGTCAAACTCATCAAACCAAAGAAAGAGGGTTCCAGAGAACGATTGAAGTCAACTACAGACAGTCCTCCCCAGCAGCTGGAGTCCCCGGACCCAACCTCGCCACCCGCTTCTCAGCCGCTCAGATCCCAGCCGGAGAACCCCGAGGCCACCCCGTTGGGCTCAAGCTGTGCAGAAGAGCGTGACATCCACAACGGGACCCTGGGAAAAGGTAGGCGGGCTGACCTGGCTGCAGGGGGTGGTCTAAGGGACCCTCTCATTGGACCGGGTAGAGGGAGATGGCGTGTGGATGTGCACACGTGTGTGTAAGAGCGTGACGGGGGTGTGCTGCGTACACGCACATCTGCCTCCGTATGTGTGTTAATAACCAAGAAAATACAAACCCATGTCGAGCGAGAAGCATCGCTAATCCTGTAGATGGTGGGAGCGACTCAAACCAAAGCTGGTAACCACGCAGGCACCAGAGGCAAGCTCAGTAGCGTATGTTTGGGGGTTTCCTTGTACGTGTCAGAGATTTAGAGTAGACTATTTCTGTAGGGAGATCTCCTGCGCATTTAACAGGCAATGTGCACATGTGCGATCTTTTGCAAGTCCACGTGTGACTCCAGTCTTTTTAACACTTAAATAGGCAGTCAGGTTTTCTTCTCCAGCCTGACCTGGTCTTCAGTCTTACCAGCCAGGGGGCCCGGCTTACCTTTCCATGAGGGCTGTCATTTGGAGTTTGCCGGGGGTTCTGAAATGGATTTCTAGTTGAATGTGCTTTATTCCGTCAAACTAAGAGGCTATCAGTTATAAACTGCCCAATTACTTTATATACCACTGGCAGTCAAATGATGCAATGCTTTACCACTTAGAATTTTTATTATACTCTTGTTGAAGAGCTCTTCTAAAAGACTTAATTAGACAGATTTTTGTGTACACACATAAAAGGAAAATATGAGTAAAATATATTGGTCACAGCAGTGACAATTCTGTCACAGTTCCATCTGGCCCCAGTGGTGACTATAAGACACTGTGGAAGCAGCATCCTGATTTCAGTGATGTTAAGATGGGGGGGTGGGGATGTGCATCTTAGAATCGATTAAACACAGCAGTTACTTCAAACAAGGTTAAATTTCCAAATTTACTTTTAAATATCACTTCATGGATTATTTATGCCAAAACTGCAGCCTGAATAATTTAAATTTTTATGAAAGACACCAGGACTCTCTGAAGATCAGTCCTATGCCTGAGACCCACACACTCTCAGGGGTGGTGGCTGACATAGCACTAAGGGCCTGTGACAAGCCACCTTCTGAGTGTGACATGTGCACAAGCCTTTCAGGAGGCCACATTCACCACTTCAGGTACTGCTGTGTCACTTTCAAATGCACAAAAGAAAATGCATTCACGCACACATTGTTTGGGGGCTAATGCTTGCACTCCCGTTCTTTACAGGAGGTCAGATTAGGTAAAAGGCTCTTGTGCAGGTAAATGATAATGAAGCTTAACATTGGTTTTTATCTAGAGGGGATCTGTGGCCCCAGGTTTTCATTTTGACTATTTAAATGTTTTGACATTTATCACCTCAATTTGTATTAAAGTTGACTTAATTAACTATAACCAGCCTAATTGAGTCAGGGAGACTTTCAGAGGAAAAAAATGCTTGTTCCCATCCATGAATGAGCAAGTCAGTGATGATTATCAATAACGGCAGCCATGCATTGGGTGCTTTCTTTGGGCTCAGTACCTTGTCAGCTAATTTACTTTATCTGCCTTGGGTTTAGTCCTAACTACCCCGTGAGGTAGGCATGATTAATCATCCCCTTTTCAGAGCTTAGAAAGTGAGGCTTGACAAGGTGAAACACTTGCTGATATAGTAAGTGGCAGAACTTGGATTCGAACACAGGTCTGTCAACTCTGGAGCCTGAACTCTTCACCAACAGGTGCACTGCCTGCAGTTAAAGCTGAACCAACATGCTGCCTAACCAGGGGCCCCAGCAGAGCCATGGGCCCCAGCATCACATAAAGTCGGTCCCTTATCCTGTGGTGTGAGCATTGGCCACCAGGTGGTGCTATAGAGAAAGAAATAATGGAGGTTCTGGTACCAAATTTAATTCTAAATCAGAAATTGGATATACTGGTTGTTTCTGTATGACATGTTCAAAAAGTTAGACCAGTTGTCTGCTCTGATAAGACTCTGTGATTTAAAGGTCATGAATTAGAAGATGCATAGGAGATCTAAAAGCATATAATAATTCTTGGTGTTGAGGGCTTTGGGGTATGAAAAAGAGGTACTTTCCTTATTTTTAAACTCATCCTGCCAAAAGAGGTTATTTCAGATATACAAGAATTATTAGTGAATACTTCAGGTAGACTATTTCATTACAGCAGGCCAGAAATGTACTGTGTAGCATGTGAGCCAAATTGTCAGGGAGTCAGTCATTAAAATGGATGAGTAAGAGAAGCCGGGTCCTACATTAATAAACATTCTTATTTAATAATTTAACCCTTTGAGATTGAAAAATTGTCTAAGCCCTTCAGCTCCTTGAGCAATATGTAATTCTCTTCACGTGCTGAGTAAGTAAAGTGTTGGCACTAAGATGCCGCTAAATTAATTAAATTGAGGCAGAGCATAAGTGATTCACTGAGTCCTGATTCTGGTGTTGTCATGGCTATTGTTTCCGTCTTTCCTGGGCTGGACAGGATTCTGATTTCCTAAGTACGTTGAGCTAATTTAGAGTCATTTGTTATTATTCATTTCATTTATTTGTTGTGTTTTTTTTTTTTTTCCTTCCTCTCGGGTTATCCTGGGGATAACAATTTAGCAACTCAGCGCAAAAAGAGTCCCTTTTTGAGAAGCAAAAGCAAGGACAAAGACAAGTCTCCAATGGCCCACCCGGCTCTCTCTAAACACCTGCGGTTCTGGTCTTCCTCTGACATCCCATCCTCTCCTAATGAGCCTCTCCCTTTTTCAGAGATTGGAGATTTCTAATCCTTTTCCTTTACCATGTGTCTTCATCGTGTATCCTCCTTCATTTCTGAAATTCAAACAAATGAAAACAAACAAACAAAAAAAAACAGTACCTAAAGGCCAGATGACCTATAGCGGACCCCTCCTCCTGACCCCAGTTCCAAGCCAAACTTAAAGTAGCCAGCGTGGATTCTGATTTCAAAAGAGAAGATGAGTTGCCACACCCTCTGGACCGTTTCTCCAGTACAGCACAGCTGTAGGGGAGCCTCGGGACATCTGTGCACAGGTCCCTGGGCCAGGATGTCCGTGCTGAGTAAGTCCAGGGGCCGTGTGCTGCCCCCCTTCTCTCGCACCTGCAGGCTTTTGTCACGCCCGCGTGTAAAGCAGAGCTGGTCTGTTGTCGCTATGCTTCCTAAAATATACAGCCTCTGTCAAGTGAGTTTTTTTAAGACTTACCTTTAAGCATCTAAATTTAAAACCGCTGCCCTTTTCTCCTCTTTCTTTGTCAGAGCCCTGAATTGTTGGCTTTTGCCAGTAAGGTCCTTTTTAGAGGTGCTCTATGTTTTGAAGGATTTATTGTGCTCCATTCAAGCGTTTTGAATAATTGCATCGATGTTGCCCAGCCAGAGTTCAGTCCAGAATGAAGTTTTATGACTGTACTGTCGTTCTCTGACATCTTGGATGCTGAAGTGAAAGCAGCAGTGGACAGAAAGAACATCAGCACGCCAGTCACACCCAGAGCGGGGGAAAGGCTGGTCGATAGAGGCCTTTAGCTACTGCTGTTTTTTCTGTCTGCAGTCATTGTTGTACCATCTTCATGATTTTGGCTACATCTTTACATCACCTATGTGGTTACTTACATATTTTCAGTTGAATTGACTCACCGTTTCCACTTAAATTTATCCTAAAAGGAAAGATTATTACCTGTACTGTAAATGGAAAACCAGTACCATAAAAATAAAGTAACTATAAAAAATAAATACATACATATTAAAATGCTGAAGTCGGCTGATGTGGCAATGACTTCATCTCACGCGCCCTGCCTTGGGAACCCTGGGCTGCTGTGGTCCTGGCCTTCCAGGCCTGTCCTCCGAGCATGCTGCTGGAATGGTACTGTTTCTCTGCTGTTCGTGCTGTGTGGTCATCTCCGCCTCCCCTCTGCTCCTCATTTTAACCTCACCTGTTGGATGTCTGTCCCATCCATCCCACCAGACTTGAGTCTTGCTTCTCATCAAGGTTACCTTTCAAAATCCAAATTTTACGTTGATTTCAAGTCATAAGATTTAGGCGCTTAAAACTTCACAGTGAGTCCAGACTTGGAGTGGCGAAGGGGCAGACAGGGTCAGGTCCGTGAAAGAGGCTGGAGAGGGGCCGAGATCCTGACAATGGTCGTGGCTCTGTGTCTGCAGCCTTGGGTCTGCCTAGAGTGAGGCATTATGCAAAACAGCCCTGTCTTCATGCTAATAGGAACTCCAACTGCATGAAGTTTTGTCTCATATTTGGAGAGCCCATCCCCTTTCTTATTACTAGATAGTTGGAGGTTTTTTTTTTTAATGTTTTTCTATAGGATTTTATTTAACTTTGACAAGAGTATGTCTTCATGGTAGAAAATTTAGAGACTGCAGAAAAGCATAAGATACAAGGTAAAAATTCTTCTTGTAGTCAGTCTGACCATACGGAGATTAAAGACTTCTTACCCTATTGTTAAGGTGACGGTGAATTTTTTTCGCAGATTATAAGTGAAGCCAGTTGGCAGGCTGCACATCCTGGACCTTCAGGGCCTCGGCCTCAGATCCGAGTGATCCTGAGCAGACATCGGCCAGGATCTTTTTAAATCAGGGATTTGAGTCATATACAGTGCTATGCAGCAGGTGTGCTCTGTAGTTAATATGTTGGACTTTTACCAACATTTTGTTTGTCCTCTTGAGTTTTTCCTTTATTTCCTCCCAGCCAAAATTTCAGGGCTGACAGTTTGGCCCATCATTGGAGGTGGGCCCTCCGACACAGTCCTGTAGCCAGGGCCCTCCTGTTTAAACCACAGCCCGGGAGGTGGGCAGCTCAGCTTTTGTACCTGTGGTCCGTGTGCCCTGCCACCCCTGCTTCTAGGCCTCCGTGTGGTAGCCCAGCCTGAGCACAGGATTCTGCAGCCCCGTTTCTCAGTGTCCTTCTCTGCCCCAGGTCCTGGGGACCTAAAGCCAAAGCAAGGGTCCCCGCACAGAGACAGCCTTGACCGCAAGGATGCCTCTGCTGACCCAGCCATGAAGACCTGGCCCGTGGAGCTGGGCCCCCGGCCCTGTTCGTCCTCAGCCATCACTACAACCCCTTCCGGCTCTACCCCCATCTCGCGGCACCCAGGCCGCACCAAAGGTGAGTCGTGGGCCCCTCACCTTGTTCAGAAACAAGAGGGCCGAGCATGTGGGGCTCAGGTTCCTTCCTAAAGACCCCAGGCTCTCAGGGCCGGGAGGGGTCTCAGGCTGAGAGGTGGTGAGCAGAGTGGGTAAGCTGCGGGCTGGCTCTGGCATCACACGGACACGGGTTCAGGCCTCAGCCCTGCCTGCCAGCTGGGTGGGTGACTCTGGACAGACAGCTTCACCGTCTAGAGGCCTGATCCCAAGCCACTGGTGGGAAAGCCCCGGGACCCACCCTCACCACCACCGTGCAGGACTTGGTGGCACCAAGCAGCTCCAGAAGGGAGGTCCAAGTTTGGGCTAAAAGCAGGCAGCCTCCCTCAGCCCAACTTGGTAGAAGTCTGGAGGTTTATTCTCTACAAGAGGGTCTCTGAACTGGAGGTCGGTTAGTAAAGTGGAAGGCAAGTTTCCCAAATGAAAAACAAGGAGGTTGCAGGGAAGGCTTTACAAACTGAAGGTCTCCCAGGTTGCCAGTAGCCATGTGTGTTCACATCTTTACATGTGAGATTAAAACATTCTTCCAGTCACCTGATCAGCTTAAGAAATTCCCAGTTGAATGTCCCCGTCAGATCTGGCCAGGTGAAGCCCACGGACACCTGAGGAGAGCCTCCAGTACCAGAGACCAAAACCAGTGTGAGAGGCAACAGAGTAAACAGAAGCACGGAGATGAAAGCTTTACGATGCCCGTCATTAATATAGTCAGAGATGAGCCAAGCTGTTGCACCCATGAAACAAGAATGGGATGCTACCAAAAGAGCAGTCAGGGGTGGGTGGAGCAAGCACTGGGAAATTTAAAATATGCCAACAGAGAGGAAAAGATAAAGCTTAAAACCAAAAATGACATTCTGCTGATAATGTAGCGATATGAAACTATCCAAAGAAACAGCTGAAAGAACGGAAAGTGATTGCCTCTGGGGTGTTAGAAATTGGAGAACAAGAAGTGGTGGTTATTTTTCATTATAATACCACCCACTCGGCTCTTGAAACCAGGGACTTGCACAACCTTGGTTTGACAAGCAAAGCAAAGACAGACAGGGTCCCTGCCCTCGTCCCAGTTGCTTACAAGTAGGAAGCCCCCCTGGGGAGAAGGTGAGTTGGGTGAGCACAGGGCACCTGGGCAGTCTCTCCCCACTGCTGGCCAGACTCTGCAGGCGCAGTCACTTGCTGTTGGATGTCAGTGGAACCGTGCTGTGTGCTGTCTGGAACAGGCATGCTCTGAGCCCGGCGTGGCAAGGGTGTCTGTTGTCCACAGTCATCAGTCTCCCCTGGTTTCCTGGGCTCTGGGGTACAGAGGCCCTGCCTGGTCTTGGAAAAGAGCTGGGAACACCATCTCCGCTGAGTGTTCCAGTGCTCTGTGTGGCTCAAGGTCCAGCCCTCCAGGCTAACCCTGGGCTGTCTCAGGCTGGACCCCATCCCTGAACCAGAGCCCAAGCCTGGAAACATCACTGGCCAGTCACACGTCTGCAGAGCATGCATGAGGGTCCATCAACGCTGCAACCCCAGCCCTGCCCACGGCGATTCCCTGGCAGCGCAGTCCTCACACTCTGGGTACTCATCGCCAGTGGGCATGTAACCATCTTCAAAATGGACACCCCCCCCCGCCCTTAGAATCAGCATTTCTTTAAGTAAATCTAGTTCCTTTTAGAGCAGAATTTAATAATCAAGATCTGGACACTACAGAGTTGTCATTACTTTTAGACCCTTTCAGTAAAGAAAGGACACATAGATATTATGAGTTCATATCAATATTTCCAATTCCAATTTAACATTACAGGGATTTTTTTCTTTCATTGCATATGCGTGTGTCCTTTTCTTACACAGAAGTCTTGTCTCTTGAAACATCTACTTATTTTTCCTGAAAATACGCAGTAATGGTAAAAAAATTATATTACTAACAATAAAATTACTAAGTGATGTTTGTTTTCTTGTAGTTCTTTTAGTTCTGAGATTATATCTCACTAAGGATGCACAGAGTTTTATATTCAAAATTCACTGGAATTTTTTTCTCTAGGTGATTATGTTAGCAGTTTGATATGCAGTAAGGTTCATTTGTTTCTGTTTTCAGTGTTAGAATTTTTTCTTTTTAAATTAATCCTGTTTTTTAATACATAAAATATTTATGTAATTTAAAGCTAAATTATGTAGGAAGGCATGCTTAGATTTCTAAGTCTCACATCTCTCCCTTTCCCCTCCATTCCATTCCAAAATCACCCTATGGATAACCTTGTTTTTTGGTTCCTTGTTTATACTTCCAGTGTTTCTTTTTTGCAAAAATAAACAAAATAATGCACCTTGATATTTTTTTTCATTTAGCCATATGTCATGGAGACCTTCCTCGTTCTTTTTAAGAGGCACATAATAATTAAAATGGTGGTTCATTCAACCAACCAGTCCCCAGAGTTTATCCCTAGAAGTAGAATTGCTGGGTCAAAGGACAAATACAGATATGCTATTCCTAAGTAAGATGCCATATTTTTTAAAAGTTTTCCAGAAAATCCTGATATTAGCCAGGTTTAACGACCAATAACCTACATATCACTAGCCATGTTATACTGTAGTAATCAAGGCAGCAAGTTTTCATTAAGCCACTACTTTGAGTTGGGCATTAGGGGAGAATTCAAAATGTAGGCTTCTCCTGCCTTCAATGAGTTAAAAAAAGGAGTTGTCCTGCCCTCATCTCCAGGAGACAAAACCTGCAAAGGAAGCAATTAGATCATACCTAACTTTTTTAAAAAAAATTTTTATTGGAGTAGAGTTGATTTACAATGTTGTATTCCTTTCTGCTCTACAGCAAAGTGAATCAGTTATACATGTATCCACTCTTTTTTAGATTTTTTTTCCCATATAGGTCATTACAGAGTATTGAGAAGAGTTCCCTGTGCTATACAGTAGGTCCTTATTAGTTACCTATTTTATATATAGTAGTGTGTAAATCATACCTAACTTTGGGTGTATCTCACTGCCAGAACTTTTATAATAGGAATTGGGGGCAGGGGGGATACCCTCTTGCCATTTGGTGGGACCCAGGGTCTACTGTCAGAGAGAAGTGAGCAGGCTTGAGGCAGAGGGCATCTGAGTCCCTCTCGGAAAGGGCAGTTGCCGGGTGGCCTGTGCTTCCAGGTCTATTTCGGGTGAGGAGCTGCTGCGCCAGGGCTGTTTCCAAGGAGTCAGCCTCTCCCCTTAGGTGCTGGATTCTTTCCTCTGCCTTCCTCCCGCCTCCTGAAGACAAGGGTGGTCTCCAGACCAGAACTGCTGGCGCAGCCTGGCCTTGGAGGCTGGGAGGCGCTCCCCAGGGCCCTAAATACTCACCTCCTTTTGCTGTGTAATCCTTTGGCCAGATCACTGCTTTAGTCTTCAAGTCCCTGTCACTGCACAGGCGGAAATGGGATTTGAAGTTAAATCTAACAGGAGTCGGGAGTGAGGGCTGTGCCAGCAGGAGGCGTAGGGGGAGGGATGGAAGAGGCACGTCCACGCTTCCCTCCCTCGCCTCCAAGGGCTGGACGCTGCCGTGGCTCAGGTGCCAGTCAGAGGTGGCCGTCCGGCACAGGACCCCGTGTTTCCCTGTGGATGTTCCGGGACCCCTGTATCATCACCTTATTTTTACCACAGGCTATAATTCTGATGACAGCCTCTGCGAACCATCCCTGGAGCTCGAGTTCGCTCCCCACAGGCAGTACGGTGAGTGGTCAGTGCGATGTCCCCTTCCGCCTGGGTTCTCAGTCTTGTTCTTATCAACAGTGCTTTTCCTTTAAGCTAAGTCCTGTATGGAAGTCCAACACACAAAACAGGTGAAAGTGAAGTTGTTGTATGAAGTGGGAATGGGGGGCCCACAGTTCCTCCAGTCTCCTTCCTTGCCCTCCTCAGGGCCTGAGGATGTGACTTCTACTTACATACCTCCAGTGACAGGGAAGTCACTACTTATCAAGCATCCCACTTCTGGAGACTTTAATTCCTTTTGCTTTAAAGCACCCCTCGTGTTTGCCAGGAAGTTCTGCTGACCCACACAGGGAACGTTGATTTCAGGAAGATCTGTCACTGTCCTCACTTGGATTTTAGTTGCCCAGAGTGGCTCCAAGTTATAGTTAGTCTTAGAAATTGTTAGAAGCACTTGCCGTTTGATTCAGGCATATTGTAAATTTAGGCAGAAGGGAAACCAGGAATTATACCAACCTTCTCAAAAATTATAAACAGCTTTGGGTTTTTTTTTAATTTTTGCAAAAAATAGTCATAGAAGCGTTGGAAGGTAATTCTTTAAAAAAAAAAACTCAAAGTTTACATTGAATTCAGTTTATTTCTGATCGACAATAAATGTTATCTCTACCCTATCCATTGTCTTAAAAGTATTATGATACAAATACAGACGTTTCCAATTGACATGAGTAAAGACAGGCTCTGTGGTGAAACAGTTTGACACAGGGCGCCCTTATGTCTTTACATTGAGTGGTGGGTAACACAACAGCAGGGATCTCCTGCAACGTTTGGTAAACCTGAGTAGCCCAATTTATGGTTGTCAGCTGACCAAAAGGGTTTTCTTCCTAAGTATTCTGATTCCTTGAGCTTCTCTTATCGGGAAAAAGAAGGGAAAGGGGTTTTTGATGCAATGCTTAGATAAACAAAAGTGCTTTGGGGTCCCATTGATTTGTATCACGATTTTCTTTTAGTGAAACTTATTTCCTTTTTAAAGAGGGATGTGCTTTTTTTTAATTTCACATGTTCCCTTCTCAAAGAGAGGACTTGTTCTGCTTTTATACCATGCACGAAAACCATGTATTTTTTGGCTCGGCCCCAAACCCCGTTTGCTAGTAAGTGTTTTCCAGATGCCTTCTATTTGCAGAGAACACATCAGCACTTGGGAACTGGGTGCCCTAAAGACCCAGAAAAACAAAAGCAAACTTGCAGGCAGGAGGGGAGGTGACTTGTGAATAGTGCATCTCCAGTTCTCAGTGCGGTCAACGCCAGCTGTGTGCTGGGAGGATGCAGAGATGACAGAACCACAGTCCCCGTCCCCCAGGGGTTCACGGTCTAGCAGGGCAAACACTGACACAGGGCAGGCTGATGAGGGCCGTGATGCTGAGTGCTGCTGGTGGAGGGGACCCGGAGAGGTACCCTGCAGGCCTTGAAGACCCAGCCTGCCCTGTGCTGTGTGGGCGGGGTCCCTCCCTGGACCTGGTTATTCACCCTGGGATCCAAGAGCCACCGCCACAGACCTGCTCAGGCACAGACAGCAGCCCGGAGGGCTGGTTCCCTCCAGCACTTGTCACCATAAAGGTCAGGTTTTCCCTTTGGGGCAGATGTGAATTTGACATGGGTGAGCCGAAGGACAGCACACAGCTGGGAAAAGCAAGTGCTGGCTCTCCTGCTGAGGGTCCCAGCTCCCACTCCCGGGATCAGGGAGCTGAAGCCACCTGCACACGGGTACACACTCCCTTGCACACGTGTGCACACACTGCCGTTTCCTGGCTCCCGCCCTCACCGAGCTGCACTGTCATGGTCTAGGCAGGAGATTTTCACACGTGTTCCAGAAAGCTCTGTGCAGTAATAGGGGTGGGCATTCCCACCCCAACCCTTGGCTCACCCAGAGCAGCCGGGTTTTTTTGTCTGCTTTTTCAGTTCTGCATGAGATTTTCTTCGTTAACAAAATTGCTTTAAGCCACAGCCCTAGACCTAAAAAAAAAAAAAAAAAAAATACCATCGGCTGTCATTTCTGGACGGTCTACTGGGTGCCACGCCTGGCACTCAGGGAAGTTAGCTGTCCTCACGGGAGAGCAGAGGATCCCGAAGCCCGTCCTTCCTGGGGGCGCTCAGCTTCACTTTGGCACAGAGTTACTTTGTTCCATAGTTTTCCTCAGATGAGATGGTTTACCATTGGCCTTTAGGTTATATGTTGGCGTTTCCTTTCAGCATCCCGGCCGGGGAGCTTGGAGAGCAGTAGAAATGCATCCAGCGACAGCTCACCTCTTAACCTGAAAGGTGAGCTGGCCTTTCCTTCTGGGCACTTTGCAGTGTACGTGGATCTTTGACTCTGGGCTTTTAGTATATTTGTAATTTAAAAAATACGGTTCCCGAGATCCTCCATGCATTCTGCGTTTGCATTCCTAGGCCACATCACGCGGTTTCAAGTGAAGGCCTGGAGTTTGGATGGATTGGGGTTCAAATCCCTTCACCCCCTCTGACAGGCTCCGGGCACCTGGGAGAGTCACCCATCCTCCGAATCCGAGTTACTTCGTCTTTAGAATGGAGAGAGTGATGCTAGTTCCATTCCACTGTGGTCAGAGAACATAGTGGATGGCTTTGATTCTTTTTAAGTTTTTTAAAGTTTATTTTATGGTGCAGAATATGGTCTGTCTTAATGAATGTTTCCTGTACATCTGAAAAGAATGTGTTTGCTGTCCCAAGACCACAAACCCTTATGCAAATCTTTTCACTTCTCAAGAGTCCACATGACCAGCCTCTAAAGAGCACCTGGCACATAGCAGGTGCTAAATAAACCTTTAACTATATGAACAGACAAGAGCTAATGAGTCTGGTGCCGTATAGATCCTAACAATTGAAACTTCAGAAGCTTTCCACTTTTATCTCAAGTTACTTTGTTCTGAATTCTAAGCATTCCAGAGTGTTCTTAACATCCAAAATCCCAGGCTGGGAGAAGTGCGCCCTGGGTTCTCAGGCAGCGTCCTCTCTGTCTTAAGTGAGCTGGGGGCAGCACAGAGCCCCCCCTGGAGACAGAGAGGGGGACTCACGTGTGTTCTCTGTGTCGCCCGCCCCGACCCCAGGTTCCTCCGACCAGCTCCACGGCAGGTCCGAGAGCTTCAGCAGCGAAGACCTGATCCCCAGTAGGGACACAGCCACTCTGCCGCGGGATGCCAGCACCCCGGGGCGCACTGCCCTCAGCCGCCATGAGTACCCCCCACCCCGGAACGGGCCTCTCCCCCAAGAGGGCGCCCGGAAGAGGGGCGCGGCCCAGCCCCATGGCGGGGTACGGCCCTGCTCAGCCTCCCCGAGCAGTGAGATGGTCACCCTGGAGGAGTTCCTGGAGGAGAGCAACCGGGGCTCCCCTTCCTCCGTGAGTGGCCCAGGGCTCAAAGGGACACAGCGAATCCCTCTTCCTTTGCTATCTCCCCAAACTGGGACAGTAGGCAGAAACCGTGGCAGCAAAGTCACAGAAAGGGATGGGGTGGGGGTGGCGTGGCCTAGGTGCAGGGCTGCTTGGGTGGGGAGCAAACCCACGAGCCAGCAGATCCCTGGGTGCCAGCAGCCAGCCCCAGACCTCGGAGGCTGTTTCTCCATCTGTGAAGGGAGTGGGCAGAACGTGGTGCCGGCATGGAGGGCAGGGATGCTGTGTGCCCCCCGCTGGGAGCTTCTCGAGAGAAGAGTGACCAGCACCCCACTCACGGAGTTAGCGTCTCGCGAGGTTTTGTGGCAGAGCTCAGAATGCCCACTTCCCCTGAGCCTTCACCAGCAGAGAGCAACAAGTTTTTTCTATAAAGGGCCAGATAGTAAATATTTTAGGCTTTCCAGTCCAGACGGTCTCTGCTGCAACTACGCGACTCTGCCGCTTTAGCGGGAAAGCAGCCACAGACCATCTGTCAATGAGTGGGCATGGCCATGTTCCAGTAAAACTTTACTTATGGACATTGACATTTGAATTTCATATAATTTTCACATGTCCCAAAAGACTGTTCTATAAAAAAATTTTTTTTTCAATCATTTAAAAATGTAAAAACTATTCTTAGCTCACAGGCCATACAAAAATGGGCAGCAAGCTGGACCTGGCCTGTAACTCTGGTTTGCTGACCTCTGTTCTGCAGCTCTAACCCCCAAACATCACCTGTATTAGGATTCCCTCCGCTGTCACCTTTCCAGCGTCTCCATTTAGCTTTTCTGAAGCTGCATGTCTGTCTTTTACATACTCTGTCTAAATTCAGTCCCACGAGCTATTGGGTTATTCGACAGATGACACATATACTGTCTTGCTATTGAGACCGTTCAAGGTTTAATGCTTCAGTGATTCTATCTCATTTCCCTTAAACAAATACAGTCGAACTTTCTCTAGCCATATAGTAAACTCTGTGACCCACGTTAATGGGTCACAGTGACACAGAATACAAAATATTTGTTTGGGAGATATTTATTGAGCAGCTACCGTGTGTTAGGCAGTATGCATGGTGCCTGCGCTAAAAGAACAAAGCAAACCAGTTACTGGGCAAATTTCTATCGCAACTTGCTAGGTGCTTGGTCTTGTGGTTGTCTATGTATCAAGCACTTACTGTGTGTTAGAAGCTGGAGAACCCAAGGTGGGAAAGACAGAAAACCTGCTCTCCAGAAGTTTACGGTCTGATGCAGTGGGTCTTAAACTCCAGTGTGCATCGGACTTGCTTGGCAGAACACAAGCTGGATCCCAGAGTTTCTGAGATTTTGCATCTCTATGAAGTTCCCAGATGACGCTCTCCCTGTCAGTGTGGGTCCAGGCATCACACACTGAGAAGCACTGATCTAATGGAATAAACAAGAATGTCCAGAAATCAGGGGTGCCTGCAACTGGACGGCTCCTCTTCTCAGTCCTTTTCCGATTCTGTGCCGGTCCCCGTGAGTTTCCTTTCTCTGGGCAGATCTCAGGGGGTGGGTCCTAAGCAAGGCGCACGGCCCCTCCCCACTCAGCTCAGACCTATCCAGATACTCTCTGCTGCTCACCTGTCCCTGTTGGAAGCTGACGCTCACCCTCTGAGAGCCACCCCCTCCTCGCCCCATCTGCCCAGGTGCTCACCCCCGTAGCCCCACCTGACACCCCTACCCTCCTCTGAGCAGGCCTGGAGAAGCCACCCATGCCCCCCTTTCCCAAGCACTGATGATGCTGGGGGGAGGGGGTGTCACAAGATGGGCTCCCTGGGTGGCCCTGAAGGTGGGTGTTAAAGAAGTTAGAAGTGTGCAGAAAGGGACCAGGAGGTGCTGAAAACAGCTGCAGAGTCTGACAGCCGTGGGTTCTAATCCCCAATCTGCCACTCTCTAGATGTCTATCCTCTATGACCTCAGTTTTCTTACATATTAAATATTGTTTTAATACAACCTTAAACAACCCTTACAAGGGTTGCTTTCAAAATTAAACTAAGTTTTTTGCGATTATACCCCTGGTTCCTGGCACAGCACCTGGCGTGCGGGAAGCACTTGATAAATGGTTCTTGTCCATATTGATGAGCCAGGGTCTTACTGCACACACACACCAAGAGCGAGGCTTCCAACTAGCATGAAACAACAGATTGCACCTCTGTCAAGTTGAGCATCCAGATGTTGTCAGGGGCCAGGAGTTGTTGGCAAGTGGTTCCTGAGCTGCTGACCCGTCCTGCAGACTGATGCCCCCCTGACAGGTCACAGCGGGCTGGGGTCTCATTGCAGCAGCTCTCGGCCCCTGACTCTCACCGCTGATGTGAACTCACTTCCCTTCCGCTTTTTGCAGCGTCAGCCTCAGGAGAAACCTCCGCTTGGCTGCTCTAGGCTGTGAGGTGTTGGCAGAAGGCTGAAGTGAACCTGAACACAGCCATCAAGCTTGGCCTCTGGCGGCTCTTCCTGTCCCCACGATGGTGGCAAAGGACGCCAGTTCCCTGGCCAGGGGAAGCCCAGCTAGGTGGCAGCTCCGTGGCAGGGGGCAGCCGCTTGAGGGGGACAGTCTAGAGGGCTGGGCCACCTCCCTCTTCTCCTGGACGGTCGACCTTTCTGGTTCCCACCGCCCTTCCCCTGCCCCTTGTGCCTCCTTTTCCCCTTACTTCTCACATTAGGAGAAACATCTGAGAGGCAGTGAGGGTACTGAGTGTGGTTGATTCTGGCTTTTGGGGAGCTGGTCTTGTTTCTCTTCCTCTCTGTGGCCCACAGTAAAGCCCTTGCAGTGTGTCTGAGCCTGGTGCGCTGACAAAGAAGGTCCGGTCCTGCCGGTCAGCTTTCTGCCACTTGCTCTGCTTGGTGAAAAAATGGGAACCAGGTTGAAACAGTTGGCCTGACCCTTCCATAAAGTGGATGAGCCTTGTGGGAAGTCATTTCCTCTCTGGATCTGCTTTCTTACTTGTAAAGTTAAGGGGCTACTTAGGAATTCCCAGGCGGTCCAGTGGTTAGGAGTCCGCGCTTCCACTGCAGGGGGCACAGGTTTGATCCCTGGTCGGAGAACTAAGGTCCCACGTGCCACAAAGCGCGGCCAAAAAAAAAAAAGAAAGAAAAAAGTTAGGAGGCTACTGAGTGGCATCTGGGTCCTCTCCCTGATGATCCGTGTATTGTCCCAACCCCTGACCAGAGCAGTGTGTATGGTGGGGAAGTTGGACCTTCAACAGGCCGAGCGGGAAACTTCAGTCCTGGCCATGCGGGCGGCACAGGGGACATCCTGGGTGGGAGGAGGGGTCTCCAAGGCCCCTCTGGCCCTCACTCAATTCTTCCTCTCTTTCCTGTAGGACGCTCCCAGTTGCCGGGATGACCTGCTAAGTGACTATTTCAGAAAGGCCAGCGATCTCCCGGCCATCGTAGGCCAGCCAGGTCCACCTACCAGGAAAGAAGGGGCCAAGATGCCCACCAGCTTCGTGGCCCCCACCATCAAGATGCCCGTCACCACCTCCGAGGGGAAGCCGCTGAAGCCCGGGCAGTACGTGAAGCCGAACTTCAGACCCGCTGAGGCCGAGGCCCTGCCCGGTGCCCCCCAGAGGCAGGCCCAGCCACCCCAGAGCCTGTCACTGGGCAGACTCCGGCAGGCCACGATGCCCCCCGCTTCCCACACGCCCACTGGCCGGAGTGCATCCCTGAGCCGGGCCTTCAGCCTGGCCTCCGCCGACCTCCTCCGGGCCAGCGGGCCAGAGGCCTGCAAACAGGAGCCAGGGGGTCCCGAGGCCTCGGGGGGCAGAGACACAGGCAGCCACAGCCTGCAGAGCTCCACAGCTCCCAGCTCCCACAGCCTGTCCCGGGAGCGGACCCCACTTGTGGGAAAGGCTGGTGGCTCCTGTCAGGGCCCTGGCCCCCGAAGCCGGCCACTGGACACAAGGCGCTTCTCTCTGGCTCCCCCGAAGGAGGAGAGGCCAGCTCCCCTGCAGCAGTCTGCCACGTCCCCAGCCATCGCCGCTGGAGGTGGCAGTGGCAGTGGCAGCAACTCCCAGCTCCAGCACTGCTCACCTGCTGCAGCCCCGGCTGCCAGGACTAAGCCCCAAGCCTCCCCGCACTCGGGAGAGGCGGCCACCATCGCCCCCGTCCGGGCGGGGTTCAGCCCCTCCGAGGGGGACGGGGTCCTGGGGCAGGGCCACAGTGAGGGCCTCCCTGCCAAGGGCCCGGGCAGGTCTCCCGACCTGGCTCCCCATGGCAGCCGGGCCTCCGAGGACTTCAGTCGTGGGAGCAGCTCGAAGAGCACGCCGGCATCCCCCGAGCCGGCTGGGGACCAGCAGACCGTGTGGTATGAGTACGGCTGCGTGTGACTTGGCTCCTGGACCGGCAGCTCCTAAACCTTAAAGCTACTGACGCACCTGCTGATCACGATGGCCTTTCCCCGTCTGCCTGTGGTGCCAGGAAAGGGCTTTACAATGAGGAAAGGGTTCCCGTGCATTTCTTCTGTTTGTTTTGTTACTAAAACACCGTGCCAAGCCCTGAGAGGGTTGCACCCTCCCCCCGGTGTGTAACGTGTCTTCTGTATCTGTAGCCTCCAGCAACTGGTATCTTTTGAACAAATCCACTTTGGCATGGGGACACTCAGAACGCAGTGACAAACTGACCCCAAAGCAGACACTGTTTGAGCGCGCCCCTGTAGAACACTCGTTTGCAACTTGCTGACCTCCACTGAAGCATGTGTGTATATGGGCGTGTGCACACGCACATACACACACTCACAGGACTGAGCCCTGGTGGCTCTGGAAACTCTACTCCCCTCCCAAAAGCCATTTGATCCTAGGAGAAGCCCCCACTGGCCAAACTACAAAGATCTGGAGGCCCTTGGGTGGACCCCAGAGGCAGGCTCGCTGTTGAAAACCAGGCGCGCTGCCGTGCCGTTGCTGGGGTCCCAAGCGCTTCCCTTCACCCCAGAGCCGAAGTGGCCTTCCAGGCGGGCGGTGGTGGCCTCAGGTGTTTGCCTCCCCCCTGCAGCCAGTTCCTGGGCTCTGCAGGGTGGGCTCCAAGGCCACAGGGCCACCTGCCTTCCCTGACTCTTCTACAAACACTGGATCTGGGGGGCCGGGCAGAGAGAAGCCCACCCAGCAAGTGTGCATAGCGTACAGAGGGGAGGCGTGTGCAGGAGTGAGGTGCGCCTCGGTTTACAACGTGGCTGCAGTGTCCCCACTTCCCTGTCTCAGGTGAGATGTTGATTTATTATTGCTGAGTAACTTCTCGTGGTAGAAACCAAATCTCTTTTAATATATTACATATGTATGTACACACATGTGAAATATATGTACTTTGAGGGGATCTATTTATGTTCCATGGGGAGTCATTCTTTCCTATCAGGAATCTCACCTGCTGCTTTGTGTATTTGGTCAGATTCCTGGCACGTTTTGTTTCCTGTTGTTTAGTAAAGGTGCTCTTCCAGGGATGCACTAAACCTGGTGATTTTTTTTTTTTTGAAGATTTTTTTTTCCCTTTGATTCAATATAAGAAAGAAATGGGAAGCTAAGATCAATTTTAGGAGTGCTTCGGGTTGTGTATTAAATAGCCATTCATTCTGGAACACTAGGACAGAATTGTAATAAAAGGACATGGAACAGTATTGAGTCCTGGTTTTCCTCACTGCACATTATGGCAGCATTGACCAGGCTCTGGGGGCTCAGGGTCCCTGCCTCAGCACCAGTCACTGGAATCCACAGCTCCCTTGGCCCCTAGGTCATCAGAGAATGTGGAGGGCAAGGTTTTTCTCTTTACAGCAGCTTTTTTCCAGACTTGAATTTATTTTAACTTAGTGTAAATTGAATTCTGTTTTGATATGGGATTTGTGTCATGGCAGGAGCTCAGCTTAAAGTGGTCCTTTGGATTTTCCCAAGGCTACTCTACTAGGAAGTGCCAGACCTGGAATTTAGACCTTGGGGGCCTCAGATTGGAGGCTTAAGTCAGATGGAGGGAGGGAAGGAGGAAGGAAGGCAGGCATATAAATATCCACACATGTCAAAATCTTTCTTCTAGTAGATTTCTGTCCAGCTGCTGCCTCAGCGTCTCCTTTGCTTTCTCACCAGACTTTTTCGAGAGGATCTCCTCTTGTCTCCTCACCCGTTCTTTCCCGAGCCTCTGCAATCTGGGTATCTCACCACTCAGCAGAGCTCCTCCAGCAAATGAACAGCGGCCACCTTGCAGGCTTCATTCCCTGTGGCCTTTGCAGCATTTGACCCCTGACCAGTCACCCCTGGGAACTCCCAGTCTCTGCCTCGTGATTCTCCCCCTTGTGGGATGGCTATTCAGCCCTCAGACTTGCCGGCCCCTCGTTCATTCACTCATTCCTTCCACAGACAGTCACTGGAAGCGTCCTGTTTGCCAAGTCCTAGGTTGCGCCTTCGAGACCTCTCCCTCCTTGCACCCCTCCGGGGCTGGTCCCACCCTGCTCCCGGAGTACTGACTGCCCCTCAGAGCCCCTGCCTGGACGGCAGCCTTCCTCAACTCCTCTCCCTGGCTCCTCCGGCGACACCAGCTGTCACACAATCACAGATGCCTGTGATGCGGGCCTCATCCCTCCTCTCTTCACATCCCACATTTTATAGTTCACATCCCACGTTTTATAGTTCACATCCTGGACCTGAGAATGTGTCTGGAATCTGGCCCCCCTTGTCTTAGCCAGCTGTTCTCATCCTAGGTCACACACATACCCTTGACCCTGGGTTTTGGTAGTAGCCTGCCAACCAGTTTGCCTGCCTCAGACAGCTCAGCCCTCATGGCACCTCGGGACGTTCACCCAGGTGACCTCCACACCTGCCACACCCATCCCTTTGTGGCTTGGTCCTTTGGCTCACCTCAAGGCGCACCCAGACTTATCACTCCCTTCTCTGCCCCAGACAAGCTCATACACATCCACAACTTTCATTACAATCTGTTCCCAGAGGCTCCAGATGTATCTCCAACCCCAACCTCTCCCCAGAACCTCCAGATCTGGTTCCAGCTTGGATGTCCTGAGACACCACCAACGCAAGGTTCTCAACACGCAGTTCCCCGTCCTCCCCCCATCTCGTCCCTCGAGACAGTGTTTGAGGTCCCCCACCCTCCTCCCCATGCCCTATCCATCACTCCATCAGCTGGCTCCAATTCTGACACCTCACTCGCATACACAGCCAACCCCATGCAATGGTCCTCCTGGGCAGTACCCCAGGGTCCTGTTGCTGAGGGGGGCAGCCCAGATCATGCCCCTCCTGAGCTCCCAGGCCCCACCTTCTCTGCACTGGCCTGGGAGACACATGGCCCAGTGTCTGGGAAATATCCAGCTGGCCACTGGATATTCATGCCCACAGCTCAGCAGTGAGTTCTGCCTGGAGGGAGATTTTGGATCATCTGTGAGACAAGAGGGGCTCACCCTGCAGAGAACATTAAAGTGAGAAAATTAGAAAGCATAGGACAAATCTTATGAAGCACCAGCCAACATTAAACATCCAGCCAAAATGTTTATCAACCAACCTGGGGGAGGGAATACACACATACACACACACACACACATATTTACGGATGTAAAAGATTGTGACACAATTTACAAATAAGCTATACGATATATGAAATATATAATACTTTTTATTGTAAAATCCATACAGCCGATTGATTCTCTTAGAATGCTCTCACTGATTTTTGCCAAACTTGTGTATTTATAGCCAACCTATTCTTGCAGCTGACGAATGAGTGTAGTTCCAATGTGAATGTCGGCTGATGTTTTCTTTATGTTAGCAAGTAAGATGAAAATGAAACAAGTCAAAGATGTATATCAGAACTTCACTCATCTGTTGATGATGTGAGTGACTGCTCAGTCAGGTAGCAGTTTCTGATTATTGGCCAAATTTCCTCAATTGTTTGTGCTGTTCACATTGTAATGGCTTAGAGACACAGCACACTTTTTTAAAAAAACTAGACGTATAGTTTACATGCTGGAATATTCACCCAAGACACACTTTTAAGTTTAATCTGCACTAGTCACATTTTCCCCATCACTTTCTTAATTAAGTCAAGAGACTCTAGATACTGCAGAAGACATAAATCAAGCCCTAACTGGTAACACTTGCCAATTTCTGTGGCATAAACACTCTCACTATGGTCGAGTTCAAGCTGCCGCCATAGTGTTACTAACCACAGAGGTGGAAAGAGATGTGCAGTGTACCCTGTTATATAATATTGCTTCCATACAGATGCAACAGGTGTAAATAACCTCAAGAGCACAGGTAACAGTAAAATAATTAGGAAGTGGCACATTTTGAGTGTTTACCTTTTTTTTTTTTAAATTAATTAATTAATTAATTTATTTATGGCTGTGTTGGGTCTTCGTTTCTGTGTGAGGGCTTTCTCCAGTTGGCGGCAAGCGGGGGCCACTCTTCATCGCGGTGCGCGGGCCTCTCACTGTGGCGGCCTCTCTTGTTGCGGAGCACAGGCTCCAGACGCGCAGGCTCAGTAATTGTGGCTCACGGGCCTAGTTGCTCCGCGGCATGTGGGATCTTCCCAGACCAGGGCTCGAACCCGTGTCCCCTGAATTGGCAGGCAGATTCTCAACCACTGCGCCACCAGGGAAACCCCCTGCCTTTTCTTTTTTTTTAATTAATTTATTTTTGGTTGTGTTGGGTCTTTGTTTCTATTCGAGGGCTTTCTCCAGTTGTGGCAAGCGGGGCCACCCTTCATCGCGGTGCGCAGGCCTCTCACTATCACGGCCCCTCTTGTTGCGGAGCACAGGCTCCAGACGCGCAGGCTCAGTAGTTGTGGCTCACGGGCCCAGTCGCTCCGCGGCATGTGGGATCCTCCCAGACCAGGGCTCGAACCCATGTCCTCCGCATTAGCAGGCAGATTCTCAACCACTGCGCCGCCAGGGAAGCCCTACCACTGTTTTTAATATGAATTATTCGTACCTTTACATAAATTCATTTTTTAATGACGGCTGTGTTTAACAACTGACTTGCGCAAGTCCGGGAGATTCACTAATGTGCTCTCACAAGCCCGTACAGCCCGGCTGCAGCGCGCCACTGGGAGCAGCACATTTCAGGGACGCGCTGAAAAGGAAGAGACGGAAGACTGAGAAGAAGGGGCCAAGGAGGAGGAACGTCAGAGAGAAGAGCAGCTGGTTCGCAGAGCTGACCAGCCTAGCGGATGCCGCTGTGCGCAAACCGTGTTCTCCGGCACAGGCACACAGGGGCCACTTGGGCTGAGTGTGGAGGCTGGAAACTCTGCCCCAGGCTTCTCGCTCCTTCCAGTTTCCCTGCTGGCCCTTCTCCACCGAGTAGAGCAGGAGTGGGCCTGGGGCGGCTAACAGACCCGAGAGCCAGGGGAACCTCTCCATCTGTAAAGGGGGCAGAGGTCTCCGCAGGGCAGAGTGAACAGCATGAAGTCAGGCAGGAGCCTGGAGGGGCGGGGGAGGGGAGGTTCTGGCGGGGGCCGGGCGGCGGGGAGGGAAGGGAGGTCCTGGCAGGACTCAGAAATGTCCTCCCCTTTCCAAGCTCTGGCTTTTGGGCCCAGCCCACTGAGGTCAAGTTCACCGAGTCACGTGGCAAACCGGCCACCTGCTTCCCCACCTCCCCTCCCCGCAGGAGGCCCCAAATAAGCAGGTGGAGAAGAAGCCTCCGGGCCCCTCCGTGTTCCCCACGGGAGAGCAATGGCCCTCAGGAGCCCTTCTGGAAGCCGCACCCTGCCCAGGCCGCTGGGGCCGCCTTGCTCCCGCCGCGGCCGGTCCGCCGCGAGCCTCCGCCCCTTCCTCCGTCTCCAGGTGGCGGCGCGGCGGGGGGGCGAGCTGGAGCGGGAGCCGGCGCGCAGGCCGACCGCGCCACGCCCCCGCCGGTCCCTGGTCCCCGCCGCCGCCGCTCCGCCGTCCTGCCCTCCCGTCCGCCGGCGTCGGGCTCAGTCGGGCCGGACGGAGCCGCGGCCTGGCCTCCGGCACCGGGACCCGAGAGAGGTGAGTGCGCCGGGCGGCTCGCGTGGGGCCTGGACAGCTGGCGGGCGGCGCAGGGGACCACCGACCTTCAGCAAGGCCAGGCCCGCCCCCTCCTGGGACAGAAAATTCAAAATCCAGTCTCGGATAAAGGCCTCCGGGGGGAGTGGAGAGGGGGAAGGGCCGGGAGGGAGGTCCCTGTCATTCCAGGGTCCAAATTGATAGTGCTTTGGGGTCCCGCCTCGCAGAGGGTGTGCCGCAAGGGTGGCGTTTGGGGCGCTGCGGGCCAGAGGAGGCTGCCCTGCCCTGCCCTGCCCAGGGCCCCTGGAGGCAGATCTCCAAGTCCAACACCGTCCAGGTCCCCTGGGGACTTGCCCTGCCCCTGGGTACCTGCAGGCAGGTCCAGGGGAGAGCCCTGGGGGAGGAGTCCCAAGACCCAGTCCCAGGCTGGGCGCTTTCCTGGCTTTCCTGAGGGGGAGGAGGGTAGGGGGAACTCCTATCTACTGAACGCCTGCTGGTGCCTGTCGTTTCTCAGGCTTCGTCTCCTTTAACTGTCTCAGATGATCCCTCCATCCATTCTAGACCTTCAGCAAATGGGCCTTCAGCTCGGAGGTCGCCTCAGGTGGAGGGAGCTGTCTCTGCCCAGACCACTCACACTATAGCTGAGGAGACAGACTGTAATTCAAGAAGTAACTGGGGGGATGTCCGCCTTGCTTCTCCTTCTTGCCCCAAAAGACTAAGCCGACTGAGGGAGCACCTGCCCCCAGCAGTACACCCCTGGACTAGTTAGCAACCCCTACACCCCCGCCATCAGTGCTCAAAGGGCCCCTTCTGTATCCACACACCAGTCACTAGGAGAATTCCCAGGATACTTGCTAGTCCCCTTGCAGGTTTCAGTTGAGAAGCCATCTCCTCCAGGAAGGCTACCCTGACTGCCCTGCTCTTGATCAGGTGCTTTTGTATGTTGAACTCCCACAGTGTGGCTCCTCCTGCCACATCATCCTCCAATCACAGCTGTTATCAGAGTGTTGTAATTGCTGTGTCAATCCCAGTTTTCCCTTCTAAATCAGAGTTTCAAAAACTCAGCCATTCAAGTCCCATTTTATTATATGCATGATGTTTTTCTATGAATATTTTACTTTGGAGACTGGGTTACTGCAGAACCTCTATTCAGGGAATAGAAACTTGAAACTTGCCATCACTATTTTCCGATCTCCCCTGTGCTCCTCAACCGCTTCTTGGGCAGAGTCCATCACTTGTTTTGGTACCTTGGATACAAACCCTGATACCTCAGAATGACCTCTGGGGTCCCCAACTGAAGACAAAGAGGGTCTAAGAACCCACATTCTAAAGAGAGGTCAAGGCCCAAGGCCCCTCCTTCTTCTCCACTCCTCCAGGGCCTGGCTCCCTCAGTGTGTTGGGGACGGGAGGGAGAGGGACAGGAGTTTGTGCCCCATGATGCAGCCCGCCGCCACTGAGGTCCTCTTGCCCTGGCTCATCTCTTCTCACTGTCCAGCCTGCGCTGGCCCTGCTTCCCCCTGTGTGGTTCCTCAGGGGCACAAGGCAGAGCTCCTCAGAGGTTCCCTGCTGGCCAGATCCCTGACACGGGAGCCGTGGCTCCTGCACCGTCTCCTCCATGGCTCCTCGGCTCCCGCCCCCATCGGGCAGCCCTCCTGGGAGCTGTCAGCTCTTTGCTCCTCAGCCACGCAGCCACATAACCCTGTATGACAGCTGGAGGGCGTGTAGGCCACTCGCTGTCCACTGGCTGCCTCCTGTCTCTCTCCAGGTTGCTTTTCTTCCTGTCCAAAAAGGCACACTGAGCCGATTAGCACATCCCTTGCCTAAGCAGACCCTGTCCCCTGGGCTCCTCTCCCTGCAGCAGCACCCCCCCGCCCCCAGCTCTAGGAGAATTCTCCTGCAGAATCTCATAGCCAATCAGTGCTCACCTCAGATCCCAATTCCCACTCCCCCCTCCCCAGTACTGAGTGTGTGTGTGTGTGTGTGTGAGTGTGTGAGTGTGTGTGTGTGTGTTGGGGGTGGGGATTAGAATGGGGAGGTCCTGAAGGAGTGGTCATACCCATCGCTGAGGGACGCTGCCTTCACCTGGACCCCAGTGGTCAACTCCAGGGCAAGAGGAAGAACCCCCAACTCATGGTTCTAGTATACTTAAATACACTTATTTTTAATAGAAATTGTGATCTACTCCCAGGAGTGGAAAATCAGTGCCCCCTGCCACAAAAGGAAGGTAATTAAACAAATAAAAACAAGGAAAACCAAGCTGTGGTATGAAACTTTAATTAGCACCTGTTGCCTGCAGAATATGCCTGAGGCCGGCTCTCTAGGTTACAAAGGGAGATTAGCAAGAATTAAAGTGGTGCTCGAGACATAATGGCACCCACCTGAGATTTTCTCCTTAGTGTGATAAAATGGATTAGAACAGAACTGGACTGGGAATAACAAACTTTATATGGCTAAACTCCTATCAGTCAGCACCTGCTGAGTGCAGAGCACCACACAGAGCCCAGAGCAATAAAGAACAAACCTTCATTTCATCCTGTGATGAAGGGTCACTTCCTCCAGGAAGCCCATCCTGATGCGCCCCTTTGTACAAGCCATACCTCCCACTGTAAGACTTTTTGTGTTTTATTATAATGGCATATTGGCTTCCACCAGGTCTGTCTCACTTCACTATCCAGGTACCCCCCACAGGGCCTGGAGCACAGGTGTTGAATGAACAGATGAATGAATAATGAATGAATAACTAGGCTGACCTCCTTGACTTCGGTCCCACGGGGCTGCTTCCAGTAATGCCTTACCTTCCTCCTCCTCCTCCCTGTCCAAACCCCACACCCTCCATCCTTCAAGGCCCTGCTGAGGGTTCAGCGTCTCCAGGAGGCCTTGTTCAACCCACTGAGCCTGCCCTGAGCTCTCTTGCCCCTGAATAGTCCCTCCCTGGCTGTGCCTATGCCCAGGGGACATTCGGTTCCAGGGTCCAGTGTGTCCCCACACGTCCAGAAGGAAAGCAGTATGGGTGACACCACAGGTACTCAATAACTACCGTGGAGTGACTCAACATAGTGCCTCCTTCAAGGATGCGGCTGTGTTGGGTCTCGGCAGCGGTATTGAGTTCCCTGTTGCTGCTGTAACAAACTACCACAAACTCAGAGGCTTCAGACAACACAAGTTGATTATCTTACAATTCTGGAGGTCAGAAATGGGATTCCTGGCTGAGTTCCTCTATGGAGGGTGTAGGAGAAAATCCATTTCATTGCCCCTTTCACCTTCTAGAAGCCGCCTGCATTTCTTGGCTCAGGGCCAACTTCCATCTTCAAAGCCAACAATGGCTGGTGTCTCTCACCCTACATCATTCTGACGCTCTCCTTCATCTGCCTCCATCTTTCACCCTTGTGATGACATTGGGCCCACCTGGATAGCCCAGGATAATCTCCCCATCTCCAGATCCTTAACTTCATCACAACTGCAAAGTCCCTTTTCCCATGTAAGGCAACATATTTACAGGTTCCAAGGATTAGGACATGCGCATCCTTGACAGAGGCCATTATTCCAGCTACCACAACAGCTGTCCCGTGGTAGTCTGAGGGCACTGTGGCTGGTGGTATATTAACAATAGCTGACATTTACCGAGCACTTACGCTGGGCCAGGAACTGTTGGGAGCACATTACACAACATTCTGTGAGGTAGGTGCCACTCACTTCACAGATGAGGCCCTAAGAGGTTAAACAACTTGGCAAGTGGCAGAGCTGGGGTTTGAACCCCGGCTGTCTGGCTCCAAGGAACATCTCCTAATCTTGAGGCTACACGGCTTCTCTGGCACCATTATACCCCCAGGACACTAGCCAACAGCCCGGGAGCAGGCCAGGCAAGTTCTGAAGCCCAACCCAGAGGGAGAATTTTCGCCAAGATTTTCTGGGTGAGACCCCATATAGGCTACGAATTGTTTGCCAGTCATCTCTCATTTCAGCCCTTTCTTACCATCCTACCACCCACACCCCATCAGAGGCACCTAAGCTTATCCAGGGAAGCTGAAGGGAGCTTCCAAGTGTTCCTTTTAGGGGCTCCAGACAAGTCTGGAAGAGTTCAGGGAACCTGAGCCGGAGGGGCACACATAAGGCTTTCACAGGCACTGGATGAAGAGGGTGTCCTAACATTTAGTGAGCACCCACTAAAGGTGGGCATAGTTGTAAGAGATTTATTCTTATTAACTCATTTAATACAACAACTCTGTGAGGTACTGTTGTTATCCCCATTTCACAGATCAGGAAACTGAGGCACAGAGAGGTCATGTGACTTTCTGAGGTCACACAGCCAGTGCGAAGAGCCACGATTTGATCCATTCTCCATAAGCAAGAGAACCAAGGAAGAGGCTGGTCAACCCCAGCCTGGCCTGGCGCGCCCGACTTTAGTCAGCCAAGCCCTCTTTTGTGCCTTCCCAGCATAACCTACTGTCTTTGCACCTGCTAGGCTGGGCTCCTGCTTTCTGTGTCAGCCAGATTTATATTTCATTCTTACACTGATCTCCATTATCAACCCCATTTTCAAGAAGAAACTGAGCCCCCGAGAGGCTGAGTAACTTGCCAGAGCTCTAACAACCAGAGCACAACAGATATGGGATTTGTACCCAGAGATTCAGATGCTACTGCATCTCCCAACTGCCTCAGCCTGAGAAGCCCAGCCTGAAGTCCTCCTCCAGGAGTCCACAGCCTAGCCAGGAACATGACACAGGTTCCCCAGCTCTCCAGGTGTGTGTGCTCATGCTTCACCTGGACTTGAGCTCAGAGTTTCCTGCCTTTGGGTGTCCACGTTAGTCACACTCTGTCTGAGAGCCCACAGATTATCTGAGTGGGAGCGGAAACATTGTGGCGTTAGTCAGGTCGGTCGTCTGATTAATCAGCTCAGGCCCGAGCCTGCTGGAGTGTGGTTGATGCCAGAAAATATAATTTTCAGAAAAACCAGCTCCTTGTTGCCTGAAACCGTCGTGGGAGTTGTTTGACTCAGCAGTGGCAAGTATTTCTCAAAAAGAAAATTGTCCACCTGAATGAGGAACTAGGAAGCACTCAGTGACAGGAAGTCCAGGACAGGGGAATCTGCAAGAGGAGGCCTGGGGCGAGCGGTGCCAGAGATGAGCTGGCGCTGGAGCCGAGTGAGGAAGTAGGGACTCATTCCATGGTTTGGGGGATAAGGAGAGATTTCCTGTGAGTCTGGCCAGCTGTGCTATTTGGAAGAATGAACCGGAAAAACAGTAGTGTTTTAAAGTAGATAATCTGTATGCCTTGTGAAATATGCACGCATCCTTCCATTAGTGTGAGTTCGCCGTGAAGATGCATCTGGCGACATCCACTTCTGCATCAGTCAGGGTCTCTGCAGGAAGCAGAGGCCGCTCAGGCGCGGTGACTGGGGAGAGGTTAACACAGGGATGGTTTTCAAGGGTGTGGGTAGGGTTAAGGGAACCAACGCAGGATGGTGCAGCACCTCGGGACTAGCATCTCTGGGGAGCTATTACTGGCCCAGGCCTGGAGGAGGAAGCAGGGAGAGAAGAGCAGGAGAGAGATTCCAACAGGAGCAGACAACTCCAGTAAAGAGAGGCAGCCAGCCGGAAGCAACACTGGCTGGGGGATAAATACGCCCCCAGCCCCACTCCCCAGCCATCCTCTGATCCCAGGGAGTGCTTCCCCTTGGCCAAACCCAACAGAAGCCAGAGGGCAAGGGAACCCTGTGATACAGTCAGTAGAGTAGGTGGAGAAGGGCGAAGGGTGGATCTGGGTGGGCCAATAAAAAGTCCTCCACACACTTCTAGCCTGAGGCAACAAGCTCTTCCATCCTTTCCATCAGCTGCCATTTCTGAGCCCCTGCTGTGTGCCTCCTCAGGCTTGACACCGGGAAAATGCAAATGCCAAGACCAAAAACCCACAAGAGACTGGAAAAGAAGAAATGGACATAATTGTCACTTGCGCTGGGTATGGAGAAATTCTGACCACATCTCTGGAGCCCAGCCCAATGTGGGAGAGGATTTCTGTGGGCGAGAAAGACAGTTATTAGTGCAGCATTTCAAATCAGCATTCCATGAGCATGGGCCATAATTTACCATTCTCTAGGTCCCGAAAGGTTCTGGAAAACAATACGTGCTTCATGTTAACTAAATAAGCTGTTTGTTGTTTATATGGCCAATGCCAGATTTTGTTACAAATTCTGCTGGCCCTGCCAAGGACTGGACATCTTGACACCAAGAAACACAGCAAAGTCTAGCCAAAAGGTGACTTTGCAGGCAGGGCAATGAATCTCTTTGCTTCTCCAAATCTAGCATTTTCTTAGGAAGAACATAGCCAGAGATGCCAACGCTCTATTCCACAGGCCAATTCTGGATCTTTAAGGAAGTGGTATAGGTACCATGCTGTTCCGTCCCTAAAAAATGGAGTGTCAGTCAAAATAGAGTTTGTTTTAATTGAAGACTGTTTAGACTGTGGAAGGTTCTAGATATGTTTGGACATCGGTAAACAGAGACTGCGGGCTAGAAAAAGAGAGGCAGGGAGAGAGGAACACCAAGTACTGCCATACGGCCCCAACTCCAGAGGCCACCACCTGATAGGTTACAGTGTGTACGGGCCCACCCTTGGAACTGCAATGTGGCAGCCCTGGCAGGTTTCACTTGGTAATAAACTTTCTACACGGCAGGCACTGTACCCCTGAGAGTCCGCATCCTGGATCTAGCAACTGATGATGGGCTTTAACACCCCACTTCTTTCCGGGAGCGATAGGCTGAGGCAGAACATAATTGCTGCAGGAAGCAGCTTCGTGGCTGGGACTCCATTCAAGTCCTGGCTCAGACACTTAGAACTGAGTTGCCTTAGGCAATTCACTGAACCTCAGTTTCCTGATATGCAAAATGCAGAGAATAAAACTGCAGTAAACATTCAAAAGATAAGAGCCATGTATAAAAGGGTATTTGGAGTGCACAATAATAACAGCTAACATCTGTTGAACCCTAATAAGTGCTGGGTGTTGAACTAAGGGCTTTATTTGATTTAACTCATGCAATCATCTTAACCTCTTTTTTTTAACATCTTTATTGGAGTATAATTGCTTTACAATGGTGTGTTAGTTTCTGCTTTATAACAAAGTGAATCAGCTATACATATATATATATCCCCATATCCCCTCCCTCTTGCGTCTCCCTCCCACCCTCCCTATCCCACCCCTCTAGGTGGACACAAAGCACCGAGCTGATCTCCCTGTGCTATGCGGCTGCTTCCCACTAGCTATATTTCCGTGTCCCCATTTCACACACAAAGAACCCGGCACAGAGAAGTTAAGGGATTTGTCCAAGGTCACCCTACTGGCAGGTAGCAGAGCTGAAATTCAAACTCCGGAATTCAGGCACTCTGGATTTGGTCCAAGCCAAACTCTTAACAACTACTTTCAGTATGGCAACCTTTAAAAAGTATCTGTGCATTTTTATGGCATGAGTATAGTTAATCCAGAAAACTCCATTTGTGAAGGTTTTGCAAGAAGGAGGAATTTCAAAATGAGGACCAGCAGAAGAGGCCGATGCAGCCTCTGAGAAGAGCCTGCTGGGAGGTTGCTGGGCATGTGCCCAACAGGAAAAGCAAAATGCCCTGCCTCCCCCTGCTCCCTCTGCTTCTCCTTCCAGGGTATCTTCTGCCCTTCTGCCCTCCTGCCTGCTGTCCATTTCCTTCCAGAGACTCACCTAGCAGCCACGTCACAAAGTGTGGAGCTTTGAGGCACCGAGAAGAGTCAGCAGAAGGTGAGCCATCAATCTGCCTCTTTACCTTCCTACCTGCACTCCAGCCGCCCTCCAGCCCTAACCCCCGACCGTCTGTCCTGACAACCAGCCACACAAGCTTCTGCAGACTCCTGCAGCGCCCAGTCCGACACTCGCTTCGCAAACAGGAATAGGGCGCCTGGCTCTGAGCCCGGCACTGGACCCGGAATGAGGGTCCTGTAGAGGGGTAGCTGTGGGCCAGTGACCCCAGTGGGCAGTGCAGAGAATGCTGGGAAGGGAGCTCAGGGACCGGGGAGGGGGCTCAGCACAAATTGCCTGGGACAACCAAGAAGGCTTGACAGGGGAGGTGACTTTCACGTCTTAAAACTGCGGCAAGAGTTCTGGAGAAGGGGGCAGGAGGGCTTTTGAGTGGAGAGGGACACAGGAAGTAAGGTGTGCAGACGTGAAAGAGCAGAAGGTGCTGGGGGTAGAGCAAAGGGTGGCTTGGGATAGGATGCAGGTGGTGATGAGGGCTCTGGACTCACCTGCTTGGGTTTGGATCTCCTTGCCTCTACTTATTACCTGTGTGACCTTGGGCAGGTTACTTGACTTCTCTGTGCCTCCTCCCCCCATGTGTAAAATGGGGATAATAATAGTACGCTGAAGATCAAATGAGTTCATGCATTTAAGTGCTTAGAACAGCGCTTGGCACACAGTAAGTACTCAAACACTCAGAGCTGTGACTATCGTTAGTGTTTTTGTCTGTGAGCTTGTGGGGCAGAGGGCCCTAAAGCCTCCTTGCATTCTCAGCAAAACCGTTAGGAGGTCCCCTGTGCTGGTCCTGGCCACCTCTGCTGCAGGCCCACTCAGGCCTTGGAAGGCACCAGAGCAAGGATCCAGGAGACAGCAAACCTAAGTGCAGACCCACCTCACTGCCCGTCGCCCCCTCCCCCCACCCCCGGGCCCGGCGCTGAGGTCCAGCAACGGGGAGAGGCGGAGAGAGGCCCTGACAACAACAGGACACTGCATCTACTGAGTGGCTACCGATGTGCTGGTGCTGGGGACACAGAGGTGAACGGTACAGAAAGGTCGCTTCATGGACTCTCCTTACCTAGGGGTTCTGGATGTGGCTGGAGAAGGACCCTGGTCCTTTTGCAGCCAGGCCCAGAGTGAGCCCACACTGACAGCTCCGGAGCCTGTCCCCGGGACCTGGGAGAGCTGGACCTCCAAGCCGGGTCTGCGCTGCTTTCGGCAGCTCTTCCTGGCCGGCGCCTGGCCTGTGGACTGCGGTCACAGCGAAAGGCAGGGCGCTGACGGGCGGGGCTGGGTGTGCCGGACGCGTACGGGAGGAATGGGGGGAGGGGGGGCGGGAATCGGGGCACATTGTGGCTCCGTGCTCCGAAGAGGAGGAGGGGAGTCTGGCCGGGAACCGGGCCGCCATTGTCCCCAGACCCCCACTCCCCGCCAGCAGCCCGAGGACGCGGTGTCCACCCCGCTCGCCGCGCGCCGGCCGTAGGAGGGACGCGGGCGACGCGCGGGGTGACTGCGGCCGGCGCCCCGGCCTCTCGCCGCGCAGGTACGTGCCCCCCCATCCCCAGGGCCAGTCCTCTTCCTCTCGCCACCGTGGTGGGGTCCCCAGCGCGCGTGCGGGCAGCGGCCGGCCCTGGTCCCCCGCATCCAGCTCCGCGCCTTCCCCCGCGCGGCCCCGCCAGCACGCGGCGAGGGTGCGGGAACCCGGCCCCAGGTGCGCGCGGGGCGGGCGCCCGGAGCGGGCCCCGCAGGTGCGTGCCGGCGGCGGGCAGGCGCCGCAGCGGCGAGGCGGCCGGGCGGGATGTCCCCGCCTGCGGTTGCCGCCGGGTTTAGCAGCCACCCCCTTGGCTGGCTCCGTGGCCACCTGGTAATTACTTCCCTTCCCCCCCCACCCCCCCAAAAAAGTCAGACAGCTAACTCTTCTCCTCGAGCTCGAAGGCACAGGTGATCCAGAGATGCCGTGTGGGCCAGGCTTTCCTTTCCTTGCCCCAAATCTGCACGGTCCCTCTCACACGAAGGGCCGCTCATCAGGCACAGGGCGGGATTACAGGGGCCAGAATAAGACCCCCTGCCACCGAGGGAGGGGAAAGCTTCCGTGATTGGACAGAGGAGCGCCGGGTGGGGTGGCTGGTTGGCAGCCCACTCCCCCCCACCCCCGCCCCGCCTGCAATCAAGCGGGCCCAGGTAATCCTGGAGCTGGAGAACAGAGAACCGCGCGGGAAGGCTCTTTGGGGTTTAGCGGTGGGCCGAGGAGAAAGCGCTGACTTGGAGCCAGAGGCTGTGTGGCTTTGGGCAGGTCACTTGCTGTGGCTGGGCCTCTGTTAAATGGAGATTAATACTGGCCACGCCACTTCACAGAGGGCTTGTGGGACAAGAGATGTGAGAACGGTCTGAAACTCTACAAAGCTGAGATGATATGGTTAGGTTTGGCTTCAACCCCCATGCCCACCAACACACATAAGCTTTCAAAAGAAAGAATGAGGGAAAAGAATTCCTGAGCCTAACAGAGGAAGCACGGCTGGAGCAATGTGGATGCTTTAGACTATATAGATTAGAGTATCTGCACTCGAGAGCCTAGTTCCAGAACCAGATGGCTTGGGTTCAAATCTGGACTCTAACACCTAGAGCTATTACCTTGGGCAAGTCACATACCCTCTTTTAAGCCTCAGTATCACCATCTGTGAAATGGGCATGATAATAGAGTATACCTCCTAGAGCATGAGATCATGCAGGTAAAGATCTTGCCCTAAAAGCCTTGCAGTGCCCCGTAAATATTAATTCTGCGTATTCTTGTTATTACTATTATGTTGCACCCTTCTGGGTACAGGACACACTGTAGGGAAAGAAGACTGGTCTAACAGCAAACAAAGAGTGAAAAACAGAGTTTCATCTTTCCTATCTGGCTGGTCTCAAACAAGATACCTTACCTCTCTGACCCTTAGTATCGCATGGGAAAAATTGAGACTATTACACCCATCTCACACAGTGTGATAAGCCCTCATGTGATTTTGGAGAAAAAAAAAAAACTTTTGTTCCAGTTATCTTTTGTTACATCACAAACCACTTCAAAAGATAGTAGCTTAAAATAGCTCAGCTGTTCTGCTCATGAATCTGCAATTTGGTCAGGGCTTGGTGGGGATAGCTTATCTCTACTTGCAGCATTAGCTGAGATGACCCAGCTGGGGCTGGAGGGTCTTTCTCCAAAATCACACACTCGTGTAGTAAGCCAGTTGACCCTGGCTGGCAGCTGGGGCTGTCGCCCAGGGTCTAAGTTCCTCTCAATGTGGGCCTCTCTGAGGCTTCTTGGGCTTCCTCACAGCATGGCACCTAGGTTTCAAGAGCAACTATCTCAAGAGACAGGAAGTGGGAGCTGCCAGTCTCTTTAGACCTGGACTCAGAAGCTGATACAGTGTGGTTTCCACTTTATTTTATTGGTCAGGTAGTCACAGAGCCCACCTAGATTCAAGGGGAGGGGACTTATACCCCACCTCTCCATGAGAAGATTAGCAGACAATTTCCAACCATCTTGAATCCACTACAACTCGAAAGCCTTTCCTTTTGCTTTTTTTTTTTTTTCTGGGTGCCATGGTAACTAATTAATTAATCTTGGCAGAGGACATAGGTTTTCTCCTAGGAGAAGACCAGCAGAGATACAAATATCCATGACTAGGGCCTTATCGCAGAGCTTGTTTGGTCAGGATCTGTTTCTCTGGGTCTGATTCTGGGCTGAGGGAGCAGGCGTGCTACATGGCAGCTCCTCTAGTGTCTGTTTTCTTGGAACCTCTGAGGCTTCAGTCATCAGCTCTGCCAACCCCATGCCTTTCAAACAAGAGGGAGAAGCCAGAGAGTAATTTGAATTCAGAAAACTAGATTTTAGCAGGTGGCCCAGGCTGAGCGTAATGAGCGTCTCTGTAGCTCTTACTCACTGGAGAAGTCTGTTTCTCAAGAGGGTTGCTGCCCGGGTGTTTGGAGTGATTGCTGTCAGACATTATTCGGTTATTAATTGATGGGTTGGAGCACTCTGGGGCTGGAGGCAGGAGGCTGGTGGGGGTGGCAGGTGGGGAGGGGGGGTTGCCTTGGCAACCTTGGGGCCTGTGGTTCGTGCCGTGGCCTCAGAGCAGGAAGGATGCCCCAGACAGCTCAGACCTTCTCAGACAGACCACAGAGTCTCCAAAGAGATACCAAAGTCTGTCAGGCTTCTGCTGTAATGCATTTTCACACATGGCCACCCACCCACATGCCCTCAGAGTCAACAACCCTCTTCCTGTTGCCTCATCCCATATCCTGACAGCCTCCCCCAGTTTGTTAGCTGCTAACTTCAATTTCAGCCACGCGGGCCTTCCAGGCGGGCTGCAGAAAGCAATGGAGTTTAGATTCATTTACTCATTCAAATGTTCAACACGTTTTTGTTGTGCAGTTTGGGCCAAACCACCTTCTCTCCGACAGAGAACAAAATAGGCCCAGCTCCTCCTTCCTCATGGAGCTTAGTGTCCGGAGGGGGAGATGGGCATTGGCACACAATCATACAATTTTCCATGCACTGCATTGAGAATTATTAAAATACAGTTAATTCAGACCTTGACTTGAATCCCAGCGCTGCCACTTGCCAGCCGGGTGACCCTTGGTCTCTTCGGTGGTAAAGCTGGGATAATAATAATTTCCTTGCAGTATTGCTGTGAGGCCTCATCAAGGCAGCTTATGGAAGCACAGTGCCTTGTACGTTGCGGTAGCTCACAGCATGTAAGCACCCACCCCCGTGCCCTTTTCCAGTGCCATTTGTCATTCGGATCTCACGGGCCACCTTCAGTCTGTATGAAGAGCCCTGGTCCCAGCTCCCTGGCCAGCTTGAGACTTCTGAGCGGTGAGGCCTGTGTGTTTGATCGCTGTGGCTGCCAAGATGGGAAGATGCAAGCAGAGGTCAGAGTGGTACAATGTGAGATGGACTCAGTCTGCCACTGCTGGCTTTGAAGATGGAAGGGGGTCCACAAGCCAAGGAATGACAGAAACGTCTAGAAGCTGGAAAAGGCAGGGAAATGGATTTCCCCCCATACCCTCCAGAAGAAATGGAAGCCTGCTGACACTGATTTTAGCCCAGCGAGACCCACTTTTGACTGCCAGACTGTAAGATAAGAAATGTGTGCTGTCTTAAGCTGCTAAGTTTGTGGTGATTTGTTTCAGCAGCAACAGGAAACTAGTCAAGAGCCCTGCCTGTGGAGTCAAACAGCTCTGCAGTCTCCCTGCTGTGTGACCCTAGGCAAGATGCTGGCGCCCTCTGAGTCTCCGTTGCCTTGCCTACAAAATAGGGTTGAGGTGGGGGTTAAAACAGGAAACATTTGGAAGGCACTCAGCACGTGCTCCCAAAATGGCAATGACTTTGCGCCCTGATCCCAAGTTGCTCCCACCTCTTCTCTGACGCCACGAGGGAGGGCAGCAGTGCCAGGCACTTTGGGAGGTTCTCTGCTGGTCCTCCTCTGGGTTCTTAAAGCCATCCTAATTCACACCTGGCCACTTTGGAACTTGCAACAATCCTCGCCTTGCATCGGCTCCTCTGACAGAGGTGCGTGCTGATGTGTAAGGCCTGGGAAGGCCAAGGCCAGCGTTCAATGCGCAAGTCAGTGAAGGTCCCTGCGGTCAAAACAGCAGACGGCTCATGATAGGCATTTCTTGTATTTGTCAGAGCCCTTTGGGACCCCCCAAGGCCTTTACCCCAACTAGCCCCAAATCAGTAGAGTACCCGTGGGGAATACAGTAGGACACCATAACAAACGTCCTACCAAGTTGGCCTGCCCATCCTTCACCCTCTCTAGGGAGACTCAGATGGTGGGGCAGGACCTTCTAGCCCGAGGGAGTGGTGTCATCACCGGCACCGCCGCCACCATCCTAGTTCATCCTAGTTTCTAGTCCTTCCTTCCTGTTTTAGATTAAAGAAAAAAACCTTAGCACCAAAGTAGAGCACAGTAAGGGTGCTCTTTTCTCTTCCTGAGTGGGCATTTCACAGAGGACCTGGGCTAGCCGATTCAATGTCAGCTTCATCTCTCCATCTGCAGTTCCAAAGGCCCAATAGGAAGGGAGGTGGAGGGGGTCCCTGGCCCTGGGGAAAGGGGGGGACACAGTGCCATCAAGTGGTTCCCACAGGTATCGATGCTGATGATGTAGACAGCCTGTGTGTGTGAGCCCTGTTAGGCTGGGCCGCCCTGTACAGAGAACCAGGGGTGTGCTCTTTGGTCGGTGTGTCCTGGGGGTAGCCGGGCATTCACCACTGAACCGATCCTGCACTCCTCCCCGCACAACTCCTGTCCTTTCATATGGCATCGGGGAGAGCCCACAGACTTCTACACTCGGAAATAGCCTCTGGGGCTTCCCTGGTGGTCCAGTGGTTAAGACTCCGCTCTTCCACTGCAGGGGGCACGGGTTCGATCCCTGGTTGGGGAACTAAGTTCCCGCATGCCGCACTGCACGGCCAAAAAAAAAAAAGACAAAGCAGCCTCTATGTCTACAGGCACCACTGCATTGTAACAAGGCAGAGGCTTCTGGTGCAGCTGACAGAGGAACATTTGCTTGGAGGCCCAGGCCCCACAGAGGGGGATTTTTCCTGGGCCCCCTACCAAAACAGCCCCCGGTCAGGACTGTAGTGATTCACTCTCTGGAGAAGATGAAACCACAGATCACCCAACAAAACAGGGACAATGCACATCCTCAGTGACCCCCACTCATGGTGGACGTTGGCTTCCTGGCTCTAGCAACGTTCCTACAGCCAGCTTCCAAGGGGACAGACACCTTGGAGGGAGGAGGTTAAGCCGAAATAGCTCCGCAGCCGATTTGGAGAATCACGGCTCTATCATTTAACTGTAAGACCCTATCTAGAGCCTTTGCCCCTTTGGGCCTGAGTTTCCCCATCTGTAAAATGAGGAGGCTGGGCCAGGTGTAACCTCCAGGGGTCCCGTCAGCCCTGCTGTGCTGAGGGAGTTTAGGAAACAGTCCTGAGAGCCAGAAGACCCCGTGAGGCCACAGCCCCACGCTTGCTCCCCGCTCTGGGCCACGCTGTTTAAAGACAGTGATGCTCGCCTTACTCACGACCCAGAGAATTCCTCTGATACGAGAATTCCTCTGATACCACAGCTCTGTTGGTCTGCAGAACAGGACCCACCCGCCTCCACATCAGTGCTTCTCCTCCTGGCCGCCCTCTGGAATCGCCCAGAGAGCTTTTAAAAACACTGGCGCTGGCACCTTGTCTCCAGAGAGTGTGATTTAATTCGTCTGGGGTGGGGCCTGGGCAACGGTGTTATTTTTTATAAGCACCCCGGGTATTTGCTAACGTAGTTGTGACCCACTGACCCAGATGTTGGCTGCTAGCGGCTGACGGGTGACTGCCCGGGGGTGGGAGTGGAAACAGCTTCCCCTGCCCTTGCTGATGTGCCATCGCTCCTGTGTCCGTGATACTTTCTAGTTATCTGAGTGTCAGCCTGTCTGGCTCAAGTCAAGATCCCTGGCTCAGGGGTTCAACATCCTGTATCTCCTGGTGTCTTGTAGGTGCTCAAAGGTGGTTGGATGGGTAGAATCAGCGCACCCCGCTCCTCCTGCATCCCCCCAAGTCCCTGGGGTCCCTGCCCCTAATTCAGGCTTTAGCGCTCCCCGCAAGTTCTGGGGTGTGTGGAAGGCAGGCCCGGGGTGCCTGGAGGAAGCTGTCCCGCCGCCCTCCTCCTCTGGCTGGAGAGCGTTTCTCACAGCCACCCAGCCTGACACCAGGTCTGAGTTCACATGATTCTGCCTCAGCTCAGGAATGGGCAGCCTCCAGCTGGGATTTTCTAGTCTGAGCTGGGAGGCGTGGCCAGCGGGAGATCGCAGGAGGGGGAGCTTGGGTCCTGGCTGCAGGTCACCTGAGGGGGGTCCGCCAGGGCTGGGCCAGGGGCGTTCAGTCTCCTCCCTGGGCCTCTGCGAGCGAGCGAGCACTGGGAGGAAGCCGGCTCTTTGAGGTTTGAGGGCAGAGCTTCGGCGGGCGGGCAGAGTCGGAGAGGACCCAGATCCCCTGAGGCTGCTGCCCCCTGTCTGCTCCTCCCTCACCTGGCGGCAACCACAGTCCCCTTCCTGGGGTCCAGACCCTGAGCAGGCGGGAGTCAGTCCAGCTGTTTCCAAACAGGATCATGACCCGTGAGCGGTCCAGGAAATCGATTTAGCAGCTCACACCCTTAAGAAAGACAAACTAGAGTAGAATGGTCAGAGTGCACGGCAAGTGGTAGGGTAAGTACTGCTCTGGGTGTACGTGTGTCTGTGTGTGTGGTGTCTCTTTGTGCTGGTTACAATGACAAGTGCGTTCCTCACTGTGGTCTGTGGTCAAAAGAGCTCAAAGGCAGCGAGTTGGTGCCTAGAAGCCTGGGTTCTGGATTCAGATCCACCCCACTTACTGTATGAACTTGAGCAACTAGGTTAGCCTCTCTGGGCTTCAGATTCTGTGAAATGGGTTCACAGTGTCAGCCCCATCGACTCACAGCAACTTTGTGAGCCCAGGTGGGATTGAACTCTGAGACCGTTATAAGGGCTTTAGAAATGAGATTGTCTCCTTGCTGTTGCTGGGTTGAGGCTATTTAGGGGAAAGCTGGGGACTAAGGGGAAAATGCAGCCTGATTCTACTCCCACCCCAGAGGGAAAGAAACATCAACAGCCTCTGAAAAGGGTACTTTTAGGAAATGAAACAGCCCTGTTTAAAGCGTGGTTAAACACGCTGAGGAAACTCCCCAGCTCGGCGTGCTGGGGGCCCCCCCTGAGCAGGGCCGCCCGGCCAGTGACTAATTGTGTGCGTGCCAGTGTGCCACCACTGGGAAGAGATGGGCGACAGATTGAACCACTGTTTATGCGGCCGCTGAACGGCATTGGACACCTCTACCTTCTGGTTTGGAATGTGCAGGCGGCTCCCAGCTTGAGGTAGAGGCCCTTCATGCCTTTGGGAGCTTAACTGCTCTTGGACGTTCCAGTCCTTGGGGTCTCTATGCTGATGGGCGTTTGTCTAACAGTTTTGCTCTTAGTGTTGTGCTGCTTCCTGTGAAGCCTCTCGGTTTCTTAGCTGGATGATAAAATGAGGTAGATGCAGCAGCTCTGTGTTTTGATTCTTTGCCCCAATCCCCTCCACCTTGGGGATCCCGGCACCGGGCACACAGTAGGTTTTCCTCCATGGGTGGTACCAGGTGGAGCGGGCTGGCCCAGGCCCAAGCCTGGTGGCCTTGTGGTGGCATATGTATGGACTGGAGCCTGGCAAAGCCTGGAGGTGAGGGTGGTCGCTCTGTAACACCTGTGATGAACAGAAAGATAGCATGGTGTGAAGGAAAGCATGGACCAGTCTGAGTTCAAAACCTGGCCTACATCGTAGCTGTGGAATTGTTGCCGAAAGCTCAGCTTCTCCATACACCAGAGCCGAATCGAATCTTGGAGACAGAGTTTTGGGTGAAGTAGAAAAGGATAGATTTATTACTTTGCCAGGCAAAGGGGGACCCTGGGTGAGGGGGGCGGGGGGAGGGTCTCACCTCGAAAAACTATGTGTTCCAATCCCAGAGGATCTGATGAAGGGTTTTATAGCAATGGTTCAAGGGTGGGATCTCTGACAAGATTAGGGTGTGTGTAGGGCCTACACTCCTTTAATCTTGTCTCAGGTGGTTGGTCTCCTAATCTTGATAAGCTTCTCTGGTCCCTTTAATTTTGTCTCAGGTGGTTTCTTGGCTGCTCCTCCCTTGATTAGCAACTGTTCCAACCTGCCCTTTGGAACTCAGGGAAGGTCATGGAGGCTGGAGTCTTGTCTACAAGAAACAGGGCACACAAAAAAAGCCTCCATGCCCGGGAACCCTGCAGGGCCTCACTTGGTTTCAGAATCTTGAGCAGCCTCAGTTTCTTCATCTGTAAAATGGGCACCGGTAAGAGTAGTGTTGAGAGAGAGAATGAATGTGCAAAAACGTTCCTGGCATGTGGAGGGCTCTCACTCGGTATGGCTTGGTCCTTCCATCCCATCTACGTTTTTCCATTTATAGAACACTTTGCACCCACTGTGCCTTTGACTTGGGGGAGCAAGTTTTCTGTGGACAGCAGGTAGAGAAGGGACATTCCTGGCAAGATGTGGTTTCCATGGAGGGGTGCCTGTCCTCAGGGAGTGGCAGAAGGGAGAGCTGGTTGTGATGAGGCCCGGGTGAAAAAGCAGGGCCCTCTGCGACCAGCTCAGGCAGCTTAAACAGATGCCAGGTGGCTGGAGAGGAGGACACAGTGATTCCTCCCTCTCACTTTTCTGTTTCTATTAATAATATTTCCATTGTCCCAGCACCCAACCTCAAAACCCCCCACCCATCCATCCATTCATCCATCCATTCATCCATCTATCCACCTACCCCCTCATCCTTCCATTGATTCATCTTATTTAGCCACCTACCACCCATCCATCCATCCACTCATCCACCCACCTACCTCTTCACACATCCATCCATCCAACAGATAATTTGGGGGAGATTATGAGGACCAAGCACTGAAGAACATCTCAGATTTGTCCCTGATTGTCCCCATCTCCTTCTAATTAGTTGGCAGTTTCTATAGCTGTTTGTTGTCCCCTCTCTGGCCACGCCCTCCTCACACCTAGCTGTTTGTGCCAAGCTACTTTCAGTTCCACACAGGTGCCCGTTCGGTCTCTCTGGCATTTGGCCTGTTGCACGCACTGTTTCCACAGGCAGAAACTCCCCTCTTCCCTAGCTGCCCTTCCCCCTTCTTCTGGTCTTTGAGTAAAGTGCTGCTCAGGAAGGCTTTTCTAGCTGGGTTAGTTCACCTCCTATGAACTCCCTTAATGTCCTGTACTCTCCCTGGGAGCTAATCCTCTCTTTTCTTCTCCCCTCTCCCATGAAACTAAAAGCAACTTGAATTACACCAGGGGCCAGTGTCTAGTACAGTGCCTTCCATATAATAATAGACACTCAATAAGTATTTGTTGTAACAACAAATAAGTCAATGAGTAGATGGATGGATGGACAGATGGATGGATGATTGGAGAGCCATTGAAGGGTTTGAAGCAGGAGTGATTAGGTTAGGTTCTTGTTTTAGAGGATGGCTTTGAGGGTGGTGAGGCAGAGACAGGGAATCCCATAGGAGGCCGTGCACTGATTCTGGGGAGGAAGTCTTGACCAAGCCAATCTGGGGCACTGGGGAGGGAGCTAAAGAGGAGGAGACGGATGTGGGAAATATTTAGGAGTTGAAAATGGTAGAACTGAGTAATCAAGTGGATGCTGTGGACGAAGAAGAGGGAGGAAGCTGAAGGCCAGCCATCCAGCATGAGCGACTGGGCAGGAGGAGATGCCACCTCCAAGAACAGACTAGTGGAGAAAATGATGAAAGCAGGGTGGGCCTCACAGAGCATGCCCTGTGCAGCGGGAGGAAGCTGGTTCTGTCAGCCTTCCACCTGGAGGTGGGGAGGACATCTGGGAGTCATCAGAGTGTTGACGGCATTGAAACCACAGAGGCGATGCCGTGTGTTGTGTGTGTGTGTGTGTGTGTGTGTGTGTGTGGAGTGAAAAGAACAAGCCAGCTTTATTTTATTTTTTTTAATGTTTATTTATTTATTTTTAATTTATTTGGCTGCGTCAGGTCTTAGTTGCAGCATGCGGGACCTTTAGTTGTGGCATGCAAACTTCTTAGTTGCGGCATGTGGGATGTAGTTCCCTGACCAGGGGTCGAACCTGGGACCCCTGCATTGGGAGTGCAGAATCTTAGCCACTGGACCACCAGGGAAGTCCCCAAGCCAGCTTTAAATGCGAGTGGGAGGGATGCCCCCAGCACCCACCTCACACGGCCTTGAGTGGCACTGCTTTGTGCATGTGGCGTTCCTGTCTTACAAGATGGGAGGCTCCCTGAGGGTGGGAGCCATTTCTTCTTTATCTCTAAGTCCCCCATGTCCGGCCGGGTGCCGTGAACAGACGCTCCATGGATACTTGTGGAATGAAACCGGGAGGTGTGGGACTGTTGGACAAGCCACTCCATCCCTCTGGGCCTCAGTTTCCTCATCCCTAAAATGGGGGAGATCATAGGGCTGCTGTGAAGATGGGACCAGAGGGCAGATGTGACATGCTGTGTAAACTGTGAAAGATCTTGCAAATACAAGGTGTGAGTACCGTGACACACGCAGTCACTTGTCTTGAGAGCCCGAGTCAGGTTGTTGATCTCCCACAAGGGCTGCGTTCTGGTTCTGCCCAGCAGCTTCTGCCGGGTCTTAAGTTCCCCTTCCAGGCACCTCTGTGCTCCAGCCTGGGAACTCACGTAGGACACTTGATCAGGAGTGAAACCCCAGAGCCTCTAGACCTGTGAATGCTTTGCTACTCAAAGTGTGGTCCATGGCCCGGGGGCACCAGCCTCACCTGACGGCTGGTTGCAGATTCTCAAGCCCCACTTCAGATCCACTGAGTCAGAAACTCTGGAGGTGGGGCTTCGTAATCTGTTTCAAGAAATCCTCCAGGTGACTCAGATGCATCTAAGTTTCAGAACTGCTTCTTTAGAAGCCCAAAAACCTCTTTTGGTTCCAGTGTGAACACAGGAGGTGTTTTCATCTAAACGTCGTATGTGTTTCTTCTTTGCCCTGCAGACTTGAGTATTTCTGACTTTGCTTGCTGGAATTCGCTTATCGTTGGCCTGGGAAAGAGGAACGGTCACACCAGCCCCACCTCACACATGCGTGCACTCAGCACTAGCAAACAATAGGCTTCAGCCACGTGACTCTCAACAAATTCCTAAGACCTGACAGGACGTGTTTTCACTTTGGTTTCCTTTGCCTGATTTTGTTGGTGCCTGGGAGCCTGTGCTGATGAATGAATTTTTATCTTCCTGTGGGTAGATTTTATGTGGACTGCGGAGAACCCGAGGTAAATTCAGAGACACGGACGTCCTGGGTGGGTGTCCCTGGGGGACCGCTCAGGTGTGGGCCTGGGATCCAGGCACAGGAGGGCTGGCAAGAGGA
Organism: Balaenoptera ricei; assembly: GCF_028023285.1. Taxonomy (NCBI): domain Eukaryota; kingdom Metazoa; phylum Chordata; class Mammalia; order Artiodactyla; family Balaenopteridae; genus Balaenoptera; species Balaenoptera ricei. Next base: position 175,151,639 of record NC_082640.1, on the reverse strand, counting down.
GGACGAATGGGACCAAATTTTGACTCGCGGGGCTGTGCAGAGTTTAGGGGTCACAGGCCTCAACTGCCCCTTCGCTCCTTCCTCTCACCATCAAAACATATAAAGAAAAACACAAAAAGCAAAAAACAAGAAAACACCCTTGTGCACTGTTGGTGGGAATGTAAAATGGTGCAGCCCGCTGTGGAAAACAGAATGCAGTTCCTCAAAAAATTAAAAATAGAGCTGCCATATGATCCAGTAATTCTACTTCTGGGTATATACCCAAAAGAACTGAAAGCAGGGACTCAAGTAGTATACCCATGTTCATAGCAGCATTATTCATGATAGCCAGAAGGTAGAAACACTGACAAATAAATGGAAAAAACAAAATGCAGTCTATACATATAATGGAATATTATTGAGCCTTAAAAAGGAAGGAATTCTGATATATGCTACTACATGGATGAACCTTGAGGACGTTATGCTAAGTGAAATAAGCCAGCCACAAAAAGATAAATTCCGTGCGACTCCACTTATATGAGGTACCTAGAGCAGTCAAATTCATAGAGACACAAAGTAGACTGGTGGTTGCCAAGGGCTCGGGGGAGGGAGGATGGGGAGTTAGTGTTTAATGAGTACAGATTTTCAGCAGGGGAAGCTGAAGAAGTTCTGGAGGTGGATGGTGGTGATGGCTGCACAACAGTGTGAATGTACTTAATGCCACTGAGCTGTACGCTTAAAAATGGTTGACATGGTAAATTTTATGTTATGTATATCAAACCACAATTGAAAACAACAACAAGAAGCACCTCCCTCCACCACCAACACTAAAATCCGGGCCTGTATCCTAGAGAGGATGGGGAGGTGATCCCTCCTAGGAGTCCTCGTCTTCCAGGGACTGAGAGGTTGCGGGGAGGCTCAGGTGGGGACCAGACGTGGCAGGGAGGTGGGACTTGGAGAAAGGAGACCTGGATTCTAATGCCCATGCTTCCTTCCTTAGACTGGCTTTGGGCAAGTCACTTCCCCTTTCGAACCTCAGTTTCCTCATCTGTAAAATGGGGAAGTGGCATTCACTTATTCATTCTAGAAGTACTCAGGAGTGCCTGTGATGTGCCAGGCACTGTTCAAGGTGCACAAGGCCCTCTTGGAATTTACATCCTCGTGGAGGAGACAGATCATCAACAAGCAGACAAGTAAACATACAAGAAAAATCTCAGACACTGATGGGAGCTCTGCGGAGCCATGAAACAGGAAGGTGTGATGGTGATGGGGGAGGGGCTGCTTTAGTGGGGTGGTCAGGGAGAGCCTCACAAGGGGGGTGGTGTTTAAGTTGAGACCTGGTGGCAAAGGAGTAGCCTTGAGGTGGAGGTGGAGGTGGAGGTGGGGAGAGGGCAGGGGGCAGCACTCCAGGAGAGACTGGAGCGAGGCCAGGTGACGAGGCACAGAAAGCTGGCCAGTGAGGCTGGAGTGTGGTGGCAGCAGACAAGGTAGGGGGAGCTGGGGCCGGATCATGTTGGGTCTTGTAAGAGTCTGGGAGTTTTACTGTGGGTGTGATAACTCACTGTGAAACCGTCTCAGTGGGTTTTAAACAAGGAAGAGGAGGATCCAGTTTGTATTTTGGAAAGATTGCTGTGGTTGCCCGGGGGATAATGGTCAGGGGCGTGAGTGGGAGCACTGGGGTGGGGGAGGCTTGGCCACGGAGAGAGCCACAGGGAGTCCAGGTGAGAGGGGGCAGCTTTGGGCCAGACCCATCTCTCGCCCATTTTAGAGACTCTTACGAAAGCCACAGGACCCTTTTCCAGGAAAAATGCACATACTTAAATATTTACAAGTTTGAGCATGTGATTTCGGGGGAAGCCCTCAAGTTTATCCTCCATGAACCCCAGGACAGGAACTGCTGGGCTGGAATATCTCTGGGCCCCTTCCCAGAAGGCTCTGCCAACTTCCAGGCTGAGCCCGGGCTCTGGTGCCTACAGGGCCAGTCAGGAGCCAGCAGGAGGGAGGCTGCGGAGGGAGGGACCCTGGTCAGCAGGTGACTGAGACGCTGTTGGTTGTGGAAGGGGTTTCCCGTCTGGTCTGTGAGCCCCAGCTTGACTATGGTGAAGAGACAGCAAAGGGCAAGACTGATCTGCTAATACCACAAAACAACTTAATGCAGACCCCGTTCATTTGGAATTTGCAGCCATACAGACGACGCATTCTCAAGGTGGGTGAAGATTGGTTTGTAGGTGGGGTGAAAATAATCTTAGATATTATAGTGACTTGTCATCCTCCAAAAGCCCATGATACATAAACAGATATGAAATACATCTGGGATATTAAAATTTCATGGGGGCAGGTGGTTAGGAAAAAAAATGTCTAAAAAGTCTCCTTGGAAGGATGATTACAAACAACAACAGCAAAAAAGTTAATTTAGACACAGTGAGATTTTTCATCTGAGCCGGAAGTGTTAAATCAATAGAGCAGCTCAGTCCTTTCATTTTGATATATTAATTTATAAAGTAGGCCTACAACAAAAAATTTTTATTCTGTCTTGTTCAAATGTATTTGTATGTATAGCAACAGCATTTTCTTTGTTAAATTCTCAACAATGTGAACTTTTCACTAATGTGAGTAAGACTACCATCTTTTATTCTGCCTCATTGCCTTTGGAAAAACAATGACATGCATTTTGACATATTTTATGTGGCCCTGATACTGACCCTGAGGGCAGGTGTTTTTATCCTCATTTTATTTATTTATTTATTTATTGGTCTCGTGGTACGGCTTGCAGGATCTTAGTTCCCCAACCAGCGATTGAACCCAGGCCCCAGCAGTGAAAGCACCGAGTCCTAACCACTGGACTGCCAGGGAATTCCCATATCCCTATTTTATGGATGAGGAAACTGAGGCTAAGAAAGTGTAAACGACTTGCACAGCCTGTGAGCAGCTGACCCTAGCCTGGTGCTCATGTCTGTCGGTGCCTGGCCCCCTGTGCTAGGTTCCCAATTCCACGGAGGTAAGCAGTGCCCTGCGGGAAGCTTAGCCTTTTTTCTTGCCAGAGCACAGCAGGATGTGGACCAGGCTGGACCTCTATCGTGCTGTATGGAGAGGCCCCGAGGAGGGGCTGTGGCCTCAGAGTTTACTGACCTGGTACATTCCTGTGAGCAAGTAGGAAAAATGTGAATGGTGCTGAATGCTACAGAAGAGAGTGGCTAGGGCCCTCACTGTTATGTGGGTTGGGATTGTTCTTCACCTTGAGCTTCCCTTGGAGCTTCCCTGGAACCAGCTCCAGGCCTTGCTTGCTGCACCGAGGGACCAGGAAAGTAAACAAGGGACAGGACGCCAGGGAAGGGGGATGGGGAGACATAAATCACATTTCAGCTGAGTTGGAGTTGGTTGGCTGGATCATCTTCTAAGTTAAGTGAGGCACTTAGAAGAGTGCTTGACATACAGTAGGTGCTATATAAACGTTAGCTCCTCTTATCCTAAGCCTTTCCACCTTTGACTTTCAGGGCCTTACCCATCACCAATGAGGCCCAGCCTTTGCTACAGCCTGAACCACATCCTAGAAACAAGATGGCGGTAGAGAGACTGGTGCATTCCTGAGCCCATGAGGGGTGAGGCCCCTCCAGGCCCAAAGATGGGGAACATCACTGGAGACAACGGCTCGCTGAGCTGTGCCATCGACCACACCATCCACCAGACGCTGGCGCCGGTGGTCTATGTCACGGTGCTGGTGGTGGGCTTTCCAGCCAACTGCCTGTCCCTCTACTTCGGCTACCTGCAGATCAAGGCCCGGAATGAGCTGGGCGTGTACCTGTGCAACCTGACAGTGGCCGACCTCTTCTACATTTGCTCGCTCCCCTTCTGGCTGCAGTACGTGCTGCAGCACGACAACTGGTCCCACGGCGACCTGTCCTGCCAGCTGTGCGGTATCCTCCTGTACGAGAACATCTACATCAGCGTGGGCTTCCTCTGCTGCATCTCCATCGACCGCTACCTGGCCGTGGCCCATCCCTTCCGCTTCCATCAGTTCCGCACCCTGAAGGCCGCCGTGGGAGTCAGCGTGCTCATCTGGGCCAAGGAGCTGCTGACCAGCATCTACTTTCTCATGCACGAAGAGGTGGTGGAGGACCGGGACCGGCACCGCGTCTGCTTCGAGCACTACCCGCTCCAGCCCCGGCAGCGCAGCATCAACTACTACCGCTTCCTGGTGGGCTTCCTCTTCCCCATCTGCCTGCTGCTGGCCTCGTACCGGGGCATCCTGCGGGCCGTACGCCGCAGCCACGGCACCCAGAAGAGCCGCAAGGACCAGATCCAGCGGCTGGTGCTCAGCACCGTGGTCATCTTCCTGGCCTGCTTCCTGCCCTACCACGCGCTGCTGCTCGTGCGCAGCCTCTGGGAGTCCAGCTGCCACTTCGCCAAGGGCATCTTCAACGCCTACCACTTCTCCCTCCTCCTCACCAGCTTCAACTGCGTGGCCGACCCCGTGCTCTACTGCTTCGTCAGCGAGACCACGCACAGGGACCTGGCCCGCCTCCGTGGGGCCTGCCTGGCCTTCCTCACCTGCGCCAGGACTGGCCGGGCCCGGGAGGCCTACCCACTGGGCACCCCCGAGGCCTCAGGGAAGAGCGAGGAGCCCAACGTGCTGACGAAGCTCCACCCGGCCTTCCAGACCTCGCGGCCACCCGGAGCGGGAGGGTCCCCAGCGGGCGGACTGGCCTAGCTGCGTCACCCCGTCACCCGCGTGCGGGGCGAAGCCAGGCCTGAGCTTGCTCGACGGCTGCTGCCCACTTGGCCAAGGCAGGTGCCTCTGGCTGCTGGAGGGGACGATGGACCTGGGCCACGGGGCCCTGGGTCTGGGCCGCAGCACAACCTCTCTGGCTCCAGGGAACCCGCTGTGGCTGCCGAGTCCGACGGGGCTGCTTGTTGAGTGTGGGGATAAGCCCCGACGGCACATGGGGGTCGTCTGCCGCCAGCTGGGCGGCTGGTGGGAGGAAGACCTGCTCACCTCCAGGAGGTTTGCAAAGAGAAGCTCGGGTGGGGGATGCAGAGTGTGAGGACGTGGAGAGAGGGGCCTGGGAGATGAGAGTGGGTACCTGGGGGCACACCTGCCAGGGCCTTCCATGCCGTTGTCACCGATGATACCGGTCCAAATGCACTGGTGTAATCGGGGGAGGTGACACACGAAAGTGTATTGTTATCATTCATACTTGAGCCTCACTCCACGAAGGGGTGGGAAGGAAGATGAGTGGGCCCGGAGGTTGGATGGGGAGAAGGAATGTAGGGAGGGGTTTGGGGCACTGGGAGTGTGTGTTTGTGGGGGACAGTGGGGGAGTAACAGGCAGAGGAAAGACACCAGATACAGCCAAGTCACAGTTTCACAGGCGAGGAGAGTTGAGCAGATTCCCCAAGCCCCAGGGCTGATGGAAAACAAATCCTAGGGCTCCCTGGGGCTCCGTAGGGCGATGTCTGTGGTCCTTTAAAGTCAGCACTGAAGTTCATGGGTCAGGACAGAGGCCTGAAGCAGTATATCCAACTGAGTTCCCTACACAGATTCGCCTCAATTCATCTTCTGTTTCTATCTGCCTTGAAGCACCAGACCCGGAAGCCTGCGACTTTGTGTGTGTGTGTGTGTGTGTGTGTGTGTGTGTGTGTCCGTGGTTAAAATGCCAGGGTCTCCATGACAGCTCTGCCCCAAACCACTGAGGCTAGGGTCATGTGACTGCGGGCAGTGTCCCCTGCCACACAGACTGGAGTGCCTAGCAGTCTCAGAGAGGAGCATGACATTCTCCCCAAGTTCTTAGAACAAAACAAACAACACGGAGATGCACGCTCTGTTACCTCTCAGCCCACAGCCCCGGGGTGAAGCTCCACTGTGGTTTAAATAGCTCCTGTGACAAGAAGAGGAGGGGGCCTTGGGCTCGCCTTGCCTCCTTGGTCCTTCAGCACTGCTCCTCTGCCAGATGTCCCACCCCACCCCCCTGGAGAGTGACAGTGGGCCCACGGGCCACATGCAGACCAGGGTACTGACCTCCGTCTCTTGTTCTGTCCTGGAAGGCTGGTGACAGGGCTTCTGCAACTTCGTGCCCCATCATATTAAGCCTCTGCCTGGGGGATATACCAAGGACCAGAGGAGCGTCTTGCTGCTCCAGGGACCTGCCCACCTTTTTAGAAATGCTAGCCCTTCAGATTTCCTGGTCAGTGGGCTGGAGCCAGTTCTGACTTCCCCCAAAGACCTGGGATTTGAGCTCTCACAGCTAAGAGGCTAGGTGGGCTCAAGCCCGGGGAGGGACCAGGGATGGGAAGATAGAAGCTGGCATCAGTAGAAGATTTCTGGAATCTGTTAAAGGGCTGCCAGGGAGAACATTTTTTTCAATCATCTCTCTTCATGTCTCCCCTCCCCTCTCCCAGAGGTAGATTCACCCTGAGTTTCTTAACCCTCCCATCAGAGGTGTCCAGAGACTGATAGCCCAGGGTGGGTGTGCCCTAAGGAAGTGGGGTTCCAGGGCTTGCTCCAGCTCCTTCTGTATGGCCTTCCATAACCTGGGGAGGTTCTCTTCCCCTTCATGGAGGACGAACTGACCAGGTCTGCAGGTAGCAAAAAAAAAGGCCACCCAGCCCCAGACCAGGATCTTACAAGGGCAATGACACTGGTTGAGACCTCCATGCTTCCTCATTCCAAATGTCCTCCTGTTTTGATCTTAAACATGGACATTCCCATTGGGATAAACTGGCATGAGCTGAGGGCAGTTCCATTTACTATCAAGAGTTGTATTTTTGTATTGTCCTCTCTTTTATGCCAAGTATACGTGTGTTGGACCATGCAATGGATTTATGTAGCAAACTTGAGTCTGCAAATAAAGCAAAGTAACCAGCCACAGCTGGAGTGTGCAGCAGTTCTTATGGGGACGGAGGGTCTTCTAACACCAGGGGGATCTAGAGAGCCCATGAAATACCCAACAGAGTCAGGAAGGTCCAGGGATTGACATTCTCAGAGAAAATTTGAGCAGGAATTAGGGGATTTGTCTTTGATTATCCAGTAGTGGCCAAGAAGGATGAAGCCTTCAAATGAAGTAGGGCCTTCTTCCTCTTGAGATTCATGGAGTGTCTTGAGCTCTGCAGCACATTGTTGCAAATCCACTCTGGGACTTAACTTGGCCACCTCCCCTCTGAAGACAGAACTCAGCCCTGCAGTTTGGAAAATATCAGTCCCTGTCCTTGGACACAGGACCCCTTCTACCTCCTGAATAGCTGCTCCCCACGGTGAGGGAGGGCTTGATCAGTCCCCTCATCACTAGTGAAGATTGCCAAAGCAGGAAGGCCTGTTGTACCCACCCCTTGGAGGGGCTCTTCTTACTGTTTGGGTTGTGTTTGGGGAGCCCCACATTTAGTGATCAGCCTTTTTAAGCTGGAGCACCTTCTCAACAGTGGCACCTCCATGTTTATCATGAAGGATTAAATGCATCCTGTTAAAATGTAAATTTGGTTTTAGTCACTTAATCCTTCCCTGGAGTCAGATTCCTGGAGTCCTGGAGTGCTCTGGAAGAATCAATCCTTCTTCCAAACAGACTAAATGAGGATGTTATTGGGGATTAAGACTCCTTTCTTTCCTAAGATAAAAGGTGGAAGAAAAGGTCCATCTCTTTTGGACTGAAGGCGGCAAAAGCAATTAGATTCCTTTCTCATTCACCACTGTTGCTTAGTAAGACGAGGGCTCATCTTCCTGTTTATACACACTGGTCTGTGGTTTGGCCAGACAAGTGTGGGAGAAATTTTCAGCACAGAATACATCCCCATCTGCTGCTTTTCTCTGGCTGGTACAACCAAGAAAGAGCCAGAATCTGGACCTCTTTGGTTCAGTGCTTTTCTGAAAAATGTGCTTCTTGCAGCTCATGATTCTGCAGCCTCCAGGAATTCATCTGGCAAGATGATGGTCTTTGATGGCAATAACCCTGGGGTCACAATGGTGCCCAGTGCTCTGGGGAAATGGTGTGTCAATTCCATTTGCTTTAATTCAACAACTATCAGAAAGACGTTGGTAGATCAGACATTAGATATCAGTGTTAGAAAGTCCTGCAGAGGTCATGATCTCCAATTCCTTCCCTATGAATTATCCCCTGTATATCTGCCCAAAATGACAGCCCAGTTTCTCTGCAAATACCACCAATGACACCAATTCACTACTACCCAAGACAAGTTATTCCAAGGTTGGGCAGAAAATCTTAACTCCTAATGAGCCAAAGTGGAACCACTTTTCCCACTGGCCTTAGTTCTGGCCTCTGGAAAGACATGACCCTTTAGGTACTGGTATTTGAAGAAAATTCTCATATCCTACTTCTCAGTGTTAAATCTCCAAGCTTGTATTAGACAGGGCTGGATTATACTGCAGTAACAAATATACCCCCAAATCACATTGCCTTAAAACAATAAAAGTTTATCTCCTGTTCATGCAAAGTCCGACGAGCAACTACTTTCTGGCAAGTCTTTTTCCCAAGTGATGGCAGTGATTCAGGATTTGTCCATCAAGAGGTTCCATCATGGGGTCTTCCCCTTCCATCCACATAGGCAGGGGAAGCAGCACAAAAAGAATCTCACAGGGGGGTTATGGCCAAGTCTGGAAGTAGTTGGTATCCCTGCTACTCACATTCCATTGCCCAGATCCCAGTCACATGGCCCCAACCTAACTACAAGGGAGACTGGGAAATGTAGTTTTCCTATGTATGCAGGAAGAGGAAGCAGAATTAGTGAGCATCCAGCCAGCCTCTGACATACAGATCTTCAAGCCACCTCCACTTAAGGTTTGAGCATTCACCTTCTTGTACCTCATCTGAACAACACCCACTTCTTCAATTGTGGTGCTTGGAGCTGAAGTGAGACAGTCTGTCCAACCTGAGCGGGGGAGAAAGGGACCACCTACCTCACTGTGCTTCTACTGACGTAATGGCCTTTCTGGCAAGCACATCACATCACTGACATATACTGAGTTTATGTGAATTGCTGTTAAGCCACATCTCCATCCTGCCTAGAGCAGTGGTCTTTTGAATCTGAGAGTTAGACTCTGTGGAGCCAGTGGAACCCACATGGAATGGGCAGAAAGTAGTAGAATGCAGTGGGCTGGACTAAGGTGGGGCTGGCAGTCAGCAGGGCCTGTGCAATGAGAGGAAGGAAATGACCTCAGAGGATTGCCTTGCCCAGCTGAGCAATGAGGGGGGCACTTGGCCAGAGGATAGCCGGGGGTTAAGGAGCCCTGACACCCTTCCTGGCTCGCTTAACTTCTAATCCCACCTGCAGAGTCTGTGGGGCATGTGCACGTTGATGTGCCCAAGGTCTCCAGCCTGCCCTTGAACACCCACAGAGCATCCCAGGTACTGCTTACCAGGATCCTCTCTCAATATTCCTAGAAATGCCCAGGAATGCTCACACGCCTCAGGAATCCATCCTGGTGGATACCCCAGCCCATCTCTCACCCTGGGCCTCCCCACTATTCCTGTAGGTCACCTCTTGTCCCCCTGTAACCAGCTTCTCGAGGTCAGAGCCATGCTCACCATGCCACCTCAGATGTGGACACAGGCCTCCTCCAAAGGACAGCCAAGACTAGAGTGAACTTGAGCAAAATTTTACTAAAGGCCTAAGCAGGAATCATACTGTAGAGAGAAAAGCATAAAACCGGATCCTAGAACTCAGAGCTCCAGTGGTCCCTGGGCTGGATCCTGCTAAGGGATCTTCTCCTGGCCCTTTCTTGTACCTTAGCCCCTGCCACAGGGCCACAGGCCTGTGTCTCCCTGCAGGGGGACCTTTGAATGCTTTGCTCCAGAACTAGGACCTGTACTCTCAGCCTTCTTTGGGCTCCACCCGGGTCTTAGCCTCTTTCCCAAATGACTTAAATCTCTCCCCATAAACTTCTGCCCACAGGGAAGATAACCTATTACACAGTCAGGCTTCAAACTCCTCCACGCCCGAATAGAATTCTGCTATTACTACTGCAAAACCAAAGGCCCATTAGTGTGTATTCCCCCAAAACATGAGTAGGAAAAGTCCTGAGAGTCTTAGCAGATGATGTTTCAGCTCTCTCTAGCCATCAAGATTTCAGCAATGCCAGGATGCACTCTCAATCAGAGGTCCCCATTACATGGAGCTCTGCAGACCCAAATCAGGGACACAAATTGTAACTGGAGGAGACCTGGTCAGTGAGGCTTAGAGCTGAGGTGGGTTCAGCGATCTGTGAGAAGTCACAAATGGAGAAGGACGGTGAGCACACTACAGTGGCCCTGATGCCACACCAGCAGGAGCACAGACATGTAGGTGGGGACTCCCCACCAGAATGACAAAGGGATGTCAGGACAGCACCCACCCCAGCTACTTCTGGCCAAAGACTTCACCGCACCGTGTGTAGGGAGCATTGGACGTTAACCCCAGATCACTGAACTACACACTTAGGTTTTGCTGTTGAGTGAACAATTTAATTTCTATAGTATGTGTTCCATGCCTTACAACGTATGCCCCTAAAAGAATCAAACTTGACATGCTTAAGGAAATAAAACAGGCACAATAAACATTTGGGGCCATAGCTGGGAAGCAGGACCACTATTTCTGAACTCAGGTCCAGCTGCTCACTGCTCAAAAATCAATACTCGAGAGACAAGTGTTGGTAGAAATGGAAACCGTTGCTATTAATCAGAAGCCTGCAACCTGGGGAGAAGTTGGACTACTGTCCCCAAAACCAGCACCAAAGATTCTGCTTGGCCTTGAAAGTTTTTAAAGGGAAAAGGGAAAGTAATCTCAGTTAATCATTGAGCTAGAGGATCAAACTCATTGGCATGTCCCACTGCGTGAAAGCCTCGCTGACTCCTTGTGATCTTTCTTCAGATGCTACCTCGTTCACATAGTTTGTTCTTGAGATTACTGAAGGGGAAGCTAGAGAAGAGATCTGGTCATCTGTTAATTATTCTTCATTTTTACTTCTTTGATCTACAGAAAGAACCAACAGCTTAGGCATGGTATTGTGTGAGCAAAAGATTTGAAAGGTGTGCTTGGGCCAGAGATGAGTAGAGCAAGGGGGTGCCTGGTTTAAGGTTAGTTACAATATAATTTTGCTAAAGTGACAAGACAAAAGCTCTTTCCTGCCAAAAGCTGCTTACATTACCCCATCTAGATGATCCAGCACAAGATACTGCACTGGTTCAATACGTGAATGTAATGGGACGTGGTAATTACACTTTGGATTTTGTCGGGGAATGTACAGTGGGAGGTTGTGAAGGAGATAAGGGCAAACCAATGAGCTGTCCAAGAGGACTCTGTGAGTGATCTAAGCCCTGGAAGGTCCTGACCCACTCCCCGGGCTCCGGGAATGTGGCTGCCCTTCTATGCAAGGAGGGCAGAGTCTGGCTCTGGAGTGGGGGATGAGCAGATAGGGAGGAGGTGGGAGAGGTGTCAGGCTCTGCGGCGGGGGATCAGGATGTAAGGGGGTAAGGGAGGGGGAGGGGCACAGGGGAAGTGATGGAGATAAATCTTTTGCCTCAATAAACAAAATGTTGTTTGAAAAAGAGAGCATTTCGAAGGTATAAATATTTTGTTGTTGGTGGTGATGAGTAAACCTTTAGTGAAGCCCCAGAGCTTCGTAATATACACTACACATTTGTACATTTTCCTGTTTCTTAATTAGCCTGGGGGATTATTCAGGACCCTCTGTGTCTGCCTGGAAGTTCGTTGCTCACTGGCGTCCCCATTAGTGATTGGTCAGAAGACTCTCAGAGCAGACCGCGTGGGTGGCCTGAAGAAACCAGGGTGAGGAGGTTGAAATCAATGCCTCCTGGCACTTAGGAATAAAAGCCAAAACTGGGGACCCCAGAGGACTGTTTTCCTCGGTCCACATCACCTGCGTTACCCGCCGCCCCCAACCCCGACCCAGGAGGTGGGCACGCCGTGACCCAGGCCAGTGTGGAGCACGTTGCTCACCCAGGGCCAGTGTTTATTTGCAAGGCTGTGGTAGCAGAAAGCCGGGGCCCTCAGGGAACTCCTCCCTAGACCCTTCTAGTACGCACCCCCCCATGCCTGTAATGCGCACGGTCACCCTTGCGCCATGGTGATGTCTACCAGCTTCTGGCTCATCTGGGCGTGAGTGCCATGGAAGGGCAGCCCGCCACCTCCATGCCTAGGGTGCCCGAGACTCCGCTCCGGACTCCATGCTGCACCGGGATGCCCAACATTTTTTCTTCCTGGAAGGAAATGGGGCAGAGATAGAAGCAGTGGAGGGGGAGGAAAAAGAAAGAAATACATACATTTATAAGTGGAAAAAGAACGTTTGACTTGACATAGTATCTTTTTAAAAAATGGAATGTTGGTTAAAAATACTAACACCACTGGAAGACTCATAGTGAAAAATAACAGTGTCCTACATCACACCTCATGGGCTCCCCAATCCACTCCCCAGGAGCTGCTACTTTGAACAGTTTGGGCTGTTCCTTCATGTAACTAAATAGTATGTTTTTTATGGAAATCTGCATTTTCTTAACAGACACTAAAGATTCACTTCTGCAGGGGCAGCTTGGCTACTTCTGCCAACCTAGCCCTGCCCAGCTCTGCATTATCTGCCAATGGCCTTTGTGCCAGGAAGGCCCCTGTTCCTCCTGAGAGTTCCTCCTCACTATTAGCCTCTGTTAGCCCTGTTGCAGTCACCTTCTAGACTTTACCCAGTGCGGTTGTGGGAGAATCTGGAGGGAGCAGAGGCACGGAGAAAATGCAACCCCACCCTGGGCCCAGCAGGCAGAGTGGTTTAGAATCAGACAGATCTGACTTGGGTCTTTCCTGGCAGGTGTGTTAACCTCTCTGTGCCTCAGTGTCCCCATCTGTATAATGGGGAGGTGGATGATAATAACAATGCCTCCTTAGAAGGTTGTTGTGAGGATTAAATGAGAAAATGCAGGGCTTCCCTGGTGGTCCAGTGGGTAAGGCTCCGCGCTCCCAATGCAGAGGGCCTGGGTTCGATCCCAGAACTAGATCCCGCATGCATGCTGCAACTAAGAGTTCACATGCCGCAACTAAGAAGTCCACATGTTGCAACTAAGAAGTCTGCACACCGCAACTAAGAGTCCGCATGACGCAACTAAAGATCCCACGTGCCACAACTAAGATATGGCGCAGCCAAAATTAATTAATTAATTTTTTTAAAAAAGAGAAAATGCAAGTAAAGCACCTAGCGTGGTCCTTGGCACACAGTAGGTGCTCATGAAATGAGGTGGATTATTATTGGCAGGGCTGGGTCCCCTGGTCTTTAGCCCAGAGCTTTCTTCTTTGACTTGCTGATTTTTTTTAAAAAGTGATCTGATTTGCTTCCTTCTATCTCCCTCCAAAAACAAGGTGCCAAAGAACTACTTGTCTAAGCCACTAACGTGTCTGTCCCTTGTTGAACAGTTCAGGTCCCCCTGAGAAAGGTGGGTCTTAGTTGAAGACACAGGAGAGAGGATGGTGCCTGAGGGGCAGAAATCAAGCACAACCTCCTTCTTCTCCTCTACAAACAAAGGAAGGGGACAAAGGGATCTAGAGCAGGAGGATCACAACAGACCAGAGAAGGGTTCTCATCTTCCTGCTCAGGCATTTGCTCATTCTTTCCATCACCCATCAAAGTTTTATTGAGCACCTGCTTTGTGCCAGGACCTGAACCAGGGATACAGTGGTGAATGTGACATGGTACCTGCCCCCCACACTCCCGGGGGCGTCACATTCTAGATGACTGATCAGGCAGGCACAGTCCATGGGGGATCACAGCACAGAGCAGGGGCCCCCAACCCCATTTATTGAAGTGGCTCAAGAAAGACTTTCTGGAGGAGGGGCAACTAGGACCACAGGTGACAAGAGCAGGAGTGAGCCAAGCCGGGGGCTACGGGGAGCACTCACTGAAAACTTTCCAAAACAAGGGAGAAAGTGTTGGCAAGTATCACCTAGGACCTGTCTCTACTCGCACCTGGCCTGAGAAGCTGCATTTCCACTCTTCCCTGGGGCCCTAGGTAGGAGGGAGGCCCAGAGCATTTCCAGGCATGCCTTTTGTCCAAGAGCCCCTTCCCAAGGGTACCCAACCCAGAATGGCATGTTCCGTCAATTGTTTGGACTTTATTCTCCCATTTCTCTTCTCCATTGGGACATATCCTCTTTTTATGGGACAAGGCTTCTGGGACCACATGGCCATTTCCCCCTAGCACACTACCCCCACCATTCACATCCTTCTGGGTCCAAGCAGAGCCCTGAGGGTCCTCAGGGTGCACGAGATCAGTCAACAGCTTAGGAACTGGCTGGCACTCAGCCTCCAAGAGCCACAGGGACCAGCTGGGCCAACGGTGACAGCCTGCAAATTCCCAGGAATCCCTAAACGACCAGACCATCTTCAAGGAGGCCCCACCAAGAGGAGGTGGTGGGGCGGGAAGGAGAACTGACCAGGGAGTGGCTGGAGACAGAGGGCCTGGGGGCTGCCACACCAGTCCAGGCTGAGACAGTGGGGCAGGAGGAGAGGGACAGAGGACTGAAGTGGGCAGAGGCAGAGGGCCTGGGGGCTGCCACACCAGTCCAGGCTGAGACAGTGGGGCAGGAGGAGAGGGACAGAGGACTGAAGTGGGCAGAGGCAGCAGGGCCTGGGGCCTAGCTCATTGTGGATGCGGAAAGAGGCCCCAGGATGACTTCTGGGTGTCGAGGCTGAGTGTGTGGGTGGTCACTATTGATTCATGCTTGGAGCACAATGGGCTGATTTTCAGGTGATGCCGCTGTTCAGAGTGGGGTGGGAGAAAGGGGCCTCCTGGGAAGTTGGAGCTGTTCTGCATCGTGGTCTTGGTGGTGGCTGCATGGGGTGTACGTGTGTAAAAACTCACCCGCTGTACACTGGAGCTTATGTGCTTTACTCTGTTCGTTATACCTCAATTTAAAAAATATAAAGAAAGTGGAGTGCGGTGAAAGTGCTGGAAGAGAATGGTGGCCAGGATGAGGCCAGAAGTCATGTTCCTGCCTCTCTGTATCATCCATCCAACCATAATCCATTAATCTATCAGGCTATTCATTCATCCATCCAGCTAGCCAGCCTACCAGCAGTCTGTCCATCCATCCGTCCATCCATCCATCCTTAGTCCCTCCTGTAAGGTGTCATCAATCAGCTCTTGGCTCCTGATAAGCTCTGGGAAATGTCCTCCAACAATTTGTTTCGCCCTCAAGTAAAACCCCTGGGGCACAGCCAAGGGCCAGAGTGGGCAGGGTGTGCCCTGGTTGGTGGTGGCCACCTTCCCTGGGCTCCTCAACCTGGTGCCCACTCCTGCTACAGTCATGATCACATCCCCTGAATATGGGAGGCCCTTCTTATAAGCAACACACAGAAGAGAGATGAGGGACATTCCTCCGCTCCTACCCAGCCAAACTTCACCAAAACTCAGGCCACAGCTCTGTCCGGCATCTCTTGATGACCCAGGCGTCCCCATGGAGTGACCCACTGAACTCCAGGATGACGACTCTAGTTATCCCCTGCACAACGCACTGCTTCATGTCTCTGCACCTTCGCTTCTGGGAGTCCTGCTGTCTGGAAGGTCCTTCCCACCCTTTCTCACCTGGCTCCTTATATCCTACTCGCCCTCCAAGACCCAGTTTAGTGCCACCTCTTCCAGGCAGACTTCCTTGAGCTCTCTGAACGAGCCAAGCACCTGTTCTCTGTGTCCCTACAAGCAGTGTGCACAGTTCTATCCCAGCTCCTGAAATTACCTCCCCCGTGCACCCTGGGTTCTTTACCCCTCACTATCTCCCAGAACAAGCCTGGGCCTGGCCCAGAGGAGGGGCTATACAAAAATGTGTTTGTAATTTTGTTTTAATGATGTTCCCTTTCATTTTCTTTATAAGGGCGGTACATTATTAATATATTTATGAAGACTGGGTGGAAATGTGGAAGGAGAATTTCCATCCCCAGAGGGTAAGCGTGGGGCTGCGTGAACTTGTTTGGCTGGTTCTGTCTTTTGTGTCTGCATGAGTCAGGAATCATGTGTGAGGCGGCCCTCTGAGTGTTTTTTTCCAATTCAGATCCAGGAAGTGTAAAGAAAGCATAGAAGGATCCCTGGGGCCCTTTAGGGCAGACCATTTCCCCTGAAAATGTCACTTCAGCTGCGCGACTCCCCCTTTCCCCTCCTCTCCTGCACCCTGGCATGGCCAGAAACTAGGAAACTACTGAGCCACATCAGGAAGAGCTCAGAGTATGGAGTCAGAGAGCCTAGACTCAGCTCTGCCTCTCCGCTGTGTGGCTTTGGGCAAGCCGCCTTCCCTCTCAGAGCCTCAGCCCCCTCCTCTGTAAAGTGGGGATAACAAACCAATCCGGGGAGAAATGGGGGCGGGTGCAGGAGGGAGACAGACACAGAGGCAGAAGGAAAAAGGGAGCAGAAAGGGTGCGAGACAATGTAAAAGAAGGACAGGAAGGAGGCAGGGAGGGGCTCTGGATGCAGACGCTTCGCACAAGCGAGGGGCCCCAGGACCTCAGCTGCTGGCTGGCTGGGGGACCTGCAACTGCACCGGCCCCACCTCAGCTGCTGTCTCCAGGCTCAACGCTCAGGAACCTTCCTGTCTCCTGCATCGCCTCCCCATCTCCCCACGCCAGCCTCTGCCACGACGCTGAGAACCCACCGTCTCGTCCAGGGTCTCAAATGTGGTCCCCGCAGCAGAAACATTGCCTGGGAACTTGTCAGAGACGCAGATTCTCCAACCCATCTCAGACCTACTGAATCAGGAACCCTGGGGTGGGCCCCACTGTGCGCTTTAAGATGCCCCTGAGGTGATTCCTGCTGTCTGGAATGTCCTTTAGATGCCTCTAAATTTGGAAGAATCACTGCTTTAATAAAGCACGGCATTCATTCATTCATTCATACACTCATTCATTCAACAAGGATTTACCAAGCACTGGGTTTCCCTCCACTAGTTGCTGGGAAAGCAGATACGAAAGACCTGGTTCCTGATTTCCAGGAGGTTTTTTTTGTTTTGTTTTTTCCTCATTTACCAATCTATGCCTTTGGTGGGGGATAAGACTGGGGAAGCCTTAAGTTGCATGAGACTATTTGGACTGTCCGGGAATGGCCTTGTGGTCAGCCTGACGGAACTCGAGAAACCCCTGCCCGACGCTGACCCGTTCCCTGTGTCCGAGAGCTCCCTCCTCACAGGCTTGGGCAGTAGCTCTGAGGAGAGCAAGCTCTTCCTCACATTGAACCAGAACCTCTGCCTTCTGGCCTGCTTTTGTCTCTCATGCGGCGGAGGACGGTATCTGTGCCCCTCCCCCAGGAAGCTGTTGAGATCTCAGGCCTCCCAAAATCCTCTCTCCAGCAGGCCAAACACCCCAGCTCCCTCTGCTGTTCTCCAGGTGTCCCCAGGCCTCCCACCCTCCTGCCTGCCTGCCCTCAGGCGAAGCTGTCCGCTCACAGGTGAAGTCACCTGTGACCTGGGATTTAGATGTAAAGTCTGGGCGTTGGCCCCAATTTCCCGTGATCCAGTTACTCTGGAGAATTCCCCTAGAAGGTGCCTGGTAGAGGTTGACGCGCCACCAGCTTCTGTCCGGGGTGGGCGGGTCCCAGCTCTGCGAGGAGCACCCGCTGGGGAGGGGGTTTGAGCCTGGAATCGGTGTCACGAGAGCCGCGGGAACCGAGGCCTGAGGTAGGAACAGCCGAGTCTCCAGGGGCCCATCTCGCTGCTCAGGGTCCAGGACCGGGAGCAGAATGCTGGAAGCATTTAGAGGGCTGGCTGGCCTTCTCTCTTTTTGTTTTCCCTGCACGTATATGTGAGTTCACATACGTCAGCCATGCGTGTGCACGTGTGTGTGTGTGTGTGCGTGTGTGTCCTGCCTCTGCACTGGTCTATGGGGAACGCCTGGAACTGCACACAGCCCTTCACAGTTGGCTCTGCAGTCAGAGGAGCTCACTCAAAAGCCACCCAGTGGGACCCTGGTTCCTCCCTCAAAGCCCTCACGTGGCTCCCTATTACTTCTCAGGTAGAAGCCTCAGTCAGGAGTCGTGGTTTGCTTGGATCTGGCTAATGTGACCTCCCTCTGCCAGGGGTTCTTAATGGCCCCAGACTACTTGGAGACTCTGATGAAACCAGGGATTCTTGCCCAGGAAAATCCATGTATGAAACAATTTTGCAAACTTTCGGAGGACTTGCGGACCCCCTCTTTGTGGATGCTGGGGTCAGAAGCCCTCCTCTGCTCCTATCACACCCTGGCTTGCTGCCGTCCACCTCAAGAGCAGTCTCCCCAAACCGGCGCTAAGCTGGTCCCCATCTCCCAGCTTCTGTTCCTGCCGTTCCTCCTGCCCAGATGCCGCCCCTTCCACTGGGTTTATCCCTCCCAGCCTTCAGCCCACAGGGTCCTCTTCCCACCTCGGGCCCTCACACCTTAGCACCGTGTAGTATGGCTGACGGTGCCAGCGGAGGTTTCAGCGCCCTTGCCAGGTTGTAAACTCCTTGGAGGGAGATGCTAAGGACACCTACAGTTACCGCTATGTAGTGCCTACCATGGGTCAGGTATTCCGTTCTTCTGAGAATGCCGACTGCCCCTATTTCACAGAGGAAGAAAATGAGGCTCAGAGAGGTTAAGCAACCTGCCTAAAATCAAATTAGAAGGAAAATGGTCATTTATATGAGATCTTCCATAATGATTTAGAGTCACTAGTAGGTCAAAGTCCAGTCCAGTGGTTGCCTGATGGGAGACCTTTGTTTCAAGGCAGGCTCTGCCTCTGGCTTCTGATGCGCAGCAGTGGTGCTGGCCCCTGGCTTATGGATTGAAATATCGCATCTACTCCTCATCCGGGGAAAAAGTTGCATCCATGAGAGTTGCCTGCTGGCCTATGTTACCTTAGTGATGGATGGGAGGGCCTGAGTCCAGTTCTGTTCTCCAGGTGCTCTGAAGGGCCCAATTGCCTTCCTCAGATAACGTCTGTGGACCTCACATGAGTTCAGGATGTACAGCGCCCAGGCCAAGGCATAACCTCCCCAGTTAGAAACGCCTGGAACAAAAAAAAAATGATTCCATCATAGGATCGCAAAAGCCATGTCATTTGCCTGGGAGGAAGAAATTTTCCTCTACTCTTCTAGGTTCTTCTGGCTGGTCAAACGATTAAATTGACATGAGACAGATTAACAGGAGAAAGTTAAACAAAAGTTTAATAACACGTATACACAGGAGAAACCCAGGAGAACAGAGAAACTCACCAAAATGGCTGAAGCCCTCACCTTAAAAACCATCTTCAGCTAAAGAAAAAAGGATTTTAGGGGCATTGGTTTGGTAGCAAACCAGTAATCAAAGACCTAATAAAAACAACATAGGAAATTATTTTGATAAAACATAAAATCCCTTCTTTATAGGCAGACTAATGAAAGGTAAAGAAAAACATTTTATAAATTATCAAGAGGAGACTTTTGTCTTCTTAATACAGAGAGAAAACAAGATTCTAATTTTGTATCAGCTTACTTTTTTTTTTTTTTTAATTTTATTTATTTATTTATTTATGGCTGTGTTGGGTCTTTGTTTCTGTGTGAGGGCTTTCTCCAGTTGCGGCAAGCGGGGACCACTCTTCATCGCGTTGCGCGGGCCTCTCACTATCGCGGCCTCTCTTGTTGCGGAGCACAGGCTCCAGACGCGCAGGCTCAGTAGTTGTGGCTCACGGGCCTAGTTGCTCTGCGGCATGTGGGATCCTCCCAGACCAGGGCTCGAACCCGTGTCCCCTGCATTGGCAGGCAGATTCTCAACCACTGCGCCACCAGGGAAGCCCTATCAGCTTACTTTTAATATTAAAATTCATTCACTCAATTGAATATATTCTAATCTTTGCCAGTCCTGACCACACACAAAACTCTTTTCTCAGAGTTCCTTTTCCATAAACCTACAAATCCTTTTTTTTTTTCCACATTCAAACTTTGTCCTATGCTTTTCCTCTTTTTTTTAACTTTTTACTTTCCTTTCCTTTAACAAAATGCATTCCCATTCCTTATACCTTTTAAAAATTTTCCTTACATATGAAGATGTTTTCCTTATTTATTTTAGTTTTAGTTTTATGGTATATTAATTAGAATTCTTAACCCTTAGAAAACTTAATTTCTAGTGAAAACTAAGAAGTAAGCAATTGTGAACTGTTTGTTATACCAGTATTTTTTTTTTTTTTTTTTTTTATGAAAGCTTCTTTCTTTCTTTCTTTCTTTATTTATTTTTATGGCTGTGTTGGGTCTTTGTTTCTGTGCGAGGGCTTTCTCTCGTTGCGGCAAGTGGGGACCACTCTTCATCGCGGTGCGCGGGCCTCTCACCATCGCGGCCTCTCTTGCTGCGGAGCACAGGCTCCAGACGCGCAGGCTCAGTAATTGTGGCTCACGGGCCTAGTTGCTCTGCGGCATGTGGGATCCTCCCAGACCAGGGCTCGAACCCGTGTCCCCTGCATTGGCAGGCAGATTCTCAACCACTGCGCCACCAGGGAAGCCCCCAGTATTTTTTTTAATACATTTCATAATGTATAATAGACCCAAACATCTTTAGGTTTTTTTTTTTGTAATAAGAAGACAAAAGTAGGTAAACTTAGACTTATTTAGCAATTAATATTTCAGTATTTTATCTTATTTGGAAATGATCTAGACATTCAATGAATTCCCATCATTTAACTTAACTTAGAAAAACTCTAAAGTTTTAAATTACCAAAAGATTTTCAAAGTTATTTTTAAGTCTTATCCCATTTATATCAATATTTATCTAAATCATTTGTTCCCAACAATTATGTTTAGAGTACTCATGAAAACTTCATGAGACATTAAAGTCAACTATCATCCCAAGCTATTCTTCTTGCTGATAAACTTCGTAACAGACATAACATGAACTTATTTGACTAGTAAACCCAGGTAGAATAAAAGTTTTATATTTAATGCTGATAACTCTAAAGACATGCTTATTTTAATTAAAGCAGTAACTTTAAATTTGCTTTTATTTACTGAAGGTTAATCTTAGATCATGTGAACTCGAAAAATATTTGGGTTAGTCTGTTATATTTAGAACTATTTAATTCAAAGGTGCTTACTTTTAAGCCAATTAGAGTTCTTCTACAAGTTACTTTCGGCAATACCATCAGAAGGTAGAAAAATACCCTATCTATAACATACATGCATAGATATACAGACAGACACAACCAGAGACCTCATAGCTTTCATTTTAAGACTTTAGTCATGAATCAGGTATAACAATATAAAACTCACTAGTTCATAAACATCCGTTGCAGTACGTTAAGTTTATCCACTCAGATGGCAAAGGCTTTTTACTATACGTGGAAAAGACTTTTAAGATTTGTATTTGTCCTTGACAAATAATATTAATTAAAGAAGCTGTGAATTAGATTTTGGGTAAGGGAGCACTTCCAGCAGTTAGTAATTTTTTTTTTTTTTGGCTGCGTTGGGTCTTCGTTGTTACGCTCGGGCTTTCTCTAGTTGAGGTGAGCGGGCTTTCTCTAGTTGAGGCAAGCAGAGGCTACTCTTCGTCGTGGTGCACAGGCTTCTCATTGTGGTGGCTTCTCTTGTTGTGGAGCATGGGCCCTGGAGCGCGCGGGCTTCAGTAGTTCTGGCGTGGGGGCTCAGTAGTTGTGGCTCACGGGCTCAGTAGTTTTGGCGCACAGGCTTAGTTGCTCTGCGGCATGTGGGATCTTCCCGGACCAGGGCTCGAACCCGTGTCCCCTGCACTGGCATGCGGATTCTTAACCACTGTGCCACCAGGGAAGTCCAGTTGTACTTTTGAAAAGGGCTTTTTCCCTTTTTTCCCCCCCCAGGTTCTACTGATTGATTCCCCAGGCTCAGTCTCAGGTGACTGTGGGCTGTGCTTACATTTCTGATTTTGTAGAGATTTACAAAACAAAGACAGGTGCTTTCAATTCCACAAAGAACTGGGCTACTGCCTAAATGATATCAAAAGGCTGATCTGCTCATCCAACTGTATTTTCTTTAATTTGTTTCTTTATATCAGGGAGAAGATTTCCAATTAAAATGGAAATCAAAAGATTTCTATGTTTTAGAACTTCAGAGATCAATGCATCATGCCTTCAAAAAGTCTGCACAAGGTATCCAATAAAGGCCCTCTTTATGAGTGCTCAAGTCAACCCCAGACCAATTCACCCGAGGGGCAAAAAGCCTCCACCATTGCTCCTATCAGGCCCCAGTATCAGTCCCCACCCCAGTTTTCATCTCACATTGTGTGGGCTCAGGCAACCCTACTGACTCTCATTAGCATGTCTAATTAACATTGCCCAAAGGGTGGATTTATGTGCCCTGTCTTACAATACCAAGCAGTGGAAACATTCCCCAGGGAGACGCAATGTCTACCCCGACAATACAATCAGGCAAAAGAGACATAACCACCTTACAAAAAGCCCATTCAAACATTGCAATTTTCTTACAAGCTCTCACCTCAATTTCATCAACTCTTATACCTTTGACCATAGCCTCCATTAGGACCCCATCAATAAGTCTCAGTCTTACAATACTGGGTAGGAGAAGTGTTCCTGGCCAGACATAACATCCATTCCCATAAAGCATTCCAGCAACGTTGTTTAACCTCTTCATATAACACCCACTCAAACATTCCGACTTTTATAATCTTATCAACTCTTGTACTTTTTACTTTTCTCAATCTTGTTGTAGCCCAAGTCAGGGTTCCACTAATGGGTTTTGGTACCACAGCTTGTAAGGTTCTGGCATCAAGGAGTTCCAGAAACTTCTCTCCATCCCCCTGCCATCTCCCCACTCTTGTGTAAAAGGCTTTGGGTCTGCCATGAGGGGT
This sequence comes from Balaenoptera ricei, assembly GCF_028023285.1. Classification (NCBI taxonomy): domain Eukaryota; kingdom Metazoa; phylum Chordata; class Mammalia; order Artiodactyla; family Balaenopteridae; genus Balaenoptera; species Balaenoptera ricei. The sequence continues at coordinate 175,128,880 of NC_082640.1, read as the reverse complement.
TGAGCCAAGGGACCCAGGTCCTTTTGTCAACCTTTAACTCAATTAATCGACCTAATTCTTGCCCCAAGTGATTGTTGGTTAGGTTTCTCATTGTAATTTTTGCCTTCCAGTTTAAAAAATTTCTCCAAACTGGAGTAAGTAGAGTGGACTTGTTTGGGGCCCTTTAATGTTTTGGGGATCAAAGGGCGTCCCTTTGGCCCACCTAATCTTAGATAGTGCTGTATTAAAAAACCTTTATTTTAATCCCATCAATGTCCATTTTACTTATCCCATTTCTTAATAGCCATCTGAAGATTTCCATCCTGCTGGGACAAGTTCCGTGAGACTTCTCTTTCTGAATCCTCTTTATTCTGCAACTTTCAATATTTGCTTTATTTACCTTCTTAATAACCCTTTAACAAGTTCTACCTTTTTGGGAAGAGTACCTTGACTTTCCCCTTGGTTTCTTCCCATTCTCTTGTTAATTAACCGAATGCTTTTATTAGCATCTGTAAGACCCATGAGGGGAAGCTGAGACACCAAATTTGATAAGGTTTCCCAAATCTTTTTTGTTTTGTTTTGTTTTTTAATTAAGGGAGTTCTTAGGGTTAGCCATTATATTTTTTTGTTTCCACCTTTTAATTTGGTCTTTCCACAGGTGCCAATAAAACAGCTGTTTACAATGAGAGTTCTCTAAAAAATTTACCAATTTAGAAGTTTTTCCGATTCAAAGGATCCATCACCTGCTATTGACGAATAGTATCTTAATAGCAACACAAACCAATAAGTCTTTTTATGCCTTAACCGTGGATGAAAGAGGCATCCCTCAAGAATGTAAAGGACACAGCCCTAACAAGATCCAGAAATTTCACTCCCCAAAATAGTCTAAGAAAGCGGAGACTTTTGTTGCATCACTAATAAAGCAACAAAGGTTGAACAACGAAGGCCCCTTATAGACTGGACCCTTTATGACAAACTCCCCTGAGAGCTGGTGTGGCCACACAAAGAGACGCCAGTCAGAAGCCTGGGTTGTTACCTGGGCTTCTGACCAGTTGGCTACCGCTGCTCAGAATCCCAGTGTATCTGACTGCAAAATGCATACCAGTATGTGTACCCTTCTGATGGCAGAGACCAGAGAGAGTTTTCTCACTGGTCAGCAAACCAAGCTCTTCAGGATGTATAATAAGATGGAAGGAAAAAACTCATCCAGTTTTTTTTTTTTCTTATATGTACATTAACAGCTTTAAGCTAAGTCTTGGGTTTCTTGGAGCCAAACTAATACCTAAAAGGGATGTACTGTGGGGCTGAGGATTGTGAGGTATTTTACAGTGTACCTCGTGACATCGAAATTTTCTTGAGGTTGGTGGGTGACCTAGTATTGATCTAACCCATTCCATGACCGACTTACCCTTTCACGAGTGCCTACTTGAGGTGGTGAGTGCCCTGAGGGCCCTTAAATCCTCAACCCTTGCCCACCAGTGGTGCAGCTGTGACTTCCAAGACATTCCTTAGCAGTAGCTCTTATCTCATGCATATTAACTCACCGTGCGCGTAGTTTGCCTAAATAGACAGTGGTCTGGTGAGACTAGCAAACTCACCAGTCTGCGGGGCCAGCCTGGACAAGCTTAAAGGACCTATGCCTGCGTCCTACCCTATGGAATTTCCTTCTTATGACAAACAACACAATAGAGAGATAAAGAAAAACAATAACCATCTTTGGGAGGAAAAGGATCAACAAATCAAGAGTACTCTGCCAGTTTTCAAAACAAGTCTCTGGGTCCAAGGAACTAGCTCCATAAATATTTCTCCTGTTAATCTAACTTTAGAAAAGCAATAAAGGCCCCCACTACACCTAGCCCGTATTCTCTGCAGATACCTCTCGTTATAGCTCTATTCTGGGAACAGGTCCTTTAACTAAATTCTTTATGCAGTTAAGGGGGAGCTAAAAAAAACTTCCCGAGTCTTCTGTTTTTTAAAAATCATCATCCTCTGTGCACCTGAAACTAACACAACATTGTAAATCAACTATACTCCAATCAAAATTTTTTGAAGATCATCCTAAATTAATCCTCATGCCAAGGAGACAGATTTTGCGGTCACAAATTTTGCTCCCCAACAGGTTCATCACCCTGCCTCTAAGCAGCAGAACTCAAAGAATGGTCCCAAGACCAGTGGCACCTGTAGTACCTGGGAACTTGTTAGAAACACAAATTCTTGGGTCCCAGCCTAGACCTACTTAATCGAAACTCAGCAAGGGAATAGGGGAGCAAACTGAGTTTTAATAAGCTCTCCAGGTGATTCTGATTCAAGTTAAAGTCTGAGAACCATTGCTCTAAACCATCTGGGTTATGCACTGTTAGTGACCAGAAGAGAAGAACATTCAAGCTATAACCCTAGGAAGCCATTCCAGAACTCTCCCTTATGGCTAACCTGAATCCCTCACGTTGCATGGAAGCCCACCATCAGAGGGGTTAGGTAACAGCTCCATCATGCTGTGTTGCATCACTTCTTCTTGTGCTTAAAGATCACCCCTAGGTCAGTCAGAAGCCAAAAGTGGGTTTGTACTGAGTATAAGAATTAGAAGCCAACATGCAAAACAAAAAAATGCTGATTGTGCTGTGATGAGATGATAGTATTTTTGTCCTCCGTCACCCTTCACTACCACCTTTTGAGAATGTCTATAGTATTGTTACATCATCTTTTCAATTAAAAAAGTGAAAGGTATGCTGTATTCAAGCATGGCTAGATCATGCGTGGCTAGATCATGGGATACATAGTGGAGATCAGGGAGATGAGGCTGAGAGGGTCCCCAAGACCAGGAAAAGGGACTAGACTCGAGCCCATATTCAGGAGCCTGTTCTGGGAGGCCCCCTGTGATGTCCTGCTGCAAACTTTGATCTCTATAGGCACCAAATAGCACAGAAGAATACACCTTTAGGGCCAAGGCACCATTTGCTTGTGGACCCTGTCGTGGGTTTTTTCTCTTCTCACTTCCATCATACCTGTCTGACTATGGCTGGGCCTGACACGTTGCTGACCAGCCCTGGTGTCAAGAACCAAGGATGGAGTCAGCAGGGCTTCTGTGCCTCCTAATTCACTCTCCTTGGGAGATCCACTACCTGCCTACTGCCCCCTCTTGACTGCCCTTCCTGGAAGAAGAACAGCCAATCTGCCGTGACTACCCAGCCCAGGGCCAGCCTGGATGACTTTGAAAAGGCTTCCTCTAATCCTCAGAGAGACTCACTTTCTGCGTGAGGCCAGCGAAGCTTGGAAATAAGAGCTGCCATCTCCTTACTGATTCCAGAGCCCTTGATCTTTCTTGTCTTTGCTGAGCTGAAGGAGCAGACAAACTTCTCTGCTTTCAGGCCCCAGCAGCTCCCAACCCTAATTGCATGGGCCCCTTTCCATCTCTCTCAGACCCAAACCACAGATTTTCATCTGAAACTCTCATTCCAGATAACAGCCTCTCTCTCCCCACTGCCACCTGGGATCACCTTTTCTCTTTGGGGAACTTCACCTGCTGCTAAAATCACATCAGTGATGCAGTTGGCCAAGCCCTTGAGATTTGATCAGTTATACAGAGAACCTACATTCTGGGTGGCAGATAAACTTGAGGAAATCTGAGGACTTCCAAAGAGATTCCCCAGAGGCTCCCTTCCACTGAGATCCGAGACCCCAGGATAAAGGGACTAGTAAATAATAGACCTGCCGACAGCAGGCAAGCTCGGCCCGCCTGAGGGGTAGGGTTTGTCTGGGTGTCTCAGCCGAAAAGCTAACCCAGGGTGGAGACCTGAGACTTAAGATGTTGAACATCTTTTCATAGCCTTACTTGCCATCTGTACGTCTTCTTTGGTGAGGTGTCTGTTCAGGTCTTTTGCCCATTTTTAAACTGGGCTGTTTATTTTATTAGTAGTGAGTTTTAAGAGTTCTTTGTATATTTTGGGTAACAGTCTTTTATCAGAAACGTCTTTTGTAAATGTTTTCTTCAAGTCTATGCCTCGTCTTCTCATTCTCTTGACATTGTCTTCTTCAGAGCAGAAGTTTTACATTTCCTTCTTTCAGTTTTATTGAGATATAATTGATATACAGCATTGTATAAGTTTAAGGTGTAAAGCACAGCGATTTGACTCACAAACATCATGAAATGATTACCACAAGTTTCGTGAGCATCCATCAACTCAAATCATCTCATATAGATACAAAATTAAAGAAACAGAAAACAAGTTTTCCTCATGATGAGAACTCAGGATTTACTGTCTTAACAACCTTCACTTATAACATACAGCAGTGTTCATTATACTTATCATGTTGTACATTACATCCCTAGTGCTTATTTATCTTATAACTGGGACTTTGTGCCTTTTGACCACTTTTATCCAATTCCCCCTCCCCCCACTCTTTTTCTCTGGTAACTACAAATCTGATCTTTTCTTCTGTCAGTTTGTTTGTTTTTGAAGTGTAATTGACCTACAACACTATGTTAGTTCCTGGTATACAACATAGTGATTCTGTACTTCTATACGTTTCAAAATGATCACCACTGTAGGTCTGGCTAATATCTGTCACCATACAAAGATATTACGTAATTATTGACTATATTCCTCAAACTGTACATTTCCTACCCATGACTCATGTATTTTGTAACTGGGAGTTTGTACTTCTTAATCTCCCTCAGCTATTTCTTTCCTCCCCAACCCCCTGGCAATCACCTATTTGTTCTCTGTATCTATGACTCTGTTTCTGTTCAGTTATGTGTGTTCATTTGTTTTGTTTTTTAGATTCCCCAAATAAGTGAAATCATACAGTATTTGTCCTTCTCTGTTTGACTTATTTCACTTAGCATAATCCCCTCTAAGTCCATCTGTGTTGTTGCAAATGGGAAGATTCCATTCTTTTTTACGGCTGAGTAATATTCCATTATATATACACCACATCTTCTTTATCCATTCATCTATTGATGGGCATTTAGGTTGCTTCCATATCTTGACTATTGAAAATAATGCTGCAATGAACATGATGGGGTGCACATATCTTTTCTAATTAGTGTTTTAATTTTCTTTGTATAAATACCCAGGAGTGGAATTGCTGGATTGTATGGTAGGTCTATTTTTAATTTTTTTCCATACTGTTTTCATAGTGGCTGCACCAATTTACATTCCCACCAACAGTGTACGGGGTTCCCTTTTCTCCACATCCTCGCCAACACTTGTTGTTTGTTGTCTTTTGATAATAGCCACTCTGACAGGTGTGAGGTGATATCTCATTGTGGTTTTGATTTTCATTTCCCTGATGATTAGTGATGTTGAGCATCTTTTCATGTGCCTGTTAGCCATCTGTATATCTTCTTTTAAAAAAAAAAAAGTCTGTTCTGGTCCTCTGCCCATTTTTTAACCATGCTGTTTGTTTGTTTTTTTGATGTTGAGTCTTGTGAGTTCTTTGTATATTTTGGATATTAACCCCTTATCAAATATATCATTTACAAATATCTTCTCCCATTCAGTAGGTGCCCTTTTGTTGACAGTTTTCTTTGCTGTGTAAAAAATTTTTAGTTTGATATAGTCCTATTTATTTATTTTTGCTTTTGTTTCCCTTGCCTGAGGAGAGAGATGCAAAAAATATATTGCTAAAACTAATGTCAAAGAATGTACTGGCTATGTTTTCTCCTAGAAATTTTTTGGTTTCAAGTCTTCCATTTAAGTCTTTAATCCATTTTGAGTTTATTTTTGTATATGGTATGAGAAAGTAGTCCAGTTTGATTGTTTTGCATGTAGCTGTCCAGCTTTCCCAACACCATTTATTGAAGAGGCTGTCTTTTTCCTATTGTATATTCTTGCCTCCTCTGTCATAGGTTAATGGACCATATAAGTGCGGGTTCATTTCTGAGCTCTCTATTCTGTTCCATTGATCTATGTGTCTGATTTTGTGCCAGTAACATACTGTTTTGATTACTGTAGCTTTGTAGTATAGTTTGGGGGGCTCTCCAAGATCAGCCAGTGGGTCTGATCCAGGCTCCTTTCAAATTGCTGCTTCCGCCCTGGGTCTCAGAGTGTGTGGTATTTTGTGTGCTCCCTTTAAGAGCAGAGTCTCTGTTTCCTACAGCCCTCTGGCTCTCCCGAAAGAAACCCCATTGTCCTTCAAAGCCAAGCATTCATAGGGTCTTCCCAGTGCAGGATCCCCAGGCTGGGGATCCCGAGGTGGGGCTCAGACCCCTTGATCCTTGGGGAGAAGCTCTGTAATTGTAATGATCCTCCCATTTGTGGGTTGCCTACTTGGGTATAGGTCTTGACCATACCACATCTTCACCTCCCTTCCCATCTCATTGTGGTTCTTTCTTTATATCCGTAGTTGTAGAAGATCTTTTCTGCTAGTCTTCAGGTCGTTCTCACTGATAGTTGCTCTGTAAATAGTTGTAATTTTGGTGTATCTGTGGGAGGAGGTGAGCTCAGGGTCTTCCTACTCTGCCATCTTCGCCACTCTCCAGAAATTTTTAATTTTAATAAAGTCCAGCTTATCAATTTTTTCTTTCACGGATCATGTGTTGGTGTTTTATCTAAAAAGGCATCACCATACCTAAGGTCTAGGTTTTCTCCTATGTTATCTTCTAGGAGTTTTACAGTTTTGAATTTTACATTTAGGTCTGTGATCCATTTTGAATGAACTTTTGTGAAGTATGTCCAGTTGTTCCAGCACTACATTTTGAAAAGACTACTTTTGTTCCTTTGTTAAAGATAATTTGACTTTATCTGTATGGGTCTATTTCTGGGCTCTCTATTCTGTTCAGTTGATTTATTTGTCTATTCTTTTGCCAATACCACACTGTCATGATTGTTGTAGCTTTATAGTAAGCCTTGAAGCCAGGTAGTGTTAGTACTCCAACTTTTTCTTCTTCAAAATTGTGTTGGCTATTCTGGATCTTTTGTCTCTCCATATACACTTTAGAATCATTTTGTTGATATCCACAAAATAACTTCCTGGGGTTTTGATTTGGATTACATTGTGTCTATAGATCAAGTTGGGAAGAACAGACATCTTAACAATGTTGAGTCTTCCAATCCATGAACATGGACTATCTTTCTATTTACTTCTTTGATATCTTTCATCAGAGTTCTGCAGGTTTCTTCATCTAAATTTTGTACATATTTTGTTAGATTTATACCTAAGTATGTCATTTTTAATCAAATTTATGGGCACAGAGTTGTTCATGGCATTCTTTTATTACTCTTTTAATTTCCATGGCATCTGTAGTGATGTGTCCTCATTTATTTTTAGTAATTTGTGTCTTCTCTCTTTTTTTCTTAGTTAGCCTGGCTGGAGGCTTATCAATTTTGTTGATCTTTTCAAAGAACCAGCTTTTGGTTTTGTTAATTTTCTCTATTGATCTCCTGTTTTCAATTTCATTGATTTCTGCTTTAATTGATATTATTTATTTCCTTCTTTGGATTTAATTTTCTCTTCATTTCCTAGTTTCCTAAGGTGAACACTTAGATTACTGATTTTAATATACACATTTGATATAATAAATTTCCTTTCTTTCACTGCATCCCACAAATTTTGATAAATTGTATTTTCACCAAGTTCAAAATATTTTAAAATTTCTCTTCAGATTTCTTCTTTGACTCATGTGTTATTTAGAAGTGCTGTTTAATCTCCAAGTATTTTGGGATTTTTCCAGCTATCTTTCTGTTACTGATTTCTAGTTTGATTCCATTGTGATCTGATAGCAGACATGTTATGATTTCTAGTCTTTAAAATTTGTTGGGCTTCCCTGGTGGCGCAGTGGTTGAGAATCTGCCTGCCAATGCAGGGCTCACGGGTTCGAGCCCTGGTCTGGGAAGATCCCACATGCCGCGGAGCAACTAGGCCTGTGAGCCACAATTACTGAGCCTGCGTGTCTGGAGCCTGTGCTCCGCAAGAAGAGAGGCCGCGATAGTGAGAGGCCCGCGCACCGCGATGAGGAGTGGCCCCCGCTTGCCGCAACTAGAGAAAGCCCATGCACAGCAACGAAGACCCAACACAGCCATAAATAAATAAATAAAATAAAATAAATAAAAATTAAAGAAAGGGGCTTCCCTGGTGGCGCAGTGGTTGAGAATCTGCCTGCCAGTGCAGGGGACACGGGTTCGAGCCCTGGTCTGGGAGGATCCCGCATGCCGCGGAGCAACTAGGCCCGTGAGCCACAATTGCTGAGCCTGCGCGTCTGGAGCCTGTGCTCCACAACGGGAGAGGCTGCAACGGTGGGAGGCTCGCGCACCGCGATGAAGAGTGGCCCCCGCTCGCCAGAACTGGAGAAAGCCCTCGCACAGAAACGAAGACCCAACACAGCCATAAATAAATAAATAAATAAATAAATAAAATTAAACTTAAAAAAAAAAAAATTAAAGAAAAAAAAATTTGTTAAGGTGGTATTTATGGTCCAGAATGTAGTCTATCTTGGTGAATGTTCCATGTGAGCTCGAGAAGAATGCATAGGCTATTGTTGTTGGATGAAGTAGGCCATAAGATGTCCATTATATACAGTTAATTGATGGTGTTGCTGAGTTCAACTATGCCCTTACTGATTTTCTGCCTGCTGGATTTGTCCATTTCTGATAGAGCTGTGTTAAAGTCTCCAATCATAATAGTGGATTCATCTATTCTTCCTTGCAGTTCTATCAGTTTTTGCCTGATACTTTAGGAGTATGCACATTAAGAATTTTTATGTCCTCTTGGAGTATTTACCCCTTTATCATTATGTAATGCCCCCTTTAACCCTGGTAACTTTCCTGAACTGTTCTGAAGTCTGCTCTGTCTGAAACTTATATAGCTACTCCTACTTTCTTTTGACTAGTGTTAACATGGTATATCTTTCTCCAAACCTTTACTGTTAATCTATACATTTCTTTATATTTAAAGTGGGTTTCTTGAGACAACCATATTTGTGTCTTGTTTTTTGATCCACTCTGACAATCTCTGTCTTTTAATTGGAATATTTAGACCACTGATGTTTAAGGTGATTATTGATATGATTGGATTACTATCTCCCATACTTGTTGCTATTTTCTATTTGTTGCCCTTGTTCTTTTTCCTATTTTGTCTTTCACATTTTTTCTGACTTTCATGGTTTTAATTGAACACTTTATATGATGCTATTTTCTCTCCTTTCTTAGCACATCAATAATACTTCTTTAAAAAAAAAATTTTTTTTTAATGGTTGCCCTAGAGTTTGCAATATATGTTTACAATGAATCCAGGTCCACTTTCAAATAAGCACTTCACAGGTAGCTCAAGCATGTTATAATAACAAAATATTCCTAATTCTTCCCTCTCATCACTTGTATCATTGCTGTCATTCATTTCATATATATATATATATATATATATATATATATATATATATATACCCATATATACACATAAGCACATATTATTGAACACATTGTTGCCATTATTATTTTGAACAAACTGTTATCCATTAGATCAATTAAGAATAAGAGAAATAAAAATTTTAATTTTGCCTTCATTTATTCATTCTCCAATGCTCTTCCTTTCTTGTGTAGATCGAGTTTCTGACCAATATAATTTTCCTTCTCTCTGTAGAATTTCTCTTTTTTTGTTGTTTTAAATATTTATTAAATAAATAAATAAATATTTATTTATTTGGTTGCACCAGGTCTTAGTTGCAGCAGGCGGGCTCCTTAGTTGTGGCATTCAAACCCTTAGTTGCAGCATGCATGTGGGATCTAGTTACCTGACCAGGGATCGAACCCAGGCCCCCTGCATTGGGAGCATGGAGTCTTATCCACTGCACCACCAAGGAAGTCCCTAGAATTTCTTTTTTCTTTTTTCTTTTCTAGGGCAAAAGGGAGAGAGACGTGAACCAGGTGGGTAGAATTTCTTTTTAAAGATTTTTTTTGATGTGGACCATTTTCAAAGTCTTTATTAAGTTTTTTACAATATTGCTTCTGTTTTATGTTTTGGTTTTTTGGCCTCGAGGCATGTGGGATCTTAGCTCCCTGATCAGGGACCTAGAATTTATTTTAACATTTCCTATAAGACAGGTTTACTAGCAACAAATTCCCCTAATTTTTGTTTGTCTGAGAAATTCTTTATTTCTCCTTCACTTATAAAGGAAAAGTTTCCAGGATACATAATTCTAGGTTGGTGATTTTTCTCTATCAACACTTTAAATATTTCACTCCACTTTCTTCTTGCTTGTGTGGTTTCTGAGGAGAAGTTGGATATAATTCTTATCTTTGCTCCTCTATTGGTAAAGAGTTTTTTTCCTCCATCTTCTTTCCAGATACTTTCTTTATTGTTGATTTTCTGAAATTTGAACATATGTCTAGGTGTAGTTTTTTTGGCATTTATCCTGCTTGGTATTCTCTGAGTTTCCTGGATGTATTGTTTGGTGTCTGACATAAATTTGGGAGAAAATTCTCAGTCATTATTGCTTCAAATATTGCTTCAAATATTTCTTTTCTCTTTCTCATCCTTCTGGGATTCCCATTACAAATAGGTTACAGCTCTGTAGTTATCCCACAATTCTTGGGATATTCTTTTCTGTTCCTTTCAGTCTTTTTTCTCTTATCTTTTTAGTCTAGGGAGTTCCCATTGTCATATCATCAAGGTCAGAGATGATTTTCTCAGCTGTGTCTAGTATACTAATGGGCCCGTCAAAGGCATTCTTCATTCTGTTACAAGTGTATTTTATCTCTAGCATTTCTTTTTGATTCTTTATTAGAATTCCCATTTCTCTGCTTACATTATCCATCTGTTATTGCATGTTATCTACTTTTGGGTATCTTCCCTCCCCTAGGTAAGTCAGGCTCTGTTAAAACCCTAGCAGGCTAGGCTCTGGTAAAATAGTTTCTTCTGAGGGCAGGCCTTGTTCAGAAGAACAGGTGCTCTGGTGTATTTCAAAAATGGCTCACTTTCCCCTCCCTTACCTAAAGCATGAGGGGATTTTTCTCTAATATTCAGTGTGGACCTGGTAGATTCTGTGAAGGTCAAGCTCACAGAAGGGTGGGAGCCCCCTATGACTAGGTCCCCCTGGAGCTTCTAACTCTCAGACTTGTCCACACGAAGCTTCCAGCAACTTGTCAATTACAGTTCAGGTTTTCTTACCCAGGCACTGGTACCCTCAGAGGTTTCTGCTTATCTCCGCGGCTGTTTTTGACTTCGAAGATGCAAAGGGAGAGGGCCTTTCTCAGGCATCGGTCAAAATTCCTGAAACTTGTGACGAAGTCAAGGGAGGAAGGGTGGGGCCTGGAAGGACCCAGACACAGGAAGGGTTGGTCCTGATGGGAAGGGCAGCTGCAGGGAGGGGCAGGGCAGCCTGGGGCAGAGGTAAGTGAAAGGAGAGCGTGAAGCCTCCTGCATCCTCCAAACGTTTGCCAGATTGCTCTCTTCCTTTCCGCCCCACAGGAGGTACAGATAAAAGCAGAGATGACCCCTCTTCAGAGCACTGATCTAAAGTGGCCTGCCTGTCACTCTCTCTCATCTACCTGTAGCTCTTCTCACTGTTTAGCACCACCTGGTGCATTTCTTTGTGAGGGCTCCTTGTCCATCTCCCAACACTAGAGCAGGCACTCTATGCAGCAGGACCCTTGCTGCTCCAGCCTCAGTACACAGAGCAATGTCTGGCCCACAGCAAATGTTTGTTGAATGACTGAATGAGAGGCCAGAGGTTAAGAACCAGGTCCCCTTCTTACCCTGGTGCCCTCAGGACTCCACTCATGGAGGAGATGAGTTTCTGGCTGGACAGGCTCCAAGCCAGGTCCCTCCCCCGGGCAGCCTTGCCTGATTGGCTGGCCGTCTGAGCACTCACCAGCGATGACCTCAAAGTCAGTCTCCACGTCACAGGCAATGATGTCCCCATTTCGTATGTGCCTCTTCACGGCCTCCTTGACTTTGCCCATCCCAAGCTCGTTGCCTCCGTCACCGACCCCTGGAGGGAAGGGAACTGAGTCAGGGCACAGGATCAGGCAAAATGGGGGGCGGTTATGGGGCAGAGCAGCCCCTTCACATGTACCTCAGGGTGGGGAAAGGGGTTGGCTCTGGATACATTTTCACACTACCAGGAGATGCTGGACTTCTTCAGGTATTCTAGAAACTTCTCCAGTTAAAAATGAGTCAAGGTTTGGAACTCAGCAGAGCGTGGCCTTGTCCACTGTTGGGTCATGTTCTCCAGTCACAGATGGGGCACCAGGTCCATGAGAGATGGTGACACCCAGGACTTCCTCTCCTTGCCAGTAGCTCCTGCTCAGGGAGGGGCCCCAAGGCCCTGAGTCTTATTACTGTGACCATACAGCATTCCACTGGCAGAAGGGAACCGGTATACGTTGTTAAAGTCAATTCTGTAATTTAAAGGCTTCTGTTTCAAGTATGTGAAATGTATGTGTGTCATTTTAGTTAATTTTAATCTACACCAGATAGGCTCCTGGTTAATATGTGAAGCAGCATAATTAGGAATTCACACCCCAGGGGTGGCCTGTTAGCATTTGAAAGAGACCACAGAATAAAGGCCAATTTGCTAGGCATCAGAAGGTTTGTTAATTATTCTAGCACAATAAATGCTAGAATAAATATGTTAGAATAAGCAAATGTCAGAAATTATTTAACTCATTGGTGAAATAAATGGTGTTCAAGATAGGTGAATTGGCTAGAAGTAATTACCAGGTAACTCCACCCTTGCAGGAACAAGATGAAGAAAACTCTAACAAGCCCTGCAGCCTGTGCCCTTTGAGGTGGTGCCCTAGGAACACCATTTGGTCCTGCGTCCAGGTGTTTCTGGAGGATTCTGTAGACTAGAGGTCAGCTGAATCTGCCTCTGGAAGATGGTTGCAGCTGCCTCAAGATAACCATTCACCAAGGGGATTATCCCAGTGTCCCAAGGACAGAGGGCGGGGCCCCTCAAGCCTACAGAATGGTTGTATGAATGTTTTTGTGTCTATTTCTACAAACATGTGGAAGAATTCCACCAGAGGCAAGCATTCATTGCATGATGGTGGAGAGGGGCCTGGAGCTGACTCACCTTGGGCATCAGAGACCTGGTCTCGGCCAAAAGAATGGGATGATTGTGAATGACCAGATGCCCTAGGTCCTCACCCTGAGGATTTTTCTCAGAACGGTTTTCTAGATCCATGACAGTCCACTGAGTGAAAGAAAATAACAACACCTAGCATTGGTATCTTGTCTATTTCTGTCTCTGCCCTTTAGCATTTTATGAAGTTCATCTTGTTCGCTCCTCAGGTGTGTCCCGTCTGTGGACTTGACCTCACTTTACAGAGTCTCTGAGAGGGGCAGGACCCGGGTAGTGGGTGGGACGTGGGTGTCTTAATTCTCAATTGAGTGTGATTCGCTGACAAGGCAAGCTGCCTGTGGAACTGAGGAATAGGGGTGTTGAGGGAGCAGAGGAGGGAAAGGAGGATTTGGGGGGTAACTCTGCTGAGCAGGGGGCTGGGCAGCCACAGGAGGGGCTCGGGCTCCTGAGGCCAAGAGAAGGGTCCAGGGGTCCACCAAGGGGGCAGCTTGAAAGCACAGCCAGCTCCACCTGCTTCCTCTGGGATCTTGCGGGCATCGTTAGGGGGAAGAGCACAGATCGGGGGTCCATTCAGTGGGGGAAGAGTGTTTGCTCTACAGCTCCTTTGGACCCTGCTGGCTCGTGTGGACACAGAAAGCCCTTCCGCTCTATCCTGGGAGGCCTCCCCAGCCCAGAGAGGCAGGAAGCACGAAGCCAGCCGCACTGAGGGCACCACACCCAAGGCCTCTTCTGGGAAAGACCAGGGCGATTTGCGGAAATTTTCTACTCAGCCAGGAAGGCTTTCATTGTCTCATCACAATCCCCAAAGCCAAAGGCAACCAATGAGCCTGGGAAACACTCTGAAGTGTTTGAATGGACAGAAAAAGTAAATATGGAACACGACAAACGTGCCTTCATTTCTCCACGCTCTGGTTCCCACCCCAGGGGAGGTATGCTGGCGTCCCAGTCACATCAAGCCTTTCAGAAATTCATAAAGGCAACACGGGCCCACAAAAAGCATAGTAGGTAGGGCCCTGGTAGTCTGGACTCTACTCTTAATTAACTAGGCAACCTCGAGATACCTCCCTAGGTCTCACCTTTGGAAACTATACCTGCCTTACCTACAGGTTTTTTTTTTTTTTTTTTTTAAATACATTTCTTAGTATTTTTTTTTTAATTAATTTATTTATTATTTTTGGCTGTGCTGGGTCTTCGTTTCTGTGCGAGGGCTTTCTCTAGTTGCGGCAAGCGGGGGCCACTCTTCATCGCAGTGCGCGGGCCTCTCACTATCATGGCCTCTCTTGTTGCGGAGCACAGGCTCCAGACGCGCAGGCTCAGTAGTTGTGGTGCACGGGCTTAGTTGCTCCGCGGCATGTGGGATCTTCCCGGACCAGGGCTTGAACCCGTGTCCTCTGCATTGGCAGGCAGATTCTCAACCACTGCGCCACCAGGGAAGCCCCTTACCTACAGGTTTTAAGAGAGGCTTAAACAATACAATGATTGTGAAACCTCTTTGAATACCACAAATTTCTATACAAACATGAATGATCACATTATTAGCAATCAAAATATCACACTGATCATACATTCAAGATATATTTAAAACTGAATAAACTTCATAAGATGATACAGAATACATATGGTACATTCATCCTGTATGACCAAAACAATATACCATGCCCTGATCTTATTATTGTCATTATTTTATTATTAGTTTTGATGTTTTAGAGTTGGACAAATAGAATACGCTCAGTTAAGCGTCATTTCCCTTTCCTGCTCGTGGGAACACTGGATTTCTAAATGTCAGCATCGTTATTGTTTATACCGACCAGAATAAACAAAGACCATCTCTGAAGTGGAAAACAATGGTCCCATATAACTCCTTTTTGTCATGTGTTCAACAGTCAATAAAAAGGGCTTTTAGTGCTGACGTGTTCTTGTCGCATTCTCAGTGCCCCTTGCTTACCAGGTGATGAGATTCCAGGAATCTTCTGCACTGCAAGGAAAAGATCGTCAATGGGGTCCACCACGTGCTTGATGTTCCTCTTCCTCGCGTTGTAGTAATTGCCATCGGCAGCCCTTCCCGCGCGCTCGATCGCCACCAGATGGTCAAACCTGCCAGGGGAGTGAGGGCACAGGGTCCTTGCGGAGAGCCAGGTGCCTGGCTGGCTCATGCCTTCCTGTGTTTGTGCGAAGGACCCTTCCATCTTCGTTTCCTTCTTTCCTACAGAACTTGGTTGAACATCCACTGTGTGCCAGAGCCTGTGCTGGGGGTTGGTCTCTCAGATCATTTTAAGAAACAGTATCAGAATCTTTAGCAGCATATTAGAGACAGAGGCTGTGAGAGCAGGAAGGCCAACGGTCAGGGTCACCATGGTAGATGCTGCTGGTGCCCCGCCCAGGTCTCCGTTAACCAGAGGGGCACCAGCACCCAGTGGGTGGAGTGTTGGCTGCTACCGGCCCACTGCTGCCCTCTCCCAGGATCTTGTTCGCTTTACAGACACAAAACAGACTAAAAAGGAATTGAAATAGAAGACAAATGACTCTAACACAAGATAAACTTCTTTAGACAGCAGGAGATAGAGAAAAGGCATGGATAGGATGGTGGTAAGAAGGTGGGTTGCAGAATCAGATTGTGTACAGTTCCAGGTCCTGATGCTGCTGGCCTTGGGCGAGTCGCTTAAACCCTCTAGCTGTCATTTTCTGCATCTGTCAGATGACCTAACAACAGTACGTGTCTCACACTGTGTCGAAAGGCTTAAGTGAGAAAATGCACAAGAGACACTTAGCACAGACCTCCACACCTACTCAGGGCTCGGTAAGTGTTACTTGTTGTGGCTGCTATCATGATTAGGAGGAATACTGTTTTGAAAATCTAATTTAAGAACATGAAAATTGCACTTTTATATCTCTCTAAATCCCCCCCAAGATGGAGTTCTTTGAAATCTTAACTCTGCTATGGAAAACTGTACGGTAGTTACTCAAAAATTTTAAAATAGGATTACCATATGATCCAACAATTCCACTTCTGGGTATAGACCCAAAAGAATTGAAAGCTGGGTTCCAAAGAGGTATTTATGCTACCATGTTCATAGCGGCATTATTCATATTAGGCAGAAGGTGGAAGCAACCGGTCCATTGATGGATGAACAAGGAAGCAAAATGTGGTCTGTACATACAAGGAAATATTATTCAGCCTTAGAGAGGAGGGAAATTCTGACACCTTATAACATGCGTGAACTTTGAGGGTATTTTGCTAAGTGAAATAAGCCCGTCACAAAAGGACAAACACTGTATGATTTCACTTATATGGGATACTATAGTCAAATTCTAAGAGACAGGAAGCAGGACAGTGGTTGCCAAGGGCGGGGGAGACGGTGGGATGGGGAGTTATTATTTAATGGGGACAGAGTTCCATTTGGGAAGATGAAAAATTACGAGAGATGGATGGTGGTGATAGTTGCACAGCTACGTGAATATACCTTATTACCACTGAACTGCACACTAAAAAATGGTTAAAATGGTAAAATTTATGTTATGCATGTTTTACCACAATATCAAAAAAAACCCCTTCACTCTGAATGCTTTTGCTGTACATGTTTTAAAAATCAAAATCTTCGTGCCTGTCCATGTCCTTTGGTTGTGCTAGAAGGTGGTGCACCTCGTATGCTTGGATGGCAGGCCACAGAGTAGGTGTTAGAATGTGGTCCTGAGGCTACACGCCCAGTGCAGGAAAAGGCAATCACTTTTTCTGAGAAGCAGAACCAGGAAGTGGAAAGAGCTTTGACGCTGAATTTCCTCTAGACGTATATCAATGGCGACGAAAAGGCAGTTCAGAACAAGAGCTCCAGTTGAGATGAATACATCCTCTGCTCCGGACTTTTCCCCCAGGGGAACTCATTACATACCTTGTGACGGTGGATTGATTGCTTTAGGCCATAAGGGTCCATTGAGCTACAGCGGGAAGTAATCCAGTCCTGGGAGGCCTGCGCCTTGGGAAGACTTAATGCATCTTCTCCAAAGACAGCGGAATCCTCTCTCCACACAGTCAGATCTGGCTCACCCCCCTCCACGCAGCGAACAGAGCAATACCTGTGTTATCTGGCATCAGGGGTCCCACCCGAGAGAATTTTCTAGTTTCTCCCTGAGTTGCCAGAGCTTTGTTTATATGCCAACCTTTTGGAGAAATAAACATTTCTAATATGTGCCACACACGTTCTGGCAGCTTTAAATAGCATGTCGGATCCCCCATCAAACTGTTCCTTGGTGACTCAGGGTCCTCATTGTAAGCGCCAGGCTCTGCTGGGAGATGCAAGGCAGCTATGCCCTCCAGGTCTCTCAAAGCAGTGTTTTAATATTTGAAGTGGATACTTGTTAGTGGTTGTGAAATAAACATTATTTTTTTTAAACATATTTATTGGAGTATAATTGCTTTACAATGGTGTGTTAGTTTCTGCTTATGTGAAATAAACTTATTAGGCCAGGTCAGCATTTTCTGAAAAGTGGACCAGAACAGGATAGGATAGGATAGGATAGGATAGGATAGAATAGAATAGAATAGAATAGAATAGGATAGAATAGAATAGAAAATATCAGGGTATATTAAACATAGCAAGAGTAAATATTGTTTTTTGAAATTTCTGTTTTAGTTATGTGTATGTGTGTACTGGTTTGCAATGCAAAATGTATTACTGTGGATTGTTGTCAAAAAAGTTCGCAAAACACTCTTAAAAGTTACAAGATCTGAAATACATACCTACATATAATTAAGACGTATTTTTCAAAAGTGTTTGACCACAGCACACAGTGAAAAATACACACACACACACACAGTTTCACAAGAGAGTACTTACCATTACTATACAAGAAATACAATGATAATTCTATTTCTATTTCATTTTCCAAAGATGTTGGTCACCCCCCACTGAAATGATTTCACTTCTCTTTAATGAGTCGTAACCGAGTTTGAGAAACTGCTAGTTTTTGTTTATTTTATAATTTTCCGATCTTCTCCCTCTGTCAGGAAGACATGCCATCTCTCAGGGACTTGCTACTTCCAGAAATCCTCTGCAAAGGCCCCAGACACGTTGAAACCCCCTAGCCTCGTTGGTGAGTCTGGCCCATCAGGACACTGGACGCCTGGCTCTGTCCTCTCTGGGGAACTGAGATGTGCAGAAATGCTGCTGTCAAAGTTAACAGCACATGGGCTTCTCCACTGTCACCCACTTAAACTGGGATGGGACACACATACCTGGGTGACTTGGTGTTCCCATCTCTGCGTAGAAACGCCTGAGCAGCTTCCGCCGATCGGCCTTGGTAAGTTAATATTGGGATCTGCCTCTTCAGAACACCTTGAAAATAAAGGCAAAGGGTGGAGCCATCAACCCTAGTGCTGCGTTTGGGAAATTCATTTTGGCTTTTCAAAAGCTTCTTTGGAAAGTATCCATTAGTTACCATTATTGAATGACATCTACCTGTAGAATACTTTGCTAGGTAAGCCAAGACCTAGACACAGAGGATACTGAAGTTTACTTTCAGTCCTGAGTAAACCCTAGAGCTGGCCGGCATGGGAGTGGAATCGGGCTAGTGTCACCAGTCTTGTGGGTGAGCAAATATGCTGCACACAGTTGCCCGCAGTACCATGTGACCAGAGGCCTATCCTGGCCCGCTGCCATCATGAGTGCCGGGGACACAGTCAAGTGCCCGTGGTGACAGTGAGCCAGCTCTCTGCTAAGCATGTGACATGCAGACTCTCAATTTTCACAACAATTATGTGTGATAAGAACCATTATTTCCCCATTTTACAGAGGAGGAAAACTGAGGCTCAGAGATGTTAAATGACTTGGGCAAAGCCAAGTAGGTAGATTGGTGTCGTGACTAGTTCCCAGCTTAAGTTCTCATCTGCTCCCCAACCCCACCCCCTTGGCTATCTTCTGGGAAGTTCAAGAAAACAGAGGAAAAATCCCAGAGTCTGGGCCTTGAGTTAATTACTGGCATCAAGTGATTTCCAAAGTGAATTTGACTCTTAAAAATAGCACACTTTCTAATTATAATAATACATATTATTGTAGAATATGTGGAACACACACACAAATCCCAAAATAAAATAAAATTGATTTGGTTTCCATGAACTAAACGCCCTCATAGCCGTTTGAGGTAGAATCTTTGCGTATTCGCTGGCCCAGGACGAAGTCTCATCCAGCGGCTAACAGAGGGCCTGGGACAGGGATGGTGGACCCAGTACTCACGGTCCCGCTGGTTCTGCAGGAGCTCCTGGACTGCTCTGTGGCCCAGCAGCAGTATCAAGGGGCACTTGGGGGAGCTTTGGTTACCCCCATAAGCTTCATCATCAGCCCCTCACCCCCTCACATAAAGCCAACCCAAATAAGCACCTTGTCTATGTTAAAACCATACGGCCTTGAGACGGCTGCTTCCCACCCCAGCTCCCCCATGTTGTCACCCCAAGCCCTTTGGGAGCTGTTGCTGCCACCCCAGTGGGTCGATGGGTCAAGCTAAGGGCAAGGAGCCAGATCACTGTCAGAGATCCTAAAGTGCCCTCACCGGGGCTCTCCCAACCCCCCTTCTCCAGTTCCACCCCCCCGCCTAGGGGGAAAGACAAGGGCAGGGCAGTGGGTCCATCAAGGGACACTCATGAGGCACATTCTATGTGTGACGTGACACCCCAGGGAATGGGGGGCAGTCACGACAGGTCGAAAGACCCAGCCCCTCTGTGTGCTGTGAGGGGCAGGCTGTTGGCCCCGCAAGGGGGTTGAATAGAACCAAACAACAATTCCTGGCTGTGTGACCTTGGGCAAGCCACGGGACCTCTCTGAGCTTTGGTTTCCCCCTCTGCAGAATGGGGTTAATCAGGCAATTAGCAATCCCAGGATTGCTGTGGACACAATGGTGTGATGTTTGCCAAGCACCAAGCTGGGTGCCTGGCACAAAGCAGGTGCTGAGTAAAGCCTGGCTCTTTATTTCTTTGAAATTGGATTGAGGATACAGGATACTAGTAAGATGGGGCAGCAGGGAGCCACACAGGGTGGGGAACATAGCATATCCCCAAGGTGGGGGCACACAGAGAGAAAGAAGCCCGGGCAAGGAAGGTCGGGGCAAGAGGAGACCCTGCACCTAAGCTATAAAGAACCAATTTGTCAATTTATCTTCAAGACAGGGAATCAATGACTGAGTTTTCTTCTTTAAACATTTCCCAGGCTTCAGTTATAAAAAGAACTGAAATCATTGTCATTAAAAGGCCAAATTGCTTCTACTTGCTTCGTCCACACGTAATGAAAGTTCTACAAAATCTAATACAGCGAATTCCAAGCCACCGTGTGGGCAAGACCCAGTTCTGAGCTGAGGTCCAGCATGGAGCCAGCGGTCAGGTGAGCAGGAGGGCAGAGCGACTTCTGGGAAAGTGGGCAGCACAAAACACCCAGCAGGGCAGTGGCCAGATGGAAGATACTGCCGGCCTGTGAAGCAGTGGGCACAGTTGGTTGTCCTTTCTCCTCGGTGACAACACGGTCCTTGGTTTTCCTCCTTCCTCAGTGCTGATCCTTATTGGACGAAAGACCCTGCTCTTCCCCTTGACCTCTGGGCGTGGAGCGTCCCAGGGCGCAATCCGGGTCCTTCTCTCTGTCTCCACTTATTCCCTCCATGATGTCATCCAGTGTCTTGACTGTGAGGCCATCAATATGCCAACTGTTCTCCAGTTTCTCTTTCCAGCCCAGACGGCTCTCCTGAACTCGACTCATAGATCTGATTGCCTGCTGTCTTCCCCACTTGCACGTCTAATAGGTACCCACACTTTCAGTTACCCAGGCTCAAACCTGCACTCTTATAAATTTTTTCAAATTATAATTGTGGTAAAACACACCTAACGTAAAATTTACCATCTTATCCATCTTTAAGAGTACCGTTCTCTGGCATTAAGCGCATTCACATCATTGTGCAAGTATCCCGTATCCCCACCATCCATCCCCAGAACTTTTACATCTTCCCAAACGGAAACCCTGTACCCATTACACACTTACGCCCCCTTCCCCCGACCCCAGTCCCCAGCAACCACCATTCTACCCTTTGTCCCTATGATTTTAATTACTCTACCTACCTCAAATAAGTGGAGTCCTACAGGTTTGTCTTTCTGTGACTGGCTTATTTCACTCAGCATAATGTCCTCAGGGTCCGTCTGTGTTGTAGCACGTGTCAGAATGTCCTTCCTTTTTAAGGCTGAGTAATATTCCACTGTATGTATAGACCACACTGTGTTTATCCAGTCATTCGTTAATGGACGCCTGGGTTGTTCCCACCTTTTGCCTGCTGTGAACAATGGTGCTGGGTGTGCAAACGGGTGTGGAAATGTCTGTTTGAGTCCCTGCTTTCAGTTCTTTTGGGTACGTGCCCAGAAGTGGAGTTGCTGAATCATATGGTTTTTTCTATCATTAATTTTTTGAGGAACTGCCATGCTGTTTTCCACAGCGGCCGCCCCATTTTACACCCTCACCAACAGGGTTCAAGGTCAGGCCTGCCCCACCATGGTCTCCCCTGTCCCAATCCACGCCAACTCCATCCTCTCAGTGCCCTGCCCCAAACATTAGTGCGGTCACGACTCTACCTTCGAAACACAGACAGATCTGGCTGCTTCTCACAACCTCCGTCTCTACCATTCGTCTCTTTGGGGTCCCCTGAAACCAGAGTCTGAGACAAAGACTTGGGTGCAGGTGGTTTATTTGGGAGATGATCCCAGGAGGGAACAGGGGCAGTGAGGACGGGAAGGAGGAAAAGCCAACAGGAGGGTTTGTGCATTTTCAAGGCAATGGGGGTCTCAGTTCCTCCGGGACCTGCGTGTCTCCAAAAGACGGGAGGCAGGGCAGCAGCCCCCACCCTCCACGGGTTGAGGGGGCCCTGGAGGCATTAGTCCCCATACTTCCAGGCTGCGTGGTTTCGCAGGGGTTTCTGGAGAATTCCCCACAGAGCACTGGCCTGGGCCGTCTGTGTGACTCAGAGCTTCCACCCCAGCTGTGGCTGAAATCACTGGGACAACAGAAGGACTCGCCACAGGCCACCAGCCTCGTCTCCCGCCTGCGGTAACCTGGCCCATGTCCTGTCCCTACGCTTGTCCCTGCGGCTACCGGGGGATCCTTTAAAACCTAACCGTGACTTCTGTCGTCCATCCGGCTCCTCTTCTCCTTACCCACTCCAGGCCGGTCAGCTGGCTGCTGCCCTGTCTTAAGCCTGCCGGGCCCCCACTCCGCCTAACGGCCATTGTCACAGCCAGGGACACTCTTCCCGCAGCCAGCCCAGGCCTCACTCTTGCACCGGCTTCAAGCCTTGCTCACATGGCGCCCTGTCCAGGAGGTCTTCCCTGACCCTCTTGTTTAAGAGAGCAGCCCACCCCTGCGCCCTCCTCACCCCTGGCCCATCACTCCCCGTTCCCCTGGTCCCGGGCCACTCTATTCCACAGCGTATCACCTTCTAACACACTATATACGCACCGTATTATTCTCCTCTGCTGTTTACCGTCTCCATTACTCCATGAGGGCAGGATGGCTGTCGGTCTGGTTCACCGATGGATCTCAAGAGCCTTAAATAGCGCCTGGCACATATTAGGTACTCAATACACATCGTGTGAAATGGATTCTGTATGTCCAGACACAGCCTTTTCACAACTTCTAACGTAGCAGGCGCTTTAGGATATGGCTTCCTGAGGGGGAAGCCCTTTTTAGAGGCTAAGAAGACGAAAGTACTTCTCTGAAGAATGCATTTTGAGGGACACAGAGAGACAGGCAGTCGGAAGCGTGGTAGAGTCACCAGGCTTCCGGCTGATGCCTGAGTGACGCCCGCAGAACGAGGAGCGATGAGGAGCAGCCGCTCACCCCGCACCCTAGGCCGGTCCTCACACACTGACGGCAGCATCCCAGGCTCGCACGATCAGCACTCTGGGCCCTGATGCCCATCTGGGTGTTCCGGGAACCCGGGAAGCGTGGGGCATCCTGCCCATTTGGGCTCTGTGGGACACAGCTGTCTCAGCCTCTCCACCACTCTGTTCTCGACCATCCTACCCCCAACTCGGGGGTCCTGGGCTGTCCTGGTGGCTCAGTGTCCTCTGCAGGTCACCCCTGCCTCTCACGGGGGGAAGCATGTGCACCGGTGGGATCTTGGGGCCTGGTGGACCCGGCTTCAAATTCCAGCTCATCATCCCCACCTGGTTAAATCACCTGGCCCTCTCAGAGCCTCAGTTTCTTCATCTATAAAATGGGGATAATGCTGTTTCTATCAAAAAGTTGTTCTGAGTGTTAAGGGAAACGCCCCGTGTCAGGTGCGTAGCACTGTGCCTGGGCACCCGGAGGAAGTCCCACAAACGCTGATTCCCTCCACCCTCCGCCCACGAAGGCTCATCTGGGTAAAGGGACCCCCCTCCTCTCACTGCTCACCTCACTGTACAGCCTCGTCAACAAGGTTCTTGTGCAAATTCAAGGCTCTCTGGTCGACGACCACGGAGACCCGCTTCTTCAAGGCCTGCAGGAAGGCAGCCAGAGCCACGGCTCCCGGCGGGCCGTCCGTCTCTTCTGGAGGCTAGTGGTTGAGAGGCGTGGGGAAGCCGGTGGTGAGGAGCACGGAGCGGGCGTGGGACAGAGACAGGGAGGCCCGCAGCAGCTCACCTGGACGGAGCAGGTGCCCGATCCCCTGGCTGCCTAAAATTATGCAAAAACAAAGTAAAATCACAAAATCACATAACTGTGTTTCAAGTAGCATCTTATGGGGACAGTAGCTTGGTTTCTTGTTCGTTTGTTTTTGTTTCAGGAATGGATTTGAAGGTGTGGCAGACCCCTCCCGGTCCAGTCAAGAAGGGTCACTGGGTAAGGGGCCCACCAGCCTCTCTTTCAGTTAAGTGTGGCCCCGAGACCAGGTCCTCTCCATGTGACAATCGGAGAGCAGTGGAAAGGGAGTGGGAGTGGTGATGTGGCCTCCCCCAGGCCTGGTCATACACCTCCAGGCTCCACTCCAAGCTCTTCCCTTCCTGGGGACTGGGATGTTGACAGCCAGTGCCCCCTGGGGGTCTCATGATAGGATGCGGAGCTGCTGGGTCCCTGGGTGACCGCGAGGGAGCAGATCCCCTTCCTGCAGAGCTAGAACACTCACGCTGGAGGACCCGCCCTGGGCTGTTGTGTGAGAGAGGCACACGTTTCTGCTGTATTTGAGCAAAGCCTCTTGGGGGTCATTTGTTAGAGCAGTTTAGCAAGCGCTAACCAACACAGGGAATACAGAAGGAGGAAGGGAAACAGGGCTGTCTCAGATTCCCCCAGAGCAGACCCTAAGACGAGGGCTTGGGGGCAGGTATTTCAGTGGAGAGGGAGCCCAGGAAAGAAGCCAGAAGAGGGAGGAAGTGAAAAGCCACGAAAGGATGTGTGAGTGAGCAGGTTAACTCCGAAGGCAATGGCGGCTCAATCCTGCTTGCGATCCCCTAAGAAGCCAAGCGGTAGCCCCTGGGGACTGTCCTGCCAGAGGACAGGGAGACTGAGCAGTACACACCAGCTCTGCCCCCTACTGGCTGAAGGCTGCCCGTCGGGGCGTTGACTCCCCGGCACTTCTGGGCTGCGCCTGCCCTCCTGGAGAAGCAGAGAGACCCGAGGCCCAGGTGGAAAGCTGATGTGCTGGGAACCGCCCACTGCAGCTGCAGTGAACCCGGGGGGTGGGGTGGGGGGGATGGGTTGGGCCGGGCACCAGCTGCATCTTACAGACGCCACCGTGGCTGCCAAGCCAGTCCCAGAAGGCAGCACAGCCTCCAGACTCTCATCACATACCATTGTGCCTTTGTCCATGCTCAGGCCACCTCAGGGCGTATCTGTGCCATGGAAGGGGGGGATGTGACTTAGAACTCCCACCCCAGCTGCAGCTGAAATGAGAGGGGGGCCTAAGGGACGCAGGGGGCGTCAACTTGCATTTGACGTACCTGGACAATATGGAGGGACACAGGGTGTGGATTCTGGTTATGGAGGAACAGCTCCGGATTCAGCATCTGGAAACGTACATTCAAGTCCAGGCACTGGCACATCACAGCTGTGTGACCTTGGCCTCGTCCCTTGATTGCTCTGAACATCAGTTTTCCTACATGGAGCTGGGGGTGGTCCAGGTGGAGGAAGGCTGTGAGGCAAGGGCCCCTCATGTACTGCCCGTGGGAGTGGAAACGGGAACATTTGTCTGGAGGGTGATTTGTACCTTAGATTTGTACACTCCGCTGGAGCCAGCAATCCACTTCTAGGAATTTATCCTAATAAAGTGATCATGAGTATGTACACAAATGTAGTCATAAGGATGTTCACTGCAGCATTGTTTGTGGTGTCAAATAATAGGCTATTAATAAAATGGTAGAACATTCATAAAATAGAATTCTATGCAAACACTATAAAGGATGTTGTGGTGATATTTAATGATATAGAAGGATGTTCACAATATATTTAAAAGGGAAAGAAGCAAGTCCCAAAATAGTATCACAGTATGATTCCAATATATAAACTGGAATATACATATATACGTGTGTGTGTGTGTATATATATATATATATATATATATATATATATATATATATACACACACACACACATTCAGTCTTATAGGTTCAAGACTGAAGAAAAAGAAAAAGACTTTAAGGGCAAACATAAAACTGTTAATAATGGTTAACTGTGATGCGATCCTGGTAATTTTTATTGCCTCTTTCATGTTTTCTGATGTTTCTACAATAAACATGAATTACTGTTGATAAGTGGGGAGAAGAATAACAACATCTTAAAAGAAAAAAATTGGAATGTAACCCATTTAATAGGATGTGGTGAGCATCGATAGAGAGAAGAGGGGAGAGAGACCTTTGTCAACTTGAAAGCAGTCCATCCATCTACGATGATGTTATTAGCACAAACATTACCATTATAAACCTGCATTTCTTCATCTTCTCCAGGCACCTCAAATGCCAGCCAACGTCCTCTCAAAAATGACTGAGTGGCTCTATTACTATGCTCAGTGACTGGTGTTCAATACATGGCCATCAATCTTATACCTGCTTATTTAATACAGTGGGAATCAGAAGCCTCTGTTGTTCTTGAGGGTT
This sequence comes from Balaenoptera ricei, assembly GCF_028023285.1. Lineage (NCBI taxonomy): Eukaryota > Metazoa > Chordata > Mammalia > Artiodactyla > Balaenopteridae > Balaenoptera > Balaenoptera ricei. The sequence goes on along the minus strand of NC_082640.1, from coordinate 175,102,796 downwards.
AAAGACATTCCTTGATAAACAATATTGGCACCTCTGGACAGTCATAAATCTGCCTATCCCCCCAAGTCTCATGCTTCAAGCCTTGACACACAGTTCACCCAAGCACTGAGGGGGTTGCTGTGGATGACCTCCCAGATCATTTTGATCAAGCAACGGGAGCACTGTGTCTGCAGTACATTTACTTCCCAGTTACTTTTTTATCTGAGCTAATGGCAGAGCTAATAATACATCTTCCCTCATGACGCTTGTACTAAGCAGGAGAGCCGTCAGCCTGGGTAAGAATGTTTGTGAGACAGAAAGTATTGCAGAATTTTAAAAAATATTCACCAAGGAGACCAACTATGTCAGAGACTCTGTGTATACACAGCCACGACTCTATGTATGTGTGCGTCCTGAAAGGTGCATCTGTAATGAGCAGATATCCCAAATTTACTGTGTGTTTGCATGTAAAGGAAACTGTGTTTTCTGCAGCATGAATGAATGAATGAGTGAATGAACGAACAACCTAACAAACAGACAAGCAGCTTTCAGCAAACCTCCTCCTATCTGGAACCAGCAGACCCCTACTGGACCCCACCAGCCCTGTCTCACGTCTAGAAAGTCAGAGGCTCTCAAACTACAGAAGGGTTATCTTCTGAGACGCCAAATACAATATACACGTCGGCTGCAAACTGTTGTGAGGTTGTCTCTGCAGGGTCCTGCCCCACCAAGGAGCCTCCAAGTAGGAGCAATGCAACCCCCCCCCTCCTATCTCTGCTGCCCGGTGCACAAAATCTGGTCTACGCCCAACCCCGGGCAATGGCACAAAAGAAGACGATTAGGGACATTATTACGGAATGACGGATGACTTTGGTTAAATGGTGGCAGTTGACTACCTAGGAACCATTCCTCCCTTTTTCTTCCCTACTCAACCCCAATTTAGTTCTGGATGGGAACGTGCCCACCTCCCAAACTCCCTCATACGTTTAGTGTTGAAAATTTGGGGGAAAAAACGAAGGAAACAAAAATCATCCACAATCACGCTATCCAGAGATCATCACCGTTAGTATTTTGGTGCATTTACTTCTTTTCCGGATTCATACACAGTATTAGCATTAAAAAAAAAATCATACTGTAGATACAGTTGGCATGTTGCTTTTTCCCCTGAACACTCATCAGTGATGAACTTCTCCAGGTCCTTGAGGTGTGACTGCTCGGTTTCTTACCTGGGTCGATGGCAATTATCATCTCCAGTTCTCTGATCTTCTGAGCGACTGAAGCTGACGCCATGCTGCAGTGCAAAGGATCCTGGGAAATGTGATGGACCTCTGGCATTCCCTCAGGGGTGAGACATCTGGCCAGAGCCGCTGTACCCTTCAGGTCAGTCATAACTGTGCAACCCGGTGCGCTGGTGAAAGCCAGTGGCATCTCTAAGGCACACAACAGGAGGGTCTGAGCCCAGACCACTTCATCAAACCCTGTCTATGCCCATCTAGCCCACCGTTAATGGGAAAGATGGCGCCCATGCCTTGACTTAGCCAACGGCACTCCTTAACCATTTGTTGGCACCAGGTCAGAACAAGCTGGCTTATGACTAAATCAAGTTCCACTTTAACGGGGGCCCCTGATTTTTAGGAAAGTGAAGATGGGTTGAGTGTGGGCAAAGCAGTGAGGTACCCACAGCTACAGTTGGGGCTCTAGGAGTTTCCATCAATGCAATCCCATGGATATCAGAAAGTACTTACTAACCCCTTACAACGCATCAAGCCATCTTGCTTTACTTTGCAGCAGTTGTTAGATGTGCTAACAAATAGTTGTCTCTGAACATAGCTTCTATTTTTCTCATGTCCCGTATATTTTGCTTTGGTTTATGCTAATTTTGTTCTCCCCCACTAGATTCTGGGCAACGGATGCACTGTAGCATAGTTATTAAGACATGCCTTTGCATGGTGAACACACTTGAGCAGGAGAGGTGACTTTATCCTCTCTAAACCTGTTTCTTCAACTGTAAAATAATGATAATGCCTCATCTGGTTGTTGTCAGAAGTGAACTGGAAAATGCACATAACAGTGTTTAGCAAAGTGCCTGGTCCAGTGTAAGCTCTCGGTGTAAGTGATGGTTTGCATTATTGAACCAGGGGCTGTATCTTATCCATTCTCATGTCCTTGTGCCTGGCCTGTTAGGTGTTTAATCCTCACTATAACTTAATTTAGACCTTCTGCTTTCTTCAGTGTCATTAGGATCCTTGAGTACTCTAACCCCACTCAGCTGTATATTCCCAGAGAAGAGGGACCATTGCTTATCCATCTCACAAGTGCACACAATAAGTGCTCAATAAATGTAGACATGAATTGAGTAAGTAACAACGTCTTGGATTTCACAGGAAACTAAAATTTCTCAGATCTAACAGAAAGCCAAAGTCAGCCAACACTTCAGAAGGAAAACCTACTGACAGATGCATCAAGCATTCTAACTTAACTCTCAGCTGTGATAAAAAGTGGAAGAACTAAGGATTTCGATGAATGCAATTGTCTTTCTGTGTTTGGGGCAGAACCTAAAATCGGTCACTCTGAAGCCATCACACACTAGAACAGTCAGCTCGAAGTGTGACATGGGGTTTTGGCCCATCTGTTGTGAGATGTGCAGCAATTAATCTATTGCTAATAGAAGTTTAAATATTGAAGTTTGAGCATGATTTTTATAAATTAGAAAGATTCAAGGTGGTCCCTGACCAATGATGTCATTTGTTGTCATTTACAATCAAATATGCTATCGCAAGTCAGAACTGAAGGGCTGGGCTTCCCTGGTGGCGCAGTGGTTGAGAATCTGCCTGCCAATGCAGGGGACACGGGTTCGAGCCCTGGTCTGGGAAGATCCCACATGCCGCGGAGCAACTAGGCCCGTGAGCCACAACTACTGAGCCTGCGCGTCTGGAGCCTGTGCTCCGCAACAAGAGAGGCCACGATAGTGAGAGGCCCGCGCACCGCGATGAAGAGTGGCCCCCGCTCACCGCAACTAGAGAAAGCCCTCACACAGAAACAAAGACCCAACACAGCCAAAAATAAATAAATAAATAAATAAATTTAAAAAAAAAGAACTGAAGGGCTATCGTGTGCTGGGATTCCAGCTGCAGTGACAGCTCTTCTGCAGGGCATCTCCCTGGCAGGGGACAGGAGAGGGCTGAGACCATCGTGCGGGAGGATATTTACTGTGGGTGTGTGGATGTGTGTACACACATGAGCACACACACACTTGTAAATGACCACAAGCTCCCTGAGAACTGCATCTTGTCTCCTGCAGCATTTATTCCTAAGATCTGGGCACAGAGTAGGCTCCCAATACATTTGTGTGAATAAACGAATAGAATCCCCTGGATCTTGGTGTTTATGCCCTATCACCATATTAGAGATAATCTTCCCCTATCATGAGGCCATTCTAATAGCTAAGCGCCCATGAATGCTTTAAAAATAAATTGAAAGTAGCACTAAATTCTATTATTTGTAGTGCAAGCCGGGCTGACCTGGCTAGAATCTTCCTCTGTCTACAACAATGGGCTGCAACAGTTATGTTTAATGTCTGTCACATCCTTACCTTACTGTGTGCTAGTTAGGGGGCCCTCGTGTGTCGCTTCAGTGTAATATCACCCTCGGCCTTTGAAAATAATGGACTGATGGTATTGCTTTCAAACACCTGGCAAATACCACGTGAAATGCTTTGCTTAATGGAGTTGCTTGCCTTCACCTTTGCTTTCAAAGCCCCACCGACCTCCAAGATGTCTCAAAATATCAAGCAAAACTTTGGCGCCTCTGTTAGATTGGACTGTGAGCCTTCCACTGATAGAAACATATTTAATCAAAACATATTTGAGCTGAAAGACAAGCTGCTCTGGTGAGACCCAGCACTGGGATGAAAAGAAAGCAGTCAGAGGGATCTATGCTGTGGGCTATAGGCCTGTGTTTTATGACTTTATTCCTTAAGTCATTGCACCATAAGCCTATGCATTCAGGAACTGGAAACCCACCCGATTCCCTCCTAGGTCAGAGTAACAGCCCCCTTAAGCCCAGACGTACTGCAGGCGCTGACAGCTTCGAGACTGGTCAGCTGAGAAGGCCAGAACACTGGAACATGCCCTGGCTGACACACCACAGGCTCCCGGAGTCAGGTTTGGAAAGATCCTTGATACCCAACGGTTCTGCAGATGGAAGAAGAAAGTGAATTCCACTGGGTCCTGCACTGGCTGGTACTATCTGATTGGAACATGTTGAGTAGTTTATGGTTCTTTCTCCAAGAGCAACTCTAGTCACAGAACCACTGTAAATTGGAGAAGTCCGGGGAGGAGACCAGGAATCGGGACTTTACCAACCCAGAATGCTTGCTGACTTCTAATCCATTTTGAGGGGCATAGTTTCAGAGCACGGAATCTTAAATGCTTGGTGTGATTGCTGGAGGAGACTAGGGGGCATTTAGTCCAACACTGTCAGCACACAGATTGCAATTTTGAGTTTATCTTGGTACAGACTGAGTCACATAACCTTGACAGAAACTCTGTTGCCTGACGACCAACATCGTCCCTACCCCTGGCCAGATATCAGAGCGCTCACGAAGACAGCAAAGATGGATGTATTGGGTTCAATTCATCCCACTAATGATAAAACTGCCGACACTCTGCTTTGGGTGGTCCTGAGACCATCCTTCTGTGAGGGAGGTGACAAGTTCTGATTGCATTTTTACAGAAGGCTGGGCTTTGTCTGATTCTGTTAAGCAGCTGAGCGAGTTCAATTATGCTGAACTCTGACTCTCACCCAAGACCCAATCCCAAGCCCTCATCAGGCCCTCTGAGAGCCTCCAAGAGGCCTGGGAAGCTTCCATGCTTGGATCTGCTCACTTGCCATCAGATTGAGTTAATACACTGGGGATCAATGGCTTTCGGTTCAAGTTAACATTTGGAAGGAAGCCGTCCCCTGCCCAAATATGCCACTGAACAATAGCCTAGATTAGCGGTTACTATGATTTCAAATTTCAAGACAAATAGCTCTGCTGACATCCTCCACCACCTGCTTCCCCCACCCCCGGTTCACTTGAAGTTCACAGGGACTAATGGATGAGGCTGGCTATTCTGCCAAGGGCATCACCTTCAAACCTGAAGGGCACCTGCAAACCCAGCCCTAGTGCTACTGCAGGAATCTGGGCCTTGTCCCAGGGCCTTAACCCCCAGGACCGCTGGGAAAGAGGAGGACAAGTCAGGGGAACTCAGGAACACAGCAAGTTCCCGTCTTCTCAGGCAGAAGTCCACGTGCAGCTGTCAGAATCATGAACGAGAGTGGACACTGACCTGGGTCGTCAATGTGAACCGGCTGTCCGTGCTCACCCCCTAAGGAGTAACACGCCTGCACCAGCCGTTCCAGTTTGTCCTTGGGAACGGGACTCATTGTGACCACCAGAGGGCAGCAAAAGCCAGCAATGGTGGCACAAGGCACCTCTGTCTGCCGAGAAATCAAGTGAAAAAATGTTAAAACATAGAATTAGCACAGATCAAAGCCCTCAGGACCAAGAGTTCAAAGCAGCTCAATGAAGGAGGAGGTCCAAGTAGCCATCATAAAAATATAGCTTCTACTTTTATGTGACATAGAGATGAGGAAGGTTGCTGGTAATTATTGGTCTAAAACAGAGAATCTTAATTTTGTACTCACCCTGGACCCCTTTGGAAGTCTGGTGCAGCTATGGACCTGCGTAGAAGTAGTATTTTTAACTGTGTAAAAGGAAATGCATAGGATTACAAAGGAAACCAATTATGCTGCAAACGCAGTTATCAGATTATGAAAAAATTACGATACAGCAATAGGTATGCTCCTTCATGTGCAACTCAAGCAAGGAACAAGATGGCAGACCTACCCTTGGAATCTTGAAGTAGTGATCAACATACGGGATATCTCTGAGATGTCAGGAAGGACTGCAGTGTGACATGAACATGTCTGTGATTTCTTTGGGCAGCCACCGAATCACAGGGTCTGCTGACGTGGTGCTGTTTTCTTTTTCTTTACAATCATAATGGAAGGAAACACTCAATTTCAGTTCGAGGCTATGAAAATAAAAATGCAAATTTTTTTCCCACCCAATTTAATGGACCCTCTGAATTTTCTCCGCAGACCTCAAGGGGCCCGTGAACACAAATGAAGACCTCTAGGAGAATCAGAGGCAGAGGGTCCCCAGTAAGTGGGAACCTCAAAGAAGGCCCCAGGGTCTCCTCTGCCCCATGAGTCCACAGACCCCACTGAGCCCTGCCCACTCCTCCTGCCTCAGTAGAAGCTGTCCAGGATGACCTGTGTGACTTTCCCTGCTTATGTTGGGTTTTTTTTTCCCCCCCTGAATGTTTTCCGGTCCCTGTAGTGGGGCTTATGAAAGCTTCAGGCCATGGCCAGGAGGTTATACCACTGGGCCAGTCTTGGCAGCTGCCGGAGGGGCGTGCTGTTAGCACTCTGTCAGCAGCACGATGAAACTCTGATGTGCCTTCCAGGTTGATGTCTGAAGAACAGCACTGAGGAGGGAGCACATGCCAGGGACACTCACAAGAGAGCGGCAGCACTCCTCAAGGCCGAGGCGCCTCCTTCTGGGGGACTCCCTGCATCCCCTCAAGGCCGCCAACTGAATCCATGATGGCAGCCTGGCCATTTCTCCCAGCAGCCAACGGGCAGAGGCATCGGTGTGAAACAGAAAGCTATCTGGTAACCACTGGGATGGTGAGGTGTGGTTAGACCATGGCTCTGCAGAGCACTTCCTGTGGGCAGCAATGGGGACCTCTGTGCAAAGCATCTTGTAATTGTCACACCTCCACTATGGGCATTTTACAGATGGGAGCCAGGAGTCCTGGGTTCCAGCCTGGCTTTGGGATTTAGGCAAGTCCCTTTCTCAAGCCTCAGCTTCTGCATCTAAAATGAAAGGCTAGCCAGGATGAGCCGCGAGGCCCTCCCACCTCCTACCTGCCACAAACAGCGGTGTGTTCCAGGGCCAGCCCTGCAGGGGCCCAGCCAGCAGCTGCGGTTCTGCCCTCCCCCGCCACCCAACCTTCCCAACCATCAAGAAAGCCGCTCAGACACATGTTTCACACATGAAAAGCAGCACGCACCGTGGGCAGCCTTGTTTCTCATCAGAGGCAGCCTGGGCCCCTCTGGCAGGAGCCCAAACCAGGCAGGTTTTAATAAATGTCTCAGGCCCAAGACGAAATCTCCAATCTGCATCCTCCGTAAAGAAACCTGGGGCCGGCTGTTGACACTGGCTGCCCATCCATCCAGCAGAGCACATTCCCAGACTTCACACAAGTGTCCAGAAGGGGTCAGGGGAATGAGGGATCTGGTTCTCCTCTCCCCCCATCTCCCCACCCCGTGACAAGCAGTGGCTGGAACAAAACCTCAAAAACACAGCAGGGAGGCGGCCCCATGGCGGGCACGTCCCCCGAGAGGCAGACACTCTGCATTAGTGACCACCAGCGGCCGCCTCTGGCCAAGAACATGACCCAGCTTTCCTGACAGAGACATGACCTAGCAGCTAACAGCCTGGCCAAGGCTCTGCCACAAATCCCTGGGCATTTACCCAGCCAGGCGCGCTCTCCCCGCTGCCAGGGAGCTTTTTCAAAAATCTCACTGAGGTGCCCGAAGTTAAAGGAGCCAGACAAATTCCAAACAGGTTTGGTTTACACAGCACAATGATCTGTCCGGAAGGGCTTGACTCGCACTCCCAAGGGCATGCTGGGAGCTCACAGCGGTCCCAGAGGTGGGCAGGGGAGAGGCTGGTGGTCCCCATTTTCCAGATAAGGAAAAAAAGCCCAGAGAGGTTAACCGCTTGTCCTGGGTTGCCCAGCTAGAAAGTGGCCAGAGCTTAGGTCTCTTGCCTCCTGCACCATTGTTCTCCCCACTGCAGTAAAATACAAGATGACCCACATTCTCAAGTCATTCCGCCCCTGTGGATTGCGTCCCTACCTTGTATGCACCCATGACCTGCTGAGTACCTTCTGAGGAGTCCCCCCCTTCTCCCAGGCCCCTTCCAGGGAGAAGCTGCTGCCCAGGAGGAAGGCCACCATGTCCTTCAGCTGCTCCGAGGACTCGTCCAGCGAGGTCAGGCTGCCCGTGCAGGTGCCAAACTCATACTTCCAGAACTGGGGACAGCCTGTCCTGGAGACACGAGGGAAAGCTCATAGGCCCCCAGACTCGGTATGGACTCTGACAAGGCATTTTTAAAAAGGACTGGGGAGGGAGAAGAGGACATCTGGGGCTGAAATTGCAGACACCAGCACCAAGGTGGTGAACACAGTTTTGGGCGGGGGGCCTTGTTGGCATCCTTCAACATCCTTCATCCTTTCCAGACTGGAAACTATCAAATCAGCATGAATATACTGTAGCCCCTGCCTCTACCCTATTATATTTCCTGTAACCTCAACCGGAAACCAGCCAAACCAGCAAGAAAAAGACAATGGCGCCCTCTCTGCCATCGAGGCGAGGCCCGCAGACCAAAGGGACGAGGAAGCTCTCAGCGCTAGCAGTGGAAAGGCCTTTCTCTGCTTTCTTAGAGAAACTCCTCCACAGGGTTGAAAGTCTTTAGTTATAAGCCTATTCTTCATTCACTCCAAAACCATTTTGCTGAGTCGCTCCTCCGTGCCAGGCACAGGCCAGGTGATGGGCTATAGTGATGGAGAGGATAACGGCCAGCCTTTAAGAAGCTTGAAATCCTACAGTGGCAGGCGAGACTCCACTGAAATCAGATGCTAGCATTACAGAACAGTGAGTGCTAACTGCCTAGATAGAGGAGTGACTCAGAGAAGGGAGAAATCCATTCTCTCCCACAAATGGGGAGATGCTGCAGCTGGGTCCTAAAGGCTGAATAGGAGTTCACCAGCTGGAAAAGGGAAGAAAGCACATCCTAGGCAGAGGGAGCAGGCTGTGAGCAGCATGGAAGCATCGAGCCCCTAAAAGCCGCTGAGATGGCAGCATGGGAGGGGCTAGTAAAGGAGTTGACCTCGGACCCAGGTGGGGCTCTGAAGGACCCTCCCACTCCTGGAGTCCACAAATGATAACAGAAGGATGTTCCTGGGAACTTTTTCTATGAGGAGACGGTTGGGTATGACTGGACTGTCGTAGGGGGTAGGTACTGAGCCAGGGCCTGGTCACTACAGGCCTGATATCAAGTAAGGTACAAGCCACAGGAAGGCACCAAAGAACTTTTTTAAAAAAAAATATTTTATGTATGTATGTATGTATGTATTTGGTTGTGCTGGGTCTTAGGAGCTCCTTAGTTGTGGCATGTGGGCTTCTTAGTTGCGGCATGCATGTGGGATCTAGTTCCGTGACCAGGGATCGAACCCGGGCCCCCTGCATTGGGTGCGTGAAATCTTAACCACTGCGCCACCAGTGAAGTCCCTATACCGAAGAACTTTAAACGAGGGAGTCACGTGATCAGATGTAGAAAAAGTCACTCCAGTGGGAGAGAAGATGGGGATGGGGTGGGAGAATAGGAGAGGGAAAGAGTGGGACAAGGAGAACAGTTAAGACGTCACAGGATTTTAGGAGAGAGATGTGAGCCTGAGCTAGGAGGGCAGGAGAAATGTGGGCTCCCCAAGTGCTACTATGGAAGCAGAATCAGTAGGGCCATTTATTCCATATGTTGTATTTTAAAAGTCTGGGAGAACATTCATGACAGTATTAACAATGTCTGTCTCTGGACGTAATTGCAGGTGGTTTTATTTCCTTCTTAATCCTGTGGAGTCAGGTTTCTAGCTTGGGTGATGAAGTGGACGGATGGCAGTGCCAGTGGGATCTGTCCAGGGCTGGGCTTTCTTGGTGGTCCCAAAGATTTTCCCCAGGGCAGGGGCAGGGGACAGGGGTAGGAGTGGACATGCGAAGACGGCAGCCCCTTCCAAAGCAACAGTCACGAGTGAGGCTCCGTGCCAGGCACCATGGGGTCCCCGAGGCTGGACAAAGAGGTCCCTGGTGACAGACACACCTGGCTGCAGCATCTGGCCACTCCCAAGCTTTAACCCTGAAAACTCAGGTTTTTTACCTGGTACCTGGGACAGCATCCAGGGCAGGCAACGTCCACTTGCCTGGCTCACTTTGGCCCAGCAGCGGCAGAGGGCCACTGTTGACCTGGCAGAACTTTTCAAAGGCCGGAGCAAGGGACCTGGGCCGGACCACCACACTGGCTGGCTGGAGCCCTGGGTTTGGTGAGAGAAGGGAAGAATGCAGTCAGTACCTTCTTGTAGAGCCTTTTTAATTTAACTTCTTATTGAAGCGTAACATACACACAGAAAAACGCACATACGTGTACAGCTTGATAACTTTCACGAAATGAACACACCCATGGAACCGGCATCCAGGTCAAGACACAGAGTGTTACCAGCATCCCAGGACCCCCTATGCCCCCTCTGGTCATCATCCGCCACACCCCCCCACAGGGATAGCCACTGCCCTGACTTCTAACACCACAGATTACTTTTGCCTGTTCTTCGTACATGTTCTTCCCAGAACGGAATCATACAGTATGTGTCTTTTGAGTCTACCTTCCTTCACTCACCAACAGTGGGTTCATTCTCATTGCTCTGTGGTATATTCATTACTACAATGCATTTACCTAAAACTATTGCTGACGGATATTTGAATCGCTTCCAGTGTCAGGTTATTACAAATGGTGCCTCTGTGAACATTTTAGTACATGCATTTTGGGCACACATGTGCACGGTTCTGTTTGGCACATACCTACGGTTGTAGGAAATATAATTGCTCAGCTTTAGTAGATACTGCCAAGCAGGTTCCAAAGTGGTTGTGATATTGACCAGGGTTCTTGGCCTTCCCCAATCAATAGAAATTGATAAGAGGCCAATCAAGAAATTCTGGGGCCCCTTTATTGGGGCCCCTGCAGCCGCAGGAGGGAACGAAAATGAGTAACAGGTTCCCTTGCTTGCTCCCCGAGGCAGGGTAAGCTAGTTCCTTACGTGGGTTGAGGGTAGGGGTGTGTCCAGGGGCTGGGCCGGAGCGGTGGCTTAGGTGTTTCGCCCACCCTTTTGGTGGCGTTGAGTGCACGGGGCATGCACAGTACCCTGCTTTTGCTCCCAGCTCTTCTGAAGTGGCAGTTGGGTTTTTCGGTCTTTTTGTATCTTTTGTCCAGAATTTGCACTGCACATGCACACAGTTATTTTTAGTCTTTCTAGTTTCTTTGCATTTTGTAGCCCAAGGAGATGTTTGTCCAGGTGTAAGCATTGCAGCACTGCAGCAAATGGTCCCAGGTCCCAGCCTACCTCGGTTGTACCGATTTATACCCCCACCAGTGGCGTGAGTTCTTGGTTGTTCCATATCCTCTTCAACGCTTGGTATTGCCTGCCTTTTTCATTCCAGCCTTTCCAGTGGCATCGAACTGTGGTTTTAATTTGCATCCCCCTGATGAGTAATGCAGATGAGTGCCTTTTTGTATGCTTTATTGGCCATTTGGGTATCCTTTTTGGGAAAGAGACTGTTCACTTCTTTTGTCTGGGCAGGTTCTTAACTGAGCAGGCTCAGAATCCTCGACTACCCTCCAAAGAGATAGTCTTACTGGAGTTTGAGAGGAAGACCGCCACGTGCACGCCACAATCTCCTCTGGGGGCAACCCGCCCACCTCTGGAATGGGAAGTCCTTTGGCTTTGGAGGTAAACAAACCTGAGTTTGAATCCTGATTCTGCCTCTGACCAGTGCTGTGACCCTGGGCTTGGTTTTCCCATGGATAAGATGGCAGGAATCATACCTGCCTCAAAGAGAACTCCTTGAGTCCTTTCCTGTATGTAAATTACCTAACACACAGGTATTTGGGAAGTAGGGGTTGGAGTTACATTCATTCAGTGAATCTTGTATAGACATTTAAAATTATGGTACAGGGCTTCCCTGGTGGCGCAGTGGTTGAGAATCTGCCTGCCAATGCAGGGGATACAGGTTTGAGCCCTGCTCTGGGAAGATCCCACATGCCGCGGGGCGACTAGGCCTGTGAGCCACAATTGCTGAGCCTGCGCGTCTGGAGCCTGTTCTCCTCAACGAGAGGCCGCGACAGTGAAAGGCCCGCGCACCGCGATGAAGAGTGGCCCCCGCTCGCCGCAACTAGAGAAAGCCCTCGCACAGAAACGAAGACGCAACACAGCCATAAATAAATAAATAAATAAAAATTGTTTAAAAAAAGAGTAAAACCTTAAAAAAAATAAAATAAAATAAAATAAAATTATGGTACAGAAGAAATATTTAAGGATATTAGAAGATATTTGGGATGTACCATTAAAGGAACATTACTAGGTACCAAAACATTATGTTCAGCATATTCTCCTTTTTAAAGGAGATAAGGGAAAGAACTAGAAGGAAACACATCTTCATGTTAATCACGGCTATCTCCACTGACAAGATTGTAGGTGATTTTAATTTTCTTCTTTGTGCTTTCCTCAATATTCTAAAATTTATGCAATAAATAGGTATCTGGAGGAAAACTGTAACTGCAGGAAAAACAAACAAGAAAAGTTATGTTTCAAAAAAAAGGACTATTTCCTTAAATAAATAGATCGTCCCAAAGAAAAATGTACTCTTTTGGAGAAATAACCTTGGTGACAAATCTCCTACATGCCAGGTATGCTCTATCAACAAGTGGACATTTCTTTTCTGCAATAATATCTGTCAGCTAATATTTTCTGAGTGCTTATTATGTACCAGGATCTCTGTGCTAAGTAATTTACATGTGTAATCAATCATCTGTATTTTATACAAGAGGAGAGTAAGGCTCAGAGAGATGGAGAGACTTTCCCAGGGTTACACAGCTGGTATGTGGCACAGCCAGGATTCAAGCCTCAGACAGATGACCCCTGTGTCCCTCTCAGGTCACCACTGGGCTGCGGGCACGGGCCTCCCCGGGATGGGTCCACCACCACCTCCAGCATCTTCCTCCTTGGGCATGGGGTAGTGAAGCAGATGGGACCCTCTGCAGGGAAAGTCTGCGACTGGCTCCTGCTCTAACTGCCTGGAACTCATTACCTCAAACCCTACAGAGCCTGCCAACGCTACAGACTTTCCAAAGGAGGTCAAACTGAACACCCCCCCGCCCTGCCGAAAGCCCAAGGAAGCTGGCTGCAAGGCTCAAGCAAGCCCAGCATGCTCCAAAAATAATCTGGAGTGAGGGAAGGGAATTCGGCCAGCCTAGAGGCCTCCCATCCCCTACCCACCCCTTTCTTACCTCCGAAGCCTGTTTCAAGAGCAAACTGGATTAAGACCATAAATCACGAGGTATTATGTGCACAAAGCATCTCTGTTTCCTTTTTAATTAAATGTACTTCAGAAGGCACTGTGTTTTGGTTTTGCTCATCTCTACTGCTGGTCATAGAAGGTCCCTGCATTGTCCCCATTAGTAACAGGACATGGAATAGAAGGCTCCGGGGTGCCTTTTTGGAGGGGCGGTGGACACACGAGGTGGGGCTACTTTATGCTCTGCTCTCTCGGGCTCCATCTAAGGTCACGACAGCTTTTTCTTTGTGGAGAGAAATGAAGTGAGTCCTCTGAGTCCTTTTACCCAAAAAGCAATGTTTTCCTTTTTTTTTTTTTTTTTTAAACTTAATAACAAGAGAAAAAAAGAAGAAGAAGCAAGAGCCTTTTAATGTTCCTAATTTGATCTAAAGCCCTGGAAGACGTAGTCCCAAGCTGGAGAGCTCCAGCTGTTCCACAAAATGAGCTGCTTTCCTTGTGGAGAATCCACGACAGACAGCAGCTGATGTGGGTCCCACACCTTATGTACATCAGCTCTGTGGGGAAGATTCCGTGGTTACTTTCAGTAATCGATGAGGCTCAGAGAGGTCACACAGTCTGCCCACGGCAACAGCCAACAAGGAGCGACCTGCTCCCTTGGCCCCCCAAGGTTCTAGTGAGCAGGGTCGATCTGGTTGAGCTGGGGTTTGCTGGTCCATCATGTGTACGAAGGGTTGTGGTCCACTGTTACTTGCTGACTCTGTAAAGCACACTTCCCGGTATTCACATCATTGGGAGCCCCCTCCCCCTTGACGCTGGCCTGGGCCACATGACTTGCTGTGCTAACGGGACATTAGGAGGTGTGATGCAAGCAGAGGCTTGATATGTGCTTGTGCATTAGGGCTTGTCCTCTTGGAATATCTCCCATGGAGGCCTGAGCTACTCCGTAAAGAAGTTTGGCTTCCACTGCTAGAGGGGCTTCCTAGAGAGAGAAATGAGAGGCTAGCCCCAGTGGTTTCAGCCATCCCAGTGGACACTCCAGACATGTGAGGAGGAAGCCAGCTTGGTGGTCTAGCCCAGCGGACACCACATGGAACAGAAGAGCCACCCGTGGAGGCCAGCCTCAGGGCAGAATTATGGTTTAAACCACTAAGTTTGGGGTGGTTTGTTAGGCAAGACTAGATAATTGTTGGCCCACAAATAGCGACAGAGGCCGGACACGTCCACAAACAAGGAAAATTGTCCTGCTTTAGTACTTTAATCTGTGCTGCTGGTGACGCCACCATAACCAGAAAAGTCTCTCTCATTGTGAAATTTTGCTGGGATTCAGGTCAGTCACAATTTGGATATCTGTTTTCTCTTGCAGGACCTTTTAGAGCCTTGGGTGTCACTCCTGGGACATTGTAGGGAGATGGGTGCCACCAGTTCAAGAAGACCAGTCCAAGGAGGGAGACTTGGTCTGAATCAAAAGCAGATTAAAATGCAGCGTAATATGGGGGCACTTTTCCCAGAAGGGAAAACCTTTCTATCATCGGAGGTCATTGGCGGTTCTCCCTATGGAGCTGTGGGGACCAAGCAGAGCTGGTTGGTAATAGACTTCGCACCTGAGTCTGGTCCAAGGCGCCAGCTCCTTCTGGGAAGTTAATTAGTGACCAGCGAGAATCTCCTTCTGCTCTTACTTTCCGTCTCCCACGCAGAAGCTAGAAGTCTCAGGAGTTTCTGGGCCCTACATGGCTGGTATTTCCAGGGAATATTTTTTTAACATCTTAGCACCACTCACCCCTAGCCATGCTGGACATGTTTCTGATGTTTGGTTTCTTCTGTAGAATCAAGCTCCTCACAGCAGAGGGAAGGCGGGACTTCAGGTGGCATGTGAAGGCCATCCCTGCATGGGCCACAGAGGATCTGGGTTATGGGACAGAGAGGGACAGATGAGAAAGCACAGATCCCTGGAAGGCAGCAGATCCAGCATCAGGATCACCTCCCAACCTGCCCAGGGCTGCTCCTGGCCCTGTCCTGGGGTGGCTGTTATTTGGAGCAAGTTCTCCCCCAGCCCTATCCCCTTCATGTCTCAGTTTCTAATGAGAAATTCCTGACACTTCAAGAGCTTTGCTTATGCTCTTTCTCTGGCCTGGAATATCCTCCCTGCCTCCCTCCCAGAAGGCCTTTCCATTCCTCAGAACTGGTACAGAATCTTCTACCTCCAAGATGTACCCAACAGGCTCGTGCTGGCTGGCGCTGAGCTGCCTTGCCCCCATAGCATTCTTTGAGCCACTGATTTTGGCCTGGAGTTACAGTCAGCCTGATGTTCTACTTGACCCTGAACCTCCTTTCTCTCTCCCAGGGAGATCCCAAGTGCCTAGAGGGTAAGTCCATAACTTAGGGCTCTTCCTCAGCCCCCAGAGCACTTACCACAGCCTAAGCACATAGCACACACCAAACCTACTTATGAGTAAGTGAAGAAATGAATGCATACCACGTGAACTCACAAAGGAATTAATAGGCTAGATTTTCTGTCTACATATGACTTCTGTTATTTAGATTTAGGACCTAGAAGGTAGAGATTTTATGTTTTCTTCTTTATATCCCCTCCTCTCACCACTACTATAGGCACAGTGTCTTACACGGATTTTTGGTGAATGAATAAAAACTGTAAATTTTAAAATATAGAGATAGTCTCAAAGCTCTAGGAAAATATGCTCAAAAAGTAATCCTATAAATTGACTTCTTATACTCTAGAAAGAGAGGCATCAATATGTCAGCAAAATCTAGGGCTAGATGGCCACGTTGTGTTGGCCTCCAAGGCACAGCCCATGTCTTCCTCATCTAAATATACCACGTGCCTAGCATAGTGCCCGACACAAAAGTGGGAGTTCAGGGCTTCCCTGGTGGCGCAGTGGTTGAGAATCTGCCTGCCAATGCAGGGGACACAGGTTCGAGCCCTGGTCTGGGAAGATCCCACATGCCACGGAGCAACTGAGCCCGTGAGCCACAACTACTGAGCCTGTGCTCCGCAACAAGAGAGGCCGCGACAGTGAGAGGCCCGCGCACCGCGATGAAGAGTGGCCCCCGCTAAAAAATAAAAAAAAAATAAAAAAAAAAAAAGTGGGAGTTCATACATGTTTGTTGAATGACTGCAGGCTGGATGAAAGCAGGATTCAAGGGCAGTGTCCATAGTGAAGGTTCTGGACAAGCCTGATTTTCCACAGATTTTCTTTCTATCTACAGAGAAGAGCCCAATGGAATTCCAAATCACCATTGTGTGTTTTCAACTCTCATCTCCCAGACAGAAGATCATGTAAACCGCATGGCTATTTTCATGAAGAATTTGAGATTGTATAAAATCTCTAACACAAAAAATATAAACGATACTGTCCTGGAAGGGGTAGAGGTGTATTTGAAACTGACTGCGGGTGCTTTCATAGCTGCAGGAACAAAGGGCCGTGGAGGCACAGAGGAGAGGACAGTCGGTCCCCATGGGCTGGGGTAGGGGTGCCAGGAGGGTCAGGTGAGATTGGATTCCACACCCCAGTTGAAGATACTGAGGCTTAAAGCAGCTGCTTTGGCAGGTCAAGCCTGTGCTTGCCTGCTGGACTGAGCAAGCCCCCGCTGGGCCTGGCAGGCCTGACCTTTTAGCCAAGCATCCAAGGTACCAGCTAAGGTCCTGGATGTCTGTGGTTCCCTTGAGGTTTGTGGAGGGCTTAGCACCTCAGCCAGGCATTCAGCTAAGTTTGAAGAGAGAACCATTCCATAACCATGTGGGTCAGTGGCCAGACCCGTGTGATAACTGACCTCACTTCACATCTGGAGGAGAGAATGGAGTTTACTCCAAACCCAATGAAATGAGACACCCCACAGGTATCTGTGGGCCCTCGCTCCCCATTATTGCTCTATAAGGCAGCAGATGCAAGCTGGATGCTGTTTTGCAAATAAATTGTAGCCAGAAGACCCAAATCTGAGGGTAATTGTCTTTTCTTTCCTTTATTTATTTATTGTTTTAATATAAATGTAAGTGGATCTAGGTAATTCCTATAATAATGTTACTTCCCTAGCCTGGAGATAGATGAGTGTAGCTAGAAATCCTGCCCTGTGCAATGCATGCGGCGAGCGTGCCAGGCATTTGAATGTCACTGGCTGTGCACGCTGGGAGGGAAAGAAGGTCGAGAACCCCACTCAGCAGGGTCGTTCCCTTGAAGGCAGGGGCCAAACAGAGCATGAAGTACATGTTCATTGGCTCCTGCCAAAGAAATGTCCTCAATATACCAACCAGAGCAAGTCAGTCATAAAATAAATGATAGCAACTACAGCCACATAGGGGAGACCACTGTGGGCCAGGCACTGTGCTAGGCCCTTCACCCTCATTGGTTTACAACCGTTGGCTCCTCACCACTGCCCCACAAAGAAGACATCCCCACTATAGACAAGGAAACTGGGGCTCAGGGAAGTCAAAGAAGTTCCATAAATAGGAAGTAGCAGAACAAATTCAAAAGTAGCAAATTCAAAAGCAAGTCTAAGTTCACGCTTGCTTGATCAATACCTATTTATCTATGGATATTTTCTATGTATCTATGTATCCATCCAAACTTCCATCCATCCACCCACCCATCCATCATCTATCCTGTGGTGCTAATAGGAATCACATCCTCAGGAACAGCAGAGACCTTGTCCCTTTCCCCACAAGGTGATTCTGGGGCCAGAGTTCAAACATGTTTCTTTGTGGACTGATCCCTGAACTCAGGCTTCTCAGGACCTCCGTGAACTCACTGCTGAGTGGCCCAGGTGTTGCGTTGTCCTGCGAGGTCTTACTCTAGAAGTAAGGTAAGATGGGATCCAGTCAGTAAGACTTGGTCAGACTCCAAGAAGCCACCTTTCTGCTGTGAGGTCTCTCTTTTCTCTTTAGAGAATAACAAACTATCAAACCCACAAATATCATTCCCCAGCATCGAATATGCCAGAGAGGAGGACCCACGGACAATCAATTCCTTAGCAGAATCTAACACACCCAAAGCCTCAGTGTAAAAATATCTTATCTGTGCCTGTCACAGATTACTGACATTCTACCATTAGAAAGTCATTCCTCTGCTTTACCCAAGCAATCCAATTCTGGGAATATAACATCCAGATGTGTTCAAAAGTGGATGAGATAATGCCAGCACAGAGGCAGCACCGTTTATAATAGAAACAATTTAGAAACAACCTAATAGAGGCTGCTTAAATACATGGAGGACTGGTTAAGTAGAGGAGTAGCTAAACTATGGTACATCCATACCACCCATCTAAACCATACGTAGATAATATGTAACCATTAAAAGAATAAGCCTACTCTATACGCCTCAAATGAAAAATCTCCCAAAGCTGTAAAATGAACAAGGCAAGGTGAAGAATTCTGTGTTGGATAACACACACACAACTGATCAGTTCAAATGCACAGAGACCTGCTCTGGAAGGATGGAGAAGAGCTTGGTATCAGTGATGGCTGTAGAAAGGGAAACTGAGCAGGTGGGGGCTTGAGCAGGAGCAGGGGCTGCAACACTATTTTATGTGAATGGCACCCTCTGGAGTTGTGCCACGGGGTGGCCCTGGTGGAAGAGGGACTCTCTGCAACTTTGAAAAGCACAACGTGTACGTATTACCTAATAAAAAAATGGAATTTAATTTAAACATATACTAGGAAGGTAGAATCAGGTCATTATGATAAAATAAGTTATTGCCTATATTTCTGAGGATCTGGGTCACTTGGTTTTCACTCATTCAGGAAGTATTTATTTAGCCCCAACCATGTGGGGTATGCTGAATATACGGAGGTGAGTGAAACAGATCTTATTCCCATTTGAAAGGCATGGACGCCTGGGAGAGTGAACACCACAGTGATAATAACAACAGCTGTCATTCACCAAGTGCCTGCTCGATGCCCAGGGTCCAGGCACCATCCACCACCCATCCATGCAACAGGCACTGTGGTCCAGAGCACAGCTTTGGGGCAAACTGTCTGGATTCTAAGCCTGCCTCTACACTTAAGAGGGAATCATTAACTGCTCTGTGCCTATTTTCTCACCTGTAAACAGGGGCTAATAACCGTTTGCTCCTCACTGAGTTGCGGTGAGGATTCTAGCGACGCTTGTGAGCTTCTTAGAACAATTCCTGGCCGGGCCCACAGGTAGCAAGGTGCAAGCATTGTGTATGTTTATTCCTCCTCGCCCAGCTCAGCGTGCTGCAGATAACAGTGGGAATGAGACAGACACAGCCCACGCACACAGAGGGTTTACCATCCCCCAGAGACAGACATTAAACACATAATTACCATTGTGTCGTCTCCCAGGGAGAGACAGAAAAATAAATAGGTAACTATAACTGCATGTGCTGAGCGCTCCTGGGCCACATGGACTGCAGGTGGAGGAGAAAAGGGGGCTGAGTCTAGAAGGAAGAGTAGGGGTCAGAGTAGCAGAAGGGTGGGGCGGAAGGGTGCTCTAGGCCAGGGCACAGCACAAGCGAAGGCAGGCAAGCACGTGCAGGGAACCAGCTTCCGGTGCTCTTGGAGTATACACTGCACGGGAGGAGGTGTCCGGAGCAGGGGCTGGGAGGGTAAGCGGAGGCCAGCTCGCGAAGGAATTTGGATTTGTCCCCAGAGCAATGGGAAATCACGAAGGTTTTCAGCAGTAGAGTGACTTGGTAAGATGTGCCCTTTATGAAGATGGCTCTGGCTACAGGTAGCCGACGGACTGCAGGGCAGGCAAAGTAGGAAGCTGGCAGATGAGATAGGAGGCCAGGCCAGAGAGATGAGCGTCTAGAAAGCCTCCCTCCCAAAAAAGAACCTGGCAGGAGAGAGGCTGCCTTAACCCTTCGTGTGCCCTGCTGGACCAGCCAGCGCTCAGCGGAAGTTGCTCCTGTGAAGTGGGACCATGGGATCATACACACACAAGGGAGAAGGTTTTCTGTTTCCCTTCAGTTCTGCCAGGACAGGCCTTTTGGTCTGTTTTATTCCTTGCAGTATCTCCAGCACCTGTAACAGTGCCTGGCACATGGAAGGCACCCAATAAATGTCCTCTGTCGGGGAGGGGGGGGATGGGCAGAGCAGACAGGATGTATCAGTACAAAGGCAACCAAGACGAGGCAGCCAGGGAGGCAGGAGATGTGGCTCTGCAGCCAAAGAAGCAAGTGTCTTACAGAGCAATTTGTGATCACGGAGGTCAAGGAGGATAAAGCCCAAAGGGCATCCGTCGGATCTTGTAACTCATGCTTTTTCTCCCTCACTTCCATGAGGAAGCCGTCACAGCTCTGTCGGCCAGCAAGCCCGGGGAGCATCACATATGTATGTACACAGATCGTACTTAGGACCCGACCTTGAGGGGCACAAAAAGTAGTAGAAGATTCAGCCCATTTCCTTGATGTACACAGTCCAGCCAGGAAGATCTCATTATTCACTACAAGGCAGTTCACAGTGTTACAAAACTCCATTTCTGGTTTCTGTACTGTCCCCTGGATCACCTCCCCAGAGTCCTATAACTTGATAATGGAAGCATGGAATTAAGTAGGTGTACAGACCTTGCCTTCACTCATTAATTTTTGTGGTGGGAGTTGCTCAATGTTTGCCAAGAAAGTTGCTGGTGGCAGCCTAAATACAACTGCGAATTTGCAAAGTAGATGTTGCTGTAAGGAAGAAGGCATCCTGGCTGTATAAATATTTCATAAAAGATTTTTCATTACAATAACAGAGACAAAAGATCGGGGAAATGCTGGCAGTCATGATTAGAATTGTCTATTTAATAGGTCAGATACAAGTGTTCCCAATATGCAAAGGATTGTTAGCAATACAACTACTTTCAACCAAAGTCAGTGGTGGTCCCTTCTGCTTCCTCTTCCTAAACAATTTGGTCCTAAAGTCATTAGGTGGAGCGGAGAGGTAGGAGTCCATGGCGGGGATGGAGGGCAGGAAGCCATGAAGGCCCAAGGTGGGGGTCAGAGCCAAGTAATGAGGAGGACATCCCCACAGAGGGTGGCCTGGCCTGTGGTGTCACAGCCTGATCAGGGTAAGGGGGGATTCTTCAGAGTGTTGGGGAGTGGCAGCCTGGCAAATGGTATCAGAGGGTAAGGAGTGTATCTGTGTATGTGTGTGTTTGCAGAGAAACATATATTCCTTAGCCCTGCCTGGGAGCAGCAACATCTCAATAGGAATGAGCACATCCACTGCCCAGATCTTGGATTCTAAATACCACTTTCCATTAAAATGAATTAAGACTCCTTGGAGAAGAGGTTGATTTCCAGAACTGGGGCAAGAACAGAAGATAAGCCTTGAACATCTTGTCATGCCAGAAAGCACATGGATGTTCTCAAAGAATGATGGGCCCATACAGAAAGGACACAGATTGAAGGGGCTCTCACTGGTCAAACTGGGGCCAAAGTGTGCTTTAAATAATGATGGGAATGGAGTATAACTCACTAATACAGGAATCCATAAGTCTATACGGATATAAAAAACAATTAAAGTTGATGAGGCATGGGATATTTACCTAGTTTCAAAGTACCTCCCCAGGGACTTCCCTGGTGGTCCAGTGGGTAAGACTCCTTGCTCCCAATGCAGGAGGCCCAGGTTCGATCCCTGGCCGGGGAACTAGATCCCTCATGCATGCTGGAACTAAAAGTCTACACGCCGCAACTAAAAGATCCTGCATGCTGCAATGAAGATCCCGTGTGCCGCAACTAAGACCCAGTGCAGTCTAAATAAATAAATAAATAAATAAATAAATAAATAAATAAATAAATAAAGTACCTCCCCATAAAATACCTATTAATCACAAAGGAGGAAAAGACTAACTTTATACTGGTGAAACCTGGTAGACACCACCTTAATCATGGGCTCAAAGTGCACATCATTAGTATAGAAACAAATCACAATGGTGAACCCCTTGGTGGGGTGCAAGAAGAACGCAGTGTCACTGCTGTGATGTTTCTGCCAGAGATGCATCACCTGAATCTGACCATGAGGAAACCTTAGGCAGACATTCTACAAAGTCTGTGATCTTCAAAAGTGTCAAGGTCATAAAAGTCCAGGAGAGACTGAGGAGCTCTTCTAGCCTGCAGGAGACAAACAGACATCCGTGCACGCGAGAGTGATTCTGAGCTGGTCCTTCTGTGATAAAGGACGCTACTGCAATGATTGGCAAACCCTGGACAGAGTCTGGGGATTCCATGGAGGCTATGAATCTGTGTCAGCTTCCCGGTGTTGGTGGTTGCACTGTGGTGAGGTAGGAAAGTGTCTCTGTTTATAGAAAAACACAGGAAAGTATGGCAAAATGATGAGGATCAGGGCATCTTATTCTCAAAGAGTTCAAGAAAAAAAGAGGTGTTTTTTTTTTTTGGTACCGCCCTTGCAATTTTTCTGTCACTTTGTGATTGTTTCAAAATTTTAAAATGATGAGAAATAAACTATAGAAAAGTTAAATGGTAGATAAACAAAATGTGGTATATACAAACAATGGAATATTATTTAGCCTTTAAAAGGAAGGAAATTCTGTCACATGTGACAACATGGATGAACTTTGAGGACATTATGCTAAGTGAAATAAGTCAGCCACAAAAGGACAAATACCATCTGATTCTATTTATATGAGGTACTAGAATAGCCAAGCTCATAGAGACAGAAAATATTAATAGAACAATGGTTGCCAAGGGCTGGGGGCAGTGGGGGAATGGGGAGTTAGTGCTTAATGGGGACAGATTTTAAGATAAGGATGAAGAAAAAGATCTGGAGGTGGATGGGGGTGATGGTTGCACAACAATGTGTGTGTATTCAATGCCACTGAACCGTACACTTAAAACGGGTTAAGATGGTAAATTTTGTGTTGTACATATTTTCCCACAATAAAAATTTTAAATTAAAATTAGAAAAGGAAACTGTGATTGTTAAGGTGCATTCACATTAAATGTTTACGTTCAAATTGTTGGGAAAAGTGACACAAGGGTTTGTGTGTCTCTTGAATTAAATATCAACTATTCTCTAACTCAGGCTTCCTGTTCCAACTCCATGGAAAGGAGCTTATCTAGGAAAGGAAGGTTTCTTTGTTTATGCTTCACATGGCCAAACATTAACTTTATGACTCTGTGAAAATCTGGGAAAACTCTGTCTGCCAAACATGACTGTGAATGTCCATTCTTAGAGAGTTATAGAAGATTTGAGAGCCTTGCTCTTCAAAGCAAATCTGCTTTTAGTTACTAGGCCAAATAAAGCAATCCAACCAAGTGGCAAAACTCCAAGGTATGAGAGCGCTATGGGCAAGAAAGGCAAGCCCTTCTGTTTCATAGTTTGCTTCGCCTGTAAAACTAGAGCACACGTGTTTGCTTATTTAATTCAGAGGCCCTGCAACGCTCGGTCACACCAAATTCCTGTAACCACAAAACATGATATACAGAACCCAGACGCAGGTTACGTGTATGATGCTACGAACAGTAAATGTGGAGAGACATGGTTTCACGGATGAGTCCTAGGGACAAACCAGGAAGTTGCTTTAATGTCTGGTTACCCTTCTACTGCGCAGCTCCACCAATGGCGTGACCTACAGGCCTACTTCAAGGTCACTGTGAGCACCACTTGCTAGTTGGAGGGGTGGGAGACTCCATGCATTTCCACTGCTGGGAAAGGGCTGGCCGTGTGGCAATGACCTGACACACCGCCTGCATACACAGAAGATATGCTGAGCTAAACAGCAAAGCACCTCGACTCTTTGGGGCTCAGTGTCTTCATGTCAAATGCCAGATATGCCAGGATAGACATTACTTTAGCACCTTCCAATGCTATGATTTTCACAATCTGTAACTACCTGGGCAATAATTCATGAGTTGATGGTGGTATGGATTATTAATTAAAAAAAAAATTCCTTTAAGGGTATGTGTGTATGTGTTTCTTTAATTGAGAGTAAAATTAACTTCAATTGGTCAATGCTTAGAATTGCTGGTCTCAGAACTATACTTTAGTCCAGAACTGTACTTGCGCTGCCCTGAAGGATGTATGCCACCTGATAGTATAAATGTATGGAAACAAGTATATGTAATAGAGCCCCATTGCAGAAGTAAATATGATGGAACAGATATTATAACATATGTCCTTTAAACTTAACCCTCTTATGCCAGGCCTAATATAAGGCAGTTAGGTTTAAAGGGCGTGTGTACACATGGGTTATATTTCAGAAGACGTGTAATTGGTCTAAATCCAGATAAAAACAAGCTAAGTTCCAACAGGATCATTTACATACATCTACAGACAGCGATGCTGAGATGGTTATATAAATGCTATGGGACAGCTCAAGCAGTTGTTTCAAAGGGTCTTTCAGTGCCTTAAAGCTGCATCCGGAAACAGTTGTGAGACTGGGCCTGAGTCTGCACGGTCTGAGGGTTCACAAACTGAAAGCACAACCTCAGACGTGATTGATTATGCCCTTCCCTGCTCTGCTTTCAGGTTGAGATCCTCTGAGATTTCATTTTATGAGTATTCCTGGTTACCAAATGTCTGGGACTCAATCCCAGTGGTAAAAGCTCTTTATTACCATTGCATAAAAACAGTGACAGTTCCACATCTAGTCAGGATGGGGACAGGGTGTTCCCAACAGTGGGGACAGGAACGCTGGCAGTGTTAGAGGCCACTATTGGCCCGGATGGGCAAAGCCAAAGCTCCATAAGACAGTCTCTGGTATGACTCAGAGAGAAGCTCCCATGGGTGCCCTCGGAGGGAGCGTGCGCTATCTGGGACCTTGGACAAACTTGGTGAGAAAGTTGGAAGCCTCAAGGGGCCATCCTAGAGCAGTGTCACGTGGTTGACTGGAGCCGGGCCCTTCAGGGGCCTGCCGTGGACTGCAGCCAGAACGCAGCAGAATCCTGGGCTCCTCCCAGCGCTCGGTGCATTTCCATGGGAACGGCGGGCTCGGCAGCCCCACGCGGGGCGGTGTGCTCCATCTATTTCTATGGCACCTATCACCATGGCACCTACTTGCTCTGAAAAACACAGGCTAAAAACAGAACATAAGGAAAAGGGGGGCAATCCACTTCCCTGCAGTCACCTTCTCCCGCAGCTGTTGTTATACCTTGTGATTGCTCACGTGGACCTTGCTCATTCCCAGTTTCCGTGTTTTTGTTGTAGTTGGCCTTAAAAAATAAAAGGCTTACTATCAGCATCAGCATCATCTTGGGGGTGATACGTCCCGAGGCTCCGGGAAGTCTGCACTCTACTTGCTGCAGATAGAAAATTCCTGGGGTGGAGGGAGCCCGCACAGGAAGTGACTCCTCTGGGGCTTGTTCAGGTATTGGGGGGAGGGGGGAAGAAGTGGGGAGTAGGGGAGAGGGATGGTGACATCAGTGTACACAGGTGAGCCAAGAAAGGATCTGTGTTTATTCCAACAAAGTGGATCAGATGCTCTCCTGGGAGCACATGACATTCTCTTTGGGGAGGGATCCACAAGGCCAAACAGCTTCACTGAAGGTTTTCCCTAAGTTCAAGGCCACCCTTCACAGCAGAGCACTTAATCCAGTCTCTGGAGTCAAACAGAACTTGAACAGAGTTCAAATTCCAACTCAGTCACCTGCCAGCCATGTGAGATCGGTGGGCAACCTCCCAGAGGTTAATGTACTCATCTGTAAAATGGGGATGAGAAGACACACCCGCAGGCACAAGCCACTTGCTGTGACCTCAGCTGTCATGGCCGTTCCTTGGTTTGCTCATCTAGGAAAATCTGTGATGTTCGAGCAGACACTATACATAAAGCAGGAGGACAGTGTTGACTTCCGTCCGGGAAGGACGCTCAGCACCCCCTCTGCCCCCGGTTCTCCTGGGCCTGACTTCCCGTCCTCGGTCTGATGGGGAAGGTACGGAGGCCCTGTTCATGAGTAGCCCCCTGCCTCCAGACTCCCACACTCAGTAGTGTCCTCGGGCACAACCAATGTAGCCGAGGACAAGCTTGTGCTCTGAAGCAGGTGTCACCATGCAAAAGGGTCATCCGCCCAGGCGCTGCTGTGATACAGGACAGCAGAATTCTCAGGAACTGGAGAAAATCCCAGCCTGGTGCCCTGCTGTGGGCTTGGGAGTCAAGCAGCCTTGGGGACTCCAGGTTCCCCACTGCCATCTCTTAGCTGAGTGACTCGGGACAGGTCACTTCCCTTCCCTCTCCCATCTGCGAATGCCGTAAAGCCTCCTGTCCCAGAGGGAGGCTGGGAGCATTATTAAAGGAGGAAACTCCTCTACCCAGAGTCAGCATGTAGTGGGCTCCCTCTCTTCTAATCCCAACACTGAACGTTTTCAGGTGGAGTGAATACTCTGTTTAATGAGTACAGGATTAGCCTTTATAATAGAAGGAAACAGGCTTGTTTCCTGAATTTGCTGGTTGTGCTGGTATACGCTACAGTGAAACTCCCAGGCTCACACAAGGTCCCAGGTCCCAGAGGTTGGCATGGCCTCCTGCAGGGCCCCCACTTCCCTCTCAAGTGTTCCATTTCTCACATCTCCCTCTGGAGAATGTTCTGCTCTCCCCAACAAATCTGTTGGTTCACTCTATCCACAGCTCCCTCCATCTTTTTTACTTTATAAAAGCAATTTCCCTGTTGAGGGCATTGTGTCTCTCTCCCTGCCAAATCCCATCTCTCAACAGTGCCCCATTTCCATTTGAGGAGCCATGTACTTCCAAGGAACTGGTCCCTACTCCAAGGCTCTGGGGATGGAACATGTGACCTAAGCTGAGTCAATCACATAATCCCAACCTCCTGTGTGCAGGGGTTGGTTCATGTGGTCTAGATTGGTCCAATCAGAATGGCTCTTGGGACTCTTGCTGAGAATGGGGGACAGAAGGTCCTCAGGGGCTATAGATGCGAGGCTTGGACTGTTTCTCCAGTCACTTGACTATCATAAGTAAAGTCAGACTCTAGGTAAACTGCACATGAAGAGTACCAACAAAAGCACTGCCAAGAACTATAGCTGCAACCATGATGGCATTATCAACACCTAGAGCATCTCAAACTTGCCATATCTCTGAATTTCTTAGTTCTATGAGTCAATCAATTCCACTTGTGTTTAAACCAGTTTCAGTTGGATTTTCTATAACATTAGGATAAAGAGCACCTGGAACATTACTTCCTCTCTATAGTTTCAGGGCCTTCACCTCATTCAGAGCTCAATTCCAAAGTCAGATCTTGAAGGAAGTCCACCTAATTCTATTTCCTCCTTTATCTCCAGACCCTGTGTACTGTTTATTAAGTATTGACCATATATGTGCCCCTAACAGTAAAATCCTTTGAGATTGGTAGTGTCTCCATTTTTCCAAAGAGGACTCTGAGGTCCAAAAGGATGTGAAATCATTTTCTCCAAGGCTACACATCCAGTAGTGAGTAAGATCCCAACTAGAAATGAGAACCCTGTATGATATGTAAACTATTAATACATTCTGATATTTTTCCTAAATATTCAGTTCTTTCAATACCCCAGTTAGATTACAAAGTTCTTAAGTCCAAGGCTATTTTTTCTTCCTATTTTGACCATCCATTGTAGTTACTTGAGAAGTGTTCATTACCAAATGGTCAAGGGAACCTCCTGCAGCCTGGAACACACTTGACTCAGGCCTGACAATGCCTGGAGGTCTGCTGAGTACTTTAAAAAGTACCAGGCACTTGGCTAAGTACTTTACATATGTAATCTCATTTTTAAAAAATGGTTCATTGTATTAATGTTATTCTTGGACCCAAGGGCGAGTGGCCTTTCGCCAAGGCCTGTGAGTGGAACCTGTTTAGATTGGAAGTAGGGGATCTATTTTGAGGGATAAACACGGAGGGCAGTGGTGCCTTACAGTGGCACGTGGCTAGGTGGAAAGGACAGGACTATGGGTTTGATTCCTGTTTCTACTTCTTGTTATCTGAGTGGTGTTGGGCAAGTTACTTTGAGTTTTGTGCTTTTGTTTTCTCATTTGTCAAATGAAGATATTGATATAATCCCAACACCTCTCTGGGTTGTTGGAAGATTAAATCATATCAGTCAAACACCCAGCAAAATTCCTTGCATAGTTTTGCTCTTTCCCCCACTATATTTCTTCTTCGCTGGGCACTAACTAGTGGCTGGCCCTCATAGCCACGTGTACCCCCAACCTCTGCTCTGTGGACGGTGTCCAACCCCACCCAGGAGCCAAAGAGATATAGAAGTTCAAGAAAACACTAGCCACAAGGAGGGGAGAAGTTTCCATCCCATTCCTTGCCAAACAAAGATTTGCTGCTAGAAAGCCAGAGCATGCCCAGGAATGGTTGTAGCCCAGGCTGCTTTGTTTCATTGCAAATTCATTGTGTTTAGATTATAACTAAGTCTTTTTCCTTTTGTCTCTGCCTAGTGAGCCATGAACAGTTCCAGATCTGACAGGCTGAGTACCAGGTCTGACTTATTTTTTTTTGATTTTTATTAATTAATTTATTTATTTTTAAATATGGCTGTGTTGGGTCTTCGTTTCTGTGCGAGGGCTTTCTCTAGTTGTGGCAAGCGGGGGCCACTCTTCATCGCGGTGCGCGGGCCTCTCACTATCGCGGCCCCTCTTGTTGCGGAGCACAGGCTCCAGACGCGCAGGCTCAGTAGTTGTGGCTCACGAGCCCAGCTGCTCCGCGGCATGTGGGATCTTCCCAGACCAGGGCTACGAACCCGTGTCCCCTGCACTGGCAGGCAGACTCCCAACCACTACGCCACCAGGGAAGCCCCCCAGGTCTGACTTAGTAAAGAAAGGAAAGGGGGATTTGCTGGGCAGCTCAGTACACATTTTCAATGAAGATGTGCAATCGTTCCTCAGAAGAGCCAGGCTTCCCTTAGTTGTTGAGTGTTATCACATAACCAGTTGATACTTGCTCACGGCTGCTTGTTAGCAAAGGTGACTGTTACACCTCTTCAGGTAAACGTGATGGAGCAGCACTTCTCTGGGGCTTAGTTGAGGAACAGGAAGAGATAAGATTCCTTTACATTTTATCACTTCTTCTAATCTCTTTTACCCAAAGAATGTGGGTAGGCCCAGCATTTTGTTCCACCCAAGAATGAAGCTTCTGGTGTTGAATAGTTAGATCCTTCTGCTGGAAGGAGTTCAGTTTCTATTTATGGGAGGCAGTGTTCTCAAAGTGTAGATCTCCGGGACACCTGCATCAGAATCCTGGAGTGCATGCAAATGTCTGCCTCCATAGATTCCCACTGAATTAGACTCAGTATGAAAGACTGAGAACCTTAAGTAGCAGTTAAGAACATGGGTTTTAGAGTCAGATATATATGGACTAACTCTGAGCTCTAACTCCACTACCTACTACCTGTACAGGGTATTTAACCTCTCTAGGACAT
The DNA here is from genome assembly GCF_028023285.1 of Balaenoptera ricei. NCBI lineage: Eukaryota > Metazoa > Chordata > Mammalia > Artiodactyla > Balaenopteridae > Balaenoptera > Balaenoptera ricei. The sequence goes on along the minus strand of NC_082640.1, from coordinate 175,073,260 downwards.
TGGGCAGGGTATTTAACCTCTCTAGGTCTCAATTTCATCACCTGTACAAAGGGAATGCTCAACAGTCAAGGGATATGGAGCTCATGTGGTTGTTATAAGGATGAAATGAAATAACACATATTTAGCAATGCTTGGCATATAGGAAACGTTCACTATGTGATAATTCTTCAGAAAGTCTTAGGACCCTACGAGAAATAATAAACTTGGCCATCACAACCAGTGTTAAGATCCCTGATTGTATTTTCTATTGGAGCAGGTTTTGACAAGTCTACAGACCAGCAACCAGACCTGAAGGTATTATGAGCCATATGAACTCCACCAGGGCTCTCCTCTGAGCCTCAGCAATGGGCCAGCCAGGAGAGGGCAGCAAGAGAGAGCCAGAGACTAACTCTGTAGCTATTAGAATCACAATGCTTACAAGTTAGGGGCATTTACTTGGTGTGTCCAGGTTGGTACTAATTTCAAAAGATACTAAGTCTGGTGGATGCAGGTCTGGCAGCGTGGATCATGCGCCGGGTGGGTGTACATTAGTACTGTGGGTAGTGGCTGTCTATCGGACTCCTGATTTGCATAGCTTATTTACTTTAGGAAACCACACAAGCATCACTATATTGTAGAAAACAACAAAACTTAATTGTGATGTAGATATTGAGACAGTCTAAACCAAGAGTTGGCAAATTTTTTGGCATAGCCTGTGAGCTAAGAATGGTTTTTATATTTTTTAAGGTTGTTAAAAAGCAGGAGAGGGGGAGGAGAAATAATAACAGAGTGGTAGTTAATTTTATGCATCAACTTGACTGGGTCACAGGGTACCCAGATATTGGGTTACACATTATTTCTGGGTGTGTCTGTGAGGGTGTTTTCAGATGAGATTAGTATCAGTAGACTGAGTAAAGCAGATTGCCCTCCCCAAAGTGAATGGGTATCACCCAATCCACTGAGGGCCTGCATAGAGCAAAAAGGCAGAGGAAGGGAGACTTCGCTCTCCCTAACTATTTGAGCTGGGACATTGGTCTTCCCCTGTCCTCTGGCAAGGACTTACACCATCTGACTTGGGCTGGAACCACACCACTGGCTTTCCTGGGTCTCCAGCTTACAGACAGCAGATTGTGGTACTTCTCAGCCTCCATAGTCCCATGAGTCAATTCCATATATCTATATATCTATGCATATCTTGTTGGTTCTGTTTCTCTGGAGAACCATGACTAATAGAGAGATGTAAGTGTTGCACAAAGCCTAAAATATTTACCATTGTCCTTTGCATAAAAGTTTGTTGAGCCCTCATCAAGCCAACTCAGGAGTTGACTGTTCAGCACATGGTCTGAATATAATTCAAAATCATGCTCCATCAAAACACAAATTCTCATATGCTGTTGGTGTGTTACCAAGTCAGCAAAAACCACCGATCTACTATTCTTATTTAGGCAGGAAACGAAGTTTATCTGGATCAAAGAAACTCTCAGGACCAAAAGAAGACAAGAACAAAACAGGATAGGAAAGTGACAGGCTAATCTAACTCATGAATATAGATGCAAAAATCCCAAACAGAATATTAGCAAACTAAATCCAGCAATGTATCAAAAAAGTTAGTACGTCATAACCAAGTTGGGATTATGCCAGGAATGAAAGGTTGGTTTAATATTAGAAAAGTGGTTAATAGAATTCATATTACCAGATTAAAGGCAAAAAATTTACCACCTCAATAAAATCAGAAAAAAATTAATAGCATTTAACATCCTATTAAAAATTTAAAAACTCAGTTTGACCTAGAACTTGATAAAGAACATCTAGCAAGAAAAAAAAAGGACAAAAAACTTACATCATACTTAATGGTGAAATGTTGAAAACATTCCCTTTAAGAGCTGAAACAAGGCCTAAGAAGTCCCATTAACACCACATTATACCAGCCTGTGTAGTAAAACAAGAAAAACAAAGCAAATGGAAATGTGTAAGGATTGGAAAGGCAGGGAAAAAACTTGCAAGTCTTGTGATTGTCAGCATGGAAACCCCAACATTATTTACAAATAAATTATTAAAATTAGTAAGAGAGTTCAGGAAGGTTTCTAGATACAAAATCAATGCGAAAAGTAAATTGTATCTCTATTCACCGGTAACTGCTAAAAAATACAATTTTAAAAGATACCACCTATAATAGCATGAATAAATATCAAATATCCAGGAGTAAATCTAACAAAACATGTGAAAGCCCTTTCTAGAGAAAAACTTTACTGCAAGTTTAAAAAAAAAGACATAAACAAATGTTCATGACAGGAAGACGATATTGTGAATATATCATTTCTCTCCAAATTGATGTATATATTCTAGGCAATCCCGATCAAAATCCTAACAAGATTTTTAAAAGGAACTCAACAAGCTGATTATTTGGAAGAGCAAAGAGCCAAGAAATGCCAAGTCATGTGTAAAGAACAACCAACAAGAGTGTGTGTGGGGGGGGGGGGCATTTCCTTTACCAGATATCAAAACGTATTATACCACCATGGTAATTAAGATTGAAAGAACTCCTACAACCCAGCAACAACAATACCAAAAAATCCAGTTAACAAATGGGCAAATGACTTGAATAGACGCTTCTTCAAAGAAGACATACAAATGGCCAACAAGTACATAAAAAGATACTCAACATCACTGATCATTACAGAAATGCAAATAAAACCACAATGAGACAACACTTCGTACCTATAAGGATGGCTGTTATTTTAAAAAAAAAAAAGGAAAAAAAAAAACCCACCGGAAAATAACAAATGTTGACAAGGATGTGGAGAAACTGGAACACCATGTTCATTGCTGGTGGGAATATAAAATGGTGTAACCTCTGTGAAAACAGTATAATAGTTTCTCAAAAAATTAAACATTGAACTACAGTTCCACTTCTGAATACATACCGAAAAAGAATGAAAAGCGGGGACTCAAACAGATATTTGTGTACCTAGGTTTACAGCAGCATTATTCATGACAGCCAAAAGGTGGAAGCAATCCAAATATCTATCAAGGATGAACGGATAAAAAATATGTGGTATACTCATATAATGGAATACTATTTAGCTTTAAAAAGGAATGAAATTCTGATATACGCTGCAATATGAGTGAACCTTGAAGACATTATGCTAAGTTCAATAAGCCAGACACAAAAGGACAAATACTTTGTGATTCCACTTATATGAAGTACCTGGAATACTCAAATTCATAAAGACAAAAGTAGAATGGTGGATGGGGCTAGAGGGAGGGCGGAAGGAGGGGTTATCATTTAATAGGGACTGAGTTTCCATTTGGGATGCTGAAAAAGTTCTGGAGATGGATGGTGGTGATGGTTATATAACAATGTGAATGCATGTAATGCTACTGAAGTGTATTCCCAAACATGGTTAAGATGGTAAATTTTACTTTATGTATATTTTACCACAATAAAAAAAGACTGAGTGATAGTACAGCAGGAATAAACAAACATCAGTAGAGCAGTACAGATTAGCATGACTCAAATGTTATCTGTACACTGGTTACCATCTTTGAATTCCTTGTCATGGGCCCACGATCAGTAAAGAAGTGAACAGTAAGCATTTAGAAACTTTCATAGCAATTTTACAGAGCAAGTTTATGCCCATTGAATCTAATAATAAATAATTGAGGCCTTTATTTTATGCATGTTTTAAATTTTTTTAGTAATTAATTTTTGTTATATCTACAAAAATATTGATCTGCAATGGATTAAGGGAAAAACTGGAGTTCAACACAGAAAATTTGAGAGTTCAGAGGGGAAAAAAAAACCACTCGTATATGGAACTTGATTTGTGACAGAGGACACTGCAGATAAGTGAGGGGAAAAGTAAAAATGGAAGTCTATTATCCTATAACAGTCACAAAAATCGAATCCAGGTAGAATAAAGGCTTAAACATGAAAGATTAAATACTAAATATAAAGGACAAAATAAAAGATTTTTAGAAGAGAATAAAAAAAAATTATTTTTGTGACCTCAGGTTGGGAAAGTTTTCTTTGACAAGGTAAATTTGACATGAAAATTAAGAGCTTCTGTTCAAAAGTCACCATAAATAAAATGCAAAGGCAATCCCAAACTGCAAGGAGATATCTGAGAGATATCTGAACATATAAAAACTAACATAGGATTATAATCCAGACTATATAAAGAGTTCTTATGAATCAACTGCCAAATACCAACAGCTCGTTAGAAAATAGGGGAAAAGACATAAATGGGCATTTCACAGCAGAGGTTAAAAACAGATGGCTTGTAAACATGAGAAGATTCTTCACTTCAATAGTTATCAAATAAATGCAAATTATAACTGTAATGAGACACAGACCATACCTATTGGAATGACAAAAATTAAAGCTGACAAGAATGAGATCAACCAAAATACTATCATCGATTGCTAGTGGAAGTGTAGATTGTTATAATCACTTTGGGAAGATAATTAGCAATATCCAGTAGAGTTGAAGATGTGAGCACACTTGAACCTAGCAATTCCTCTCATAGGTATGTACTCTAAAGAGCAGAAGAGATGCATGCAATGTGGGATAATCACATACCGGATGATTACACAGCAGTGAAAAGTGAACTGCAGCTACTTGCATCAACACAAAGGAATCCCAAAAACATAATGTTGAATAAAAGAAGTCACAGAAGAATATATATTGTATTCTTAAATACAGCATTAAAAATAGGCATCTGGGGCTTCCCTGGTGGCGCAGTGGTTGAGAATCTGCCTGCTAATGCAGGGGACACGGGTTCGAGCCCCGGTCTGGGAGGATCCCACATGCCACAGAGCAACTGGGCCCGTGAGCCACAAAGCCACAACTACTGAGCCTACGCATCTGGAGCCTGTGCTCCGCAACAAGAGAGGCCGCGATAGTGAGAGGCCCGTGCGCTGCGATGAAGAGTGGCCCCCGCTTGCCACAACTAGAGAAAGCCCTCGCACAGAAACAAAGACCCAACACAGCCAAAAATAAATAAATTAATTTAAAAAAAAATACGCATCTGTGCCCTGCCAAACCAAACAATATACTGCTTAGAGATTTAAGTGTATTTGTGTGCGTGTGTGTGCAGGTGTGCGTGTGTGCATGTGTGTGTGTGTGTGTGTGTGTGTAGAGTAAAACTATAAAGAAAATCATGGGATGATGAACACACAATTCTGTATAGTTTCCATCTGATAGAAGGATATGTGCCTGGGGAGGAGCATTCAGATATTTCTAAGAAACTGGCACTGTTCTATTTCTTAACTTGGGTGGTGGGGATGCAGGTGTTTGTTTTGCTATTCTTAAGCTGAACATATGGTTTATATGTATGTATGACATATTTCACAATTTTTTAAAAAAATTATAAGAGAGGATACAAAGTCTCTCGGTGATGGCTAAGAATGCAGAAAGAGGGTCAGATCCCCGGAGGGTGAAGGCAAAAACCAGGCAGGCTGCATGCTCTTGACTAACAGGAAAATGCAAATCAAGAGCCTGCTCAGAGGCCTAGCCCCTCAACACTTATTTTTGTCTCCCCAGCATTTTTTTCCTTTCAGAAACTGCCTTTCCCCCAACCCAGAAGGGTTTTGTCATTCATGTGGCACATCAATGGTGGATATATGACTCAGGCCAGCTAGAGTATTTCTACTTGTCTGGCCTCAGTGGTTAATACAGGGATGAGCAGAGGTCCCAAGCCAGCCCAATCAGAGCCATCCCTACCCTTCTGTTGGAGCAATCAAGAAAGAGGTGGGATTACTATATGTAAATGAATGCATGGTAAGCCTAGACCTCCATGAAAATCAGCCTGAAAATGAAGCCAGCAGAGAGAAAAGCAGAAAGGAGGACTAGAGAATCACAGAAAGGCAAAGAGAGGGGGTGAGAGAGAGGCAAAGTCCGCATTGAGTATCTGGATCCAGCCGTTCCTGATTCCCATTAAGTAGACAGTTGCAGATCCAGCTGCAATCAAAAGTGTCCTAAGTAGCACAGAATTTTGGACCAGGAGCAGGATTTTGGAAGTTGGCTGTGTTGGGGTGGAGAGCAGGGCAGTGCGAAGCCTCCCCTCCGTGACCGGAAAGTTAGCCATATCTGTTAAGCGGAGCAAAGTTGCTAAACTCTCTCCTGTTGAATCCGGTGAGGTTGGAAATTTAGAGGACTTGTTATTTTTTTATTTTAAAGCCAGGTTACTGGGGTGTGTCAGCCATTTCTTCAGCCCTAAGTGAGGGTCTATAAGAAAAGATACACTTGAGTCTCAGCTGGGCCTTTCTGAAAGCAGGGAAAGGGAAAAACAAAGACTCTTTCTGCTGTGGCCTGTAATTCAACTGAGCTGAGAGCCAGAAAATCATTTTTAGGATTGCAACAGTCAAATTCCTGCCCCAGGCTAAAGTTGGTGCAAGCACAGGCTGGGAGAAGGAAACACAGCGGGAGATAGGAGAGGGACCCTGGCGAGGGCTTCTCCCCCTCCAGCAGCTCCTGCTGGGCACCTCCTGCCTGAGTGAAGTGCCTTTTACCCCACTGTAGGCAGCTGTCCACTGGGAAAGAGCCTGAGGGCAAATGGCCTCCCCCTCCCCCAACCCAGTGTGTCCAGGGCAGAGGCCAAATGGACAAAGTCTAAATGAAAGCTGGGAGAGAGCAGAGCACAGAGACGGTTGTTAGGGGATAGATGTGGTGAGGACAGGGTCCAGATTCCAGAGCATGACTTGTCTGGGTTCTGGCTCTGTTCGCCAGCTCATGGAGTTATCAAAAAACTAACTTCCCAGCAACTATCTAAGAGTTTGAGAGAGTCATACTGCCAGAGACGTCTCAGTCTAGCAAACCGCAGCACGAGATTGCACAACCACTGGGGCCAGACCCAGATCTCTGGACTGACATCCTCAAACTGTGGCCTGCTAGAATCTACGGTTTCCAGAAGGGACATTCTCTCTGATCCACCCATGGAGGGCCATGGGCAAGGGAGAGTCTTCCAGAGGTAGAGCCCTGGGTACCCCTGGCTGACTGAGGAACTCACATCTTTCAGGGATATGAAGTGGCTCCTTGTCAATCCTCTTCTGCAGGATGTTGGACAAGTGACTGGAGCCTCATGTTTCCCCTTCTCCCCTTTACTAAATGCAAGTGGTTTTTATTCCAAGTACCTTACTCTTCTCCACTCTTAAATGCCGGGGGTGTTTGAAATGATCATTTAGCTGTTGGTTAACAGACTATTCAGAGCAACATCCAGACCTGGTCAAGAAGAATGTATATCCGCTAGCTTTGCTTTTATGTGGATAGCCTGTACCATGTTCCAGGGGGCGCATTTCTGAAATTGTATGGGAAAAGGGCACAGATGGATGCTAGCAAGTCCAGGAGCAGAGTGTCGTGGTTATCTATTACTCTTTCTGCCCTGTAATGGGTTGAATTTTGTCTCTACTCCCCACAGCCCCAGCCAAAGATATGTCCAAGTCCTAACTCCCAGCACCCGTGAATGTGATCTTATATGGAAAAAGCATCTTCACTGACATAATTAAGCACAGGGTCTCGAGATGAGATCATTATGGATTAATCCAGTGGGTCCTGAATCCAATGACGAGTGTCCTTAGAAGAGGAGACGATAGAGACAGAACAGCACAGAAGGGGCAGTCATGTGAAGATGGAGGCAGGGCTTGCAGCGATGCAGCTATAAACCAAGGATTGCCTGGGGCCAAAGAAGCCGGAAGAGGCAAGGAAGGATTATACCCTGGAGTCTTCAGAGGGAGTATGGCCCTGCTGACACCTTGATTTCGAACTTCTGCCCTTCAGAACTGTGAGATAATACACTTCTGTTGTTTCTAGCCACCCATTTTGTGGTGATCTGTTGTGGCAGCCCTAAGAGACTGATACATGCCCAGACATTTTTAAGACTGTCCCTCCCCTGGTGGGGTTGTCAATCACTATCTCAGACCTAGGTGACCAATCAAAATACCCCACCGCCATGATCACAGTGTTTGGTTTCGAGACAATCACTACAATGGACTGAATGTTTATGTGTCCCCAAAATTCATATATTGAAATCCTAACCCCCGATGTGATGGTATTAGGAGGTGGGGCCTCTGGGAGGTGATTAGGTCATGAGAGTGGAGCCGTCATGTATGGGATTAGTGCACTTCTAAGACCCTAGAGAACTCTCTTTCCCCTTCCGTTATGTGAGGACATAATGGTAAGACAGCCATTTATGAACTGGGAACTGGGTCCTCACCAGACACAAAATCGGCCACTGTGCTGATCTTGGACTTCCCAGCTTCCAGAATTGTGAGAAATAAATGTTTATTGTTTAAGCCACCTAGTCTGTGCTATTTTTGTCTTAGCAGCTCAAACAGACTAAGACAGTCACAGGAGAGAGCTGGCCTGTGAAGGAGCTTGCAGAGAAGTAAGCAGAGATAGGAGTATAAGGGGAGGGACAGGTCTCAATGATGCCACCCCTGGACCTACAAAGAATCATGTCTAAATACAGATCTCCCTCTAGACTTGAGTTAGTAAATTCATCTTTTTTGCATGTGTCAGTTTGAGTCAGCTTTGTCATTTGCAAACCTCCCAGGTCCTGATGTGCACATCCTGTGAGGTATCTGACCCCAGCAGATATCCTCAGTCATGTGAGAGCCCAGGCTTAGAGGAGTAGCAGATGTAGAGGTCCCAGTTGGTGATAGGCACAAGGCTCCTGATAGGTCTGGCTCTCAGGGTCTGGGCCATTGGACCTGCCTCGATCCACACAGCTGGACAGAGGGCCTTATTTGACAGGCTCAGTTGATGACCAGAGACTAAGGAGAATCTCATCTATTGCAGAGAGCAGATTCGGCAGCAAGTACATTTCAAGTACAGTACGTAACACTGTATCATAACCAACAAGGAAGGCTTCTGTAAAACATGAAGATTTGTTTCTGTTCCACCAGAGAATCAGAGTGAGTTACAACCAACTCTACTGGGACATGACGGTTTCCCTGGCCAATGCACCATCGCCTTCCAGCAGCACTTTGTCCAAGCCTCAGTGTGCTCCTGGTTGAGGAAGGCCACGTTGTTGACAGAAATTCTAATCCACCTCAAATCAACAAGAAGCTACCCCCACAGAGGCCCCAGTTCCTACCTCAAGCCTTGAGTCCTGCTGCCCTGTGAACCCCAGAGCCGAATGCAATCATACACGGAATGCAGAAACCCCACAGTAAAGAGGAAGTGACAGCGAGGAGAGACACATGGTGCTTCCCTTTGCTTAACTCCTCGAGGAGTGAATTAGTAAGGAATAGCTGTTTCAGTGGGCTGGGTGTGCAGCTGCTAAACTTCTGATTATTGAAGCCAAATGATGTTTCTATTTAAAAATCAGACACACGGGACTTCCCTGGTGGTCCAGAGGCTAAGACTCCATGCTCCCAGTGCAGGGGGCCCGGGTTCGATCCCTGGTCAGGGAACTAGATCCCACATGCATGCTGCAACTAAGAGTCTGCATGCTGCAACTAAAGATCCCACACGCCACAACAAAGATCCCATGTGCCGCAACTAAGACCCAGCGCAGCCTAAATAAATAAATGTTAAAAAAAAAAAAATCAGACACCCCCTGAAGAGTTGTTACAATGCACCTTAACGTGATGCATCAGGCTCTGTGAGTAAGAGTTCAAAGTTTCTGAAAAAATGGTGGGTCTCCTTTACCTTTTATAGAGCAACTTCTGTGTGTTGGGCAACATGCTTAAGCACTGGAACTGCCAGTGAGGAAAGAGGTGTATGACATTGTGATGACAGTACCAGGCAGGTATGGTCTGGGAGGCGATGTATGAGCTGAGTTTGGACGGACAACTGGAAGTTAGCCCTAGGAAGAAGGGAGAAGAGGGCATTACAGTGAAGGCATGTCCCTGCAGCACGCTGAGTGGTTGACACACAGGGAGCAATGTTGGAGAGGGGCTGGAAAGGTAGACAAGAAATGGATCAGAAGCGGATCCATGGATATGATTAACCGAAGGAGTGTGAACTTTATCCAAGAGCTTTGGGAGTGCTGAAGAGCAGGTGGGTGCTCTGAGCAGACAGCCTTGGACAGGTGACCCAGGCAGGACTCCAGTGGAGGACGGAAGTGGAGAAGAAGGTCCCTCAAGGGCCCTTTGACATAGCTGTGTGAGAAGCAATAAGGGCTTTCACCAGTGGGAGGGGAATGAGAGGAAGGGGGGATTCAAGGAATTGGAAGAGGTAGACTCATCTGGACAGGATACTTGATTGAATGTAAAAGGTGCCATGAGAAGGAGGAATCTGAGATAATTACTAGATTTCTTTTCTCTGGCATGAGCAACTGGGGTAAGGGTGACATTCCTGAAAATAAGAGTTACAAGTAGAGGGTTAAGTCTTGGAAGAGACTGGTGTGGAGCTTGGCTTTAGAACTGTAAGTAGGAAGAGCGTGTGGGACAGCCACCAGCAGAGGTCCATGAGAAGCTGGGCATTCAGATGTCAGAAGAGAGATCCGTAAGGAGGAGGGAGAGCTGGGAGCCGTCATCTCATGGTGGTTGAGGACACCAAGGAAGAGGGGCAGAGGGCAAGAAGAGCAGGCGGTGGGACACAGACCCAGGGGACGTTCAGGGGGTGAGTGGCCAGGAGGTCTCTGTGAAGGAGATGAAAAAAATGTCCAGCAAACTAGGGTGGAAGCCCAGAGAGTAAAGCCAAGGAGCGAGAGGCTCAAGGGGCAGGGGAGTGCAATGGCACCAAGGTTCCAGAAAGAGGGAGTCAGATCAGGGAAGAAAAGCACCTTCTGGATGCAGAGTATGGCTGTCTTTAGTGACTTTAGTCTAGGCATTGATCATGGGAACAGAAACCAGATTGCAATGGGTGATGGAGAACTGAATAGGCAGGTAGGCAGTAGAGATGATTTTTTCAAGAAGGTTGGCCATGAAGAGACAGAGAAAGGGAAACTGAAGAGAGAGGTTAGAAATATGGGATCAAGAACTGGGTATTTATTCCTGTCTTGCCACTAGGTTCTTCATGACCTTTTTTTTTTTTCCTTAGATTCCATATATATGTGTTAGCATACTGTATTTGTTTTTCTCTTTCTGACTTACTTCACTCTGTATGACAGAAAATAAAGACACAGACCTACTAGAGAATGGACTTGAGGATATGGGGAGGGGGAGGGGTGAGATGTGACAGGGTGAGAGAGTGGCATGGACATATATACACTACCAAATGTAAAATAGATAGCTAGTGGGAAGCAGCCGCATAGCACAGGGAGATCAGCTCGGTGCTTTGTGACCACCTAGAGGGGTGGGATAGGGAGGGTGGGAGGGAGACAGAAGAGGGAGGGGATATGGGGATGTATGTATATGTATAGCTGATTCACTTTGTTATAAAGCAGAAACTAACACACCATTGTAAAGCAATTATACTCCAATAAAGATGTTTAAAAAAAAAAAAAAGAACTGGGTATTTTTCAGACTGAAGAGACTGAACACGTTCAGGTACTGATGAGAAGTGTTGGTAGAGAAGAGGGTGAAGATGTAAGTGAGAGAAAATTGACTGGAGGGAGGCTGCAGGGGCACAAGGGGAAGGGCAGCTGGGGGCTGGAGCCACTCCTTCCCTGGCATGGGGGCATGGAGAAGAAGAGCAGGAGATGTGTTAGGGGGTTGAGCAGGAGGACCTTGAGAGAGTTTCTTGGGACCTTAATTTTGTTGTTTTATCAAAGGGCAAGTTGGGTTCTCTGTCAATGACGATGACAGACACGGAGGTTAAAAAGAAGGGTTGGTGAAAGAGGGACGGTCAGGAGGAGATGCCAGTGGCAATGGACAGGGAAGGATCTAGGGACATCTGGAAGGGTTTCCAGGCATCCTTGGGAATTCCTCTAGCATCAGTTGGCACCCCAGGAAGGAGCAGGGCAGAAATGCCCTAGAAGTAGGGTTCGGCTGGGTGGGTTCACACAGAAGGATAAGTGGACAACAGTGGTTAGAGAGAATGCAGGTTAGAGAGAGAAACCGACCACCATAGTCAAACAAAGCCGACCGCCGAGTTAACAATAGTCACCGGTTCAGATGTTTAGCACAGTGGTCAAGGTCACTTCTGTGTATAGACTAGATTCCCTCTTCAACAAAGAAAGTGATGGGGGCAGATAGAGTAATGATGGAAAGAGCAGGATTTTTTTTTGGCCGCACCGCAAGGCTCGTGGTATCTTAGTTCCCTGACCAGGGACTGAACCCCGGTCACGGCAGTGAAAGCACCAAGTCCTAACCACTGGACTGCCAGGGAATTCCCAAGAGCAGGACTTTTAGAATCAGCCAGATGTGGGTTCAAAAGCATCCTTACTATTTCCCTCTCTGAGCTTAGCATTTTTGTCTATAAAATATGAAATCCTTTATATTAATCCTTTGCAGAGTTGCAAGGATTAAACACGATGATTAACGTAGAGTAATCCTGTTAGGTTGTAATCTCCATTAGGTGTCTGTCTCGTTATTTACTGCTCTAACTTCTGCTTCTTGTAGGTGCCTGGCACATAATAGGCCCTCAACAAATACAAATTTCCTTCTTCATCTCTTAGGCAATATTCATCATAGCACCTTCTCTGGTAAGTTCCCCTGAGACAACTGGCATTCCCTTCCTTGACCGTCCAACCTCAATTACTTGCAGTAATGAGAATGGAACATTGATCCACACTTCCTTTTATTGAGCCAGGCTGTTACTTAACTTTGATTTCAGGAAAGTATGCATCATTGGAGGTTGAACTCTAAGACCACAGAGATTCAGGACCACGTGGCTGCCTGTCCATCCACCAAACAAGTGGCTTGGCTTCTTTATCACAGCTTCGTGGGCTCACAGATAATTCCTGATGAGGTGGGGATAAGGTTCCCTCCTCAACACACGTGAAGATGGACTCCAAGGGAATGGAAGGAACACAGGTACCCTTCCTTAATCAGCCACCAGAGGCCCAAGATCCAAGGGACAGTGACTCTCGAGACAAGGGAGCATGGAATTTACTTTGCATGTTGAGAAAGTTGTCCAAAAATTCAGAAGAAAAAAAATTTTAAACAGAGCCCAATGCTACTCTTGCTGGGAGATTTGGGCAGTGAAGGAACAGGCTGCCCAATCCAGTGGACAGTCAGTCTGACCAGGCTGTTGGAGAGAATCACACTGCCACCAGAGGTGTTTATCTGAAACATGGAGCTAAGAGCCATCCTTGGATTTTGCTAAAGAAGAAATCCAAGGGTAAAGCAGACATCCAACAGACAAGACGTAGAGCACCAATGGGCTGAGAAACTGGCAGACCAAGAAGACATTAATGACTTCAAATTCAGATCCAAAACACATGTCTCTGGCAACATGGCACAGAAACTGTGAACTATCCCCAGTTTCTACTCTCCCTTTCTTCCTTTTAATAAGAGAACTCCTAAGTTTTAGTTGGGCATATTTAGCTGGCCCAGTTAGATAATACATTTCCCAGGCTCACCTGCAGCTTAGTGTGCCCAAGTTCTGGCCAATGGAAGCACATGGACGACCTCTGAATGACATCATTTAGAAGGGGGCTGCTGGCCTTCCCCCTCCTCTCCTCCTCTTCCTCCAGGCAGGAACAGAAGGTGGACATGATGTTGAGCCAGCTTTGACTATGCAGAAGAGGACACAGTAGGGGATGGGGAGCAACACAGTGGAGGGAACCTGGGTTCCTGAATGACCCTGTGGAGCAGAGTTGTTTACCTGTCCTGGACTGACTAGCATCCTCTTAGCTATGAGGTGAAAGAGAAATACATGTCTCTCCTTTTTTGAGAAAATGTATTTTTGGGTCTTTTTGTTACAACTTAGCCTGTACCCTAAGTAATACAGAACATTTCCCAAAGGAACAGACAACAATAATTTTAGTACTGATAGTAATATTTACTGAAAGCTTACTGTGTGCCAGACATTGTTCTAAACACTTCACATGTATTATCACGTTTAATCCACACAACACTCCCTAGATAAGGGCTATTATCATTTTACAGAAAAGAAGGCGCAGGTAGATTGAGCACTTTGTCCAAAGACTCATGGCTATTGAAGTGGCCAAACCAGTAGTCAAACAAGTGATTTGGATGGAGATCATATCCTTAGTCACTATGCTTTTCAAAGCATAACTTTTCACAATTCTATGCAGCCAAAGAACATGGCTTAGTTTTCCAGAGAGCTGTGCCCAAATGTTAACTTTTCTTCAAAATTACTGCAGGACCAAGGGAAGTCATTTAGCTTCTCTGCTAGTTGGTTTTCTCCGAGAGCACAGGAAGGAGACGCAAACTACTTGACCTCACGCAACTGCTAGAAGGATAAAATGAATTCATGTACATTCAAGAAATGTTGTGAAGCTATAAAATGTAGCATAAATGAAATATGGCCTTAAGGCAAGCTGGGAAATCCTTAAAACCAAAATAACAAAATGCACTCAAATTTTTTTTTAATGCAAATACCATCTAGCAATTTGGCAGATCGCCTGGAAAGGCTGCGAAATCTGTTAAGGAGAAAGGTACGTTTGGTTTTGTGCATCTGTCATCCTCAACTGAAAAAGGGAGAGATTAATTGAGGTTAATTGAAAGCGAGCATACCTGTGTGCCTGGTGTGTGTGTGCACATGCACACACACGCACACTGGCTCTCAATAGAAGAGAACCATTATTATCAAGAGCAGAAGTAGCAGTAATCTGCGATGCCTATGGGAAGCAGGCACACAAGTTGGGGCATGGGGTGGGGAATGCAAAATGCTTGCAGGGTGAGCGGGGACTCTGGTGAACAGGCAGCTCCAGCTTCAGCTGCCCTGCTGCAATGTGAGCCTGGTGTTTCAGAATTTTCAGGGTCACATATGCAATACTTCCATTTTCTAAAGATGCTCAGATTTATACATCAAACATGTCATGGGCCAGCAGTTGATTTCCTGGGATCTAGCCCTGCAGCTGGAAGTCACATCTGACCCTTTATGATGTTTCATCATAATTAGGTACAAGCCACAGTTTAGCTTTCTCTCAGCTAACCCCACCCTGCCCTGCCCTGCCCTGCCTCACCCCAGGCCACCTTCCTCTTCCTTCTTCCCCACTTTAACTCCACCCCTCTGGGCTTTCTCTTTGCCTTCTGCCCTTGGACCTCTCCTTCCCTTCCTTTTCACTTGTACCCAGTTATCTTGAAGACACAGAGTAGCTTCCCTCCTCTGCATGCCAATCAATGCCAACATAATCGCAACCTGCTACCCGCCCCCAACACATGATCATTTTTGCATGCCAAGTAAGGTGGATTACAGCGGGCTCTTGATGGTCCATCACGAAGGAGGGGGGCAGGGGGGCACAGGTAACGCTACAGAGGGGACACCCAAAAGTCACAAGGCTTTGTCTTTAGCGTTTGGTGGCCCACAGGTCAGAAGCCCGCCACAGCGGTCACCTGCACCATGTTGGTCCTGCCCCCCCAGTGGAGACCGAGACAAGGGGGCTCACGGCTGGGAGAAAGCTCTGTCTCCAGCCAAGGTGGGGGTGACGGTCTCGCCTCCACCTTTCCCTCCCCAGAGGTCCCCGCCTGTGTCCTGTGGGCGCCCAGCTGACTGCCCCTGTCTGCGGCACCTGGAGTCCCTGCACCCCCGGCTCCCCCCACCCTCATCTTGGCCATTAGCTTTATCGCCTTGTCGCCAGCAAGACTGTGGTCCAAAGGCCAACGGTTACTTCTGACAGGTTTCAGTTTCTCTTTCTTTGCTTTCACATGACCTTGGGTCCTCAGGGCAATGACCTGAACTGAAAGGCCCAGGAGTGAGGGAGGACAGAGAGGAGGCAGGCCACCCACACCTGGGGTGCGTCCGTCATCAGGTGCTACCTATCATGAGCCCAGCTTTCCAAAGCGAAGAACAGACGGGAACCCCTGGGGAGAAGTTCAGGAAATTCTGTGCCCTGCTAACTGGCTGTGCCCTGCGCGGGCTCCGCAGGCCCTTCAGCTCCTGCGGTGGCGGCAGCGGGGTGTGCGGACGTCGCCTGGGGCAGAGGGGGGCTGTGCTGTGTTCCGTGCCCTCCTGACTTACTGTTTGCTTGGGGCGTCTGGACTAGGGCTACAGTTCCTCTCTTTGTTTCCACCGCCTTGCAAAAATGTATGCTTCCCTCAAAAAGGCACAAAGGTCCCCTTTCTTCAGCTCGCCCGCACCACCCGGGTTGTTCTGCAGGGCTCGGGTCCGCAAGCCCAGACCAGCCCCAGCGCAGACCGTCGCAGCCTTGCTCTGCAGCCCGTGCTCACGTGGCCTGTGCGCCGGCCGGTGGCCTCCTAGGCGGGCAGCCGACCCCAGTTCTTAAAGCCGCAGAGCCCCCGGCGGCTGGGCGGATGCTACCAGCCTGTGCCTAGTTTCTCTGCAGGAGTTAGCCTGCCCTCCCTGGAAACAGGGACACATAATGCAAGAGCTTGACTGACGTCACCCAGGGAACTTTGAAAAATTCTGATGCCCCAGAAATTCTTTCTTTTTAATTGAAATACAACTGATACACAATATTGTGTTAGTTTTAGGTATACAGCAAAGTGATTCAGTAATATATATATATATATATATATTTTTTCAGACTATTTTCCATTATAGTTATTATAAGATATTGAATATAGTTCTCTGTGCTATACAGTAAACCCTTGTTGCTTATCTATTTTATGTATAGTAGTTCGTATCTGTTAACCTCATACTCCTAATTTATCCTCCCCTACCCCTTCCCCCTTTGGTAACCATAAGTTTGTTTTCTGTTTGTGAGTCTGTTCTGTTTCTGTTTTGTATGTAGATTCCTTTGTATTATTTTTTTGATTCCACATACAAGTGATATCATAATATTTGTCTTTATCTGACTTACTTAGTATGATATTCTCTAGGTTCATCCCCATTGCTGCAAATGGCAATATTTCATTCTTTTTATGGCTAAGTGATATTCCATTGTGTGTGTGTGTGTGTGTGTGTGTGTATGTATGTATGTATATATATATATATATATATACACCACATATTATTAAACCAGTTGTGTGTTGATAGCCCCAGAAATTCTGATGTAATTGATCTGGGAGTGCAACCTGGGCACCAAAGATTTTCAAAACTGCCCAGGAGAATCTAATGTTTTGGGAATCACCATCAGTGCTTTTCAAACTTCAGCGTGCTCAAGAATCACATGGGGATCCTGTGAAAATGCAGGCTCTGATCCAGAAGGTCTGGGGTGGGGCTGAGGTTCTGCATTTCTAACAAGCTCCCAGGAGATGCAGTTGCCTCTGGTCCACGGACCACACTGAAGAGCCGAGTTGATGGCTGGGTCTGCATCCTGCCACCCCCACTTGGAGCCCTTGGTGAGTTTCTCTCTAGGCCTCCATTTCCCTGTCGTTCATCTTGGTCAGCTGTTGTGAGGATTAACTGAGATAATAAGCCTGAAGTACTACAGCAGCACCTTGTACTCGGAAAGCACGCAGATGTCAGCTCCTGTGATTTTCTGTTAGATGCCTTCTTCAAGGGAAGAACAGGATCTCTTTCTTCTGATCTGTCCCTCTCCTACTTCAAAGCCATCAGGACTTCTCTTCTGCCCCAGGATTAAGCCCAAACACCATCCGAGGTCCCTCACCAAATGATCTCTGCCCGCACCTGTGGCTTCACTTTTCCGGCCTTTCATGAATCTTAGCACCCTCACCTCAAAACACAAGTCATACACCTAAGCCCACTGCAGGCCCTCCCTTTCAGATCCAGGCCCTGTCCCGTCCCTCCCTAGGCCTGGCTCACTCTTCCTGACCTCTTCCTCCACCTGGCTAACTTTTTCCCCCTCCTTATGACTTGACACAGGTCTGACTTCCTCCGAAGCCTTTCCTGGCTCCCAGGGACAGGTGAGGGGCCCCCTCTGTGTTCCCACAGCCTGCCATTCTTCTCCTCCCCAAACCTTCACCCTTAGGTGTTGTCAGTAGCGATTTACTTGTCTCTCTGCCTCTAGTGGTTGGAAGCTCGGGGCAGGCTGAGCTCACTACCTCATTCAATAATACTGGAATGAGTGAGTTAATGAATGAACGGATAAATGAATGGGTTTAAATGAAAGGTCTCTTTTCTTATAGAATCAGAAACCCTGTGTCATACAGCCCCACCCACCCAGGGTGCTATCTCTGACCAGCTCTGCAAAGGTCCATACCTAAACAAGCTACCCATGCTTCCCCCACTCCAGCCCTAGCTTGCCTACCCAGCCCTGGGTCCAAGTCGTACTGTTTGATATCCTATTTCCAGAGAATGAAATAAAGTAAATCGAAAGGTAGTTGTTAAATTGGTCCTGATCTCAGAGAGGCGGCAGTGAGTGGTGGTGTGAAGTGAGATCTTAATTCCCTGGCCAGGAATTGAAGCTGGGTAGCCTGGATGAAAACCAGGAATCCTAGCCACCACACCCCCTGCCTCTTGCCCCCAGTGAAAAATGCATTTCTCATGGAGGCAAAAACTGTGAAAACAGGCGCAAAGTTTATTATTAGAGACATGGCACAACAACAAGTGGGAGAGCACACAGAGAAACTGTTTTGTTAAGACAGAAGCGAGGCAGAGATGCACACCCGGAAAGCAAGGGTGTGGGCGTCCTCCCCAACGAGGAGGAGCGCAGTGAAGAGGCACTTAAGTCATGCATATAGGGCAGTTCTTCTGGGTCTTGTTTACCTTGTCCAATTACCTGGTTTCTTTTTCCACACCCGACCTGCCCTAGGACTCTCCCCAACATGTGTGCACAACTTTTTTCCAAGATGGGTTTCAGCCGAGAGGCCTATGGGACGGCCTTAGCATCACATATTATGGGGTGGTGCCCCCTCCTTCTTGACCCCCAAGGAGCCTTTCTGCGCATGTGTAGTGTTTCCCTTGCCCCAAGGACAGGAAATATGTGACCTCTTGATCTTTTTCTCAGACAGGGTTTAGCCCTCCTCTGTCCCTGCCGTGACTGTTATCTTAAGGCGTCCACAGGAGACAAAGCCTGGCTATTTACCCTGTTTCTGTTGTTACTTCCATTTTGGAGAGGAAACGGGGGGCTGATTTTTTTTTTTAATAAATTTATTTATGTATTTATTTATGTATTTATTTATTTATTTATTTTTGGCTGTGTTGGGTCTTCGTTGCTGCGCGTGGGCTTTCTCTAGTTGCGGCGAGCGGGGGCTACTCTTTGTTGCAGTGCGCGGGCTTCTCATTGCGGTGGCTTCTCTTGTTGTGGAGCACAGGCTCTAGGCGCGCGGGCTCAGTAGTTGTGGCTCTCCGGCTCCAGAGCGCAGGCTCAGTAGTTGTGGCACACGGGCTTACTTGCTCCGCGGCATGTGGGATCTTCCCGGACCAGGGCTCGAACCTGTGTCCCCTGCATTGGCAGGTGGATTCTTAACCACTGCACCACCAGGGAAGTCCCAGGAGGCTGATTTTAAATGTCTAACCTGGAGCCCATCTATCTCCTGCTTCAGTCCTAGGTCACAGAGGAGCCAGATCCCACCTATTACGTTAAAGGTTATTAGACAACAGCCAATGGAAACAACCCGAGTCCATCGACAGATGAATGGATACACAACAAGTGGCATAAACGTACAATAGTACTCTATTCAGCCATGGAAAAGTTCTGATTCGGGCTACAATATGGATGAAGCTTGAAGGCATTATGCTAAGTGAAATAAGCCAGTCACAAAAGGACAGATATTGTCTAATTCTACTTATATGAGACACCTAGAATTGGCAAATTCATAGAGACAGAAAGTATCAATAGAATGGTGGGTACCAGGGGCTGGGGGAGAGAATAATGGGGAGTTACTGTTCAATGGGTACAGAGCTTCTATAGGGGATGATGAAAACGTTTTGGAAATGGACAGGGGTGAAGGTTGCACAACATTGTGAATATACTTAATGCCATTGAATTTTACACTTAAAAGTGTCTGAAATGGTAAATGTTATGTTACCTATATTTTCTCTCACACACAAAAACTATTAGAAACTTTGTGGCAACACCCTAACCTGCACCCCTCAGGGGATGACTGTTTATAAAGAAGCAGAGCTTCAGGGCCAGAAACATGCCCCAGCCTTTCCATTTTCCTTGAGGCTTAAAGCTGAAATGCAGAGCCCCAGAAGGTTAAACTGTGTGGATGACCAGAGGGGCAAGGAATGTCAAATATTTACAGTTGGTTTTTCAGTGGGTGAGATCCAGGCAAAACTGCTAAGGGAGAGAAATATTACAGTATTCAGATAGCGTCAGAGCCCGCTTTGCAAAAGAAGCAATTGCTTGTGTCAAAAGAATTTAGAAGTATAATCAGCTATTGTTTGCAATTGCTTAGCTAAAATGAGGCCTCCTCAAAAAAAAAAAATTTAAACCCAGGTAGCTATCGTATGCCAGGTAATTGTAGCTACTTAAAAGTTGAGGAGAGGGAAGGCAATTGAAGGGATTCAGTGTGTGATAGAAATTGGAATTCAAGATACTTTTCCTAAAGAGACACCTCAACCTGAATTAGATGTGAAGCTTCCAGAGATGGTCATCTCCGACAACGGCAAGGCTGAGGGATTAGGCCTCTGGTTGGAATCAAGATTTCTGCAAACCACTGAAGAGAGATCAAAGTCTATTTCCTGCTTTGGCTCCACTGAGGTGGAGTATCCCGGGCCCGCCCCGAAACCCCCAGGAGAAACCGGCATCCGGCAGCCAGCACCCTCAGCACCTTGTTTTTTTAAGTCAGCCCCAGGAAATTTAAGTTAGGGCGGGAAAAATGCAAGTTCCCGTGTGTGCTGGGTTGGTGCTCCAAGGACAATGGTGCTTCAAGGACAAAGGTCCACCCTGCCTGTAAAATTGTCAGCATTACACCCCCTACGGGGACTCTTAATCGCCCTCCCCACAATGTTGCGATGGTTACGAAATTCCTGAGCCCACCTGGGTGACGCCCACCTGGGCAAGAGGACCCGTTCCAAATAAGGAAAGGCATCTGCCCTGTCCCACTCCCACGCTATAGAAGGAAGGTATATGTGCCTCAACCAATCAGTAAACGAAATTTTCACCTCGGACTATTCCTTTGTTTTCTGGCTATAAAAACTGATCAATAGCACATGTTCGGGCTCAACCCTCCCAAACTACTAGGAAGTCTGCCCGCTGTTCTGGCAGCAACCTTCCTTCTAATAAATTCTGTCTTCTTTACATTCTGCCTTGTGTCTGGAAATTCTTTTCCAACCCGTTTTTGGACCACGACACTGGGTCCACAAAGGTAGCTGGGAAGGACTTAGCTTCTGGTTTCCTGTTCAGGCTGTCTCCATCTGGGTCTCCACCTTCTCAGGTATTACACACCTTTCCCTTCCTACAAAGGGCTTTTGCACCGCTGATCTCCTCCAAGTAACTGCTCCAGCTCTCCAAGGGAGAGGGACGGAGGCAGATGGCTGAGTACTACAGTCTGAAACTTACACCTGTGGGATGAGGCGCCCAGAGTCTAGGGCAGCCAGGGCATAAAGACAGCCAGGCCTCAGAGGCCCCACAGGTCCAGGGAGGGACAGCGGGACAGGCTTAGTTACTTCCCTCATCTTCAGTGCTTTACTTCCTCTAGAAGTCACCCTGACCCACCAGACCAAGGCAGCACCTCCTGTTATAAACTCTCAAAGCTGCCAAACTTTTCCTTCAAAGCACTCATTACTTTAAGGAATTCTAAACCCATAAAATTATTTGATTGTCTGACTCTTCCACTAGACATTAGGTTGCATGAGAGCAGGAAATATGCCTGTTTTGCTGGCTGCCGTGTCCCCTGTGCCTAGCAAAGTGACTGGCACATAGTAGATGCTCAATAAACACTTGCTGAATGAATGAATCAAGGGAACCAGAGGAGATGGAAAGGGAGTTCTGAAATATTTCATTGAGGTCCTGAAAATTAAACTTGCTCCTGTGTTTATTCCACGTTATCCCACAGTTACATTAATAATAGCTACCATTTCCAACCATACTAGTAATTATAGTAACCATTTACTGAGTTCTTACTATATGCCATGTTCATGGTTTATCTAATTTAGGGGTTAGTCTCATTTGATCCAGACAGCTATGCTCTGAAGTAGACACTATTATTATTCCCATACCAAGGATGAGAAAACTGAAGCTCTGAGGGGTTGGCTAAGTGTCTTGCCCGTGGCCATACAGATAGCAAGTGGTGGAGCAGGGATTTGACTATTGCTGGGTCCTTTATATACGTAATTGCATTTCATCCTCATGGAAATTCCATGAGGGAACTGAGGCTCAGAGAGGTTAAACAACCTGCATGAAGTTACACAGCTAGGAAGCCATGGAGTCAGGCTTCAAACCAGGCTCTGATTCTAAGATCACTCTCTAAAAGAATGCCTTCATGGCTTAATGAAATGTGATTTTTAGAAAATGATTAGAGAAGTTCAGATGAGTGAGGCCAGCAGGGTGAATCAAAACGAGAAATCCAGATTCAACTGAACAGAAGACTAGAATTTCCTGCTTAAGGGGCTGGTCCCCCAACTCTAGCTCGGTGTCCGCTGCACATTCTCATCTGCCTCTGTCTCAGGAAACTACCTTTCCTCTGAGATCCCCCATCCTGCAGCCACTACCTCAAACTGAAATGTTTGTGTAGGACCAAACCCTGGGGCAGGGGAGGGTTTCCTGTGACCTCCTTGTAAATCTCTCTGCTTTCACAGGGCCTGGTGGGCACTCAGCCAGCCTCGCTCTCTGCAGTGCCAGGGCCCCACACCGCTGGAAGTTCCTGAAAGGCTAAGTAAGCAACCTCGTCCCCTGTCCTAGGAACAGAGCAGCTCTTGAGTCCATTCTGCTGGCAGAGCAGAAGGAAATCATGGCGCCTGTTGGAATAGGGCCCAGCCAATGGGAGACTCCTCAAGCACAGCTGAGCTTCAGCACAAGGGACCAGTGGTTTTCATAGTTTTCAAAAGAACATTTCTCAGCCACAAATAATGTCATTGTCACGGTAGCCCTTCCTGTTTTGCACAAATCAACCACATTAAAAACAGAAAGAGGCAAGAGGCTGCCACTCGTTACATCTGCAGTTGTTTGGGAAATGTTGGCTTCTGGGGACGGTTTAAGGCAGGCAAAGGCACATGAAAGGTGCGGGGCCACCAGCTTTTCTTTCCATTGCCTTCTGTTCCAACACCCGGGCCCAGACTATCACAATAAATTTCCTGACTGGTCCCGGTGCTCTGGTCTCTTCTTGCCCCCGCTGTTCTCCACACGCTTCCAGACCAACAGTCCCCAGGTGGTATTTTGGTCACATCATCTATTTGCTCCAGACCCTTCAGTGGCCTTTCCAGAGACCACAGAGTAAAGTCTGAAGACTTAGTCAGGCATCTGAGGCCCTCCTCTAGTGACTGCGACTCCATTTACACACACTCCGCTTCCGGGGCTGAAACCAGGGTGAAACTAGTACAAAAGGTAAAAGGGCACCAAATAACTCAGTAACCGAGATAAGTACTGATTTAAAAAAAAAAAAAAAATTAATGCAAAAAATCCACGATGAGCAAATTACCAAAATTTCACCTGCAGTTCCGTGCTCACCTCACTGGCCTGTTGGCTGTCTCTTGCCCCTTCCCCACCCAGCTCCTGACCCCTCTCAGCCTGCTTTGGTTTTTCACAGCAGGTATTGCCATCTGATGTTCCATTCATTTATTTCTCTCCAGTTATTGCACTACAATCTAAGCTTCATGAGAGAAGGGCCTGATGTCTGTTTGTTCATGGCCGAGTTCCAGAGCCTAGAACAGGGCCTGGTATGTGGCACATACTCAACTAGCATTGGTAAAATTGAATCTCTTCAGTCTAGCTCTTATGTACACCCTCAGTATATAAAGCAGATAAATGAAGTTTTTTAGTTAGTATGACATATACATTATATACATTCAAATTTATATAATTACTTAGAAAGGCAGCCAAAGGAAATATTTTGGTTTGCTTGAACATAAACATTTGAAAACTGATATTATGGACACCTGTGGGCATCAGGTACCACCTTGCAGTATCTTCATTTCACTTTGTATTTGCATTTTCTATGACTGCACAAACTCAAGAGAATATGGATTCATTAAGATAAGATAAGCAGTTGCAATCTGTAACTGTTAAAAAAAAAAAAAACCAAAACTTTAAATGGGTGAATGATATCTCCAGTAAAGCTGTTAAACAAACC
This sequence comes from Balaenoptera ricei, assembly GCF_028023285.1. Taxonomy (NCBI): domain Eukaryota; kingdom Metazoa; phylum Chordata; class Mammalia; order Artiodactyla; family Balaenopteridae; genus Balaenoptera; species Balaenoptera ricei. The sequence continues at coordinate 175,049,221 of NC_082640.1, read as the reverse complement.
AAAATAAAATATTTCTTCTTGCAACTCTTATTTAGATAAACGGAGATTTTCTTTTATTGAAAAGAAATGGAAAGAGACCCTTCATTATGGCCTGGACAAAATCTATTGACCCAAACTAAAGCTTAATGTATTATTACCGTTTTAAAATTTTTATTACAACTTAAAACAATTTAAAATACACTTTAAAATAGAAATTTGACTACTGAATCATTACATTGTATACCGGAAACTAATATAATGTTATACGTCAGTTATAGCTCAATTTTTAAAAAAGGAAATTTGAATTCAAAAGTTTGAGGACCCTGTTGAAGCATCTCTAAAGAGTCGGTTTCATGAAATCCTCTTTGAAAACTACTGTCTCTCAATAATTGGGCACCTATCGTATGCTGCCCAACACCGGCATGTATTCTTCTATGTTTCTCTCCAGTGTACTCACTGCAGATAAGTTCTCCAGGAAGCAATCCTGCCTTGCACCATAAATCCCCAGTCTTAGTACTGTGCCTGGCACATGGCTCATCCTCAGGCAGTTTTCGTTTTTGTTTTTAATTTGATTGAACTTAACACCTATCTCAGTTTGATCTGGTGAGTCTTCAGTATCTGTTCCTAAGCTCTCTAGTGAAAAGTAAAAAATATGCAATTTTTATGTCTTAGAGTCATAAGTAAAAATAACAATAGCTAGCATGAATTAAACTCTCTGCTGTGCATTTATTTGGATTTCCTCCTTCAGTTATTCTGTGCACTACAGTGCTATTATCATCAGCCCCATTTTACTGAAGAAGAAACTGAGGCTGCCAAGTAACAGAGAAGAAACTGTTACTATGGACACATAGTTGGGAAGCTGAGAGCTGGGACTCAGACAGTCAGGCTCCAGAGTCAGCTTGGAAATGATATGAAGCCACTGGATGGACCAATTAGGAGGAGAGAAGAAAGCCCAGGACTGAGTCAGGTAGAAGAGGATTGGGCACATGAATGGCCCAAAGTATAGGTGGAAAACCAAGAGAGAGAGAGGAGTCATGGAACCCAAGAGAGCAGGACTGCGTGTGATAAGCACATAAGAGAGTTTCTCAGACGTGGCGTCATGGAAGCTCTTAGTGACTCTGACAAGAGGAGTCTCTTTATCAGGCTTTCTCAACTGCTGCACTATTGTCATCTGTGGCCACAGAATTCTGTGTTGCGGGGGTTGGCCTGTGCACTGTAGAATGTTCTGCAGCAGTCCTGGTCCCCACCTGCTGGATGCCAGTAGCACCCCTCCCCGAGTAGTGACAACCAAAACTGTTTCCAGACGCTACCAGAAGTCTCCTGGGGGACAAAAGTGCTCCTGGTTGAGAACTACTGCTTTGAGAGTGGTGGGGGCAGAATCTAACCTGGAATAAGTAGAGGAGAGAAGGGGAGGTGAGGGAGAGGAGAAAGCCAGAAATGAGGTGGGGCTGGAGGTGGCAGGCAGGGCCAAGGGACATGTTTGTTGTTGTTGTTGTTTTTAAATATTCATTATTCATTTGGCTGCGCTGGGTCTTAGTTGCGGCACGCGGGACCTTCATTGCCGCGTGCGGGATCTTTAGTTGCAGCCTGCGGGAAACTTTTTTTTCAGTTGCAGCATGCGGAATCTAGTTCCCTGACCAGGGATCGAACCCCGGCCCCCTGCACTGGGAGCGTGGAGCCTTAGCCACTGGACCACCAGGGAAGTCCCTTTGTGGTTGTTTTTAAAACTCATATGTATATATGAGTTATATATAGGTATGTATATGTATGTAAATATACATTCATATACACATATATATGAAAGTTTTAAAACTCTCATTATGTATCTATGTGTGTATGTATATATATATATATGTATGTATATATATATATATATATATATATATATATATATATATATATATACACACATATATATGAAACAGCAGAGAAGGCTTATAGGTTGATGACATTGATCCAGGAGAGTGAAAATTTGTTGATGAAGGAGAGACAGAGAGAGAAACAGTAGGTGTGATTTTTGGGGATAGGCAAAAAAAGGAATAGGATCCAGATCACATGTTGAAGGATTTGCCTATGAAAGGAGCAGAGACACTTACTCTAGCATAAGAGTAGAAAGAGAGGCCTGCTGTCAGGGTAGACGTAGGAAGGTGTGTACTTTCGTTGGTGGCAAGAGGAGGGGCTTCCATCTGTTGGCTTCTGTTTTCCCAGTCAAGCCTGTGGCTGGGCCAGCAGCAGAGCTGGGATGGAGAGAAAGGAGGACGAGGGAGGAAAGGCACAATACTGTGTTGGAGCAAAGCAAGCTAAAAGGAGGAGAGGGTAGGATTCCTAGGCAGTGTCATAGCCCATTTGCAGCCTGAGGCCAGGAATTTTTTTTTTAATTTTTATTTATTATTTATTTATTATGTTTATTTTTGGCTGTGTTGGGTCTTCGTTTCTGTGTGAGGGCTTTCTCCAGTTGCGGCGAGTGGGGGCCACTCTTCATCGCGGTGCGCGGGCCTGTCACTATCGCGGCCTCTCTTGTTGCGGAGCAGAGGCTCCAGACGCTCAGGCTCAGTAGTTGTGGCTCACGGGCCCAGTTGCTCCGCGGCATGTGGGATCTTCCCAGACCAGGGCTCGAACCCATGTCCCCTGCATTGGCAGGCAGATTCTCAACCACTGCGCCACCAGGGAAGCCCAGAGGCCAGGAATTTGAAATGAAGCCAGCCTACGTGGTGTGAGGATTTACCACAGCAACTTCATCGGCGCTGGGGACAGCAAGGCCAGGTGGGTGGAGGCTTGGTGACTGGCGGAAGCTCCCCAGGCAGCTGGCAGGAATGGGGCCCCAGCGCTGGGTTGTTCATCCTCCATCCAGAGGGAAACACGGAGGTATCTGTGCACCTTCGAGATCAAGAACTAGGGGGAGAGCATCAAAAAATCTACAAACAGTAAATGCTGGAGAGGGTGTGGAGAAAAGGGAACCCTCCTGCACTGTTGGTTGGAATGTAAATTGATACAGCCACTATGGAGAACAATATGGAGGTTCCTTAAAAAACTAAAAATAGAGCTACCATATGATCCAGCAATCCCACCACTGGGCATGTACCCTGAGAAAACCATAATTCAAAAAGAGTCATGTACCACAATGTTCATTGCAGCATTATTTACAATAGCCAGGACATGGAAGCAACCTAAATGTCCATCGACAGATGAATGGATAAAGAAGATGTGCCACATATAGACAATAGAATATTACTCAGCCATAAAAAGAAACGAAATTGAGTTATTTGTAGTGAGGTGGAGGGACCTAGAGTCTGTCATACAGAGTGAAGTAAGTCAGAAAGAGAAAAACAAATACCATATGCTAACACATATATATGGAATCTAAAAAAAAAAAAAAAGGTTCTGAAGAACCTAGGGGCAGGACAAAAGACGCAGACGTAGAGAATGGACTTGAGGACACGGGGAGGGGGAAGGGTAAGCTGGGACAAAGTGAGAGAGTGGCCTGGACATATATACACAACCAAATGTAAAACAGATAGCTAGTGGGAAGCAGCCGCATAGCACAGGGAGATCAGCTCGGTGCTTTGTGACCACCTAGAGGGGTGGGATGGGGAGGGTGGGAGGGAGATGCAAGAGGGAGGAGATATGGGGATATATGTACACGTATCGCTGATTCACTTTGTTATACAGCAGAAACTAACACACCATTGTAAAGCAATTATACTCCAATAAAGATGTTAAAAAAAAAAAAAAAGGGAACAAGGGGCAGGGCACAGCAGCTTCTCATGCCCAAGAGCAGACACACAGGTCTCCCAGACCACGCCCAATCCCCCAAGTCCATGCTCTCTGTGTCGTGCCTGTGAGCCCCTACTCTACCCCACCAAGCTGTAACCAAGGCCCACTAACCCTCCACATTTCGCCAGTGGACGCCCCTGCTCCTCTGCAAGTCATGCCTGCCTTCCATTCCCAGTAACACCTTCCTTTTGGCTCCTGTCCCCAGTCCAGAGAGAGGGCAGCAAGTATGAGAAATGATTCCAGGTAGGAAGCAACATTCAAAATTCCAGACATTATGATCTGCTCATCTTAAAATGAGGCAAGTCCTCTACTAGATATGAGATGGAAATTTTAATGAGAGGAATTTCAACTCCCCCCAACACCTCCTTCTGGAATCCAGAAAACTTCAGTAAGAATAAGGGAAACAGGGGACTTCCCTGGTGGTCCAGTGGCTAAGACTCCGTGCTCCCAATGCAGGGGATCCCTGGTCAGGGAACTAGATCCCACACGCTGCAACTGAGAGTTTGCATGCCACAACTAAAGATCCCGCATGCCGCAACTAAGACCCGGAGAAGCCAAATAAATAAATAAATATTAAAAAAAAAAAAAAAAAAAAGAATAAGGGAAACACCCAGAAGTCTGGAGTACTGATCAATTTATTGGAGCCAGAAAGTCAAATTAGAAAGACAATTTCTGGTGGTTTATTTTGACTCGACTCAAGAATGCTTCAAGAAGCTAACTTGATGATTTGTGTGGCATTTGGAACCTCCCTAAGGTTTTAGGATGTTACCCCCTTGCCAGGGGGTGGGTGGTCTTCAACATCCCAGTGGAAGTGTCATATCATTGTGAGAACATCAGAAATATTGGCTTTCTGGGGATACCAGTGTGACAGCTGACCACGCTACCGCCAAAGGGCAGCCTACCATCTAAGGGGGTTTTCAGATGTGAGTGTGCATCGGAATCTCCAGGAGGGCTTGTTAAATCGCAGATTGCTGGGCCCACCTCCAGAGTTCTTGATTCCACAGGCCTAGGGAATCTGCATTTCTAAGCTCCCAGGGGATGCTGCCCCAGGACCCCACTTTTTACCCACTGGCCTAGTGGAAGGAGACAGGTGTTGGTGTCACATTAGAGTTTGAATCCTGGCTCCATCAGGCTTTGGAAGCCTGGGCAAGTCACCTCACTGCTCACTTATAAAATGGGAATCATCTTGCACACGTTGAGAGCTTGTTTTGAAAATCAGAGAGATTTCATGTCAAGTCCATGGCTCCAAGTAGGCACTCGGGAAAAGAAAAGTGGCAGCTATTTTTCACACCTCCACAACTCATAGCTATTTGGATTAGGCATTCAAGACAAGCATCTACTCGGCCTCAGAAGTCGAGAGGAGGTTACTGAATTGGTAATCTCTCCACCCTCTCTTCCTCTTCTTCTGAACATCCAGGCGCCAAAATAGCCCCCAACGCCCACCAATGCACTGCCAGGGATGACAGTTCCAAGCGGAGGAGATAAGTGATCACTTTCAAATTTTGTAATATTTTAAGTACATTATCTTTAAAATCTAGGTCAGGATGAGAAATGAACTTGGGCTGACAGAATGTTAGAGCTGAGAGGAAACTTCAAAACCATCTCACTTTCTTGTTAAAGGTGAGGAAGTGAAAGGGGAGGAACCTGAGACCCTTTAGCGAGGGCTGGCGATTTGCCAAAGGTGGCAGAGCAAGTCAAATGGCAGGTGCAGATCTGGAGGCCAGGTGTGTTGCCTGCCAGCCCTGGGCTCAGTCTCTCACATCCTGAACCTCTGCCTGGGAGATGAGGGCGGGAGGAGATCACTGTAAAAACAGCTCAACTGACCAAAGACGTTATGCTTTCATAATTAAAACTGCAAGTCCCTTGGGCTGGTGTGGTGACCCCGAACTTCTGCATATGGATGATTCTCATCCTAAGGCAATGGTTACCTGCCAAGGGGGACAAATCAGAATCTCTACAAAAGAAGGGAGATTCTTACGCTTATCAGTGAAGGACGTGTGCTAAAATGAGTTTGCAAACACTGACCCCGCACCCTGTCACCTCTCTTCTTAATTCGTTTTTTCTCTTTTATAGGTCAGAAGGTAGATCAGTTTCTTTGCCTTAATTCTTCTAAAACTACTTCCTGCTTCAAGCAGCCTCCCTTCTACTCTCCATTTTCTTTCATTCTCCTCTCACATCACAGCCCACATGCAGAGAACACTTGTTCTGGGCCCAGGACAGAACAGACAACTTCTACTTTTATTAAACTAATAAAGATGAATAAGCAGAAAAACCTATTTGCATTAAATTTTCTCTTATTCCATTATCCCAAACAGCCAGTATTTTCAGGAGCCTATTATTTGCCAAGCATTCTTACAAAGATGGCCCTTTGTTATGCGAGCACGCACTTAGCACACCTAGTACCTGCTGACCTGTGGGCCACACAGGTGTTTCAATGACCACCCTGGTGGGCACTCTCCCTGCCCTTGTAGAACGTCCAAGCTGCCTTCTAAGAAATTATGTCTTTTCGGCAAGAGGACAGGCATAGACAGGATGAGACAGGCTGGAGCTGGCTCACTCGAGCTTATAGGAGCTGACTGATTGATTTTCAGGGATTTTTGTGAGCCAGTGGTTAAACACAACCATTATTAAAAATTAAGTTATATAAACTTACAATTAAATAAATTACATCAAAGACAAAGGTGGTACACACTCAAAACTCATCACTTCCTAATCATTTTATGATGAAAACATCTACAGATTTAAGGCTGTTTTTTTTTTTTTTAAGTTGACACAGAAACCAGAAATTGTACGAGTTAATCCTGGAGAGTGTTTTCATGGGTAGCATGCTCTGTGCCAGTCCACCAATTTATCCAATTTTCCCAGGGTAAGCTCAGTAAAATTGTCTCTTGACATATCTTATCCATCCCTTCCCAGTGGGCCAACTGGTTTCCCTGGGAAAAAGCAAGGAGGGAAATTCCATGTGAGCAAGTGGAGTTGTCATGAGAGCTGGCCCCAGGCTGAAGTTGTAAACTAAGATCCTGGTGGTCGAGGAATTCAGAGAAACAAGCCAGAGGGGGTGTCCACCTCAGCAGTGCCCCGAGTGTGGGTGTGGACCCAGAGCATCCCAAAGGCAGACAAGCCTCTCAGGAGAACTGTGCCGTGGTCAGTCCCCAGGCATTTCTGAGAAAGCCCAGAGTCCTGATGGCTGTACAAACTGCTCTGCTGACTTGGTCGCCCCAGGAGGAGTGGAGAGAGGGTCTCACTCCCCAATTTTCAACAATGCATTGTTCCACTGGTTCAGTTGGCCCCTTACGCAATTTAACTTGAAGGCATGATGAAGACTCCAGCTATCTCAAAACGTGCCCACCAACAGCCCATCAAGCACCTGAAATCTCCATCATTTCTCTGAGTTACGACAGTATCTCCAGACGCCACAGGGGAGACTCTTGTGAGGAGGGCCTGAGTGGAGTGGAAGGGCACCAGCGCCTATAGATATAGCGGCTCAAGTCAAAGTCTCAGGCCAGCAAGATTTTACCTTGGGAGGCAGGGACTGCATCCTGCTTCCGTGGGACATAGAAATGTGAGGTTTGGATTGGGGCAGTAGTGACAGTTCTAGGTTATTAAGATAAGAGGGTGTGTCTGGGGGAAATGTGGGCCCAGATGAGAAGCTGGGGAGGGCGGGGTGAACCAACGGAGAGTCCCACTGAGATGTAGAAACGAAAGGTCCCCAACATTGGAGGAAAAATCGGGGGCGTTTGCTCCTATCTGGTCCCTTCAGCCACCATTTCCACCCCCCCGCCCCCCGCCCCCGGCATTTGCACAGTCTTCTCTCTCTCCTCTCATCCCACACTACAAATAATTGCAAGTCTTTGTTCTTTGCCTTCCTTCTCCAGCTGTTGCCTTATTTCTGAACTGAATAAAGCCTCTCTTTTGAAATCCACAAAAGAAATGGATTGAACTGTGTGTACTTTTTAAGAGAGGCTTGATGTCATTAGAAAAAAAAAACCACTCCCTTGAAAAAGGAAGAATGTGGAGTGCATCTAATAGTCACTTTCTTTCATGCGGAAAGGGGTAGTGGTGAGCCCACTCTTAAGGCCACTTGCCTCGTCGTGGCCGGAGGTGAGATTAAGTGCAGGCTGGAGTAGAGCTTTGCCCCGGAGGGTCCTGAGAGGCAGCCCTCACCCTCCTCCCTCCTCATGCCCACTCCCCCCCACCCTCCCCCAGGAAACAGCATTTCCCGACCATGTCTCTTGGAGGCTCTCTGGGCAGGGGTGGACCAATTGCTTAGCAATAATCACTGAAAGGCAGGACCACAGAGGAATGACATCTGTTCTGTGGTTGCTGAGAAGAGTGAGCATGTATCCTCTGTGCTTTCAGGGCCAAGGCAATCGTGAAAGAACTGGAGGGAGATTTCTCATGGTGCCGTCGGGGAGGAGAGAAGATGGCTTGAGCTTTGTGAGCCAAGGAGAGGTGACTGGGGACAGGAGTTCGGCCGGTGCCTTACACCCCTGTGCCTGAGGCTCAAAGTGAGAGGGCTTCATTCACTTTGGGTGGATCCTTTCACAAAATTATATCTTCTTTATATGGATGCCCAGATGACAGCCCAGTCTCGTGAGATCACGGCTTGAACTCTCATTCCAGGCCTGAAGAGATTCCCATCTGTATCTACAGGATTCCAGAGGGCTGTTTTCAAATGGTCACTCCCACCTCTGGGATCCTGCTTCCGCAAGGGCTGTTGTCACTCTTTTTTTTTTTAAACTGTGGTAAAGTATTCATAACATAAAATTTACCACTCTTAAAGTTTATAACTTCAGTGGCATTTAAGTATATGAACAATGTTGTACAACCATCAGCACTATCTAGGTCCGGAATTTGTCATCACTCCAAACAAAAACTTCATAGTTATTAGGAAACACTCCCTGTTCCGCCCTCCTCACAGCACCTGACACACACTAGTCTGCTTTCTGTCTCTATTGATTTGCCTCTTCTGGCTATTTCATATAAATGGAATCATACAACATGGGGCCTTTTGTGTCTGGCTTCTTTCACTTAGCATCATACTTCAAGGTTCATCTAGGTTGTAGCATGTCTCAGTCCTTCATTCCTTTTTATGGCTGAGTAATATTCCATTGCATGGATAGACCACATTTTGTTTATCTGTAGTTGCTGTTTTGCATCTCATCTACCCAAATACAAAGCTTGGCCTCTTCCTTCATTTCCACACGACCACACTCACAGTCTCCTCATGAGAATAATGATGATTCACAGGATTCTGTGAGTGTTAAATCATGCACAATAGATAAAGTGACCAAAAGCACCTAGCAAGTAGTGCTCAATAATATATTATTAATATTATCATCATGAGTATATGAATTCCTCTAATCTCTTTTCTGTTGTATCCATCCATTTGTTTTACAAAATACCTTAAATACAATCAGCATCTCATAGCAGCACAGAGAACATGCCTGGATTAGGTAGTTGCAAGGACTGTATTGAACGCATACGCCAGTGGTTCCCAATCTGGGCACCCAGAAGCCATGGGGTCTCTGCTATAGAGTTACAGCAAGGAGCTCCTGAGCTGTATCTGCAGCAAGCATTCTCCAGCACTCAGTGTCTACTCTTACTCTCCCGAACATGCAGGCATGGCTATTTCTCAAATGTGCGTAGTCGCCACTGGAATGAACAAAAGATAAGTCATGCAAAAGTCTTTTATCATCACATGCCTTCTTGATCTAGCAATACTCAGCATACCACTCACTTCATGTGGTCTTTATATTTGAAAAGATTAGAAACTACCAGCACATAGCAAAACTAACAGAAGCCAAAGCATTTCAACTCAGTATGAAAATCAAACCACTAACAAGAGTTTATTGAACATGTACTATGAGTTTGGTACTATCCTAAGCACCACGATGGGAGAGTGGGGATATGAAAACACGGAAGGCAGTTTCTGTCCTGCACACACTGTAACTGAGGAGATCAGATCCACAGGCCAGTGTAATAGTAAAGAATGTGTCCGCATGAGACCGACTGTTGAACTAGTCATATGGATGATAAATGAAATCAATGTGGGCGGAAAGTCTCAGGAGAGGCTTCAAGGAAGAGTCTGGCTTGAAGGATAGCAATGTTAGAAAGGGGCAGGGGGTCCAAGGCAGGCAGAGACAGGAATGAGTAAGGAGAATAGGAGGATGGCTATCAACCTGCCTGGAGTCCAGGGTTTGATCTGGGAGACATGGTCAATTTCCATGGGTAGGAGGTCAGAGGACAGAGCGCTAGAGTTGCAGGGGTGACTGATGGACAGCCAAAAGCCACTCAAGTTTTAGAGCAGAAGAGGGTTGAATGAAAGCCGTGTCCCAGGAAACTCAGCCAGGCTGAGGCAGGAGAGCCTGGAGCCAGGGGACCTGAGGGCATTTATTCCATGCTGCAGTCATTCCCACCAGGGATGGAACAGGGGTCTAAGCTGACAGTGGTCTCTCATGACAGAACCTGGGTGTCTTTATCTTCTGCCCCAGAAATGCAAAACTGAATTGCCCAGGCAGGCTATGGACCTTTGCCAAGTTGCCAGAACTTTTTGCATCGTTTCCAGGTTCAGGAAAAGGCCTATGCCCTCTGGATATGGACAAGCGGACTGAAACTTACCAAGCTGGTTTAACAGATGTCTTCCCACATCAACACTCCTTAAAGCAACAGCCCTTCACATGGTAAAGTCCACACTGGCCCCACCTTCCTCCCAGGCTTGTTGAGGGCAAAGGGTAGAAGAGGCCGGCATGCTTAGAGAAGCCAGAGTAATTGGTAGAATTATACCTGAGGACGCAGCCCCCCGGGGTCACCTTGAATAGTCCCTGACAGCTCACCCTCCATGACCCTGGAGGACGGGGCCATCACCACCCTCAACATGTACACTTCCTGGGATTCTGGTGAGGACAGCCTGCTCCACAAGAAGGGGACGGGCATCGCTGCCAGGATCTGCCTCTCCCCAGCTGCCCCGGAGACCTGACCTGTGTGATTCCTCAAGTGGCACCACATGTGGTCGCAAGGGCTGAGTCGTGCACCCCACGGCCACCAGTGGACTCTCTTTCTGGACATCAACAAGCTCCTCCCAGTGGCTCCTAGTTTCCTAATTAGGACAGGCCTCCTCCAGAACCTAGGCAGGAGCCACTCCCCAACATTCAGGAACTCCTTGTCGCCCTCAGCTCAGACGAGAAGCGATGCTTATGGTCCAAGGAACACGGGAGGGAAGGTTTCAAAACAGTCACAGGTGGTGGCTCAGGGGGCAGCAGCATCTGAAACAGGAGGGCAGAGCATGTGGGGACGACATTGCTGTCATTCAGCAGGCTCCCTCCCCCTCTGTTTTTTAAATTTATTTTTGGCTGCGTTGGGTCCTTGTGGCTGCATGCGGGCCCTCTCCAGCTGCGGCAAGCGGAGGCCACTCACTGCCACGGAGCACAGGCCTCCCATCACGGTGGCCTCTCCTGTTGCGGAGCACGGGCTCCAGGGTGCACCGGCCCCAGCAGTTGGGGCTCGTGGGCTCTAGAGCGCAGGCTCAGTAGTTGTGGCGCACGGGCTTAGTTGCTTCGTGGCATGTGGGATCTTCCCGGACCAGGGCTCGATCCAGTGTCCCCTGCATTGGCAGGCGGATTCTTAACCACTGCGCCACCAGGGAAGTCCCCCCTCTGCTTTTCTGATTGAGGAAACCGAGGTCCAGAGAGAGTAAGTGGTCCTTACCAAGATCCATGGCTAGGACGGAACCAGTCTAGTTCCCAGTCTGTGAGGAACCCCCCTCTCGCCGACAAGCAATTTTGGAACAAGCTGGGAACAGGGGCTTTCCTCTCTAAGGTGTAGTGAAAGCGTGGTCAGGCAGGGGATGGGAGGAAAAGCTACCAGGACAATACTTCCACCATCAGGTATTCCCTCCATCTTCACAGCCCCACCTGCTGCACCTCGATGTTGGGCAGATTGATTTCCATCCTCCTTGGATTCATGGGTTATAAGGAGGGTGAACAGAATCCCCAGGTTACATCTGTTGTCCCAGAGAAGAGTCATATCCCTCTCAATTCCTGCAGCGTGACGTCACTCATCCTGGGGTGGGAGATGGAGCTGGCCTTGGAGCAGGAGAGGGAGGGGTTTCCTTGCTTCGGAGGGCGGGGCTCCTGAGGACAGACGCGGGTTCCCAGAATGCATGTGGCTTTAGATTGGGAGCAACCCCACCTGGGGAGTGCTTGTGTGTGTGCATGTGTGCGTGTCTGTGTTCACGGGGCCTGGAGCGCTGGGCGCTGAGGTCCACTGTGACCGCCTCGTCCCCCACCGAGGGTGACCCTGTGGAAGAGAGGCTTCTTCCCTCTCGCTCTTCCTGACACAGCCCACACCTCTGCGCTGGAAGCACTTTCTTCCTTGGACAAGCTCTGCCCCAGGCTCCCATGTGTCAGCAGGGTGCTGCTACAGCTTCGGCAACAATAACAGCCGAGAACACAACCCTCCGGGAGCTCCGGTTTTTCCGGTTTTCTTTGCGAGAGGCGGTCACCAGGACTCTCATGGACCCACAAGGGTCCCTGGGGTTGTGGACTTACTATGGAAGGAGATGCCCCCAAAGGGAAGAAATGCGTCCTAAAAGCAGTGGGCTGGGGGCTCAGAAGCAGATTCAAAGTTTCATCTTATTAAGTCCCCCCCCCCCCCCCCGCAAGGTAAATCAGAACATAATGCTCAAATTGTTGTTTTTTTCACTTCTCATGTATCTTTTACTGTAAATTCCTTAAGGGCAGGGTCCTTGTTTTCTACTTGGTTGTAACCCCAGAGCTGGGAACAGCACTTGGCACAAATTCTCAGTAATTACTTGCAGTCCCCAGTGGGGCCCTGTTCTCCCTGGCTTCCGGCTCGCCTTCTCTGCCTGGAACATCTTCCTCTGGCCCTTTGCCTACCTAATTCCTCCTCGTCCTTGGAGACCACTCAGCTGTCCTCTCTCCACGATGCCCCCTCTGAGCAGCAGGCTGGGTCAGCGGGCTTCTCCCCTGGGCTGTCTGAAGGCACAGACCACACTGCCATGTTGTGGCTGATGATAGGTCTCTCTCCCCTCACTGAGCAGGGGGCTTCTGGAGGCCAACGCAATTCCTGGCACACAGTAGGTGATCAATAAATGCTTTCTGAATGGACGAAGATGATTTTTTTTTTCTCAGTATAGTTTAACACGTTTACATGATTTTACAGACGAAGATGATTTTGTAAGCAATGTTCTAGGCACAGATCAGATGAATAAGACATTGACCAAGTCCCTTGAACTTCTTTGGGGCATGACTTTCTTGATCCCTGACAAGGAGACCAGGTGACAAGATCGGCTTGCATCAACATTGTAGCAAACTGCTGGGGCCCCTCTGGGCCTCTGACTTTCAAAGGTGGGTCCCAGGAACTGCAGCTCCTTTTAGGTACAGCCCTGCTCTGGACCCTGGGATCAACCCTGCCCTCGGTCAAGAGGGGAATTTAAGAAAGCCTAGGTTCTTTACTTGCTTAAAAAATGTTTACTGAGTTTCATGGGCTGAATGTTTGTGCCCCACCCCACCCCCAAATTCATATGCTGGAGATGGGGCTTTGGGGAAATAATTAGGTTTAGAGGAGCTCATGTGGGTAGGGCCCTGGTCTGATGGGATTAGTGTCCTTCCAAGGAGAGAGCTTGCTCTCTCTCTCCACCATGTGGGGACACATCAGAAGGTGGCCACTACAAGTCAGGAGGAGAGCCCTCACCCAAACCCAAACATGCTGACACCCTGATCTCAGACTTCCAGCTTCAGAACTGTGAGAAAATAAATGTGTATTGTTTAAGCCATCTAGTCTATGGTATTTTGTTATGGCAGCCTGGGCTGACTAGGATACTGAGTGCCTTGCCCTCATGGGCCACCCAATCTGATGGGGAATCTGAACAAGTACAAAGTAATGATCCATCAGAGCTGTGGACACACGCTATGGGACTTAGGGGGTGGGCAGTTAGCTCTATGGGGAAGAGGAAAAAGAGGTGGGCAGGCATCGCAGGAGTGGCCTTTGAACTGGCCCGTAAAGAGGAGCAGGAGATCAAGGGGTGCCCGCATGCGGGAAGGCACAAAGGGGTGAGATTTCATGACCAATTTAAGAGAAGGGGCAACTGACACCTCTCTTAACTTTTAAAAACCACACCTTCACCTCCTTGATAAACACAGAATCTCAGGCCCTCCCTACCCAATATTTGATACAAAAAAATTAAATATTGTGAGTACAGAACAGAGCAAAGCTAGTGGGAAAAGCATTGCTTTGCTTTCAATCTGTACATCCTTATTCTCACCCTCAATTCCAATGTATCCCCAAGGGGTGCCCCCTCTCTGCCACCATACCGGAAATCAGCCAGTTGGTTTGCATGGAGGGGCATGAAGGTAGACTTATAAACGGGGAAGCAGCAGGGTGAGATGCAGGAGGAACACTTGGTGGCAGGGTGGGATGCAGACTGGGGTGGACAGAGCAGTTGTGACTATTGTAATTGTCTTAGGAGCTGAACATTACTGCTGGGGGTTAGGGAGGATGGAGAGGAAGAGATGCGTTATAGACATATGGTGGAGGGGAGGACGTTCAGGCTTGGCATTGAGTGGATGGGGGGCATGCAGGAGCTCAGGGCACTCACTCATTCAACAATATGTATCACTAGTTCTACCGTGGGCCACAGACGATGCTAAGCACTGGGGATACAGCACAGAACAGCACAGGGAAGCCCCCTACTGCCACGGAACTTGCATTCTAGAAGGGGGAAGATGGGCAGCAAACAAGCAAATAAATAGATGAACATGATCACGTTAGATAGTGGTTCCTGCTAGGAGGACGATAAAGTGAGGTGAGGAGATGGAGAATGACGGGGGTGGGGTGGGTGGAAGAAGACTTGGGGGTCACGGAAGTGACTCTAAGAAGTGACAGCTGAGCTGAACCCTGAACGATGCTTCAGCAGCAAGCCACAGGGAGATCTGGAGGCAGAGCACCCACGGCCCCAAGGCAGGAACACATATAAAAAAAACCATTGCTGGCATCCCTACTCTCAAGATGACATAAAAGCAAGGAGACATCTCCACCCCCCTGGAGGAACTTCAAGGAGCATACTGTCTCGCTCCTACTCTTGCTTGCCCACAGTCGGACATCTGGGTCGGGGCCTGGAGGTTCACTCTTTTCCGGGTCTTTCTTTTTGTTCTCTAAGTGTGAAGCAGACCACAAGCCTCACTGTGGTGAAGGGGTAAATGTCTCGGGGCGGGCTCCCAAAGAAGGCTCTCTTCCCGATTCTGTTCCCAACAGGGAGGTTGGGGGTTGAAAGTGCGGGTGAGGCATGCAGTACCTGCAGATCTTTCTGAATGAGCACAACCCGTACCTCTAACCAAGTGAACCGAAGGCCTGTGTTGGGGACGATGAAACCTATGCCAAACGTGAACTTCACTGGGCTCCCCCAGGCATGTTAAAATTTAAAAACATAGAAAAAAATACTAGAAGAAAATATTCCAAAATAGTAGCAGAGTTTGCCCCTGGATGGCTGGATGAAAGGTTATCTTCTCCCATTTCTTTATTACTTCCCTGTACTCTCCAGTTTTCTTCAGAGAACGTGTATTACTTTGAAGACTAAAAACCAAAACCCCAAAATGTCTAAAACCCCAAAACTTCAGCGTGGCATAGTTCTTGCTTATTTGGGGCTGCCACATCCTCCAGGGTATAGGCTATGTCCTTTTCTAACAACTGCTACTTGAATCTTCGTTGTTGAGGTCAATCTAGTGTTTTCAAAAAGAGGTATCTGCTTCTTGGCAGAAAGGCAGACTGACCAATTCAGTGAATGAATGGATGAAAGGATAGACAGAGAAAAGGATTCAAAGGAAGAGATCCACAGGGAGGGGGGGTGGGGGGGGTGGGAGGGGGGCAGGTACTGTTTCATTCTCCCCACTGTCGCCTCACCATAAAAAAATTGGGTCCTAAAACACTTGTTTTCATGTTCAGGATAAAAGCAGACAACCAAGTCTTTTGAAAGTAAATGTAGGTCAACGTTATTAAATTCAGTTTTCGAGGGGAACTGAATTTAATTGCTCATTAGCATACACTTCAAAGTAGCTTTTTCGGACTTCCCTGGTGGCACAGTGGTTAAGAATCCGCCTGCCAATGCAGGAGACACAGGTTCGTGCCCTGGTCCGGGAAGATCCCACATGCCGCGGAGCAACTAAGCCCGTGCGCCACAACTACTGAGCCTGCGCTCTAGAGCCCGCGAGCCACAGCTACTGAAGCCCGTGCACCTAGAGCCCGTGCTCCGCAACAAGAGAAGCCACCGCAACGAGAAGCCCGCGCACCACAATAAAGAGCAGCCCCCACTGGCCGCAACTAGAGAAAGCCCACGTGCAGCAACAAAGACACGATGCGGCCAAAAATAAATAAATAAAATAAATAAATTTTTTTTAAAAAGTAGCTTTATTTTGTTTTGCTTTTTCTTTTTGGCTGCGTTGGGTCTTCGTTGCTGTGCACGGGTTTTCTCTAATTGTGGCGAGCGGGGGCTACTCCTTGTTGCAGTGCGTGGGCTTCCCTTGTTGCAGAGCACGGGCTCTAGGCGTGCGGGCTTCAATAGTTGCAGCATGAGGGCTCAGTAGTTGTGGCACACGGGCTTGGCTGCTCTGTGGCATGTGGGATCTTCCCCGACCAGGGATCGAACCCGTGTCCCCTGCATTGGCAGGCAGATTCTTAACCACTGTGCCGCCAGGGAAGTCCCCAAAGTAGCTTTTATTGACACTGTTATTACCTTTAAAATTAATTAAAACAAAATAGCTTAGTTTTTTAAGGCCCGCCAGTGTTTACTGTACCAGAAAGACACTATAAGCAGGGTCTGTTTTACAGGATGTTATGAAAAAGAAATTTATTTTACTCTGCCATCTGTGATTTCCCAGCTCCTGCGGGGTCACCCTGGTCCTGTGGCCTGCCATATGACTTCCTCCCTGTGCGCTACCTTGGGGCTCTGGGCATTTGCAAAACCCCCAGGCTGCTGCCTTGTCTCTTTTTGTTTTTGCCCTCACTGTTGCCTTTCCCTGGAATGCTTCCTCCATTGCTTGCACACTCATCTTTCAATACTTAACCCAAGAATCGCCATCCCTGTGGAGCTTTTCTCTCCTCTCACTGGGTTTGAACACTCACCCCTTTTCACTTCCACCAGGTTCTAAAGAGGTTCTTATCTAAAAAGAAAGAAAAAAAAAAAAAAAAAAGAAACAAAAAGGGACTTCCCTGGCGGTCCAGTGGTTAGGACTCAGCACTTCCACTGCAGGGGTCCTGGGTTGGATCCCTGGATCCCTGGTCAGGAAACTAAGATCCTGCATGCCATGCAGCGGTGCTGCCAAAAATTTTTTTAAAATAAATAAAATAAACAGGCTCCTATCAGAACCCCCAAGACACTACCACACACAATTGTTTTCATGTCTGTCTCCTCTTGCCTAGTCAGGAGCTTCTTAAGTGCAGGCCTGTATGTGATTTGTCTTTATAGCCCCTGTAATGCTGGCACACCAAAAGAGCTCAGGAAGACTGCTGAATAAACGAGAAAACTAACCATCCGGCAATGACTTCTTCGGTGGTAGCAAGAATTGACTTAAAAGAGGATAAGACGCATTGGGACAGGAGTAAAAGGCAAGCCCTCACTCCATTTCCTCTTCTCCATTCCCGCAGTCAGCCAGCTCCAAAGTCAGGCCATCCTATTTCCAAAAATCAACGATTTGCCTCTGAATTCGTCCCTCTGCCACCTGCCTCTGTACCCTGACAAGTCACCCTAATCACACATGGCCTGTCCTGTGCACAAGGGTGATGAGAGGTACCATATGGGCATGCCAAAAGAGAAGTTTAGGATGTTTCACTGTCATCTCCCTGTTTTAAATTCTTACTTTGGGGCATGAATTATAATGTTCATACCAGTATTACTAACTCTTATTTAGCACTTACTCTATTTTAGAGACTGTTCTGAGCACGTTACATATATTTGTCCATTTAATTCTCACAACAATCCAATAAAATAGATACTATTATCCCCACTTTTCAGATGACAAAACTGGGGTAGAGGGGTGAGGAAATTTCTCCAATGTCATATAGCTAGTAAGTAGCAGCTCTGGGATTTGAACTCAGGCAGTCTTACTTCACAGTTCTAACTCTCATCCATAGCCCTACCAATGTTGCTTATGTATATGAGTAGTGTAGTGCACAAAATAAATTAAATAATTTGTATAAATAGGACATTCATGCCCAACCTTTTATTGGTGAGAGTATGCAATTAAAAAATGACATACATTCCAAGACTTTCTTCAATCACTGACCATGCCAGGCGTTGGCAAAATTTTTCTGTAAAGGGCCAGATAATAAATATTTTAGGCTTTGCAGGCCAAGAGACAAAATCAAGGATATTATATAAATACTCATATACCAAGAGAGAAAATATATTTTCACTAATATTT
This sequence comes from Balaenoptera ricei, assembly GCF_028023285.1. Taxonomy (NCBI): domain Eukaryota; kingdom Metazoa; phylum Chordata; class Mammalia; order Artiodactyla; family Balaenopteridae; genus Balaenoptera; species Balaenoptera ricei. The sequence continues at coordinate 175,031,033 of NC_082640.1, read as the reverse complement.
ATTGATGAAATAAAAATATAATAATAATTGAATATAATATTTTGTCATATCGGGATACTAATGAGAAGAATGGAATGCTTTTCTACGGGCTAATATTTCACTTAAGTGGGGTTCAAATTTAGTGATCCCTATCACTAGATCAACTGTGAGCGTTCATCTGTAAAAACCATTGTTAACTCATGGCCTCCAGAACAGATAGTGAGCAGATTTGATCTGCAGATCACAGTTTGCTGACCCCCGGACTATGCCATTATTGCCCAAATTAGTGCAAACTCCACAGTAAAGCCCAAGTATCTTTCTAGCTTTGATCGTTGCCATTCCCCTGATGAATTTTATTTTCTGTCCAACTGTATTACCAGTATTCCTTGGACATCCTTTGGTTTCTCCCAAAAGGCCTCATGAACCATAGAACAAGCAGAAATCCAGAAGATCTGGTTTCAAATCTGAATTCTTTCACTTTACAGCTGTATGCGTTGGGGCAAGTGATTAATCGCTCCGTGCCTCAGTTTTCCCATCTGGATGTAACATGGTTTTCAAGCCTCAACACACTAGGGGCAAAGATGGAGTCACCAGTTTCCCTGGTGTTTGTCTCCACCTTCTCAAATAGGGCTCTTGGTCCCTGTCAAAGCCTCCCTCACTGGCTTCTGTCCACCTCTCCACCCTCCTGTACAAGCCCATTCATGCTGGGCACCACCATCGTCTACCTGGGCACCACCGTCTAGCCAGGCCCCATGGAGTCTCACCGATGCCCTGGGTCCAGATCCCACCCATGACACCAGAGCGGTTTGGTCAGTCAGCTGGGATGACTTGGGAGGGGGATGACTTGGGAGGGAGACGCCTTGTCCTGTCTACACTTCATTGTTAGAGAAGCACCAAAGCCATACTACTAATTTTAGTATTTTAGAGAGTTTCTGGTAAAATGAATCCTTCCCATGTCAGCCCCATCCCACAGAATTCAGAGAGGAGATCACTAGGGTTTGAGCCAGGAAAACCCTTAAAGTCCCAGCCAGGAGACTATCGTCAGAACTGCCTTGCTTCTTGGATGACCATGACATTCTTATCAGGGAAATCTCTTTGTGCCTGATTGGACTGCTTCTTCTCCTGGGATATTCACTACAGAAGGTTCTTGATCCCTCCTGAAAACAGTCCTCTGTTGAGATTATCCAGTTCATTAACTTGCATTTGAGGTAAGACCCTCTTCCCGCCCCATTACAAGTCCCAGGGTCAAGAATAAAAGCAATGACTCAACTGCAACTTTCTTTTGCATGAAATAACAGCTTAAACAAGCTTACAGAGCTCTGCTTCCACGGACACATACAGCTGAGTTCCTCCTAGATCTTTCATTCCACGTCCAGGTGATCTGGTTCTTCTCACCCGGGATGATAATCATTAATGAGGGCAGTGTCCGCATATGCAGCCTTCTCAGAAAATATGCACTGATGGTTTCTGGGGTTTTCCCAAGCATGAGTGTGCGAGGATTTGGCAGTGTCTGTGGCATCCATTTCCCCTCGAAGGTTGCCAGATGTGTCTGCCTGCTATGAACAGCCCCACCTCGGACAGCTGCAGACCTCACCTGTCCGCAGGCCGCAGATGTTCACCAGCCCGGCACAGCTGTGCTGCCTTATTTAAAGTCATGCTTCCGTGTGGTTTCAGCTGGCTTGTACTGCGCAGAAGGGGATGTGACTGTTCTGCCTTGGTCCAGTCCAGCACAACTACATCTGTGCTGTTACCATTCCCCAGTGCGAACCACTGTGCAAATACCCTTTTAACGGCTGCATAATCCTACATCATAAAAATATGATTTATTTCATTGATAAGCAGATATGTCATTTTCAAATGCTTTGCTCATATAAAGATTGCTTCTGTGAACATATTTGTACAGCAATCTTTGTGCCATTCAATATGAAATGTACACAATAATGATGAAACTGAATGACAAAGCAGACATTGCCTGGGTAGGAGGTCATAATCTCCCAGCCAAAGGAAATTTAGAGGTTCCTGCTCTTCTGACAGCTGAGTTGAATTAGAACTTGGTGTGGCCTCAACACCACAGTTCTCTATCAGTTTCCCAAAAGATTGTAAGGCCGAAAGGGCATTTTCTGACCAGCATTTAAGTGGAGTTCCTGAAAACTAAGGAGGATCCGTGGTCTTCTGGAATTGCCCTTCCCAAGTCGTCATGTGAATATAGGAGTCAGCACATTCCAAGGACTTCCGAAAACAGGTTCACCTCCTTTCCTATTGTTCCTTGTTATTTTAGGTGTCTTGTAATTTACATAGGTTTAATGAAATGAAATAAACTGCAGTCCGTTGCATCAGACGGAATGACATCAACCCTGAAATGACTGGCAATTTCATCACAGAGTAACCTTGGGGTATTTCTAAGGTTTATGTCCTGCCCCACCTTGTACAATTCAAATGCACCCTTAATTTCTCCAATAGAGGCGATGGTTTATTTGCAGTCACAATGCCACCCCCTGGCACATTATCTCATTCGATTCCCGGAACAATACTATGAAGTACAAACAGCTATTTTTATCATCTCAGTTTTATAGAGGCAGAAGCTCTGGCTCAATGATGTTAAATGGTTTCTGGTCCACTTCCCAGGCTCCAGACAGGCCTCTGGCTAAAAACTGCCCCTTGTCACCAGTCCTCGGGGTTTCTGATCTCCGCCTCCCTCCTCACCCTCGTCAATAGCTGTATTTAGTATTCATGAATCCTTTTGCTGTGCTATGGGCTCTGTCATCCAAAAGGAGGAAGATTTCTCTGAGCAAAATGACTTGAGAGAAGAAAAGGGGAGAGACTAGCTGGCTTAGGAGCTAAGACAGGCGGTGGGGTTGTGAATGTTGAGAGGAGTATGAAATGATCACCAGACCCACCTCCTGGAGCGTCTGGGGCTCAGAGAAGACACACTGCCTGGGTCTGTCTTAACCGGACTTCTGTGATTGGCCAGGGGTCCTGCCACGGCTTTCACTTTCTGTTCCCCCCACAATCTCGGTTCAGGTTTTCTCTCCCAAGTGCAGTGTCTAGAGGCAGCAAACTAGTCACCACGGCTTGTCTACAGCCACAGTTGAACTTGAATTATTTGCTGACATTTTACATCATTACGCAATGATACCTATTACTTAATAATCTGAATTTTGATGTTTCTTGAAAAATCAGGAGATGAGGCTAAGGTTAGCCAGCATTCCTGTGTGGCAGCAACTGGCCACAGCTGAGGAGTGACTGCCACTTTAAGTGAGGTGCGTGTTCCCCGCTCCCGTCCCCCCCTGGCTGCTTCACTTTATCACTCTAGCCGACATTAACTATTTGAGTGGGAAACTTTCGAAGGAAAGAATGTGATCCTAAGGCACTATAAGCACTTAAAAGAGAACAAATCTATCAGGTCTGTTGAAAAATAGGCCCAAGTTTCTCATCCTTTTCAATCAGACCTTAACCATGCAGTTGCTAGGAGGCTGTGGTGAGCGCAGGGACCTTGGCTTTGGAATTCGAGAGTGGGTTTGAGTTCGGGCTCTGGCATTCATTGGCTCTGTGATATCAGGGAAGAAGAAGTCACGGTCTAGATGGGTGGTTTCCCCAGTGGGGTGCAACAAACCATAGAATGGCAGGAGGTTTGGGGCCCCACTCTCTGGAGTGCGCACAGAGCGATGTAGGTGGGAGGAGGCTGATCTTCCCAGCTGAATCCCAGAGAAGCTCAGGATGGGACACCACCACATGTGGCAGAGGATGTGAGACACAGGGCTGAAAACAGGGGAATTAATTGAAAGTCTGCATATGGAAACACTTAGTCCTTCCCATCTCACCCCTATCTCTAAAGCAAGGTCTCTATCACCCAGGAGAGGTACTGTCAGACTCCACTCTTTATTTATTTTTTTATTTGGCCACGACATGCGGCTTGCGGGATCCGACCGGGGATTGAACCCAGGCCCTCGGCAGTGAAAGTGCGGAGTCCTAACCACTGGACTGCCAGAGAACTCCCAGACTGCACTCTTTAAAAAAAAAAAAAAAAAAAATAATATCTACAGAGTGGGGAAATCAGCACAATCTACTATTCAGGACTCCCAGGCACTTGAAGCCTTCCTACCAGTCAATAAGCCCAAGCACACAGAACTCCTAATTAGCTTTTTGGGCTTCACTTTTAATTAAAGATGGACAATGAGGAGTCTCTGGGCACTTCAAGAGAAGACTTCAAGAGGGACTAAAATAAACCGGGAAAAAAACCCCACCCTGGAGGAAGTAGTTATTTTGAGGAAGAGAACCCAAAGCAAAAGCAAACTAAATGAAAAAGCTCTAATTAATATACTCAGAAAGACTCATGAAGCAATTTCATCTATACAAGAAGAATAGGATGCTCTGACAAAGGACACACAAGATGAGCTCTCCTAAATTAAGAATATGACAGTTAAAGTTATAAAAGAATCAATGGAAAGTTTGGCAGATAAAATTACAGTACTCTCTCTGAAACCAGACCATTTTTAAAAAGGTAAGAAATAACATGTAGAAAATAAAGAGAAGTTCTAACATCCAATTAATAGTAGATATAGAGAGAGAGAGCAAAGAAGATCAAGGGAGAGGACAGTATCAAAGAAATGCCACGAGGGACTTCCCCCATGGTCCAGTGGCTGGGTTTCTGCTTTCCCAATGCAGGAGGCCCAGGTTTGATTCCTGGCCAGGGAACTAAATCCCACATGCCACAACTAAGAGTTCGCATGCCGCCAACTAAAAAGATCCCACATGCCACAACTAAAGATCCCATGTGCCGCAACTAAGACCCGGCACAGCCAAATAAATAAATAAAAGAAATACCACGACAGTTTTCCAGCACTGAAGGTCACACAGCTCTAGAGAGTAAGAGTCCACTGAGGGGTAAATACAGAATTTGGAAAAAAGACCCACCTAGTCACATAATCTGATCTTAAATACCAAAGATAAAGAGAACAATTTTTAAAACTTGCAATTAAAAAGAAAGTCACCTATGGAGGAATGAAAATAATAATGAAAATAAAACAGACTTCTCATCAGCAGCACTGAATGCTAGAAGGCAACAGTGTGGGGAATTCCCTGGCGGTCCAGTGGTTAGGACTCCAAGCTTTCACTGCTCAGGGCCCCAATTTGATCCCTGGTCGGGGAACTAAGATCCTGCAAGCCATGTGGTGAGGAAAAAAAAAAAAAAAAGAAGGCAATAGTGTGATGCCTTCAGTAATCTGTAAGAAAATGATCTTCAGCCTATAGTGTTGTCCTCAGCCAAACTATCATCCAAGTGTGCATGTAGAATATCTTTTGGGACAAACAGGGCCCAGAAAATGACCTCTCACACACCATTTCTTAGGAAGGTACACGAAAATGCACTGCAGGAAAAGAAAGGTATCATTTAAGTGGGGAGATGCGGATCTTGGAAAGCCCGGAATTGACCCAGGAAACCCATGAAGGAAAATCCCATCACATCTGCTATACAGCAGGAGGATGTTGGGTCTCAGAGGGGAGGGCTTAAAAGCTCAACAGAATCCCTGATTGGATGAAGAAGCTGGGGGGAAATGAGCCATGATAAAGAAAAATGTAACAAGATAAAAGAGAGGCAAGTAGAAAATCCAAGGGAAAAAATTGTACCATAAAAGGAAGAGCAATCTTCATAAACATTTTGCTTCTTCAGAGAACAATATTTACAGAGTCACAACAATGTAAATGCTATTTAAGTGATTTTCATTTTTTAGGATCAGTCTGTGGGAGAGTTAGTTATGATTAAGAGTAGAATGTAAATGTTCTTATCCTTAAAATTGTAAATGGCAGAAGTTGGGAGGTAGATATGGAAGAGAAGTGTAGGGCTGCCGCTACCTTCATCTTAGAAAGTGAACAGTCAACAGATACTGCCCTTATGACATATACACAGTACTATATACAAAATAAATAACTAATAAGGACCTACTGTGTAGCACAGGGAACTCTACTCAATACTCTGTAATGGCCTATATGGGAAAGGAATCTAAAAAAGAGTGGATATATGTATAACTGATTCACTTTGTTGTACACCTGAACCTAACATGACATTGTAAATCAACTATATTCCAATAAAAATTAAAAAGAAAAAGAGAGATACTACCCTTAGCTGATGGAACAAGAAATAAAGGTGTATCAGCGCAACACAGGTAACCTATAGAAAAACAAAGAAGTTTTGTAATTATATAAAGAGAAGGGGTCGGGGTACTGGTGAAATGACCTAAATCCTTATTTATCATGTGAGGAAAAAATAATGTATAAAACAAATCAATCAATAGTGATAGAAGCATAGTATTTACAGATAGATAACCCCAGAAGAAATATCTAAAAAGCTAAAATTATTGTTTCTGAGGAATGGAACTGGGAGAAAAAGATGAGGTGCGACAGAGGTATTTTCACTGCTCTTGTCTACTGGGCCTCCCACCAGGTTGCCTTCCTACCCTGCCCATTCCTAACCTCCTCCCCTTCACCTCCAGCTTCCTGTCCCCAGCTTGTCTATTTATCCATTTAAAACCAATGTTTTGATTGTTGTTTAAAAAGTCAACTGGTGCAAAAGGCATAATCTGAGTCAACACCTCCACAAACATCTAATCCCAAACTGGAGTCTTCCAGTCATTATACAAAGTGGTCCCTTTTCTCACAGATCATCTGGGGCTTCTGTAGATACCCTGAGCTCTGCAAATGCAGAAGAAGGGTGAGGATGGCGTGGGGATGCTGATGTTTATGATGAGGACTCTGATTCTGTATGTCTGGCATGGAGAAAAATGTTGACTACTTATACTGGTTTTTTATTACTGTGTAACAAATGACCACAAACTTCAGCAGCAGTTACTATCCCACGGTTCTGTAGATCAGAACTTGCCAGATCAAATGGGTTCCCTGCTTAGGGTCTCACAAGGCCGAAATCAAGGTGCAAGTCAGGCTGGGCTTCTATCTGAGGGCTCTGGCAAAGCATCTACTTTCTAGTTCATTCAGGCCATTGGCAGAATTCGGGTCCTTGCAGTTCTAGGGCTGAGGGCCTGGTTTTCTTTTTTTTTTTTAATTAATTAATTTATTTTATTTTATTTTTGGCTGTGTTGGGTCTTCGTTTCTGTGCGAGGGCTTTCTCTACTTGCGGCAAGTGGGGGCCACTCTTCATCGCGATGCGCGGGCCTCTCACTATCGCGGCCTCTCTTGTTGCGGAGCACCAGCTCCAGACGTGCAGGCTCAGTAGTTGTGGCTAACGGGCCTAGTTGCTCCGTGGCATGTGGGATCTTCCCAGACCAGAGCTCGAACCCGTGTCACCTGCATTGGCAGGCAGATTCTCAGCCACTGCGCCACCAGGGAAGCCCCTGGTTTTCTTGTTGGTTGTTGTCAAGGGGTTGCTATCAGCTCCCAGAGGCTGCACTCAGGGCCTTTTCGTGTGGCCCCCCCCCCCTCCATCTCATAAGCCAGCATCAGTATACCTATTTGCATTGAAGCCTTGTCATGCTTTGAATCTTGTGATTTCTGCTACTAGCTAGAGAACACTCTCGGCATTTAAAGTGCTCATGTGATTAGGTTAGGCCCACCCTGATCACCTCCCAATGTTAAAGTCAACTAATTAGTAACCTTAATTGCATCTGTGAAATCCTTTTTTGCTATGTAACATACCATAATCGTAGGAGTCACACCTGAGGACAAAGATCATGGGGGCCATTTTACTGTTCTACCACACTACTCAGAAAGTGACTATTATTTTTATACATGGTATTTTTAAGATAAAAATAACACAAAAGTACAAAGAGGAAGTTTTTAAAAAACATGCCTCAAATCTCACTTCCTAGAAACAGCCATCGACATTTGGAATATATTATCTCAATGGGTCCCTGTGCTCAGAAACAGAGCCGAAAGATCAACAGACAACACTGGGATCTTATTCTGCAAATTAGTTTTAAGTAAAATGATTATATTAATTTTATAGAAAAAGAAACTGAAATGAAATTGAAGGAATTGCTGAACTTCAGCTAAATGTTTCTGTCCCACAAACATTCTTGAAGTATCTGTTAAGAAAAACGAATATAAAAATCATCAAGAAGTTGGAATCATGCTTGCTTAAACAGCTGCAGTTCATGCATTCCATCTTTTAGAGTGATTATTTCCGTGTCAGTACAGATGAGTAAATTTATATGCTTACAAGTTCTCCCACTGCCTTTTCCCCATCCCAATTTTTCTTAGGTATATAATTATTTTACAGTGTAAGAGTTTGCAATGTTTATATTTTGCTCTTTAACAGTCAATCCCACAGCTGTTTACTCTTAACTCTGCATTTAAAACCTTTCAAAACTCATCTTCAGCAGTTTTTCTGTCCTCAATTCTTCTCTTGATTTGTTTTGATTCATTTTTTTGGTTGACTGAATTTAAGTATAAAGAACTTTTTTCAAGAACATGCAAACCCTTAGTTTTTTTATGCTCAAGAATAACTGCCAATAGCGTTTATACTTAAAGGACAACTTGGCAGAAAATAAAATTCATGAGTCGTAATTTTATGCTCTTGACTTCTGTAGACTTGTTTCATTGTCATTTAATATTAGGTGTTGCTTTTGATGTTTTATCTGGTATGGTTTTTTTTTCACATCTTTATTGGAGTATAATTGCTTCACAATGTTGTGTTAGTTTCTGCTGTACAACAAAGTGAATCAGCTATATGTATACCTATATCCCCATATCCACTCCCTCTTGAGCCTCCCTCCCACCCTCCCTATCCCACCCCTCTAGGTGCTCACACAGCACTGAGCTGATCTCCCTGTGCCATGCAGCAGCTTCCCACTAGCCATCCATTTTACATTTGGTAGTGTATATATGTCAGTGCTACTCTCTCACTTCATCCCAGCTTCCCCTTCCCCCTGGCACCCCGTGTCCTCAAGTCCATTCTCTACGTCTGTGTCTTTATTCCTGCCCTGCCACTAGGTTCATCAGTACCGTTTTTTAGATTCCATGTATATGCATTCGCATACGTTATTTGTTTTTCTCTTTCTGACTTACTTCACTCTGTATGACAGACCCTAGGTCCATCCACCTCACTATAAATAACTCAATTTTGTTCCTTTTTATGGCTGAGTAATATTCCATTGTATATATGTGCCACATCTTCTTTATCCATTCATCTGTCGATGGACATTTAGGTTGCTTCCATGTCCTGGCTATTGTAAATAGTGCTGCAATGAACATTGTGGTACATGACTCTTTTTGAATTATGGTTTTCTCAGAGTATATGCCCTGTAGTGGGATTGCTGGGTCGTATGGTAGTTCTATTTTTAGCTTTTTAAGGAACCTCCATACTGTTCTCCACAGTGGCTGTATCAATTTACATTCCCACAAAGAGTGCAAGAGGGTTCCCTTTTCTCCACACCCTCTCCAGCATTTATTGTTTCTAGATTTTTTGATGATGGCCATTCTGACCAGTGTGAGGTGATACCTCATTGTGGTTTTGATTTGCATTTCCCTAATGATTAGTGATGTTGAGCATCTTTTCTCTCTGGTATGTTTTATCACTGATCACTTGGTACTGATTTTCCCTTGACACAGTGTGTGCTTTCTACTTGCTGACTCAAGTCTTCTTTTCAGTTAAGTTTCTTCTTTTGCTCCATTTATTCTGGGCACTTCTTCAGGAATGCCAATTATTCATATGTTGGATCTCCACTGTTTATTTTCTGTAACTGTAAAATTTTTAAATAATTTAAAACGTTTCTTTGTCCTTTTTCGTATTGTTCCATTGTGTTTTAACTTGTGTTCATTTTATTTTTGGTTGATTCTAAAGTGGCTTTCCGCTCTTTCCCTTCTTGAGTTCTGCCGCTCAGTTTTATCCTCTTTTGTTGCTATGTAATTCCTTATTTGTACCCCTGAACCTCCTCTTTGAGATTTCTAAAAAAATTTTTGTAATTTCTCCAATGAGATGGAGAACTACTTGCTAAAGAATAGCATGGGAAGGGGTGGAAGAAGGGCACAGAGGCACTTGGTAGCTTTACTTTAGTGTGATTCCAAATCTGTTAATTTCCTCTCCATAAAGAATGTCTCTTAGATACTCAGTTTGGGTGCTGAAGAGCTTCCTGAGGGCCTCAGCAGGGCCCTCTCAGTCTAGGCTCTCTGGGCAATAATCTAGCCATTTTCTCTCCATCCCCTTCACTCTCTCATCTCCAGGAGACTTCTTTGGTTTGGAGGCCAGGTCATATACAATAGAAATAAATAAACATCAGCCTGCTTTCTCCTTAATGTTGACCTTCCTGCCATCATCCTGTTTGTTTTTTGTTGTAAGAACACTACCTGTTTCTCCTCTGGGGTCCTTGGATCTTATTATTAAAATCTAAATTTCAGTCATTTGGGTAACACTTCTCAATTTTTGCCTCATCTGCATGTCCCCTCTGGTATAACCAACATTCCTCTTTGAATCAATTCCCAATTTTTACTTATTTAAAATGGAGGCATATCACTATTATAAATGAAAAGCCAGTATCACTTGCCATAAATAGGAAGTAACTATTAAAATAAATACAATGAAAACACAACAAAGATAGTAAGTTCTAGCTAGATACAGTTGTCTGAGGTCTATATTTTTCTGGTTAGAAAGAGAGTTTAGTACAAATCAGAAATAAGTTAAAGGCCATTGGTACCAAACCAAGACTTTCTTCTTGATGTAATCACAAATGAAAGCAAGCTTTAAATGAATCACTTTTTCATTATGCTAGTTGATATAATTAAATGACTGTCCGTGTACCACCTAAATTTATCTCCTGTTCCCCCAGTAATATAAGATCCCCCTTGCCTTTGGGAAACCCCACTCCAATCCAAGGAGCAATGGTTCGGTCCCTTGGGAGTATGATACCAACATCTAAGAAAACGTGTTTCCGGCTCAAGCCTGGAGGCAGTGTATGTTGGCTCTCAGCATTTCACCAATTTCAGTACATATTTTTACAGTATTTGGCAGGCATACTTCACGGTTTGTGGTTTGAGGTTTTGAGAGTTTCCTTGTTTCATTAAAAATGGGGCTTTTTCTGTGTTTTTGCTTTGTTTTGCTTTTTGTTGCTTCCGGAAGATTTGGGGGGGTATGAGTGAGAAGGAAGGGAGTAAAAATGTCTTTGCTATCTTTACCTGGATATATTTGTGATGTGCATGCCTCTACAGTCTCCCCCAGCTGTGCACCGGTCGGCACAGGTCCACATAGCCAGATCTCAGACCGGATCCTCAGATTCAGTCAAGTGCTTCATATCTGCCACATTTGGAGGGTTTCTAAGCTTTGTAGGTTCAATATGGGATACCAGAAAGTAGAGCGAGAAAACTGTCTAAATGCTGCTCCCCCCTCACAGAATTTCCTTCCCAATTGTGAACTCAAGGTGTGTGTGTGTGCCTTCCCAACATCCTTCTTGAGAACAGTGGCAATATGTCCACTTCAGCCATGGATGGCTGCCTTCTGAGAGTATGAAATTCACACTCCGTGAGTCTGTTGGTCTCTGCAGCTACAGAGAGTCCCTTAAATTTCCTGGATCTATATCACACATGAAGGTTCTGACAGGGTCAAAAACAGAATCAAGATGTTGGTAATGTCATTTTTGACTTTTTTTTTTTTAATCTTTTTTTTTTTTTAAAGTATTTGTTTGTTTATTTATTTATGGCTGTGTTGGGTCTTCCTCTCTGTGCGAGGGCTTTCTCTAGTTGTGGCAAGCGGGGGCCACTCTTCATCGCGGTGCGCGGGCCTCTCACTATCGCGGCCTCTCTTGTTGCGGAGCACAGGCTCCAGACACGCAGGCTCAGTAATTGTGGCTCACGGGCCCAGCTGCTCCGCGGCATGTGGGATCTTCCTAGACCAGGGCTCGAACCCGTGTCCCCTGCATTGGCAGGCAGATTCTCAACCACTGCGCCACCATGGAAGCTCCCATTTTTGACTTTTTGAAAGAAGTTCTTTCTTCTCTGAGTGTACATCTGAGTGTTCTGATAGAGCCCATTAAAGGGGAGTGTGAGGAGCTGAGCCTCTGGAGTTTCCCAATTCTTACAAATCCAAAGGTGAGGAGAGTCCAGCTCACAGTGCGTGAATAATGGGATCATTAAGTCCCGAGGGCTCACACCGAGCAAGGCCCTCCGCCTGCCACTTTGCTCCAGACCCCGACGCTAAGGATAAGAAGACCACGTAGCATGGTGCCATGGACACCGGCCCACAAGATAATGGGGTGAGCAGGGAGCCCCATTCTGGCACCAGGTACCAGCAAGCCTGGTGAAAGGCCGTTCCTAAGGGGAACAAACCTATTTTCAAGCTTTTTCCTCTATTACTCTTCCCAGCCTTAGCAGAAACCTGGCTTCCTCCTGGATACCTTCCCCTTCCCAGCCCTGTCATGGACAGGCCCACCCTCCCTACTTGTCCATCTCTCAGGGCAGGAGGGAGCAGGGATGTTTCCCTCGATTCCAGCAGCTACCCACAGAGCCCTGTCTGCTATCTCGCTCCTCTTCAACACGGCTCCTCCTTTGACTCCAAGCCATCCTCTAGTGTCGCTGCCTAATCAGTTAAGCCCCGCCCACTCATTTGCTTTGGAATTTTCAGCCACTGATTTATAATTTTCCTTCCTACCCTATCCAGCATCATCACCACCTTTGAAAAGTTGCCGTTGTTTCAAAACTCCAACTTGCTCTTACTTACCATCCTCTACTCTAATGGTTGTACGTTAGAGTTGCACACTGCAAAAGTGGTTCTACATTATAATCACCGGGGGAGTTATAAAAAAAAAAAATCCTGAAGTCGAGGCCCTGCCTCAGACCAATTAATTCATACTTTTCAGAGATGGAAATATTTATTTTTTAAGTATTCCAGGTGATTCTAATGTGCAGCCAAGGTTGAGAAGTGCTGTTCTACTCATCTATGTGAGCTCCAGCTCCTGGACTCCACCCAGTTCCCCTAGGCCAGCAGTTTATTGCTGGCTTCACTGCCCTCTCACCCTGCTTGGGCCCCAGGGTCACTGATTTCAACCAGGTTGTTGCCCAACTGCTAACCTCCAAACCTGAGGGGGAGTGTAAATTGTTAGAGAAAAGACGTTTAACAATCCTGATTCAGGCTTTCAGACTCTACCTGAGCTCCCAGTGCTAGTCAGCAATCATCCAAGCTGGCTCACAATACACAACATTTATTTTCCACAGTGACTGTTCCAAACTGTTTCCACTATCCTCAGATCCCAAATCCATCTCATCCCAGCTCCTTTGTCCCTCAGCACAGAGCTTGAATCTCTGAAATAAACTCTTTGCTACATGTGTGCACAACTGTGTGGTTTTTAACTATCTACAAGTGGGATCAGCTCATAGGGCCTATTCCTGCTTTACTGAGATATACCCACAATTAGCTAGTCTTTTTTTTTTTTTTTTTTTTTAATTTTTATTTATTTATTTTTGGCTGCGTTGGGTCTTCATTGCTGCACGCGGGCTTTCTCTAGTTGCGGCGAGCGGCGGCTACCCTTTGTTGCGGTGCGCGGGCTTCTCATTGCGGTGGCTTCTCTTGTTGTGGAGCACAGGCTCTAGGCACGCGGGCTTCAGTAGTTGTGGCACGCGGGCTCAGTAATTGTAGCTCGCGGGCTCTAGAGTGTAGGCTCAACAGTTGTGGCGCACGGGCTTAGTTACTCCGTGGCATGTGGGATCTTCCCAGACCAGGGCTCGAACCCGTGTCCCCCGCATTGGCAGGCGGACTCCCAGCCACTGCACCACCAGGGAAGTCCCAGCTAGTCTTTTTATACCTACTCTTTAAGTGTAGGTTTCCTACTTTCTCTCATTCACTTTTCATTCATTCAACAAACATTTACTGAAAGCCCATTCTGGGCTAGAGCCAATGCTAGATGCCAGGGATACTGACATGAGATAACCAACGTACCCTCAAGTCTACAAGCTGGTCCATGCTTGCCACCAGCCCCTCTTCCCACTCTCCTGCCACAGTGAAGGACTTGGGGACTCTTCCCATCAAAGGCAAACCTCACAGAGAGCTCAGGCTCCCAGCCCCGCCCACTTTTTCAGAGATTGTCTTCATTGGTTCTCCAACCTCTCCCCCCATCACCATCCCATCACCACCCAAACAAGTTCCAGTACTTGTCATCTTAAAAAATAACTGAATAGAAAATTACCGTTAGAATACCACAGTCATAACTGCTGTAGGCAAGATCCACAAAATGATGCTAAAACCAGTGGCGGAAGTTTAAAGAGAAACTGAATATTTGCATAGTCTAAAAGTATCTCACACACCCTCCCAATATTTATTAATTACGGTGGGAAAATAATTTTAGAGAAACCTGGCAAACACCACCTTAACCAAGTGTTCAAGGTTGACATCACAAGTAATAAGAATATAAACTTCTTGTACCCTGATACGATGAACTGACAGAGCATGTCACCTCTATGGTACTCTTGCCCCAAAATGTGTAACCTCAATTTAATCATAAACAAAACATCAGACGAACCCAAATCAAAGGGTATTCTACAAAAATACCTGACCAGTACTTTTCAAAAGAGTTAAGGTCATGAAAGGCAAGGAAAGACTAAGGAACTGCTACAGATTGGAGAAGACTGAAGAGCCATGACCACTAAATGTAATGTAGGAAAATGGATTGGATTCTGGCACATAGAAATTGAAATCTCACATAATCTTCATGTGTCACGGTATACTCTTCTTCTAATTCTTTTTCAACCATTTAAAAATACAGAGACCATTTTTATGAAACAAGTGGCGAAATCTGTAGAGTCTGTCGTTTATTTAATAATATTGTACCAATGTTAATTTCTCAGTTTTGATGATTGAACTTGGTATGTAACATATTAACCTCAGGAAAAGCTGGGTGGAGGGTGTGTGAAAACTCTGTACTGTTTTTGCAACTTATCTGCAATTTAAAAATTATCTGAAAGTAAAAAGTAGAAAAAAAATAAACCTTCCTGGATCCCTTCAGCTAGGGCATTTCTTTATTTTCATTCAAAGGCTAACTCCTTGAAAAACATGTTCATGCACACTGTTTCTACTCCTTCACCTCTCATTTGCTCTACCAAAATTGCCTAGGAAATTGTCACCAGTGGCACCCAAGTTGGCAAATTTATGGGAACTTTCCCAGATTTCATCTCATGTGACCTCTCAGGGCATGTAACCCAGCTGACCACTCCCTCCTTCTTGAAACACTTTGGCTTCCAAGATACAAAACTCTCTGGGTTTTCCTCCTGTGCTTCCAGCTCCCCCTTCTCATTCCAGCATCTCAATGTTGAAATTCCTAGAGTGCAGCCCTGGGCTCCTCTCCTCTTCCTTCTGCACATTCTCTCCCCTGGTAATCTTATTCATAACTCTGGCCTCAAATACTGTCTATGTGCCAGTGGTTCCTAAATTTATATCTCTACCCTAGACCTCTCTGCAGAGTTCCAGACTCATATAACCACATAGCTACTTAATATTGGCATTGAATGTCTCAAAATTAAACTCGTGATATTCTCTCTATGTGCTCTTCTTTTAATTCAGCCCCTCATTACACAGTACCACCTTCCTCTTTCATCCACACAGTTGCACCTGCTAGAAACTTTGGTGTTGTTCCAGACACCCCTTTTATCCTCGCCCATGAAATCAATCCTTCATGAAGTCCAAAATATATATCTAGGCACCATCCTTTTCTTTTCCATATCTACAATGCCTGCTATCATCTTTTGCCCAAACTGCTGTGATAACCTCCTAACTGGTCTCCCTGTATCCCTTCTTGCTCCCTCCAGCCCAGTCTCCAAACACTAACCACAGTACCTTTTGAAAATACTACCCCAATTCTATCATTCTCCCATCTAAATTCCTTCCATTGCTTCTGACTTCACACAGGAAAAACTCCCGAGTTACTAATAGGCTTACCACAAACTGCACGACTGGGTCTCTGTCTGCTTCCCTTACCTCGTCTCTTGCTTACTGTGTTATGGCCCCATTTGCTTTCTCTCAGTCCCTAACATACAATAGGCTCTTTGCCTGTCTCAGGACTTTGCATCTGCATCTTCCTAGAATTTTCTCGCCCCAGCAATTCACTTGTGAAATTGTCAGGGTAGACTGGATTCTGCTTTGGTAGCAAACAACCCGAACATGTCTGTAGCTTATGCCTAAAAAGATTTATTTATTGCTCACATCTCAGTCTGAAGGAGGTCAGGGTGGCTCTTCTTCAAGTGGAGACGCAGGGTTTCAGGGTGCATCTAAAATTGTGGCATGCCCACATTCAACATGTGGCCTTTGTAGGTGCTGTGGAAAGAGAAGAGAGCGTGAGTGATATGCATGCGGCCAGGCCTGGAAATGGCACACATTGCACGTGCCCACACCCTGTTGGCCAGATCACAGTCACATGACCCTGGCCTAACTGCAAAGGAAAAAAAAATGTACTTTTCCTGTGTGTCCAGGAAGAGGAAATGAGATTGGTGAGCATCAGGCCAGTCTCTGCCACATCCTGGTTGAAATCTACTCATCTTTAAAGAATTATCTTAAATAAGACTTCCTTATAAAGGCCTTCAAGCTCCTCCAACCTAAATTAGGCCTCCCTGATATATTCTATTGCAGCACCCTATAATTTTCCTTTACAGCATGATCACAATGGAAAGTTTACATTCCTTTATGTGATTATTTAATACTGATTTCCATTTCAAGACTGTATGCTCTGTAAGAGCAAGGATTGTATCTGTTTTGCTCCCCCTGTGTCTCTAGTATCCATCATAGTACTTGGTTCATAACTGGCATAAAAGTTGTTGAGTGAACAAATGAACATTGCACACAGTCATTTCCTGGCTCCAAATAGCCCACTACTTGTGGAGGAGAAAGACAAGTAGGCAGTCATGGCTTAGTGGGATGAATATTCCAGGCAGGTAAGCCCAGGGAGCTGAAGCAGCCTGAAGCAGCTGCTGAGGTTTCTCTGCTTTGTTTTCCATGGCAGTCTAACCCAGGAGTCTGCAAACTATGGCCTGCAGGCCAAATCTGATTTCCTGCCTGTTTTTTTAATGGCCCAAGAGCTAAGAATCGTTTTTATATTTTTAAATGTTTGAAAAGAATTAAAAGAATATATCATCACATGAAACTTGTGTTAAATTTAATTACAATGTCCATAAATAAAGTTTTATTGGAACACAGCCGTATCGGTTAGTTTACTTATTGTTTAGGGCTGCTTTCACACTGCAATAGCAGAGGTGAATAGTTGTGAAAGAGACCACATGGCCTGCAAAGCCTAAAATAACTATTTACTATTTGGCTCTTTGAAAAAAAGTTTGCTGACCTCCTGATTTAATCCCCGCTTGGTTTAAAAGTTCACTTCTATGTGAATTATATCTAAGTGTCCATCTTTAATCCCCTCCTTTTCCCATTCTCATGGGAAACTCCCATAAGTTCTATCCTTGCAAAAGTATTCTTGCTGTGCCATCTTTCCCCTCTTCCCTTCAGTCCATTTCTCACTATAACCGAAGCTAACTTCCAAGAGAACAGCTTTGATATCGTAGCTACTCTTTGAGGCTCCCCATCCTGTACCAAATAAAATCTGCACTGCTTAGCATTGTGGTCAGGTTCTTCATTATCTTATGGAATCTTATCTTTTTAGCTGTGTCTCTTACGTCATACTTCCATCCAGCCTTATCAATCACTTAACCTACCCTTGCCTTCTCCACTTCCAGGCCTAGCTCACAGTTACTATCCCTGTATCTGTTGCTGGTATTTCTATCTCACCCATCCTTTTAAGCTGGTTATCTCAAATGCCTCCTTGCCCTAAAAGCCTTCCCCAGCTCCTCTACTGAGAATAATTATTGCCATCTGCACAGTTCTCTTAACAGTTTGTACGACTGTATTATTTCGAATTCTGCTTTACAGTTTCCTATGTATTTCACAGATCGTCTGTTTCTCGTGTTCTATTGAAAGTTGCTTAGGGGCAGGGATTGTATTCTATTTTATTAATCTCTGTAGCCTTTTGGTGCCTAGGATGCGTCTTGTACAAAATGGAAATGTTTATCCTTTGCAAAAGTCCTCATGGAGAGCCGGGATTTTTGAAACGTCTAAGAACTACCTGTACTTAAGCACGAACTCCACTTAACTTTGTTTAGGACTCACTAGGGCGAGTAACACCTTTTTAAGACGCGCTGTCGTCCAGCTGGTCACACACCCGTGGATCGCTGCCTGGGACCATCAGGTACGTCTGCAAACACGTGCTTGAGAAGCGCTTTCTTCTAAGCTCCTCCTCTGTCCACAGTGACTGGCGGACCAAACGTTCCAATCAGCCCTCCCCGCCTCTTTCGGCAATAGCCAATCACAGACCCCGAGCGCCTCCTGACTACTAGACACTGTTTACTAACAGATCGAAGCTGGGGAATGAGGGGTGTGACCGTTCTGGGAATGTCAGGGAAAGGAAGATTCTGACTGCGCGTGCGGACCAGCGGAGACGGGCGGGGCAGAACTCCGATCTCACCAATCGGAGCGGTCGCGCTCCTCCCTCTCCTGCCACCCCGCCAAGCAACAACAACTCGAGGAGCGGGGCGGGGCGGTTCGTGACGCGTCAGAGAGGACTGTCCAATGGGAGCCGGCGCGGACAGATGCGCGCGCCCTGTGCCCAATAAGCGATGGCGGCTCGAATGGCTCCTCTACCTTGCTGGCTGTGGGCGGAGCAGCTTGACGGAGGAGGCGGCGGAGCAGGGGGTGGTTTGGTTGCGCGGTACTAGCGGAGCCCGCCGAAGGGGGAGGAGGCGGAGGAGCTAGCCGTGCGGCCAGAGCGGGAAAGCTACTCGTCTCGGCGTCCGAGTTCTGGAGCCGCCGCACCCCGGCTTCTGGGGCTGCAGCGGGAGCTGTGAGGGCCCGGGCGTCCGCTGTCTCCCGGGTCCCCTCGGAGGACCCCGCGGGATCGGGAAAGGGAGAAGATGGAGGAGGAGGGCGGCAGCGGCGGTGGCGGCGCCACAGGGACCAGCAGGGACAGCGGCGCCGGGGGAGAGCAGCTCCTCACTGTCAAGCACGAGCTGCGGACGGGTGAGCGACCCCGCCCTCTGCCGGCCGGGCTGGACGCTGGGGCGCGCCCCGAGGGCACGCAGGGGTCTGCTCGGGCTGGGGGCACGGGGTCGGGCCGTGGGCGCGGGGGGCGGGCCCTGGGCGGGGCCTCTCGGACGGGGCGGGAGCCCGGGGGTCCCGGGAGGTGGGGGCGCGCCCGAGGGGAGCTGGCGGAAAGTTTTCCCCAGCCCGGGAATGAGCGGCGGGCGTGGGGCGTTGGGGCCCGCGGAGCAGCTGACAGCTGCCTCTTGGCACTGACTCTGAGGATGTCTTTGCGCCCCCTTCCCGCACAGGTGCCACATCTGTCACTGCATCCTGTCTAGGGTGAAAGGTGCGCCTTCCTCAGTGTAGGGTGAACGACGCTTAGTTTTGGAGCATGACTCACTTCTCCGCTCCTCTGCTTCCCTAGAGGGGTCCCTAAGGTGCTGCGGTCCTGTGCAAGATGAAAGGGTGGCTTTCCCCCGGCCTTTTCAGGAGTCCAGTCTCTAGTGACATAAAGAGGGATCGCGGGCTCCAGGGACTGAGTGCCTTTATTTGCAATCATCATGAGATACTATACTTGGCCTTAAATTTCTTTCAAAGGTCTCTTGAGAAGAAGGCTCAGTAAATTTGAAGCTCTAGGTAAAAGCGGCTAACTAGCCAGCTTAAGCGCTCACGTTCTGATGTTTGCGATCACTGGAGTCGTCCCAGGCTTTATACTTGTTACGTTATTCGTTATGGGTTGTTCATTTTGGAAAATGCTTATTCGGACTAATCAGTATAGGTTGGGTTTATATGTGTGGAGCCCAGTCTCCTGTTAGAGATCCTTTTGCACTTCTGAACAGATAATACATTTTAATGAATTGTTCATTGTTACTATTAAATGTTCTCGTGTTTATTAAGGCTTTTGATTCAGCTTCTTTGGCATATTGGGATATTCTTTTATTGTGTAGACACAGAGCTTAAATAGCAGGTTTCAAGTGCGTGCCTAGTACACCTTGTTACTGTTTTGAACAGATTGCAAAGTTAGGTCTGTCACCCGTTCTTTTATTTTTTTGTTATTACTGGTTAGCGTTACACTGAGCGCCAGTGTGGTGACTTAATTTAAGAGGGATGTCAAATGCATGCTTACTTATTTCAACATTTTTAAACATTGGCTTAAAATCTTTTTTTTTTGGTCATTGTGAATTTGTTATGTATCTTGAACCAGTTACTCCATAATATTTTGGAGTTCCTAACGTAACCTGTGTATGTTTGGCTCGTTTGATTTTTCTCTCTCAATTTAATAGACAACTGATGTTTTCAAAGGGCTATTCAATAATTTATTCAGTAAACATTTATTCAGTATTAATATCTGATTTGTGCCAGGCTCAGTGTCAGGTGTTTTCTGGTGTGGAAATTTTGAATTTTTCTTTTCTTACGTAACGATTCACTGATTTATGTATGTAGACTCGTTCTGTACAGCAAAAGCTACTTGAAATCATATGCTCCTCAGCCATTGACAGTGGTGCAACAAGCAGCTTTTTGCTAAATGACCAAGGAGCAACCTACTTTATTAGTAGTCATCTAACTGCTCAGTTTCTGGATTTTGCAAACAACGCTAGTTTTTAAAAATTTTTTTACAATGCTAGTTTTGTAGAAAACAATGAGAACTGCTTTATTTCCCCTTCTCTACTGTGTGAATCATCAGCTTCAAGTTTGCATTTTAGAAATTTTTCTGATGGATGGTGAGATTATACTGAATTCATTAGTACTGTTAACTGTCAAAGGAAATGAACAGTCACTTTGATTTATTGCTGAACACTGGAACAACTGACCGGATATAGTGGTCAAAAACACTGTTAAAATATAGCTTGAAAGATTCTCTCATCTGCAGCCAACTGGACCCCTGTCAGCACATGATGCTATAATAGGCACCAAAGTAATTTGATCTGATGTGGTCCCTTGCTTCTCAAAATGTGGACAAGCATATAGTCATATCAAGTCAGCAGCTGGCGATTGCCCGTTTGTGCTCAACATTGTATTGTCTGCTGTAGGATGAGTGAAAAGGCAACAAGTTACATGTAAGGACATGGAAAGTGTTCCAATAGTGTAGACCAAGTAGCATGGCATCCCTGGACATGGAATTGGAAGACTTAGTTCCAAATCTCAGCTCTGCCAGTTACTAGCTACGTAGACTTGGGCAAGTCATTTCAACTCTTTCACACTCACTTCTCTCATCTACCGAATGTGAAAATTGAATGAGACTGTTGGTTTGGTTGGCACAGATTAGGCGCTCAGGAGATGTTGGTTGCATGTAAATCTGAAGATCACAAGAGTAAAGGATTGATTAGATCAGTTAAACATTTCTTGACACTTTCTGTTTTCTAGGCTAAATGGTACTGATGGTACAAAAAATGACTGAGAAAATTTCTTGCCCTCTGATGGTAGGGGAGGAGGCCATGTAAACCAGTAATTAGGATATATTGTCATAATGTAATAATAGAAGGATATACAGAGTATAAAGTTAGCAAAGAAGAGGTTTAGGACTTCTAGGTTTCAAATCTAACTCTGTTGAACCACAGCAACAAAAAAGAGCGGGTACTATTGGAAGGGTTATCTTATTCATTTATTCAATAAATATTTCATTACCTCTTAGGTACTGAGTTCTGTTTTATATGCTGGGGTTACAAGACACGTGTGGTCTTCCCACTGAAAGGACTGAGTTGCATCAGGAGTCCCTGGAACCAGAGACTGATGCTGTCCGTACTCTCTCCATCTTGAATCTTTGCTTGTCTCTGTGTGATGGCTTCATTCTTCTCCACTGCTGTTCACCTTTTTCCACATGGGAAGGAACATGGCTGCTGACAGACCCCAAGTTTTATATCTTACAGTTCTCGGTACCAGAGAGACACTGCCTTTTTATCAGCTTCAGTTACAAAAATATTAGCGAAGGACTTTATTAGCCTGGCTTTGGTAAGGTGCCTACTTTTGGATTGTTCAACTAAGGCCAGGGAATGGGATCATGTTCTACTAACATGACAGCTACTACGGTGAACATATGGATGGGGGGGTGGAAACTAAACTCTTAGAAGAGGAAGGGTTGCTGGGAAGACATTTCCTTAGGTGTCCGTCATTAGGAGAGAGAGCCTAACACTGAGGAGAGGGTCAAGGAAGGGGTATTAGTTACCTATTGCTGTGCAACAAATTATGCCAAAACGTAGTGGCCTAAAGCAACATGATTTCTGTGGGTCAGGAATTCAGGAGTTGCTTAGCCTGATGGTTCTGACTCAGGGTCTCTCATGAGGTTTTAGTCACGATGTTGGCCACGACTGCATTCACCTGAAGACTTGTCTGGGGCAGGAGGTTCCCTTCCAAGACAGCTCACTCACATGTTGTTGGCAAGGTGCTTCAGTTCCTTGCTATGTGGACCTCTCCATAGGGCTGCTTGAATGTCCTCATGACATGACAGCTGGCTCCCCCAGAACAAGTGATTGAATGTGGAAGCTGCAATGTCTTTTTTTGTTAAACAGCTTTTTTGAGATATAATTTACATACCATAAAATCCACTTGTTTTAAGTGTACAATTCAATAAATTTTATAGTTACACAACCATCACCACAATCTAATTTTAGAACTTTCCATCACCCTAAAAAGAAACGTCTTACCCATTTATATCGGTCACTCCACATTCCCACAACCCATCCCCAACCCTAGGCAACTGCTAATTCTGCTTTCTGTGTATTTGCCTAGGGACATTTCTTATTATGGAACTTTATAATATGTGATCTTTTATCACTGGCTTCTTTTACTAAACATAGTATTTTCAAGATTCATCCATTTGTAACGTGTGTCAGCACTTCATTTTTTAAATTGACAGATAATATTTCATTGTGTGGATGTACTGTATTTTATCCATTCATCATTTGATTGACATTTGGGTTGTTTCAACCTTTTGGCTGTTGTGAATAATGCTGCTATGTACATTTGTGTACAAGTTTCTGCATGGAACTGTGTTTTCATTTTTCTTGAGTAAAATTATTGGATCACGTGGTAGGTCTATGTTTAACTTAAGTTTTCCAAAGTGACTGCACTGCTTTACAGTCCCACTAGCAAGGGCTCCAGTTTCTCCACATCCTCGCCATCACTTGTTATTGTAGGTCTTTTTGCTTATAGCCATCCTAGTGAGTATGAAGTGGTATCTCACTGTAGTTTTGATTTGTTTCCTAATGACTAATGATGTTGGGCATCTTTTCATGTACTCATGGGCCATTTGTATATATTTGGAGAAATGTCTATCCAGATCCGTTGCCCATTTTTTAATTGGTTAATTTGTCTTTTTTATTATTATTATGTATTGTAGATACAGATCCCTTATTAGATATATGGTTTACAAATATTTTCTCCCATAAAGTAGATTATCTTTTTTTTTTCCAGTGATAACCTTAGAAGCACTATAGTTTTTAATTTGATGAAGTCCAATTTATTTCTTTTTTCTTTTCTTTCTCTTGCTTTTGGTATTGTATCTAAGAAATCATTGACTAATTCAAAGTCACAACGATTTTATATCTCTGTTTCCTTCTAAGGGTTGTATGATTTTAGCTGTTACATTTAGGTTTTTGCCTCATTTGTTGAAAGGCTATTCTTTTCCCATTTTATTTTCTCAGCACTCTTGTCAAAAATCAATTGACTATAGATGTATGGATTTAGTTTTGGACTCTCAATTCAATTCCACTGATTTTTGTGTCTGTCCTTATGCCATCACCACACTGTCTTGACTACTGTAACTTTTTAGTAAGTTTTGAAATTGGGAATTGTGAGTCTTCCAGCCTTGTTCTTCTTTTTCAAAATTGTTTTGGCTATTTTGGATCCCTTGAATTTCCATATGAATTTTAGAATTAGCTTGTCAACATTTCTGCAAAGAAGCCAACTATGATTCTGGTAGGGATTGCATTAAATCTGTAGATCAATTTTGGGAGTGTTGCCATCTTAGCATATTAAATCTTGTGATTTATGAACATGGAATGTTTTTCCATTAATTTAGATCTTCTTTCATTTCTTTCAACATTTTGTAGTTTTCAGACTATATGTCTACACTTCTTTTGTTAAATTTATTCCTAAATATTTTATTCTTTTTGCTGCTATTGTAAAATAATTATTTTCTTAGTTTAATTTTTGGATCGTTCACTAAAAGTATATAGAGATACAACTTATTTTTGTATATTAATCTTGTATCCTGCAACCTTGCTGAACTAGTATATTAGTTCTAATGTTTTTTTATTGGATGTCTGACAAGATCACATCATCTGCAAATAGAGATAGTTTTACTTCTTCCTTTCCAATGTGTATGACTTTTATTTAGTTTTCTTGCTTAATTGTCTTGGCTAGAACCTTCAGCACAGTATTCAATAGAATTGGTGAAAGCACACATCCTTGTCTTATTCCTGATCTTAGGGGGAAAGCTTTAGTCTTTCACCATTAAGTATGAAGTTAGCTGTGGGTTTTTCATAGATACCCTTTACTAGATTGAGGAAATTCTCTTCTTTTCCTAATTTGTTTGGGTGTTTTTAATCATGAAAAGGCGTCGAATTTTGTTTTTTGCATTTAGGGAAATGATCACGTGGTTTTTTTGTTTGTTTTTATTGATAAGGTGTATTACATTAATTAATTTTGGAGTGTTAAGCCAACCTTGTATTCCTGGGATAAATCCCTCTTGGTAATGTGTATAATTCTTTTTATACACCACGCTGGATTCAGTTTGCTAGTGTTTTGTAGAGGATTTTTGTGTCTATATTCATAAGAGGTATTTGTCTCTAGTTTTGTTTTTCTGTGATGTCTCTGTCTGGTTTCCCCAAAATATGCTTGATTGATTTCTGCCTCCAATTAAAGATCGTACATATTTGATTGCTGTCATCCATACTTAGGGTCTTCTAAGTAAAGGCTAACAGAGGTTGAGGGTGGATTATATTTCTAGCTCTGCCCCAAACTTGCTGTGTGACTTGAGATAAATCATTTTGCCTTTCTGAGCCTAAGTTTACTGATCCATAAAATAAAGGTGTTGGACTGAGTTATATCCAAAGTACTTACCAGCATTAAGTTGGTCTTCAATGGAATTTCTGTGGAAATCTTGGTATAGACAAAAGTCAGAAGTGCTGATTTACTTTAAAAGATAATTCTGTTTTGCCAGAGGATTCATGATTGAATCCCATTGAAAAATAATTCCCTGATGCTCTTTGAATATGATTCCATTTATAATGATTTTATTTATACTTAACTTTTTAGGAACATAATGATTATCTAGAAAAAGACACTTTGAAAAATTTCAGTGACAATCTTAGTTATCTGTGAGAACAATGCCGCTCTCCTTTTTTATATTATACATGTATAAATATATATTGTGTTTGTGTGTACTTTTCCCTTTTTTTCACACTTTCCTCACCTTGAGAAGAGTAGGCAGAACTTGTGCTCTATCTTTAGCTTTATAGGATACCTTGGATGGTCAAAATATAAATAGGTTTTTGATAGTACCCTATCTTAATTCCCTAGAGCCTAGACTTATAAGAAAATCCCTTCTTTCTACCATGAGTTTTAGAGATTAAGAAAATGATACAGGACTTCCCTGGTGACGCAGTGGTTAAGAATCTGCCTGCCCATGCAGGGGACACAGGTTCGAACCCTGGTCTGGGAAGATCCCACATGCCACGGCGCAACTAAGCCCGTGCGCCACAACTACTGAGCCTGCACTGTAGAGCCCGCGAGCCACAACTACTGAGCTCACGTGACACAACTACTGAAGCCCATGTGCCTAGAGCCCGTGCTCCGCAACAAGAGAAGCTACTGCAATGAGAAGCCCGCCAATGTAATGAAGAGTAGCCCCCGCTTGCCGCAACTAGAGAAAGCCCACGTGCAGCAAGAAAGACCCAACACAGCCAAAAATAAATAAATAAATTAATTAAAAAAAGAAAAGAAAATTATCTATTTGGGCAAAGTAGGTGGCATCTCAGCCCTTAAATCAAGGGGGATTCAAGAATATTTTGTGTTTGCAGTCTATAACAGGGGCAGGGGGTTGGTGGGGGGAAGCTTCTCAGGTGACAAGTCAACTGTTGTATCAGACCCAACATTAACCTCTACTGCAAAGCAAGAAAAAATCATGAAACCTCAGCTTCCTGGAGACACAAGAGATCTGATGGGCAGGATTGAATTCTTCCCCTGAAAAAGAAGCTAATGCTTGGTGAAAATTCCTCTAGGGAAAATCTAGCATAATAGCATCATGTGTTGACTGAAGCTTCACAGTTAAATATACTGTTGAGAGATGTCAATCTCAAAATGCTGTGGGCGGGAGGGGTTGTCACAGTTTTCTCCTCTGAGCTCCTGTAGTGATTTACAGATCTTGGTGCACCTCAATGGTATGAGCACTCCTACATTCCTCTTGTTTTTCAGGGAAGATGAATAGGGTCTAAAATAGAATCTTGCCCTCATTATGTTTGTCTCTAGCAGTGCCCCCGTGGGTTCAACTATATCTGTTCCTCCAAAAAATCAAGGAAGTTCTCTGGACTTTATACCTTCCTGAAGTTGTGAGTGAGCTGGCTAGTTCACTTTTTTTTTTTTTTTCTTTAGTACTCAGTAGGCACCCTGCCCTGTGACTGCAGGGAGAATAGGGAGTTAAAGTTCCCGATTTTGGGCACAGTACTCGGTATTGCAGTTTTATTTATTTCACACTCAAGTTTTTGTGACGGTGTGCTTCTTTTTATATAACTAGTGTGTTCCTGACAAAACATTGTGTAAATAATACTTTTGTATATCAAATTATTTGGAATAAAGAAGGTAAACTTGGTACTTAAAAGAATTCTATGATTAACTCTTGAAATAAAAAAACTTTTGATTAAGTTTTCCATTTGTGGCTTTACTGTTATTATGTAAATTTGGCCTTACATTGTTATTTTTCTGACACATCATTACAATTTGTAAATTGCAGGTAGCTGTAAACAGGTAAATAGAGTCTTGTGTGGTAGGCCGAAAAATACACCTCCTCCCCCCAAGATGTCCATGTCCTAACCTGTAAATGTTTCTGTACATGGCAAAGAGACCTTGCAGGTGTGATTAAGGATGGGGAGTTATCCACGTGGGTCCAATGTAATCACAGGGTCCTTATGAGAGGGAGGTAAGCAGGTCAGAGAGAAGGTGTTGTGAGAATGGAAATAGAGGGAGGGAAGATGCAACAGTGGCATCAGAGATTGGACTGAAGCCATTGCTGGAAGGGGGCCATGAGCCAAGGCATGTGAGCAGGCTCTAGACGGTGAAGAACAGATAGTCCCCTGGAGTGTCCAAAAGGAATGCAGCTCTACTGTCACTTGATTTTCGCTCCTTAAGACCTGGTTTGAGACTTCTGATCTCTAGAACTATAATAAGACAGATTTATGTTGTTCATAAACCATGAAGTTTATGTAATTTTTTACAGCAGCAATAGGGAACTAACACATCTTGCTTAAGATTGGATGAACCAGGAGATAATTTTGCCCCAGGCTTGGGTAACTGAATAAGATAACAGTGTGAAGCAGTTAGTCACTTAAACAACTATTTAGTAGAAAATGGTAACAAATGTCATTCTTAGTAGAAGTAGAATGATGTCGTCTCTAGGGAATCCCCAAGAAGACATTCCTTTCCGATCTTAGTACCAAGTCTAGCTGAGCTGCTTTGACCAGCTGTTCTGTTTTTCATAGGAATGCTGTGAAGTGGATCCCTGGAGCAGACCTCTTTTATCAAGTTGGTGGCTAGAATGCTTCATATCTCAAGCCTACACCACATAAAATTGTGGTCTGGCATGCATCTTGAGCCTCTTCCTGGTGTCATTTTCTGTCCCTAATCTTTCTTCTTATTTTTCTTTCTTCTTTTCTTATGCTTTAGTTATTTTGCCTTAAGTCTTTTCTGGGCCAAGACAGGAATTAAGTAAATATATAATTAAATGTATTTATATACAAACACATAGATACAAACCATGAGTAAGATGGACAATATGGAAAGATATTTGACTTTGTACCCAGTATTTTGCTTAAATAAAATCTTTGTCGTGATGTTCGTGCTATTTTTAATATTTCTTCTAAAAAGAAAAAAAAGTGAGGTCTCTGATTAATTAATACCATTTTAGAGATTTAAAAAAATACATAAGGAGAAATCAATAAAATCAAGGCATACTTTTAAAAAGAAATTTTATTGGCAAGATGGTGGAAGTCATACACAGGGCTGTCTTTGTACCAGGCAGTTTTCTACATTAGTGGAATATCCCGTCATTAATAGGAAAATTCAGTCAACTGAAGTACTCTGTCCTCAAACCACTTCAATACTGGAGTGGAATTACATGTTTTTCCTAAAGGAAAAACTATTTAAAATACGTAATAAGGATAATGTTGCCCTTCATATCTAAATGAATGGTGTTGCATTAAGAGGCCATGAACACTTAGCAGTAGATTTGCATTAACCCTTTCCCATGAAGTTGCCCATTTTTCTTTTATACCACTGTCCTTTGTTTGTAAGGAAACATCATAATTAGGGCTAGAGTAGGACAAATCTAATGGGCACACACAAATCAAACTTGTAACTTTGACGTAATTTTGTCATATATAAGTTGGGCAAAACAGTCACGGTTTTATTCATCCATTAAGCATTTGTTGACACTGTGTGCCTGGCACCATAGCAGATGCTGGGTTTTAGCAGGGAACAAGTTAGACGTGGCTTCTACCTTCATTGAACTATACCTAAGAGAAAGACCTTAAATACATAATCATGCAACTAACCATATGATTGCAATTGTGATAAACGGTGAAGAAGTACAGGTTCTATGAGAAAGTCTAACAGGGTGGCCAGGCCTCAGGGGAGGGGTGAGGGAAGTGGGAATGTTCAAGCTGAGG
This sequence comes from Balaenoptera ricei, assembly GCF_028023285.1. Classification (NCBI taxonomy): domain Eukaryota; kingdom Metazoa; phylum Chordata; class Mammalia; order Artiodactyla; family Balaenopteridae; genus Balaenoptera; species Balaenoptera ricei. The sequence goes on along the minus strand of NC_082640.1, from coordinate 175,002,191 downwards.
CCCTGGCTATCATGGGGTGAAGAGTAGGGGGGACAGTTAAGCATTTCTGACAAAGGAAGTAACACAGATGGCCCTGAAGTGGGAAATGGCTTGGCACACTGGGGTTACTGGAATAAAGGCCTTTGTGGCATGAGCATCGTGTCCAAGCAGGAAAGTCACAGGAAATGGGGCTGAGAAGGTAGCCAGGGCTGTTTGTGCAGGGTTCTGTAGGTGATAATAAGGCATTCAGGCATTATCCTGAGTGCAGTGTGAAGCTGTTAAAGGATTTTTCAGAGATTAGTTTTGTACTGTAAAAAATGACTCCCTTGCTGTGAGGAGGATGGAAGGAAAGATTGTCTGAAGGGAGACCAGTTAGGAGGCTATTGCTGAAGTTCAGATGGAATATACAAGTTTGGGTAACAATTAGAGGTTAAGAATCATGAATATGTTTGAGATATATTTAGGAGATAGAATCAGCAGAACTTGGTGTGGTAGTGATATGGGATTTTCGAGCTGGAACAAACATATGTTTGAAGGTACCATTTGTTCAAATGGTGTATTAATTTTCAGTGGCCACATAACAAATCACCACAAACTTAGTGGCTTGTAATAGCACCCATTTATCAGCTCACAATTTGGTAAGTTAAAATTTTCCATGGCATGGCTGAAATTAAGATGGTAGCCAGACAGAGTGCTTGTCTGGAGGCTTTGGGTGAAAGTCCACTTCTAAGCTCATTGCTGTAGTTGCCAGATTTGCGTTCCTGTAGTCATTGGTCTGAGGTCTCAGTTTCCTCGATGGCTGTCGGCCGGGGGCCTCTGTTGGCTGGTAGAGGCCATCTGCATTCCTTCTCATTTGGCCCCTCCATCTTCAGTCATCAAAGGTGTGTCACATGCTTCTCGTGCTTTGACTCTCTGACTTCCAGATCTTCTCTGGGCTTCATGTGATTAGGTCAGACTACCTAGACAAAATCCCTTTATTCTTTTTTTTTTTTTTTTTTTTTTTTAAGAAAGCAGTTTCTTTTTTTTTTTTTAATTTATTTATTTATTTTTGGCTGTGTTGGGTCTTCGTTGCTGCGCGAGGGCTCTCTCTAGTCGCGGCAAGCGGGGGCCACTCCTCATCGCGGCGCGCGGGCCTCTCACCGCCGCGGCCCCTCCCGCTGCGGAGCACAGGCTCCAGATACTCAGGCCCAGCAGTTGTGGCTCACGGGCCCAGCCGCCCCGCGGCATGTGGGATCCTCCCGGACCAGGGCCCGAACCCATGTCCCCCGCACTAGCAGGCAGACTCTCAACCACTGCGCCACCAGGGAAGCCCCAAATCCCTTTATTCTAAGAGTGATATTTCATCTTATTCAGTCACTCAAGGGAAGGAGGTCATGCAAAGGGTCATTGGGGTCATCTTAGAATTCTGCCTTAGAACTCACAGATGGTGAACCAGGGGAGTTGCATTTGGAGTGGGCAGAAAAGATAGGACCCAGTTGTATACAGGTCAAGTTTTGAGATACCTTTGACATATTCTAATGGACACATATGGTAATAGTAATCATGGTAATGAAACCTTGCTATGTGCTACAAAGGATCAATAGGTGCTTTTATCAACTCACTTAATCCACACAATAACTTATGAAGTAGGTACTGTTATTATTATTCCAATTTTACAGATGGGGAAACTGTAAAGGTCACCAACTTGCACAGGATTACCCCGGAAGTAAGTAGAAGGACTAGTTTTGAAGCCCAAGTGGTCTGGCCCCCAGGCTCATCTAAACTATTGTGCTTTCATTCATCAGTGGGACATGGGTCTGGAGCTCAGAAAAGATGTCTGGGCTGCAGGTAAAAGTTCTAGCATCACTGGCATTTAGATGACTTTTAAAGCCCAGGTGTAGAGAGATCATCTTAGGAGAAATTGTCAAATGGAAAAAGGAAGAGGACTCAGAACTGGGCCCTGAAAACTCCAAAATGTAGAGGACGGATTGGAAAGGAGTTGCTGAGAGAGAATACAGAGGAGGAACAGCCAGGAAAAAAAAAACCAGAAGAAAACCTAGGAAAGTTGTGGTGTTGGGGAAGGCAAGGAGGAAAAAGTGCTTCAAGGGGTATGTGTCAGATCTGACTGAGCAGCTAATGACCTTATCAAGAGCAATTTTAGTGGAGATTTGGTGGGAGAGGCCAGATTGGAATGGGTTGAGGAGTGGATGCAAGTGAAAACTTTTGAGAGGCTTGGTTCCGGAGGGGATTAAAGAGAGAGACTTAGCCAGAGGGGAATGTGTGGTTCAGGGGGAGGGTTATTTTTTGTTATTTTAAGATGAGTGATGCTAGAACACATTTAGTGTGAATCCATTACAGAGAAAGAGAGAGAGGGAGAAACAGAAAGAGAGATACTGAAAATACAAAACAAGGGGGGATAGCTGAGGGCACCAAGGTCCCTGAGAAGGGTGACATGGGGATCGGAGGGGAGCAATTGGCCTCTGCTAGGAGAAGGCCCATTGCTTCTATTATGATAGGGAAGAGAGGGCAGATACAGGTGCATTTGTAGATTTGGTGGCAGGAAGATGCGGGAGTTTTGAGCACATGGATTTTTTGTTTCTTCTCTGAATTGTGAAGAAAGGCAATTCTTTATTCAAGAAGAGAAAAATAGCTTCATTGTTTTAAAAAAGTGTTATTCTGGTCTTTAAAATTTTTTTAGATACAGAAAAACACAAAAAATTGACACAGAATTCAATATTTAATTAATTAATTTATTTTGGCTGCACCAGGTCTTAGTTGCAGCACGCGGGATCTTTGTTGCGGCATACATGCGGGATCTAGTTCCCCGACCAGGGATCCAACCCCGGCCTCCTGCATTGGGAGCACGGAGTCTTACCCACTGGACCACCAGGGAAGTCCCGACACAGAATTCACGTACTATAAGATGAAAGTTTATGGTAGAATGTTGTAGAACAACGTACAGAAAGAGGTTTTCAGGCATAGCCATTGAAATGCTTCCGTGCTTTCCACAGAGGTCATTCCCTGAACATGTTCTCTGGATCATGCCAAAATTCTTAGTAAGCATAATGTTCTTTTTCTTCTTTTTGAAGTGCTTTATATTTAGTTCAGTTCTTCTTCCTAGTTAAATTTATTTGGTACATGTATTGGAAAAAAAGGCTGTTTGTTACTGCTTTATAAGCATTTCTTTTCTTATTGACTCAGTTTTCATATTGGCTCAATCATGTAATTGCAGAATCAATTGGATAAGTAAACACTGCTGTTTTATACACTGAAAGTACAGTGAGTCTTAAGGGCAAGTGACCCCAGCAATAAGAGAAAAAGTGGGCAGCATTGTTTTAAAGTACACGGATATTAAATATAACTTTGTTCTGCCTCCAGCAGAATGTTGTCCAGAGACATGGTTTGAGGCCCAACCACAAATCTAAACAGCTTCAGAATAGCTTACCACAGGGCAGTTAAAAGGAACCTAATGTGCTAGCTACTTAGCTTAGTTTCAAGGTCTCACGTAGTCCTCAGGATGGGGCTAACTGGACCCTGCAGACAGGGGTTAAAGATTTTAGATTTCAGAGTTGTGTATGTGCTGTCAGTACAATGCTGGACACCCCCAAATGAGAGTTTATCTGGTAAAGTGTTTTATAAATTATTTCTCCCTGACAAAAAGGGAAAAAAGAACTGAAATAGCAGAGAAAGATTTTTTTCTCACTGCATACAATTGTCACCTTTTGACTGAAACTAAATTAGTCCAAGATGCTTATGTTTTTGCATCGTTGAGTAAGAAAAGGCAAGGTTTTACAAGAAAAGTTATTTTACAACTTCATTGGTTTGGTCCCAGTAAATTAGATGCTAACTACGTATTTCCTAGTTGGTATGTGAAGAACAAATCCAGGCGTGTTAAATGAAGATGATTGAGTCATATTGTGCTCTCACACCTCTTTTTGAATCTTCAGAGAACTCACTCTATTTTTTCCCCTCTTTCCCTGATCCTCAGGCTCCTCTTCCCACAAACACAGTTGAACCATCTTGTTAAAAAAAAAAAAAAAATCCTCCGTGGCTCTCTAGTTTTTGCTATCATTCCCTTTCCCACCAGATGTTGAGAGAGCAGTTTATACCAGCTGTTTCTGCTTCTTTATCTTCCGTTCACTCTTTGATGTGCTGTACCATCAGGCTTCCAACGCAATCTCCCCGCCAAAAGTGTTCTCTTTAAAGTTACTAATGTCTCCCGGTTCTCATAATCTGGTAGAAATGTCTCTGCTTAATCTTACTTAACCCCTTTAGAGTGGTTGGCGCTTGAGCATGGGCTCTGCCCTTCCCTTACCCAGTGATACTGTGCTCCTCCTCCTGGCTCTGCTCTGTCACTGACTGCCGCATCGCCCTCTTTCACTGGCCTCCATCCCTGTACTTGTCTCTTACATATTGTTAATCTGTTGTCAGCCCTCTTTTCCTCTAACTCTGCATATACTCTTCCTGGGAAATCAAATATCATGGCTTGAACTACCATCCATGTCTCTATTTTCAGCTTATGTCTCTTTCTTGAGTTCCTTATCAGTTACGCCCAACTGCCTACTGAACGTAAGACGTCTGGGTAGCCCTCAGGAACCACATACTCTCATGTTGAAGGGTGCTTTTTCCTCCAACTTTGCAGGTTTTAATCCTGCCAGGACCCTAGCTACCATGACCAGCTTGTGGGATCTTGGTTCCCAGGCCGGAGGTCAGGCCCGAGCTCCTGTGGTGGGAGCTCTGAGTCCAAACCGCTGGACTAAGAGAGAACCTCAGACCCCAGGGACTGTTAATCGGAGTGAGGCCTCCCAGAGGCCCTAATTTCAGCACCAAGACCTGGCTCTATCCAACTGCCTGCAAACTCCAGTGCTGGATGCCTCAGACCGAACAACCAGTAAGACAAGAATACAGCCCCACCCATCAAGAAAAAAAAAAAAAAAAAGAAATGACAAAAATATATGTTACAGACAAAGGAGCAAGGTAAAAACCTACAAGACCAAATAAATGAAGATGAAATAGGCAACCTACCTGAAAAAGAATTCAGAGTAATGATAGTAAAGATGATCCATAATCTTGGAAACAGAATAGAGAAAATACAAGAAACATTTAACAAGGATCTAGGAGAACTAAAGAGCAAACAAACAGTTATGAACAACAGAATAACTGAAATTAAAAATAATCTGGAAGGAATCAATAGCAGAATCACTGAGGCAGAAAAATGGATAAGTGAGCTGGAAGATAAAATGGTAGAAATAACTGCCAGGGAGCAGGATAAAGAAAAAAGAATGAAAAGAATTGAGGACAGTCTCAGAGACCTCTGGGACAATATTAAAGGCACCAACATTCGAATTATAGGGGTCCCAGAAGAAGAAGAGAAAAAGAAAGGGTATGAGAAAATATTTGAAGAGATTATAGTTGAAAACTTCCCTAACATGGAAAAGGAAATAGCCAATCAAGTCCAGGAAGTGCAGAGAGTCCCATACAGGATAAACCCAAAGAAAAACATGCCGAGACACATACTAATAAAACTATCAAAAATCAAATACAAAGAAAAAATATTAAAAGCAGCAAGGGAAAAGCAACAAATAACATACAAGGGAATCCCCATAAGGATAACAGCTGATCTTTCAGCAGAAACTCTGCAAGCCAGAAGGGAGTGGCAGGACATATTTAAGGTGATGAAAGGGAAAAACCTACAACCAAGATTACTCTACCCAGCAAGGATCTCATTCAGATTCGACGGAGAGATTAAAACCTTTACAGCCAAGCAAAAGTTAAGAGAATTCAGCACCACCAAACGAGCTTTACAACAAATGCTAAAGGAACTTCTCTAGGCAGGAAACACAAGAGAAGGAAAAGACCTACAAAAACAAACCCAAAACAATTAAGAAAATGGTCACAGGAACATACATAATGATAATTACCTTAAATGTAAATGGATTAAATGCTCCAACCAAAAGACAAAGACTAGCTGAATTGGTACAGAAACAAGACCCATACATATGCTGTCTACAAGAGACCCACTTCAGACCTAGGGACACATACAGACTGAAAGTGAGGGGATGGAAAAGGATATTCCATGCCAATGGAAATCAAAAGAAAGCTGGAGTAGCAATTCTCATATCAGACAAAATAGACTTTAAAATAAAGACTATTACAAGAGACAAAGGAGGACACTACATAATGATCAAGGGATCGATCCAGGAAGAAGATATAACAATGGTAAATATTTATGCACCCAACATAGGAGCACCTCAATACATAAGGCAAATGCTAACAGCCATAAAAGGGGAAATTGACAGTAACACAATAATAGTAGGGGACTTTAACACCCCACTTTCACGGATGGACACATCATCCAAAATGAATATAAATAAGGAAACATAAGCTTTAAATGATACATTAAACAAGATGGACTTAATTGATATTTATAGGACATTCCATCCAAAAACAACAGAACACACTTTCTTCTCAAGTGCTTATGGAACATTCTCCAGGGTAGACCATATCTTGGGTCACAAATCAAGCCTTGGTAAATTTAAGAAAATTGAAATCGTATCAAGTATCTTTTCTGACCACAACGCTATGAGACTAGATACCAATTACAGGGAAAAAAAACTGTAAAAAATACAAACACATGGAGGCTAAACAGTACACTACTAAATAACCAAGAGATCAAAGAGGAAATCACAAAATACCTAGAAACAAAAGACAATGAAAACGCAATGACCCAAAAGCTATGGGATGCAGCAAAAGCAGTTCTAAGAGGGAAGTTTATAGCAATACAAGACTACCTCAAGAAACAAGAAAAATCTCAAATAAACAACCTAACCTTACACCTAAAGCAATTAGAGAAAGAAGAACAAAAAAACCCCAGAGTTAGCAGAAGGAAAGAAATCATAAAGATAAGATCAGAAATAAATGAAAAAGAAATGAAGGAAACAATAGCAAAGATCAGTAAAACTAAAAGCAGGTTCTTTGAGAAGATAAACAAAATTGATAAACCGTTAGCCAGACTCATCAAGAAAAAAAGGGAGAAGACTCAAATCAACAGAATTAGAAATGAAAAAGGAGAAGTAACAACTGACACTGCAGAAATACAAAGGATCATGAGAGATTACTACAAGCAGCTATATGCCAATAAAATGGACAACCTGGAAGAAATGGACAAATTATTAGAAAAGCACAACCTTCTGTGACTGAACTAGGAAGAAATAGAAAATATAAACGGACCAATCACAAACACTGAAATTGAAACTGTGATTAAAAATCTTCCAACAAACAAAAGCCCAGGACCAGATGGCTTCATAGGCAAATTCTATCAAGCATTTAGAGAAGAGTTAACACCTATCCTTCTCAAACTCTTCCAAAATATAGCAGAGGGAGGAACACTCCCAAACTCATTCCACGAGGCCCCCATCACCATGATACCAAAACCAAAGATGTCACACACACACACACACACAAAACTACAGGCCAGTATCACTGATAAACATAGATGCAGAAATCCTCGACAAAATACTAGCAAACAGAATCCAACAGCACATTAAATGGATCATACACCATGATCAAGTGGGGTTTATCCCAGGAATGCAAGGATTCTTCAATATACGCAAATCAATCAATGTGATACACCATATTAACAAATTGAAGAAGAAAAACCATATGATCATCTCAATAGATGCAGAGAAAGCTTTTGACAAAATTCAACACCCATTTATGGTAAAAACTCTCCAGAAAGTGGGCATAGAGGGAACCTACCTCAACATAATAAAGGCCATATATGACAAACCCACAGCCAACACTGTTCTCAGTGGTGACAAACTGAAATCATTTCCTCTAAGATCAGGAACAAGACAAGGTTACCCACTCTCACCACTGTTATTCAACATAGTTTTGGAAGTTTTAGCCACAGCAATCAGAGAAGAAAAAGAAATAAAAGGAATCCAAATCAGAAAAGGAGAAGTAAAACTGTCACTGTTTGCAGATGACATGATAGTATACATAGAGAATCCTAAAGATGCTACCAGAAAACTACTAGAACTAATCAATGATTTTGGTAGAGTAGCAGGATGCAAAATTAATGTACAGAAATCTCTTGCATTCCTATACACTAATGATGAAAAATCTGAAAGAGAAATTAAGGAAACACTCCCATTCACCATTGCAACAAAAAGAATAAAATACCTAGGAATAAACCTACCTATGGAGACAGAAGACCTGTATACAGAAAACTATAAGACACTGATGAAAGAAATTAAAGACGATACAAACAGATGGAGAGATATACCATGTTCTTGGATTGGAAGAATTAACATTGTGAAAATGACTCTACTACCCAAAGCAATCTACAGATTCAATGCAATCCCTATCAAACTACCAACTGCATTTTTCACAGAACTAGAACAAAAAATTTCACAGTTTGTATGGAAACACAAAAGACCCCGAATAGCCAAAGCGATCTTGAGAAAGAAAAATGGAGCTGGAGGAATCAGGCTTCCAGACTTCAGACTATACTACAAAGCTACAGTAATCAAGACAGTATGGTACTGGCACAAAAACAGAAATATAGATCAATGGAACAGGATAGAAAGCCCAGAGATAAACCCACGCACATATGGTCACCTTATCTTTGATAAAGGAGGCAAGAGTATACAATGGATAAAAGACATCCACTTCAATAAGTGGTGCTGGGAAAACTGTACAGCTACATGTAAAAGAATGAAATTAGAACACTTCCTAACACCATACACAAAAATAAACTCAAAATGGATTAAAGACCTAAATGTAAGGCCAGACACTATAAAACTCTTAGAGGAAAACATAGGAAGAACACTCTGACATAAATCACAGCAAGATCCTTGTTGACCCACCTCCTAGAGAAATGGAAATAAAAACAAAAATAAACAAATGGGACCTAATGAAACTTAAAAACTTTTGCACAGCAAAGGAAACCATAAACAAGATGAAAAGACAGCCCTCAGAATGGGAGAAAATATTTGCAAATGAAGCAACTGACAAAGGATTAATCTCCAAAATATACAAGCAGCTCATGCAGCTGAATATCAAAAAAACAAACAACGCAATCCAAAAATGGGCAGAAGACCTAAATAGACATTTCTCCAAAGAAGATATACAGGTTGCCAACAAACACATGAAAGGATGCTCAACATCACTAATCATTAGAGAAATGCAAATCAAAACTACAATGAGGTATCCCCTCACACCGGTCAGAAAGGCCATCATCAAAAAGTCTACAAACGATAAATGCTGGAGAGGGTGTGGAGAAAAGGGAACCCTCTTGCACTCTTTGTGGGAATGTAAATTGATACAGCCACTATGGAGAACAATATGGAGGTTCCTTAAAAAACTAAAAATAGATTTACCATATGACCCAGCAATCCCACCACTGGGCATATACCCTGAGAAAACCATAATTCAAAAAGAGTCATGTACCACAGTGTTCATTGCAACACTATTTACAATAGCCAAGACATGGAAGCAACCTAAGTGTCAATTGACAGATGAATGGGTAAAGAAGATGTGGCACATATATACAATGGGATATTACTCAGCCATAAAAAGAAACGAAATTGAGTTATTTGTAGTGAGCTGGATGGAGCTAGAGTCTGTCATACAGAGTGAAGTAAGTCAGAAAGAGAAAAACAAATACCATATGCTAACACATATATATGGAATCAAAAAAAAATGGTTCTGATGAACCTAAGGGCAGGACAGGAATAAAGATGCAGACGTAGAGAATGGGCTTGAGGACACGTGGAGGGGGAAGTATAAGCTGGGACAAAGTGAGAGTAGCATTGACATATACACACTACCAAATGTAAAACAGATAGCTAGTGGGAAGCAGCCGCCTAGCACAGGGAGATCAGCCAGTACTTTGTGACCACCTAGAGGGGTGGGATAGGGAGGGTGGGAGGGAGATGCAAGAGGGAGGGGATATCGGGATATATGTATGCATGTAGCTGATTCACTTCGTTGTACAGCAGAAACTAACACAACATTGTAAAGCAATTATACTCCAATAAAGATGTTAAAAAAAAAGTATACGGGAGGATTGTGTAGGTTATATGCAAATACTACACCATTTTATGTAAGGGGGTTGAGCATCCTCAGATGATTTTGGTGGAGGAGATGGCTCCTGGGACCAATTCCTCTGTGAACACCAAGGGACGACTCTAAATGCTTCTCTGTATTGATCCTAAAGTGGAGAATTCTGAGAGGCATCCCATAAGTTCCTCAAAAGGTCCACATTAGATTGAGTTGATAATGCATCCTTGTATCGGCTTTTTCTTTTTCTCTCTTTCACTCTCCTGAGTTCTTCCTCACTCCTTCTCACTGGGATTACCTTCCAAATGAACCACTTGCACGTGAGTCCTGGCTAAGGCAGCATCTATAGTGGCTCTAGAAAGCATACCTTGGACGGGACATTGGAGTGGATCACCTACGGGTGAGACTGCAACAAAGACACATTGCTGGCGGTAGTGGGGGGTGAGAACCTCGGCATGTGTGACAGAACAGTTACTAAGACCCCCACTGCAGGGCATTGGGATTTGGACTAGCACCGTGTAGAAGGTAAGTGTTGGGTTATGCCATGGCTCTGGGACTTGAGTGGTATGGGGACTGGTAATTGGAAAGACTGAAGTTGACTGACCTATTTTACCTTTGGAAACCTTGAAAACAAGAAAACGGCAGACTTAGGTCAGCTAGTCATCAATGCAGGGCACGCTGGGAGAAGAGGGCCTCTGTGGCAGCATTTGAGAAGCTCCTCATCGCCTGCAGCCATAGGACAGATGATGCTAAAAAAGCAGGCCCAGGCTTTTGTCCTAAGGGCGGTAGAGCTCTATACCTTCTTTGGGTTTGTTTATACTACGTCAGTTGAGCTACACTGGAATTGCATTTCCCTGAACTCCCTTCTGGGCTCTGGACATTTTGAGGGAGATTTAAATGCTTTCATGGAACTGGGTTCCCTAGTATCCATAGAAATGATGGGGTTGTGGAATAACAGAGGCCACATCGTGTTACTTACCATCAGGGGCAAGGTGGATGTCATTACCATCATGGGCCAGAGTGGCATTCAGGGTGCCCTGACCCACCGAGCTCTGGGGTGATGGCTAATAGGTCATGGGGCCAGAAAAATGGACCACCAACCAGGATGTTACTTGTCTTGTATGATTTAGACCTTAATGTCTGATGGATCTTAGCCTTCAGTTGCCTTGCCTTTGTTGGACTATCGTTGCTGCAGATGCCTCTTGAGCATTGTTCACTAGGTTGGAAGTAACAAGAAAAATCCTAGTAAAGCCCTTGAGTTCAAGATAAGCTCCTCCCTGTCACTATTAAGTAGTAGCAACATTAGTTCATCCTTTAAGACTCAATGACCAATTGGGAGATCGGGGTTGACATATATACACTAATATGTATAAAATATATAACTAATAAGAACCTGCTGTATAAAAAAGTAAAATAAAATAACAAAGTAAAAAAAAACCTCAATGACCGATTTATTTATTTTCCAGCTTTATTGAGATATACTGACATATAACATTGTGTAAGTTTAAGGTGTACAGTGATGATTTGATACATGTATATTCAATGACTGATTTACATTTAATGGAAGCAGGAGGGGATTTGAGCTGCACTCTATCAGTTGCCTCTGAAGCGCCACCTCACATCATCTTCATACTCTTCCATGCAGGCCTTGACTCACTTTGCCCCAACAGTGTCTTACCTCAAGTGTACTCACTTTTCCTCAAGTATACATCTTTTCCTTTCTGCTCCAGGGCTTCTCCAAGGTCCACCCAGCAGGAGATACAGGTAGGAGGGCACAGAGGCTTGTTCAGCCTGGAAGTGCCTGGAAGTTAATGCTCCCCCTAGGGCAGCCCTTAACCAGATGGGGCAGGAGCCAGTGGAGGAATGCTTTTCCCTGTCTTTGCACAGACAGTTCTAAGAGCTTTCCAGTCATTCCTCAGAGAGTCTTGGCAAGATTGAGCTCCAGTTGCCCAGAGCAGTGAGCGTCTCAATAAGGTACACTTGTATTGACTCCTGCTCCTTTCCAGTTTCAGCCTCCTTGGTCCTTTTCTTTCCAATGAAATTACCTATTTACAGGTCCTTTTCTGATTCTCTGCTTTTGGGAGGAACTCAGGCTCAGACAGGTACAACTGTTGTTGTTGTTGTGTGTGTATGTGTCTGTCCATCCATCCATCCATCTGCCTACCTACTGTTCATGCATCCACCCACCCACCCACCCACCCAATCACAGATTACAAATAAGGGGCTTACAGTGGTAAAAATAATTGCTCACCACAGCTTTAGTAAATGGTAGAACTTGAGTTCTAAACTGAGTTCATCTGAATCCAAAACAGGTTCTCTTCTTCCTTGATTATACTGCCTCTCCACCTTTGAAGGTGAAATCAATCGGCCTTAGGTAGCTTGTCTGTCAAAGTCCTCAGTGAGCTGGCCCTACCTGCCAGCCCGTAGGGGTTGTTGAGAGTTCTCTAGTCTACACGTTGTGCCATGAATGTACCCATCCCTTTGCCAATAAGTTCCTCTCCTTTTCCTGGGATTCATTGTTGGGGGATGCACCCCTCACAGTCTATTTGAAAAATGTCTGTGTACTTTCGTTTCTGTTTCTTTTCTGAGTTCAGTCAACTCTTGTTTCCTTTCTTCCTTTTTTGGTTGTTTGTTTGCTCATTTCTGTTCTTAGTTTTTGTATTTCTGCCTCAGGACTGTTTTGTTTTGTTTTGTTTTGTTTCCATATTTCAAATGCTTGTGTGAAGATTTTAATTCAGTTCGGAGTGTTGTGTTACTGTTTTCTTCAGCTTTGTGGCTTTTCTTTTGGAAGGGGAAGGGTTTATCAGCTGAAATGCTTTTATTAGCATTTTTCTGGTTTTTTTTAACAGTAGTTTTCTGTGTCTGTGGCCTGCTTTTTGCTTTCTTGCATCTGTTCTTTCCCTTCTTAGAGAATTCCATGGCACCCTCCTCTGTGCTTTTTGGATGGTGTTAGGGGAAGGGGTGGGATAGCTCTTGTTTCTCTTTTGTTTCTGTGGCATCCTTAATTTTCCCCCTCTTGTCCCCTTTCCCTTCACTGCCCTGTTTCCAAGGGTGCCTCCCCTTCTCTGTCTGGTTTGCCCTCAGAAGCTGTGCTTCCCTGATTTCTGTCGGATCCCACTGACTCTCAAGCCTCTTTCCTAGCCAGCACTTTAAAGTACCAAGTCCTGACCTGCGTGTAGTATTTTGTCTTTTATTGTTGGACCCTCTCTGGGGATGATTTTTGTCTTGCTTTGTCTAAGCCCTGGGTGCCCCTCTACTCTTTTTCAGTGGCTCTTATGTGTCCCTCCCTGTCTCTAAACCTGCAGACTTGCTGTGGGGTTGGTGGGAACTCTGTCGAATTTGGTCTGTTTTTCAATTACAGGTCTTTTAAAGGTTGTAGTAGTCTTTGTTCCCTGGTGCTGCTGAAGGCATGGGTCATATGTGGTTTTAAATCCTCTTTGTTGGTTTTATGGTGTTGTGTTTTTTGTTTGTTTGTTTGTTTTTGAGGGTGAATGAGATTTGAAATCCGGCAGCTATCATTATCCCCCCAGCCCAGAAGTTTCTCTGTACTTTGAAAGACTCAGCTCAAACTTTACCATCTTCTCTTCTTTGAAATCTTCCCTGATAGTTTTTCAGTTTCCGTGCTCCTATATTTGCTACTTCCTTGTGTTCCTAACTCCTTTTACCTCTCTTTAATTACATGTGTTATATTGCATTGTAGTTATATACTTGTTTGTCTCCCCATCAAATTGTGACTGTCTCCAGCAAACCACATGTTTCTTTTTTGTGATACATAGTGGTACCCACTAATTGGATTAATTTACTTAGAATAGAAACACAGTCAGTAGATGAATGTCACCTCTATCCACTAGGAATAATGTGCATACTTTTGGATCATATTGATCTTCAGTTTTAAAAGAAGATAAATAAGTAGAAAATTTGAATAATGATCAGGTTTATATTATAATAATACTAAAGTTTAAGGTAATAAGGTTACCACTTTCTCCCACAGAACTTATAATGTTGATTGATTTTTGAAAATTGAAATGTCTTTCATAAATACTTTTTCTAATATTGCTGAATAGTTAAAAGTCTGGAATCTGAAATGATTCATGGTTTCTTTTTGAAAAAGAGTATCTGTGAAAAGATTCTGCAAAATTTTTTTTAATAGATCATTTTAATGTATAAGTGACTTTCTACCTTTTTGCTATACAAGATATATTTTATGTGCCGTGTGGCTAAAATTCCACATACCTATGGAAAAGACAAATTTGATTCTTAAATGTACAGTACTGAATTAATCTGATTGATTTTGGGAACAGGATTGTCAAAATCCATCTTCTGCTCAGTTGTTGCTACTTTTTAGCACCCTGCACATATCTGGCTTGTGCTTTGTTTTGTATCTGGTTTTGAAATAAAGAATTTGACACTATGGTTGTATATCCTTAAGGAAACTGGGTATGTGAAAATGAAGACCCTTTACATGATAATTATTAAGTATTCTATTGATAAAAATTTGTTCTTTTTTCCTGCCTAACTTTTCAGAACATAAACATTTTTAAAGTGAGAGCTGTTTCTTCTCAGACCAAGGGATCCATTTACCCCATTTGTTATTTATAATACTACATTTGGTATTGTGGGCCATGATTATTAGATGCAAAAATCAAATAAGGTTTTAAAGATTAAATAAGAGATCTATAGGACTTCAGTGTAGATTAAAAAAAAGAAAGATTTCATCCAGAATTCCCTGTAGAAAGATACTGTTATAAGCAGCAGGCATTAGTCAACATAGTACCGCATCAGTTCACTAATGTACAGGTCAGAAGGGAAATTTGTCTCTGTAAATGAATTTGTTCAGAAAATAGATTTGTTAGTTTTTTATATTCTGAAACTAAAAAGGAAAAAGACAAAGGGAACAGGATGGATAGTCATCTGATATTTGTGTGCCATAAGGAATAGGCGTTCTTTTCAATAATGTTTTAATTGAAAGATTGTTTTCTTTAGTTCTACTGTGTGATAATTTTTTACCTGTACTAGTCTATATTTTGACTCTATATTTGCTCTTTTCAAAAGAAATGCTAAGCAAGCCACATGGATCTAGAACTGTGGAGTAATTTCTTTGGAAACATTTTAGTTTCAGGTGGTCATTGCGAGAAGACATTTGACCCTGCTATTTTTAGCAATGTCCCCTGTAAGCCATTCAAAAGATTGTGAACAAACCACTCTAATCTTTTGAGGCAGGGCCTGAGACTTCCTATACTTTTACTCAGTTATGATTACTATTAGTAATAGTATAATTCAGGCGGTGCTTTACCTGTGCATTCTCATTAAATCATCAACTACCCTGTACAGTAGTGCTGTTACTGTCTTTGTGTCACAGATGAAGAGGAGACCAAGGTTAAAGGCTTTGCTCTAGTTCACACATCTTGCAAGTGGCAAAACTGGGTGTGAACCTAGGTATTTGCACTGCAGAAACTGTGCCCTGCCTAATACTTTTTTCACGACTGATTTTTCACCCTGCCTGAGAAGAACATACCTTGATTTATTCATTTATGTATTTCACATCGGGGGTGGTGTAAGGACAAGGGTGGTGAGGAACGAGCGTGGCGAGCCAAGGAATGTTTTTGGGTTTTTTTTAGGAATTGTCAGTTACTTTAGTTTTTTGTTTTTAAAGAGGTCATTTTTAAAAGCATGGATCTTTTCGGATATGTGTAGAGAACAGACACCCATTAACCTACCAACTCCTGCTATCTAATCTTAACATTTTGTGATCTTGGGTTCATATCTGTTTTCCAAGAAATTGTTACTAATTCAGTTGAAGCCTCATGTATCCTTCTTGATGTCATCTTCCCTTTGTCTTTCTTTCCAAAAGTATCCATTACCCTGAATGTAGTTTTTGCATCGCAATTATGTTTTTATACTTTTACAGCATAAGTATATGTACATAAATTACAGTACATAATAATATTTTGCATGTGTTTCTCTTTACATAAATGATATCACATGATATATACGTCTTTAGTAAACATATACAGATCCTCATTATCCGTATTATATATATTCTTCGTAGCTACCATTACAAGTGAGAGTTGTTTGTATGGACATCTGTAACTTTTATTAATTTATTTTGATTGCTCTATGGTATTCCATTGTATGATTATATCATACTTTCTTTATTCATTGTCCTGTTAATGGGCATTTAGGGTTTTAATTTTTTACTGTCATGTTTACTGTGGCATTGTTTATGTGTCCACATACATATGTGCAAGAGTTTCTCCATAGCAGCGGTCCCCAACCTTTTTGGCACCAGGGACTGGTTTCGTGGAAGACAGTTTTTGCACGGTCGGGGGCGGGGATGGTTCGGGCGGCAATGCGAGCGATGGGGAGCGATGGGGGGCGGCAGATGAAGCTTCGCTCGCTTGCCCGCCGCTCACCTCCTGCTGTGCTGCCCGGTTCCTACCAGGCCGCGGCCCGGCGGGTGGGGACCCCTGCTCTATAGTGTGTACCTAGGAATAGAATCACTGAGTTGTGGGTATGCACAGCTTTAATTTTATTCACTATTGTCAAGCTGCTTTCCAAATTGATTGTGCCGGTTCATATTCCCGCTGACAGGACACGAGGGTTCATTTTACTTTGTCAACTTTTGGTTTTAAATTTTTAAACTGATTTGATGGGGTAAAGTAATCTCTCTTTTTGGATTATCATTTCCCTGAATGCTGATAGGTTTAATAGAATTCTTGAAAAAAATAAATAAAAATGAGGCAAAACCAAAAAAAATTCGATTTCTTGACCATTTAGTTTCCCTCTTTTGTGAAATTGTCTGTCCTATCATTTGCCCCCTTACTTAAAAATTGCTTTTGTTTTAAAATTGGATTGTTTTTCTCAGTTTAAAAGGAGTGCTTTATGCTGCATTTCTTGTGATTACATGCCCTGTGTCCCTAACTTCTTAAACAGAATATTTTGGTTATAATTTAACCTTTTTTAAAATGACTGTGAACAACATTTATTGTGCTGTGTTTTGACAGCAATGCTGAAGGTATGTGAGACTATTGGTGTTCTCATACTCAATGCCTTAGACTGCTGTGCCTTTTATAGTTACTGTTTACTTTTATAGTACTTTCTTTTTCTTCCCATGTTTCTTTTCTTCTCTTGTTTCCCTTCTTGATGCTTTCAATGCATTTCATTGCTTTTCTGCTGTCTGATTTTAGTTAAAATTATCTGGTTGAGGCTCTGAGAATTATGTTGTCTTTCGGGGAGTGAAGGTGCTGTAATGAGCTACTTTCCTCAAATCTAGGAGGGCTCTCTGAGGTCTGTTCCAGCTGGGGACTTGTATTTGAACTCTGGGTGGCTGTATTTCCTGAACAGTGGCCTCTAGATTAGTGTGAGCATTGATGTACCCTATCAGAAGTGATGATAAGCTTTCGAGACCAGCATGTATTATTGTAAGTCAACATGAAAATTATCTTTTAGAATTCCAAATTAGAACTTTCCAAAGTGAATTTTCTTCTCTTTTGGGTTTCTGAGTGTTGTTAGAACAGAATTGAAATCTTTCTGATGTTTCTGTGTTGGGTTGGGCCTCTACTCTGCTTAACATTGCTTGTTGAGTTTTTATCTTCCCGTTGGCTGATCTGAAACGTTTTTATTCCCCTATTGCTTTGGACTTCTCATTAGCATTAAAGTTCTCTGGGGACAGGGATTCTGTCTTTTCTTCACATTTGTATCTAATCACCCAGAGTAGTTTCTGGAACATGACAGATATTCTGATATTTGAGAGCATGTACAATGGAGTGAATTCCACCTTCCTTATTTTTTGTAACAAAACCGGACTTAGTTGACTTAAAAGATTTATATTTGTTTCAATCACTTTCTTTCTATCTCAAATTATCTGCATCATTTTCTGTCTTTTCTGTTTTTTTACTGTGGTTAAGGATGAGTCTGGTCCAAAGTGTATTCTATGTAGTTAAAATAATGATTTAAATTATGGAATAGGCTAAAAATATATATAAAATATGTGTAAAGTACCATGAATAATGCTACAACAATTGTCCAAGAATCTATCACCTAGTTTATGAAAAAGAATATTCCTTTTGAAGTACCTTAGAGACCCTTCCCCAATTCCACCCTTCCTTTTAAGAGGGGTAATCATTATCTTGATTTTTGTGTTAATCATTCTCTTGCTTTCTGTAGTTTTATCATATATGTAGATCTCTAAACAATGTAAACATAAAATCCTGCTATATGCATTCCTCTGCAACTTGAGTGTTTTCACCTGGCCTTTTGTTCTTGAATTGATCTATGTTATTGCATGTAAGTATATTTCATTCATTTTTATGGCTTTAAACTGTTGCATGTATAAAGAATACAATTATTCATTCTACTGTCAATGAACACTTGAGTTGATTTCTTTTTCCTATTAAAAGCATTATTGCTATGAGCATTTTTTTGTTACATTTTTCCTGGTACATATGTATAAGAGTTTCTTTAACCTATATACCTGGAAGTCAAATACTATAATACTGATTTTTTTCAAAATTGTTGTATTAATTTATACTCTTATCAGCAATGTATAAGTAATCTGTTTGTTCTTCATTCTGCCCAGCAGTTTTTGTCAGATTTAAAAAAAAAATCTTTGCCAGTATGGGAAGTGTGAATCTTACTGTGGTCTTATTGTGATTTTAAATTTACATTTCCCTCATTACTAATGAGGTTGAACATTTTTCATAAGTTTATTGGCTTTTTAGATTTCTTTTTCTATGAAGTGCTTGTTTGTGTCTTTTGCCTGATTTTCTGTTGGGTAGTTTATCTTTCTTTACTTTTATGTAGGAGTTCTTTATGAATATGAATTCTGGAGAGTAATCCTTTGCCAGTTATATATATATATTTATATTTACATAAATATATATAATTTATATATACATAAATATATATAACAAATACAATACGGTCTCCAAGGTGACAAACCTGGTAAATTATGTGGTTGAGATTTGAAACTAGGTCTTTGAGCACAGAAGCACTTGCTTTCCTTGAAAATTCTCTGTACCTTCCCTGCACATTTGCTGTGCTATGTCTTTTCTTATCTTTTCTTTTTTTTTTTAAATTGAAGTATAGTTGATTTATAATACCGTGTTAGTTTCAGGTGTACAGCATAGTGATTCAGTAATTTTTGCAGATTATATTCCATTATAGGTTACTACAAGATGGTGGGTATAATTCCCTGTGCTCTAAGGTATATCCTTGTTGCTTATCTATTTTATACATAGTAGTTTTTATCTATTAATCCCATACCCACCCTTAATTTGTCCTTTCTCCCTTCTCTCTCTCCTTAGGTAACCACAAGTTTGTTTTCTATATCTGTGAGTCTGTTTCTGGGTTGTTGTTTTTTTTTGTGGTATTTCTTTAATATGGAATGTACATTTTTGTTAAAACTCCCTCAGTTCTGCAGGGCCCATAGAAGTCAGGAGAAGCCTTCCCTCATGTTGCAGCTGGATATGATCTCTCCTTCCTCTGACTTCTCCACATTTTGGCAGTAGTGCATTTTATTTGGTATTATAGTTGTTTATTGGTAATGTTTACTCTATTAGATAGTAAGCTTTTGGGGAGCTGTTTTCTTCATCTTTGTTCCCCAGTGCCTATCATAATAATAATTGACATGAGAAAACTGGTTCCCAGGGCCTATTATAATAACTGGTAAGAGAAGACTCAACTGCAGTGGTTTAAATAAATAGGATTTAAATTTTAAAAAACCCTACATAACAAGGAGTCTGGAGTCAGGTAGCCCATGCCAAGAATCCAGGCTCTTTCTGTCTTTCCACTCTGCTGACCTCAGTATGTGAGTTTTGTCCTCAGTGTTGACTACTGATGTTGACTATCCACATTCAGATAGGAATATGGGGCAAGAGGAAAACGCTTTCTGTTTGTGAGGTGTTTTCTTCCTATGTAGGATTTGAAATCCTCTTCTTTCTTGTATGTTTTGGTTTTGGCCATACGGTGGCATGTGGCCATCCTTCTGCAAGGGAGGCTGTGAAATTGAATATTTATTCCCAACCTCTCAAGACAAGGGAAAATGGTGGTTGAGAGTGGTGGTATGTGGACCAGCATATAGTATCTGCCACAGAGAGGACTCCACGAATATTCTGTATTTTAAGATTTTTATCAAAAATAATCCATGTAGATACTTAGTCAGATAGCACTATAAAACAAAATCAGCAGCCACTGACCCTTATCTGCCATTCCATTTCTGGTTTCTGCTTTCTTCTAATATTGTCTACCAAGTTAAAATGACATTTTATAGCTCTTGAGTCATCAATTTTAGACCTCCTTTATTTCTTTGCTCATGTACTTTAATGAAGTTGTATTACAATTCTGGTTGAATCCATATTCAATCTTTAATGGCTATATAAACATCCATAGCTGAGCCAAGTATATTATGTTTTTGTTTCCTTCCTTGTATAAATTTTTTGTTTTTCCTGGAGTTAAATTACCCGAATTTCTCCATTTATTTACTTTTCTTTGAGTCTCTAAGTGTTCCCACTTGTTTTAGCAGCTCTGTTAATTACTTTTCTGTATGGTTTTCTGTAGTTGAGATAACCTATGAGCTCTACTTTTTTCCAGAAAACATTCCTTCTGGAACCTTCTGTCCTCTTCCATCTGGATTGTTTACTCTCAGCTACTCTGTAATTGTCTTCATGGAACTTTCCTTCACTATCGTCTTGAGCATGATGTGCTTAATCCGTTTTTCTAGATCTTGTGGCTTTTTCTTAAAGATTTTTTGGATCTTAAAATGTCTTGATTATGTTCTCATGTGTGTAATAGGTTTCTTGTCTACCTTATTGGTTGGGAGAATTGGTTTTTTTTTGGAAGACTAGGATATAGGAAGGTCTTTACCATCTTGAAATTGGAAGTCAATGAATGATTTCTGTTCAGTGAATTACAGCGACAGTAAATGTATATTGTGCACTTACTATCTATGTGGCATCATTCTAAGTGATGTAGTACATTCATTATCTTATTTAATCTGTACAATATCTGGTTTGGGTCAAACACTGCCTTTCCTAAGAATTTTTAATGTTTTAACTCTTTGTATCCCCACAGCAAATCCTATAAGACTAGTACTATTAATACCCTCACTTTACAGATGAAGGTACAGAGGTACAGAGAGAAGGGTTAGGCAGCTTGTCTGAGAATGTACAGCTAGTAAATGGTGCCTGGATTCTAACCTACACAGTGAAATTCTAGGCCACTGCTGTTCTAGACAGCTCTATACAGTGCCTATATGTAATTAGAACTGGTTAGATATTTGTAGAATAAACATTTTTTTAAAATTAATTAATTAATTATTTTTTTTGGCTGTGTTGGGTCTTCATTGCTGCACGCGGGCTTTCTCTAGTTGCGGCGAGCAGGGGCCACTCTTCGTTGTGGTGTGCAGGCTTCTCACTGCTGTGTCCTCTCTTGTTGTGGAGCATGGGCTCTGGGCACGTGGGCTTCAGTAGTTGTGGCACGTGGGCTCAGTAGTTGTAGCTCACGGGCTCTAGAGCACAGGTTCAGTAGTTGTGGCGCACGGGCCTAACTGCTCCGTGGCATGTGGGATCTTCCCAGATCAGGGCTCGAACCTGTGTCCCCTGCACTGGCAGGCGGATTCCCAACCACTGCGCCACCAGGGAAGCCCTAGAATAAACATTTTAAAGTATACTCTGGGTTTTATTTTTTTAATTAAGACGACATTTTTATAGATACACTTTTTGGCTTAGCTGTTGACTACTTCTATCCTTTCCTTTGTGAAATCTTAATATTTTTTATTCTCCCATTATTTTCAGAGTCAATTTCAATATCATAAATGAAGCTAGCTTATTTGCTTTTTAAAAGCTAGTATGTTTTCATCCACATTTTAATAGTTATAGAAAATGGAAGGCAATAATAAAGCAAATAATGGGAAAGCAAAATTGAATTTTTTCTGTCATTTCCCATGAGGAAACTATGGGTGTTCAAATTTTTATTCTTGTAATATTCCTTTAAAATTCCCTTTTACAGACATACAACAAAGAGCAAATAAGTCTTTTCTGTGGTTAATCTTTCACTATGGATGTCCTTGAATTTTTTTTTAATGGTTATGCTTATCAATGTACTATTGTTCAGATACTATAGCTACTTTAAAACTTGCCTTTTTACCTTGCAGGTGTATAGCCCAAATTAGAGAACGACGATAAATACAAATTAAATAAATACATTACTTTGTGTTTACTACCCCTTCAGATATGCTGATGTATTTGTGCTAAGTAAGCAGATAATTAATAACATCTAAATATATATTTACATAAGCATCTGAGTATATAAACATAAGCCTATTTGTGCATATGTTCGTTGTTCCCTTTATTAAAATCCATGCAAATTCTGTTCATTAGGGTATTATGGATACAGTCATCTTCCATAATTTAAAGTTGGCAATAGCTTGCTTTGGCTACAGCTAAATTTGTTTTCTGGGAACTCTAATTAAAGCATTTTAGTTTCCGTCACTTGGCCAACTAAAATATTACATATATTTGACAGGTCTTATTTGGATTTACTACATGTCATTTAAATTTCATTAGAACATGATTTCTTTGATTTTAATACAATCTAAATAGTTTTCACATGGTAAGAAGTACATTTCCATATTACAGTTAATGGAAATATTTAGGAATATTTCAGGTTTAAGGTGAAGCTTGTATTATACAGATTTCTGGTTCTCCTGTGGCACAAGGTAGGTCCATTTGTGCTTGGGTAGAGTCATTTGACTAGTTCTGGCCAACGAAATTGATCACAGGTTACGTGTAAGACTTCAGGGCTGGTGCGTTTAATTGCCAGTGTGACACCCTTCAAAGATTTTATTCCCACTGCTTCATCATCTCTCAGTACTCTAGATGGTGGCTTCTCTGTGATCCTGGGTATCATAGTAAAGAAGACATGGAACAGAACCCTAGGTAACCCGTGATGGACATGTAGAATAAGTGAGAAATAAGTGGTTGTTTTAAGCCACTGGGGTAATATGTTGCTGCAATATAATTTAGATGATTCTGAGCAATAAAACTTACTGTAGGGAAAGCCTTGTATGAGGCCTCTCAGAAATTTTTAAGACTGTGAAGCTGCAAATAATCCACGATTTTTTTTTTTAATCCACGATTTTTTAAGAGAAAAGGGGTAGTGGCATTTAGCTTTCCATTAAGGATCAGGCAGAGATGAGATTGGAGGGTTTTAAACTTTTGTGACATCCTCTAAGACAGCGGTCCCCAACCTTTTTGGCACCAGGGACTGGTTTCGTGGAAGGCAATTTTTCCGTGGATGGGCAGGTGGGATGGTTCAGGTGGTCATGCGCGCGATGGGGAGCGGCAGATGAAGCTTCGCTCGCTGGCCTGCCACCCACCTCCTGCTGCGTGGCCTAGTTCCGAACAGGCCATGGACCGCTACTGGTCTGCGGCCCAGGGATTGGGGACCCCTGCTCTAAGAGACTCACAGACCTAGCTTGAAACTTTGTTTGCCTTGAGGATTTTTTGCTGTTTTTTTGAAACTCCAGAAATGATACTTTAACAATGAACAAGGATACATATGCCAGGTCTGGTAATGACAGTTGGCCTGATTCCAAATCTCCATATACACTCCCCCCACCCCTACCCCCCAAAAAACCCCATATCAATGAGCTCAAATCAAACCACCTGTGACCCATAGCTTCAGCTTTGCTGAGAGATGGAGAATACCATAATCTTCAGGCGACGTCTAAGTAGGGAAGGAAAAGAGCAGCGAGTTCCAGTGGAGCTCCTGTTGCAGCAATCCTGTGTGGGCGTAGAGTGGGAGCGGGCAGTCTTAAGAGACTCTTGAAAAAATAAGAGAGAGGCACAGAAAACTTAGACAAAACACAGGCCAAAGTCAGCCTCAGAAGAGAACGTGTCAACAGCATGTGCCAAAATACTGATTCCCATCCTGGGACTTGGTAGCTCCCAACTTTGGCTAAGGAAAAGGGCTTGAAAGTGAACAGGATCATAAGTGGCAGCGTTAAAGATGCATCACTTCTAGAGGAGAATAAATATGGAAGGGGTGGGCACCTTGGGAATGTGGCCAGTGAAGAGAAAAAAAGACAAGGAGAAAATTACAGACCTTGCAGAAATAAAAGTTACCCACAGTCCCACCCCATCATCCATGAAACAAAGTGAACCTCACTAAACTGATAGGACCCTCTTATACTAGGAAGCTTGTATCCGAAATACCTAGAAATAGGAAAAAAAATGTAATATAAAACTGCTGTAAAAAGAAAACAAAATACAAATCAAACATTCCAGGCGGTGCAAAGTCTCCCCTAAATTATGCAGAAGAAAAGCAGGAATGCAATACTTCCAACCAAATAAATATGTTTAGAAAAGCAGTAGGTGATGTTGAAAAAAAAAACACTTGAATCAGAGATTCAAAAACTAAGAAAGAAATGGACAAAAAACCAAGAAAGAAATGCAGTGAGAGTTGATTGAATTCAGGGGGAAAAAAATGAAGGAAAAGACAATCATATCAGAAATGAAGACTACATAACAAAGTCCTCAAGGAAGACTAGAGTCAAGTGAAAATTTAATAAGAGGCATTAAAGAAAACCAGGGAAACAAAATTTTTAACGTTAGATACAGAAAGAAAAAGAGGCCAGAGAGAAAGTAGTTGAAGTGCAAGACAGACAAAGTTGTAACATGTGTAACTGGATTTCTTAAAGAAGGAAAATAAACTATCTAAGGAATGTAATTCCAAAAATAAAAGAAGACTTGAGTCTGCACATTGAAATGGCCACTGGGTACTGGGAAAAATTGGTAATGATATAATGATCAGCTCTGAGACATATCCCAGTGATACTATTAGACTTGAAAGATACATTCTCAGAGCTTCAGGCCAAAAGATGAAATAAATTGCACAATAGTAGGACAATTAGCTGACATCAGACTTCTCAAAAGTGACATCAAGGCAACACTGGAGGAACTTTTTAAAAAAAAAGAAACATAAGGAAAGAAAGGGCACATCAAGAATTATATTCAGCTTCAAGATTAAAGCTATAGAAAAGTTTTGAGTATTCAAGAACTCAGAGAATACCTTACACAAGTAGTCTTGCTGAGGAATATGCTGGACAATGAGTTTTATCCAAACAGACTGGAGAAAAGCGCTGATGATGAACACTTAGTATTTAGAGAGCTGATACTGAAACAAAGATGGGGGCCACAGACAGAGGAACATTTTGTAAGCTTTAAATTATATGGTTGATATAACTATTTGTAATTTGTATTGCATAAGTAGGCTTAGACCATAAGTATGTGTGCATGTTTGTTCCCAGTTTTAGATTTATTTTCAATTTTACTTGAGGTCACAGCAAAAATCTTGTCCTTTGAGATGTAGCATGCAGGAGCAGAACTAAGAAACAACACACGCCATGTAAACATTTTCAAATCCAAGCATTTATTTCCAAGCATAAAAGGTGGTGGGAAAGAGGTATCGGACCTGACTCCTCAAATTGCTCAGCCTCTTTTTCTGCTTCAGCTGCTGCCAGGTATCCTCTAGTTGCTGACATTCTGATGTTTCTTGGGTAGACACAGGGAGGTGAGCACACAGGTTGTTTGATGAGAGGTGGCTTAGTGATAGCATGGCAGATTATCTAGAGACATGGAGGTTACTGATGTACTTCACATTCCATTGGTTCAACATTGTAATATTTGGGTTTCATCATTCATAGTTAGATCATTACTGTTGTACTTGTCATATTCTTATTTTTCTGGGTGAGTTGACCATGTGCTTTTTGGTTTATTTATGGTGACTTAAACCAGTAAATAAGAAATAAGGTCAAATAATTTCACATACAAATAATTCTTTCATTAGGAAATTGTAAGCAAATGGTTATACACCAGCTGAATGAAGAATCTCTTATGATATTTTGAAAGACACATATAACATATGTGTACAACATAAGCCTTGTATACAGTGTTAAGTCCATACACAGCATAAGTATTTGTATAGCAGATTTAATATATATAAAATCATATAAACATGCATTTCCTGGCTCTGTTCATGAAAGAGCCTAGAAGGTAAGATATTCCAGTAGCAATGAACACACCTGGCACCCAGATCTTGGTTTCTAATATCATTTCCCATTAAAATGAATCAAGGCTACTTAAGAGAAAGCAAGGAAGTGCTTAAAAAAGAAAGAAAAGAAAATGAAGGAGTCATGTCAGAAGGACAGAGAAGCCAGCTTGAAGCTGCTTTCACTGACCAAATATGGGTCAATTTGTGCATCACAATAATTAAGGGCAAGAATGAATTTTAAGTCATTGGAAAAATAGTAATCTGTGAATAGTCTGGTGATAGATAGGAAGAAGGGAGGATTCTTCTCAGTATAGTGCTGACTGATAAACATGGAAGGAGTGGAAAAGTTGGAAAATTATTATTTTGTAATCATTATAGTAAAGATTGGTTCAAGCAAGACTCATCAATGGATGCTAAATTTAGGTGCAGGAGTTTGATGAGGAATAGGGTACTTTAATGGCCCTGGTTAGTACCTATATAAAGGAGAAACTGGACAGCACCTTGACTAAGTGATCAAAAAAGAACGTCACCAATGAGAGACAGACTGACGTTGTATGCTTCTGGTTGTGATACCCTGAGAAGCACACATAATTTGAGTAGTATTCTAGTTGGTCATGCATAACTTGAACCATGAGGAAATTTCAGTCAAACTGAAAATTCTATTTAAACAAACACATCTATTCTTCAAAGAAAGTCAGTTATAAAAGACAAAGGTTGAGGATGTCTTCAAGATTGAACAAGATTAAGGAAACATGATAAAATAAATGCAATATGTGATTCTATACTGGACTTTGTATGCAAGAAAAAAAAATGCTATTAAAGGATGTATTAGTCAGGGTTCTCCAAAAAAACAGAACCAATAGGATGTATATAAATATAGAAGGAGATTTAGCGAAAGGAGTTGGCTCATATGATGTGGAGGCTAGCAAATCTAAAATCTACCAGGTAGGCCGACAGGCTTGAAACCCAGAAGAGCCAAAGTTCCGATTCCAGTCAAAGGCAGTGTGCTGGAGAATTCTCTCTTCCTTGTGGGAGGCTGGTCTTTTGTTCTATTCAGGCTTTCAACTGATTGAATAAGGCCCACCCACATTATGGAGGACAATCTGCTTTACTCAAAGTCCATAGATTTAAATGTTAATCAAAAGCATCATCATAGAAACACCCAGAATAATGTTTGAATGATCAGATATCTGGGCACATATATGCATCTCCTTAAACCTTACTTAATCTCCAAATAAAGGCAATAATAAGGTCATACTTCCAGCTAACATTTTACAACTATCTTGTGTACAATGGAAAACACAATAACCCTCTCCTCAGAAGGGGCTTCAAAGTCCTTGAGTGATGTTTACTCTTTTCCTTGATATCCAGTAACTTAAATACTATGAAATAAATTTAATACATTATATGTTACATGATAAGGGGATAAGAGAGGGAAGAGAATAAAGATACTTGTTTTATACACACACACACACAAACATATTACTAATAAGATAACAAGGGAGAAATTCTCATGACAATTACAGTCTTCATGGCTATAGCTGGTCACATGGTCTCTTCACCACTGACCTTCAGGAATGTCCCAGAAAAGAGCTATAGTGTTGTAACTATCCATATTGGGCAGAACCATCTGTAAACCAGGCCTGAGTCTTGTCTTTTCTGTCTACTGATCTTAGGGAACTCCCCATGAGGCCACAGATGCAGGCTGGGAGAGAGAAGGTGGTGTAGCAGGAGTGGGGACTGCAAGCATTTGGGCCACTTCTTCAGGGAACATACTTGTGCCCTCAGCGCCTGCTCAGTCCCAGTCTCATGTACGTCACTTCCGTTTGATGATGGAGTGTTGCTGTGCATTCACCTTTATGGAGGGCAAAGTACACCAACTTAAATATTAATCTTACCCCTCAGCACCATCATAGAAATACTCAGAATAGTGTTTGACCAAATATCTGGGTGCTCTGTGGTCCAGCCAAGTTGACACATAAAATTAGCCATCACAAAGTACATCAAACAACTGACAAATCAGAATAGGGACCATAGATTAAAATATTTTATCAATATTGAACTTTCTGAATTTGATACCTATACTGAGGTTACTTAAGAGAATTTTTAAGAAAAACACACTGAAATACTAAGGTGTAAGGACGCGTGACGTGTGTGAACTACTCTGAATTAGATCAGAAAAAAATAAGTAACGTGTGTGCGTGTATGAGTGTATGAATAAGACAGGAAACAAATGTGGCAGAATGTTAAAAATTAGTGATTATGAATATGAGAGTTGTCTATTGTTTTTGCAGCTTTGGATTTTGAAATCATTTTAAAATAAAATAAAAAATTTAAATGTTCAGGGAGCATTATAAAAACAATTATGTTTAAGAGGCACAAATGATCTGTACCTTTTTACATGGCAACATAATTTTGCTCATACGCTTGTCATGATTGCTCAACTTGGCTTCAGGGGAATGGGTTACACACTTCACCTTTGAAATAAGAAAAGGAAGGATCACAGGGGAGCATGTTGCTATAGAGTTCTAGTGCCTGTAAGTCCCTCCGGAGCACTCCTGGACCTCTTTCTTCTAAATCACAGAATTGGGGTTGGAGCATGGCTGTGTTGAAGAAAACACAGTTGAAACTGAAGTAGAGGAAGGATGGGCCAAGACGGGATGAACTAAGTTTCTTTGGTTTCCAGTGTTCATGGCATTAAATTAGGTAGTTCATCATGAATTAAAATTAACATTTTTTAAAAGTTGGATTTTTCTTGAAAAGCGAGTTCTGCAGCAGCCCTGTGAAAGTTTGTAGCTGTAAGCACAAGTTATTGCAAACCGATATTTGATTCAAGGCTGCTGCATTTGAGTGCTAATAGAAACCAAATTGACACTATGAGCAGCATGTAGCCTGGAAAATAGAAAAAGGAAAGGGTGTTGATAAAGTACTTTCTCACAGTAGAATTAATTGTAGAGGTGACAATAGAACTGCAGTGGAAAAGTGAGGTTATGACTTAGGAGGAACAAAGTGCTGTTGTATTTTCTTACATCAAATTGAAATCTGATCCTTGGGAATATTACTTGTGACTATTAAAAACTATGTTATATCTTGCATGGAAGATATAACTTAAAATATATCAACAAATACCAAAATAATTTTGGTAGCACTTTGGAAGCTGGAATGTTTGCCTTACTGTAATGGTTTAAGTTTTTGTCATTTATAAGATATCTAGTTTTTTGCTTGCCAGAATACTGAAGCATGTCTCCTATGGTAAATGAAGGTAGAGTGATACTTAAGAATAAGGAAAGCCTGCTGAGTGTAAATAATGAGGTTCTATTTGTCTAATCTAGATTTAGGTTCGAAGCATGATTGTCTTTAAACTGTCAGGCAGTCAATGATTTATAAACTAACACTAAGGGAACTAGCTTTTGAAAACAAGTCTTCTAAAAGTTTCTGTGCAGTCATTTTGATGTGCCATATTGTTCTTTAAATTATCTGTTACTTCACCTTTTTGTGCGTGTTAAGTTCAGTCACATGACATGGCCAGGAGATGAAGTATTGAATTAACTGTTCTTTTAAAGCTGTATCTTTTAAAATGATTGTGAATTTTTTTAATAATCTGACTACAGTAAAATTTTTATTTTCCATTGGCCATCTTCATTTGGAAACTCCACAGACATTTCACATACTTATTTTTTAATTCATAAAATTTATGTTAACCAAACTTATACATACCCACACTCACAAAGCTGCCTGTTAAATAGTGATGTGCGGTTAAATCACATGCTCTTCCAGCAAGGACAGAAAAACTTCTGACACTTAAGAATAATGCATTCGGGCTTCCCTGGTGGCGCCTTGGTTGAGAATCTGCCTGCTAATGCAGGGGACACGGGTTCAAGCCCTGGTCTGGGAAGATCCCACATGCTGCGGAGCAACTAGGCCCGTGAGCCACAACTACTGAGCCTGCGCGTCTGGAGCCTGTGCTTCGTAACAAGAGAGGCCACGATAGTGAGAGGCCCGCGCACCGCGATGAAGAGTGGCCCCCGCTTGCTGCAACTAGAGAAAGCCCTCGCACAGAAATGAAGACCCAACACAGTCAAAAATAAATAATAAAATAAAAATAAATTTAAAAAAAATAATGCATTCATAAACAAATAGTCTATTTCTATAAAATTTAAGAACAAGGTGCTTAGATGATGTAGTATAAGATGTATCAAAAATGTGTGCATTTTGAAAAATGCCTTAGAAGCTTTATATTGCTGTTTAGAAATACGGGACTTTTCTAAAAAGTAAGCATTAACTTTGATAAGTAAATACATTTGTGCAAAACAATAACCAAAAAAGCATTAAGAAAATCCATGTTGAATCTGAAAGTTTCTTCTTTATAATATTCATGTTTAAACATATTTTCATCATTCTTACTTTATGGCCCTAATTTTTTTAAATTGAGATATAATTTACATACAATAAAATTTGCTCTTCTTGGTATACATTTCTGGGTTTTGACAAATGAATATGGTTCATGTGCACCATTTTGAAAATTGATCTTTTTTATTTATTTATTTTATTTATTTATTT
Organism: Balaenoptera ricei; assembly: GCF_028023285.1. Lineage (NCBI taxonomy): Eukaryota > Metazoa > Chordata > Mammalia > Artiodactyla > Balaenopteridae > Balaenoptera > Balaenoptera ricei. Next base: position 174,971,558 of record NC_082640.1, on the reverse strand, counting down.
TTGGCTGTGTTGGGTCTTAGCTGCTGCCCACGGGCTTTCTCCAGTTGCGGCGAGCAGCGGCTACTCTTCGTTGCGGTGCGTGTGCCTCTCATTGCGGTGGCCTTTCCCCTTGCAGAGCACGGGCTCCAGGTGCGTGGGCCTCAGCAGTTGTGGCATGAGGGCTCAGTAGTTGTGGCTCACGGGCTCCAGAGCACAGGCTCAGTAGTTGTGGCGCACGGGGCTCAGTTGCTCCACGGCATGTGGGATCCTCCTGGGACCAGGGATCGAACCCGTGTCCCCTGCATTGGCAGATGGATTCCCAACCATTGCGCCTCCAGGGAAGTCCCGAAAATTGATCTTAACTTGTGTTTTACTCCGAGTGCTTTATGATCTCATGGTCACTTAAGGATTATCAATTTGAATTTTAAAGACTGCACAATAGCTATTTTAGTAATTTCAATGTTTTCACTTTGTGCCTAGTAGTATTGGTGAATAACATATTGAGGAATTTACTTTTTCCCCTCTTCCCCTAGTTCCAGTGCCTTAGTGTAGCCTTTATCGTTTCTGTCCTTGACTACTGCATCAACCTGTGTGTTGGTTTTGCCGCCTTCCATGGGATTCCTTTCTAATTCATCTTACCCACTGCTGCTGCTGCTGGGCTTTCTAAGGTACAGAACTGTATCTTAATCTCCTGCTTAAAATCTTTCATTGGCTCCCCATCGCCTTTATAACAAAATACATGCTTTTTAAAATCAGATTCTTCCATGAATTGGTTCCTGCCTTGTGTCTTAATGGGCCTTCTTTCTCCTTCCTTTGCCTGCATTTGCCCATCTGTTCTCTTTGCAGATTCCCAGATATGCCATGTTCTCTGTCTTCTTGGTAAGCTTCTGTGTGCTGTCCATCAGTGTCCGACTCCCCCAAACCTTCAGTTGAGGGGAGATGCTCTCGCGTGCTCTTCTGGTACCCTTCCTACCTCGTACCACTCTGCTAGTGCTGGCACCCTGGGCTGCTTCACCTGCCTGAGTGCCTCCTGTGGACCCTGTGCTGCTTGACATCAGAGAGTATGTCTGCTTGCCAGGGCTTTTGCACAGTATTGTCTACAAGTAAGCATTCAGAATGTTTCTTCAGTTAGTGGACTATATATGTGTCAATATATGTAGGGTATGATGACTACATAAAACCTACAAAATAAGTAAGGAGAAGAAAAATGTATTACCACTGCAGTGGGCACCAGAATTCCTTGTATGGCGGTATCTGCCGTGGAGGCATCGCGTTGTTGTCAGGCTGTGTTAGGGTTGTGAGTCCGAATGTTAGCTGGGACTGAGAGGTCCAAAGTGGAGGAAGCTGGACTTCCCTGGTGGCACAGTGGTTAAGAATCCGCCTGCCAATGCAGGGGACATGGGTTCGAGACCTGGTCCGGGAAGATCCCACATGCCGCGGAGCAACTAAGCCCGTGCGCCACAACTACTGAGCCTGCGCTCTAGAGCCTGTGAGCCACAACTACTGAGCCCACGTGCCACAACTACTGAAGCCCATGCACCTAGAGCCCGTGCTCTACAACAAGAGAAGCCACTGCAATTAGAAGCCCGCGCACCGCAACGAAGAGTAGCCCCTGCTCGCTGCAACTAGAGAAAGCCCACGCGCAGCAAGAAAGACCCAATGCAGCCAAAAATAAATAAATGAATTAAAAACCACCACCACCAACAAAACAAAGTGGAGGAAGTTGCTTGGCAGGAAACAAGGGGACAGATTTGTTGGTTTTGTTCCTAATGAGGAAGGAGAGAGAAAAGAGGAAAAAAGTCAGAAAAAGGATGTGAGGCCGGGTAATAAGTGAGATAAAGACCTCCCCTGATGATGGAGGATGGAGAAAGATTAAAGATGTTCCCACTTCCAGTTTCCTTTATAGTGTTGCCATGCTTGCTGCCCCTCTGCCTTTCTCCAGAAATCTTCACTCAAGTCTCTTGTGCTAAGGAATGCTTTTTGCATGTGTTTGGGTTTTGCCTTTGTCTTTTGTAGAACTCAGAGAAGGACCCAAGTCTTGTTTGGGTGGGTGCAGCACAGAACAGAGATGATCCTGAGTACCTCAGAGGGAGCTGAGGATTACCACTTAGGACTTGATGGAAACCTTGGGAGAGGAGAGGCTTTCGACTTGCACAGGCCTTGTCTCTGCAGGATTTGAGTCCATCAGTCTGGATTCTAAGGAGCTGGCAAGACCCAGCTGATAACCAGGATACATCCACAACAGGAAAAGACTGGAAATGAACACAAAATGAGAGTAGCTAGTATTAGGATGGTGGGGTTACAGTTGACCCCATCCCTGAGACTTTCTCTGTTACAGGTCATAATAAAAGAAAAGTTTTAAAAAGAGGAAAATGTCCACAATGTCGTGATGTGATCTTTTTCACACTGGCACTTGGAAATTAGAGGTTAATGTTGATTTCTTTACTATTGAAGGTGCTGGAAAGGGGAAGGTGAAACTAATTATTGAGGAATAGGGAATTTGGGCCAGGACTAAAACTTCCTTTGCCAAAAACAGGAACTTTTTCATTAACTCGTTAGGCTTTGTTTCTCTCTCTCTCTTTTTTTTTTTAAATTGATGAGTTAATGTCTCAAAGGGGAAGAAAATCGGTTAAGTACCTGAAAATTGGCAAGGTTTTGTGTAGACACTGTTTAAGTTTTAGCAGTTGATAGTATTCTGTTAATCATAGATTTATAATACATTATGGCTTCATTATTTCAGTTTCAGCCGCAGCAGGCTGTAAGATTCTGTACTTCCTATTGCGTTCACAACTAAATCTCACAATGTTGCTTTTTATAATTGTTCTTTTCTTCTGAAACGAAAAAAAGTCAGAAAACCATTGACAGGGTCACAGTATACTACTGCTGTGCCTTGTATGTACTGCTGTTAATTAAGTGTTCCTTGTTGGTGGCAAATAGGATTCAATGTTGGATCATTACGCTATTTGTTCTCTCTTCATGCTCTGATGTCATGCATATAGTTCTACTTACAATCACAAAAGACTGATGTAAACCCCAGTGACACTTTACCAACTTACAATGGGCAATGCAAATCAACAAGTACATGAAACATCTGTGTTTGCTTGATTAGTGCATCTTTCTTTTTGGGTAAGGGTATCAAGTGAAAATTGGGTTGCTTGGTAAGCATGGAGTTAGAGAAAAAAGGGAGTTGGTTGTGTATTCTAACAGCTAAAGACAGAAAGGCTCAGGAGCATGATACAGCCATCTCCAGGATAGGGGTGTTCCTACCTAGGGAACCTGGTGTTTGAAGCTGTTGATTAGGTTATTCCCAGGAAAGTGCTAGGAACACACTGCCCAATTTGGCATTCTATTTTTTAGTTTTCACTTTGTCCAGTCTGTCTTTTGTTGTGCATTCTTTAAATATTTTAGTTCTTTTGATTAGGATATTTCAAATCCTTCTACCCGGCTTACGGTGATTTTTCTTAGACCTCACTTCAGCCTCTGTTGTATATTTTAGCCAGGCTGATTTGTGAGGCATTTTACTCTTGTTTCAATGCACTGCTTCTCTGGCAGTCTCTTTGGAGACCATTTGTGTCTCCAAACCTTAACGCCTTGACATACCCTTATCCTTCTCTCTGTCCTTTAATCCTTTTGTCCAAGATCCTATTATTTATCACTTTCTGAAGGATCTGCTTCCTTAGAAACCATCCCTCCCACCTCCACTCTTTCCAGCCTTTCCCTTATTCCCTTTGTTCATCTCACTCATCTGCCTTCTAAGTTGGAAAAAAGTTTCATATGATTCTTCCCCATTTCCTCTATTTCTTCCCTTTATATGCCCATTTCTTGAACAAAATTATCTGTTTCCATTGCTTTTAAGGATATTATTTTGTTTCTCCATCCCCACCTTCACACCCTGACGTCACTGTGTAGACTTGAGGCTCGGGTTTTGTGTATTCATACAACTACAATTCAGGAACAGCCAAATGGAAGGGATTCGTAGGGCTGGGTA